>NC_054380.1:114965318-116165318 GCF_017654675.1 Xenopus laevis | reverse complement strand
TAAGAAGCCTGTGTCATTGTCTTCCTGCTCCTTTGTCCTATGCTGCCTGCCCACCATGGACTAATCCCCCCAAAAAGTATGTGTGCAAGTTGCCAATTTGCCAATATATATATATATATATATATATATATATATATATATATATATATATAAAAAGCAGCAGGTAAGGGCCGCACACCCTGAAAAGAGGACGAAACCTGGGTGCCCATGCATCAAAAATTCATGTAGGATATAAAGTGATGGCACTCACAGGATTTGATGAGACAACAACTTGAGATAAAAAGAAAAAAGTTTATTGATCCTGGGATCAATAAACTTTTTTCTTTTTATCTCCAGTTGTTGTCTCATCAAATCCTGTGAGTGCCATCACTTTATATCCTATATATATATATATATATATATATATATATATATATATATATATATACACTGTATATTGATTTGTTTGTCACATCCCTGTTGTTTTTCAGCATTCTGATGTCTATTGCTATTAATTAAACTAAAAATGTGTAAACGTTTGATTCCAGGAAGCCATTTCAAATAAATGTATATCATTTTAATAATATAAAATATAGTGTACTCTTAGATAAACTTTAGGGGTAAGAAAGAACATTTGTGGGGAGAAGCGCACATCCATAAGCAAGCAGAACTGTATTCTGACCTGGAACTGACACAGTCACCTGTATTGAATGTATTTTTTGCAGCAGGTGTTGCTTTACAGATTTGCTCGGATCTTTAAATACTCTGAGATAGGGATAATTAATGGCTTCCTTTTGACATAGAGGGATCAGAAATGTCAGCAGGGGCAGGGGCATTATACAGCACATATTCCAGCATTTTGTAGTGCATAGTGAAAGGCCAACAACATGGAAGCAGGGAGCTGTTATTAATGACTAACACACTAGCACATTAGAACATCTGTCCAAAAGATCCCTCCCTGTGAATTCTCCATCTGTATAACTGTGTTATTAGTACTTTACAGAAGCCTCTCATGCTGGTGGTTCATTGGTTGTCCCCGTAGATATCTCTCAATGTGCATGGCTGAGCGTCAATCATCCTACAGGTAAGGGACCTGTTATCCAGAATGCTTGGGACCTGGGGTTTTCCGGATAAGAGATATTTCTGTAATTTGGATCTCTATATCCTAAGTCTACTAAAACATAATTTAAGCATTGCCTCCATTAAGGATTAGTTATTTCTTAGTTGGGATTGAATACAAGGTACTCTTCCTCATTACAGAGAAAAAAGAAAACAATTTGAATGATTTGATTAAAATAGAGCAGGGGTGCCCAAAAGATAGATCGGGATCTACCAGTAGACCTTTAGCTGGTGATCAGTAGATCTCAAGACACTGTCAACAAACAGCTTGTCTATATCACCCTCCTGTTTCATGCTTTTCATTCACATATTTATTACATTAAGGTTACATAAGAAATAGTTATTAAATATAGCAATATAAATTCTCTCATAATTCAATATAATATTTAAGTAATATTTTTCATGGAACAGAATGCTAACCATATTTTTATGGATGTAGATCATAATGGAACAACATCACTAAACGAAGACCTCGCGTTAGTAAAGTATGGGCACTCCTGAAATAGAGCCTATGGGAGATTGCCTTCCTGTAATACAGAGCTTTCTGGATAATGGGTTTCCCAATAACAGATCCCATGCCTGTACTGTGGATATGTGTCATCCTCAGCAGAGGCATGTGAATAGAAAGAGTTCAAGGCTAGAGGGCCATACCTATCCTAATGTCTCAATTGTATCCTAACCTTTAGTTTGTAAACTTGAATTTGTAGGGCCCTCTAATCCTATTGTACTCCATTGTACTATGTAAACCCTTGTTTGTTATCCACCATTTATTTCCTGTTTGTTATAACCAAGGTAAAGTACTGCGTATCTTGTCGGCGCTATATAAATAAATAATGATGAAACTGTATCTGTACAGTAATGAAGCTGCTGTATTTTTGGGCTCATAAAACAGTCCTATTATAAGACATCATAGATTGTAGAAGGTTTATTTCAATGTATTAGCTGCCAGCTCTGATTTGACTCACTCTCACCTTTCATGTTTAATTAACACCTCCTCGTGTCTTACATGTTTCAATCACTATCTGCAGGACTGATTGAAGAAATGCCGAACCAAATACAGATTTAAAGCCTCTAATTAGAACTTTCCCACAGGGCCTTAGCAACATCTGTTTCCAGTTTGTGCCAAATTGGGTTTAATCTAATCCAACTCTAAGGGCTCTTACACATGAGCGTTCCGACCTGCGCTCCCCAGCGTTCCGTTTTTTGGCGTTCAGCCGCAGGGGAGCGCAGGAATAGACGCAAGTCATTATTTGAAATGGGGCTGTACTCACTCAGGCGCGTGTAGGTGCCGAACGCAGGATAAATGCAGCATGTTGCGTCTGAACCTGCGTTCGGCGCCTACACGCGCCTGAGTGAGTACAGCCCCATTTCAAATAATGACTTGCGTCTATTCCTGCGCTCCCCTGCGGCTGAACGCCAAAAAACGGAACGCTGGGGAGCGCAGGTCGGAACGCTCATGTGTAAGAGCCCTAAATGCAATTCCCCCATCTATTTGTACGGCACCACAAGAGCACTACAGACTTGTAGAGGAAGGAATACTCTCAATTTCAGACAACAGGGAAATCGTGTCGACCCTTACTCTGTGCAATCAACATTCACATTCAAAATACTAGGCAAGCACGTGCACACGCAAATGGACAACACATAAAAGGAGAACTTTATGCTCGAAAGTTAAAACTATTGCTTGATAAACTGACCAAGACCTAAACATTACAGCTTTTGGATGAGGTTTTAATGTCACATTAACTATAGTATGCCAATGTGCCTTGCGTAATATTTATAAAGAAAATATATTGTTCATAGAAAACCCTGTTATTAATTGTGTTGTGTGTTTTGCTCTTAATGCTTGATAAGTTTTGGAATCAGGCAGACCCCTGAAGGGAAGCTGGGGATGGGGATTGATGGTGGTGAAGACTATGAAATATAAAGTGTTTGGCTGTTCCAGGAAGGGGGTAACAATTGGAGTTGAGCCTGACTGTTTTTCAATAGTGTAGCCAGAAATATATCAGCCAAAGCCATGGCCAATATTACAAATTTACTGACAAATGGTAAATTTGTTATCCACAAGCATCCCACCCCAATCATCCACTCCCCCTGTCTGCCCCCGCCAGCTTTATTACCCTGCCTGCTCACCTAATCTCTGCATTAACTGCACCGTCTACATCACAGAGCTGTGATGTCACTCCCTACTTCACAGCTCCACCCCTTCTGGCTCCCTCCCATGATATCATTGTTCAGCTCCTTTTCTCTGATGGCTGGTATTGCCCTGGACATACAGTGGGAACCCTACAATAAGAAGAGTCAGTACTGGAGTTTGGTATGGTTATAGATCGGCACTTAAAGGAACAGATATCTCCCAAGTCCCCCCTCCATTTTAGTCACTGTCAGGTTAGAGAGCTGCAAAGCAGAAAGTAGTGTTATGGATATTACATTAGACTTCCAGTCACTCCAGCCTTTAAACATTACATTTTTGGTTTAACTAACTATTTTAGAAACATTTTTTTTACACAGCCTATCTATTTACCTTGTTTTTATACTGAACTGTTCCTTTAAGTGTTCAGATAAACTTGGGTCACATTTTATTCATACACATATACCTTGAACATTTTCTAATAAAAAATAAGACTCTTGCTGAAAAGAAATATTCTGTTTGTATGTACTGAACAAACATATAGATTTTTAAAATGTAAGTGAATATTGCCTTTATGGCCCGGAGCCAATGTGGGATTGAGTATGTAGTGAAGGAAGGAGAGTTTTGGGTTCACCGACTGGTGCTGATTTTGCTTTTTAGTGCAAGCTCCGCTGGGCATACAGAAATGCTCTAGGAACTGCTCAGGTGCCATATATATATGCTTTTTGCCATAGTCAACAGAATTACACTGAAAACTGAAATACTGTATATATGTTGCATTTTTCTACTCACATAATTAGTGTATTTGACACACAGAAAAAACTCAAATTATAGATCACGCTAAAGGATGAATGGTAAAGACCATAAAAGCTTTATGAACTAATTCTCACCTTGAGAGTATTCCTAATATTCTACGTAATGCTAAGGGTATAATAAGAATGAATCATAAGAATGAGTTATTCAGCAAATGTATTGAACTGAAAGCTGAAAATGACTGTGAATTAGCACAAAGAGCCAACACATTGCAAGAGCACATTATGGCAAAAGTAAATTTAAAAATACAAAGAGGGAAAGCAGTCCTTTAAGTTTAATTATTATCTCGTGGAGAACGGAGGCGTGAATTCCTGTTAACAACTATTTGAAAATTAGAAAAAGATAGTAAAAGCCCCCGCACTCTCAAATGAATTAAATTAATTATCTAAATTATACCGTGAACTAATCAATTAATAGATATAAAGTGCTTGTGCTAATAAGGAGAACTTGCTTGGTTAATTAAAACCTTCTCATAAGTTTAATCAAATATTAAGCAATTAACAAACAACAAGTTCAGAAAAGCATGGAGTTGCTTTTTCTGTATATTAAAAATAGCTAGTGGCGACTTGTTGATTTATATACTGAGTCTATAGACAATTGATTCAAAATTTCAATAAGTTATAACGTGCAAGTGCTAAATTAATTACAGTCACCGACTGCTTGTGGTTCGAAATAAATAATTTATGCAAGTGCATTATATGATCAAAAGGTAATTCATTAACAAAATTAGTTAAGAAAAAGGAACCAGGACCATCATTCAAGGAAAATTAAGTAGGAAAAGGAAAATAGTGCAGAGGTGGAGAAGTCCCAAAGAAACTGCTGCCTATTATTTTATAAGCCCTGGGATCCCACATGGGGAGAAAGTAGTACACTGAGTACTGTGGTCTTGTGTATTACATAACCTATCTCTTTGAAAGAGCTAAAATATCCTAAAAAAACACAAATCCACCAGTGCCATATAAATAACAGAGAATAAAAGAAATTGAATGTGGTTCCCTGGACCAGGCTATGAGTATTCAAATTCAGTTAAAAAAATTTTTTTAAGTGATCGAACTGGTATTAGGATCTGAGCAACAAATAAAATCAATTATTCTGAAGAGGGGCTCTGCCGAACGCGTTTCGCTAATAAGCTTTGTTAAGGCACTATATACTTATACACTGTTGTTAATAGCTCCTGGACTGGCAAAGGAGGAAAGGACAGAGAGATGTATTACCAGGCCAGTCATTTCCTTTTACAAACACAAGATTTTGATATTATTAACCACAGCAGAATGGATCTTGTACCAAAAAGTGTTTTTATAATACAGATATAGGATCAGTTTTCTGGAAAACCTGTTAACCTGAAAGCTCCGAAATACGGGAAGGCTATTTAAATCAAATAATTCAAATTTTTAAAAGTTATTTCCTTTTTCTCTGTAATAATAAAACAATACCTTGTAATTGATCCCAAATATGATATAATTAATCCTGTGTGATTTTTTTATTCACTGTTTGAATTATTTTTTAGTAGACTTAAGGTATAGAGATCCAAGTTAGGGAAATATTCCTTATCCAGAAAACCAAAGGTCCCGAGCATTCTGGATATCAAGTCCCATACCTGTACTATTTTAAAAGAAAAAAGTGGTCACTCAGTTAATGTGGTATGAAAAGGTTTTTCAAAGGAGACTGGGATCCCTGTTTGCACATCTTTGTTTAATGCACAATTGTGAAATACGACATTATTAAGGACATTTACTACTGATACTGAGACTTGACTTGGCACAACAATTGCTACTGTTTTTAAGATGTGAATATGGCTGCATTTTAGAGTGCAAAGACCCGTGGCTACCCCTGTGAATACAGCATTGCCTTTGTGTTTGGGTCTTTTTATAGTAAATGCCCTTTACAATGTTTCTCGGGAGTAGGCTGTACACATGAGAAATAATTTTATAAATGCAAATATACTCTTTTAAGTTGATATTTATGAGGACTGAATTCATTTAAAATTTCTTGGGCATTAACTTGGGAGTTGATTGATTCATATATTTTTTAAATATTTTATATACTGTATATGATATACAGTACTCAAATTGGCTATGGTAGAGTTAAGGCAGACAGGAGTCAGGGATGCCAAATTGTCAGATGAACAATATTTGCACTGACACTTTATGGCGTATAGCCGTATACTTCAGTCTGATATACACCAAAGGTTGCAAAGTGAAAGCTTTTTAATTAACAGAATATCACTAGGGGGCAGATTTATCAAGGGTTGAAGTGAATTGGAGGGAATTAAAAAAATTTGAAATTCAAAGTAATTTTTTGGATACTTCGACAGTCGAATAGGATACTATGACATCGAATTTACTTTGACTTCGATTCGAAGTAAAAATCGCTCGACTATTCGACCATTCTATAATCGAAGTACTGTCTCTTTAAAAAAACTTCGACTTCAATACTTCGCCAACTTAAACCTGCCGAAGTGCTGTGTTAGCCTAAGGGGACCTGCCTGGGCATATTTCGAAGCTTTTGGGTTTCGAAGGAAAATCTTACGATAAAATCGTATGAATCGTACTATTCGAAGTACGATCTGAGTACGATCGTACTACGATCGGAATACGATCAAACGATGAATAAAATCCTCTGACTTCGAATGTCGAAGGATTCTATTCGATGGTAGAACTTCGAAGTATTTTCCACTTCGAAATTCGACCCTTGATAAATCTGCAAGTGTGGATCTGCAAGTCTTTGAAGTTAAAGTATATTGACTCATAATAATACCTTTTCCCTGTACTGTTTAAGGAAAACCCATGAACCTTAAGCTTTCTGTAAAATATTATCTAATTATATCCCCCAGTGCATCTCCCTTCTCTCCACATGCCACATCCTTCTCCTAATTCTTTTGTCTGGATTCACGTTTATTCCATCATTTATTAATGCCATAGTCCGACAAACCTTTTGTGATCAGGCTGGTACTTTAAAGTACTAAATGTTATATTCTCTGTTCCTTGGCAGGCACTCAGTGTCTCATTTCGGAGGGCACATCACATCTATCACTTGTCTCCAGCCTGTTTCACTCTCTTTAGAACAGTAACTCTGAATGTAATAGCTTTTCATTCCAGGTGGTTTAAGATTAACACTAGCGGAGAATAAAACTGCTGACAGGGCTAAAATTATTATAACATAAATGTCTTTCATTTGCATAATGTATATATATATGCAAGGGCCTAGAGACTAAGAATACTTCTAATTTACCCACATTAAAGGTCAGTGCAATAACATGCAATGCAGCATTTCTGCTCTTTTCCGAAGAGCTTGAAAGGATGGAGACTGCCAATATGGACATCACTTCTTCTGCAAGTGATTGATTATAGCGTTCCAGATCCAACTTCCCATGATAGAATGACAGCTGCAGACTCACCCCTAAGCAGCTCTACTGGAAATATCGTCAGCTTTTCTACATCTGGCATCACTGCATCTCCAGCATTATCATAGGATTCAAATGGTAAATAAGTCACTCAACCACACAGGTTAATATTCTTTTGTTAGAAAGATAAAGTGTCCCTTTTACCCCTCAAATCCATTATCAGGGATAATATACATCAAACAATGAATTTTCATTTTAAGTCAGCAAGAATTTCCATGCCCCTATACAGGGAACTCAAATGGGGCTTAAATGATACTGTTTAGTCTGATTGATATATGTGCCATTTGTTCATTAATATTATGCAATCTGTAGTAGTTATATTTGTTTGAAGAGGACACCTTCTAGTTTTTGCACCTTCTTGCAGCAGGGGTGATTGGGGAATAAGTGGCAGTAGGTTGCAGGTTATATCTGTCACTTTTAGGAGCAGTGGGGCAATTACTTGTATACAATACCTGTATACTGTCTGCACCAGTCAGAATTAATAGGAAAGATTTGAAAAATTTTAAAAAGGGATGCACCGAATCCAGGATTCGGTTCGGGATTCTGCCTTTTTCAGCAGGATTCATATTCAGCCGAATCCTTCTGCCCGGCTGAACCGAATCCAGTCTGGACATATAAATATAAAGTATGTTGGTCCCACCATAAACTGACTATTCTTTGGTCTTACTCAGATAAAGCTAGAAATGTTGCATATATTATAGCAGCAAAATAAAAATATACAAACAATTAGATATATTTCCTTTTAGCATAGATTAAGAGTCACTCACTGATGTGCAGTGGGTCTCCAAACTTCCTTCAATAAGTCCTATCCTGCACAGGTTCCTAGAGTTCTGTAGCCAGTAATCCAATGACTCTCCAGGTCTGCTGCTGCACAATATCTGAGAAGACAAACAAAAGAGACAGACACTGTGTTATGAAGACCATAAAGAAAAACTTTGAAGGACAAGGCTCTTATAAACTTGGGGGAACCTGCTCATCTTTTGTGAAAGAATCACAGTGAATTCCAACATCAGCAACTGGAGTCACATGTTTGTCATAAACTGAAGAAGACACCATGTGTAGCTCCATCTGCCAAATTCCCATCATCATTATCCAGACGCTGCCGTCATGTCCTAAGGAGGAGGCCCCTGTAACCCCCTTTAACTTTAACTATTGGTCTTTTTACGCTACCTACACTTTTTAATAAACCATATGGCTTTCCGTCAGTTTCTGATTAAATATTCTAAAATATTCAGCCATTATCTGTCTATCCCTGCAGAACACTTTCAGGAAACTAGGAAACTAAATACATGATGCTACTATGCCTATTATTATGAATTGATTCATGATTCATCAGTTTACACCTTGCATAGATTTTCCATTTTTTTTCTGTCTCTAAAATACTAGATTTAATTATAGAATTTGAATACATGGTCAGTAGTGTGTTTTGACCCAAGTGGTACAGGATTTTACGGTTTAAGGTTTGACCCCTTGTTTTGGGGCTTAAGCCCATTTGTTTTGTCATGTCATTTTGTCATTTGTTTGGGTGTTTAAATTTAAAGGGAGCTTGTCATCGGAAAACATGTTTTTTCCCCAAAACACATCAGTTAATAGTGCTACTCCAGCAGAACTCTGCACTGAAATCCATTTCTCAAAAGAGCAAACAGATTTTTTTATATTCAATTTTGAAATCTGACATGGGGCTAGACATATTGTCAATTTCCCAGCTGCCCCTGGTCCTGTGACTTGTGCCTGCACTTTAGGAGAGAAATGCTTTCTGGCAGGCTGCTGTTTTTCCTTCTCAATGTAATGGAAGGAGTCTCAGTGGGACATTCGTTTTTACTATTGCGTGTTGTTCTTAGATCTACCAGGCAGCTGTTATCTTGTGTTAGGGAGCTGTTATCTGGTTACCTTCCCATTGTTCTTTTGTTTGGCTGCTGGGGGGGAAAAGGGAGGGGGTGATATCACTCCAACTTGCAGTACAGCAGTAAAGAGTGATTGAAGTTTATCAGAGCACAAGTCACATGACTTGGGGCAGCTGGGAAATTGACAATATGTCTAGCCCCATGTCAGATTTCAAAACTGAATATAAAAAAATCTGTTTGCTCTTTTGAGAAACGGATTTCAGTGCAGAATTCTGCTGGAGCAGCACTATTAACTGATTCATTTTGAAAAAAATTTTTTTCCCCATGACAGTAACCCTTTAAAGCTAAATTGTAGGTGAAGGTGAGACTTTATCAAGAGGCACACATAGAAGAGAAAGCAGAGGTGCCTTTTGTGGGTGGATCAATAATGATATGTAGATAGTAGAGTTTGCACCTTGTAGTGTTTCTCCCATTGCTGTGGGTGCAGCACCTGTAGATACGTGAGCATTAGGTACAAGGTACTGCTGAGCCAGCTAAGTATTATGAATAATTGACTGGACAAAACTTCATAGCGTAGAAATGTTGCTATGCAGACGTTGTAAATCAACCCAGTTTAACTGAAAAATCCCTAATATATGTATGTATATCATTTACTTTATGTACCGGAAGAGATAATTAAAGAGTGCACTCAATGCATTTGCCAGAGCACAATAGAGCAGATGTGCCAATACAGAAGAGACTACTTAGTGCCTCATGTATATTTCAGAGAAATAACTAATCTCAGTGTTATTTCCAAATCAGACCTCTGCACACTCAGACACGGAACCTCTGCTAATTCAATTACCCAGTCTAATTATCGTTTAATAGAATGAAAACAAGCTCTGGAAGGATGGACTGTAGCAGTGGTAACAAGCAATGACACACTATCTGAATTCACAGCCAGGATTAAGATGCAGCCCACATAGAGACCACCAGGGATAGACATCTCTTTTATCAGGAGAGCCGTCTGACTACAAATCTAAGTTTTAAATTGGAATTAAGCAAACTATTCTAGAATGTTATTTAGAGGCTGGATGACATAGAGCAGTGATCCCCAACCAGTAGCTCGTGAGCAACATGTTGCTCCCCAACCCCTTGGATGTTGCTCCCAGTGGCTTCAAAGTAGGTGCTTATTTTTGAATTTCTGGCTTGGAGGCACATTTTGGTTGCATAAAAACCAGTTGTATTGCCAAATAGAGATTTCTGTAGGTTGCCAGTTCACATAGGGACTACCAAAAGGCCAATCACAGCCCTTCGTTGGCATCCTCAGGAACTATTTTCATGCTTATGTTGCTCCTCAACCCTTCTTACATTTAAATGTGGCTCACGGGTGAAAAAGGTTGGGGATCCCTGACATAGAGAATTAGCTATATATATATGATATACAGGTATGGGTTTGTTCTGCCTCCAATAAGGATTGATTATATCTTAGTTGGGATCAAGAACATGGTTTCTGGATATCAGGTTTTTAGAAAACGGGTCTCACGCCTGTATGACAAATTTTTATTCATTGCTTTGTTAAAGGGATACTGTCATGGGAAAAAAATGTTTTTTCAAAATGAATCGGTTAATAGTGCTGCTCCAGCAGAATTCTGCACTGAAATCCATTTCTCAAAAGAGCAAACAGATTTTTTTATATTCAATTTTGAAATCTGACATGGGGCTAGACATATTGTCAATTTCCCAGCTGCCCCAAGTCATGTGACTTGTGCTCTGATAAACTTCAATCACTCTTTACTGCTGTACTGAAAGTTGGAGTGATATCACCCCCCTCCCTTTTCCTCTCCAGGAGCCAAACAAAAGAACAATGGGAAGGTAACCAGATAGCAGCTCCCTAACACAAGATATCAGCTGCTTGGTAGATCTAAGAACAGCACTCAATAGTAAAAATCCATGTCCCACTGAGACACATTCAGTTACATTGAGAAGGAAAAACAGCAGCCTGCCAAAAAGCATTTCTCTCCTAAAGTGCAGGCACAAGTCACATGACCAGGGGCAGCTGGGAAATTGACAAAATGTCTAGCCCCATGTCAGATTTCAAAATTGAATATAAAAAAATCTGTTTGCTCTTTTGAGAAATGGATTTCAGTGCAGAATTCTGCTGGAGCAGCACTATTAACTGATTCATTTTGAAAAAAATTTTTTTTTCCATGACAGTATCCCATTAAGTTACAGTGAAAGAACAATTTATACTTACTTTTTTACAAGCTGTGATAGAGCTGCCTAAATTACTGGTAGAAGGGTCCATAGTACTGCTGCATCCACTGCTCCCATAGTTGTCCAATGGTCCATACATTGCAGCCATATCCAGGTTACTAATAAGAGATCATATAAAGAAGACATAAGCACAGTCCTTCCTGAATACTGTTCCAACTAAGTGTCACCACTTTGCTAATTACAACATGCTATCAGACAAATTACTATGTGTCTCATGAAGGTATGCATTTCCATTTCTCTACCTATATGCATTGGGTGAGGTATTGTATTTCTTAGTTAAATAATTTGGTGAAATATTACAGTATTGCTTATATAGATTCTTTTTAGACTCCTTGGAATAATATGCTAAATCAGATAATTTTGCTGACCATGGGGCTTACATTACAACAGGAATAAAGAGAGTCTATTACTGCATCCAATGGCAGGACTGCAATTAGAAACCTACTTATCATTGGGTCCTGTAGTTTGTAGTGAATAAAATATTTATTTTCTGCATTCCATCCCAGCACTGGCTGCATCCCCACAGTTGCAATGGAAGCCCTTTGCGAAGGAATCACAAACAGTAGCTCTTGCAGGAAGGCAGGTCCAGACTGAGAATTAAAGTAGGCCCTGGCATTTCAGGTACACAGAGGCCCAATCAGCCCACATAGAGGCCCAAACAGCCCCCACCAGCCCACTAAATACTGACTTTCTATGGGACCTTATAGCAGCCCCTCTGGCATTTGCCAGAACCCACAGATTGCCAGTCCGGTCCTGCTGGAAGAAGTTGTCTAGGATTTGGTTGGACACTGATTTTCTTTTATACAGCATGCAGCAGAAGAAACACAGAGGAGAGCTAAACTACAGTACAGTACAATAGCTTTAGAAATTAGAAGATAGAAGGACTTTCTACTGTCACAGTAAGGACCTTTAACCTTGGTCTGTCCACTTGATGGTTGTTCAGAAACACCAGGAGAGTCAGGGGCTGAGGGTTACTGGTCTACAAGAAGAAAGCTAAACTGCTCAGTCATACAGCACTGCAATATCACTGGTTGAAGGCAAACTACACAATTAAACCTTATATAAAGATATCTAAGCAGAGAGAGTAAGCTAAATATAAAAAGTAATAGTCTGTGCTACAAAAATTGCAAGTTAAGAACAAACAAGCAATAGCTGCTAAACAAACATCTCTCTTAATTATGTTTGAAAGTACAAAAAGCCAATGCTTTTGTCTCATCCAAGAATCACATCTCTCTCTCTCTCTCTCTCTCTCTCTCTCTCTCTCTCTCTCTCTCTCTCTCTCTATCTCTCTCTCTCTCTCTGAGCTGAAATGTGGGGGGATAACTGGGCCCCCACGATGCACTTCACAACATATACAATTTTTCTCAGGGCGAGAAGTTCAGACATCTTTAATCTCCCAATACAGGTATGGGACCTGTTATCCAGAATGCTCAGGACATGGGGTTTTCCAGATAATTGATCTTTCTGTAATTTGGATCTTCATGCCTTAAGTCCAGAAAATCATGTAAACATGAAATAAACCCAAAAAGCTGGTGTTGCTTCCAATAAGGATTAATTATATCTTAGTTGGGATAAAGTACAAGGTACTATTTTATTATTACAGAGAAAGTTTTTTTTAAAAAACTTGGAATATTTGGATAAAATGGAGTCTATGGGAGATGGCCTTTCGGTAATTTGGAAATTTCTGGATAACCGGTTCCCGGATAATGGATCCCATACCTGTACTTTCTAACAGAAGACTGTTCAGTGTTCATGTATAGACAATAAACAACAACTAATGTCTTAACAGAAATATGCAAAGAAAGGGGCACCATGGCCCAGCAAGAGGGAACAAAGAGACATTAAGGGGCAAATTCACTAAAGCGCGAAGCGGCTAACGCTAGAGCAAATTCGTCAGCGTGACGTCAATTTGTTACTTCGCCGATTTACTAACGGGTGCTGACGTAAATTCGCTAGCGTGCACCCTTACGCCAGGCGAAGTTGCGCTATGGTGAAGGGACGTAACTACGCTAATTCACTAACGTGCGCATTTTACTGAACGTTACCTCTTGCGCCAGACTTGCCTTCTCCACCTCAGACCAAGTGAAGTGCAATAGAATAGATAGGGCTTGCTTCAAAAAAAGCTTGCTTCAAAAAACGCTAGCGTCTTTTAGTTTTTTAAAGGTGATAGGCTGAAAAAGATTTTTTTGGGGGAACCCTCCTTCCCCCCTACATGGCACATAAACTATACAGTGGGCACATGTATAGGGCAAAATAACAACTCTATTTTATTTTATGAAGCTTTCCCAGCTTGTGTAGTGTAATGTATTTGCTGCAACATATACGTCCATTGTACTTTAACTTGGCGCCGTATGCAAATTGGGCATCGCTAGTGTAACTTCGCTTTGCTTGATGAAGTAACACTAGCGCAACTTCGCTACCTTTCGCCTCCCTGAGTGCAACTTTGGATTTTAGTGAATTAGCGGCGCCCTGGCGAAGTGTGGCGAAGCCAACGCTGGCGCAACTTCGAAGGTAAGTAAATTTGCCCCTAGGACTGAAGCATCACCCTTCCCACTCATCTCTTCATTTCCTTTCATTTCAAAATAAATAAGTATACACTATGCCACAACCAATGTATGCAATGATTTATGATCAATGGCTGAATTGAGTTTCATTTATTGGTATCCAGCCTTAGGCAGTAGGAGGGTTAAAACAACTTTAACTACTTCATATTCCTCATTCCAAATCCCACTGTCATCTTCTCGCTGGTGTTTTATATTTTGGCTAATTAGAGATCTATATGTATTGAGAATTGGTTGGTACAGTAGTTTCATTTTTGCTGCCAAATTCCCAGAGCTGCACTTGAGGACATCACTAAAAGTCAACAAAGAGGCAGCAACAGAAGAGTTTTTTTTCACAGCTCTATTGTGTGGTGCTGCTTCTAATTTTGCCTGCACATTTTTTCTGTGATTAATCCAGTCCTTTGGGAAAACATAGCCAGTGTACATTAAAGGACATGCTTACTTGAAATCAGGTGAATTCATTAAAATGACTGAACCTTTTTATTGTCTCATTTGTGCACAAGGCAAACTCAGCATCCCGACCTGATGCTACAGATGGTCCATGGAGACTGAGCTGAGAAACTTTGCTCCGTTGGAAAATATTTTTAAAAACAATTTAGTGCCGGATAATGAGGTTGGACGTTCTAGGAGCTGACAGCCTTAGTGTTCATTTCTGAAGAGACTAATGGGCCAGAGGCAAGGAGAAAGGCAAGCTTTGCCTTTGCTTCATTTGCCCAAGCAGAATAGGTCTCTACAGTCCACTGAGAAGCTTCTACATAAATAAACCCCTCTCTTCCCCCAGCTACAGCTCATTATACAAAAGCTTCTCAGTAGACTGTTGCTTTGTTTGCCTTTGCTCTTTGGGATCAGGAAGTAGAATGTGACTTTAGTTTCATTTTCAGATTTTTCAACATTGGTTCAATAAATAATTGTTTAGTGCAAGAAATAACAAAAGCATAGATATGTCCAAATTAAAAGGCAAATTAATAGGCAACATGTATGTTCACCACAAGCCTTATTTATTGAACCAATGTTGAAAATTGTGGTCATATATATAGATATCTGCTCGGCAGACTCGCGGACCACATCGACGAACCAAAAATGTCCTCGATCTGATGGGATTTTTTAGCCTGCTGATTGAAATCTGGCCGACTTTCATCCAGATATCGATCGGGGAAGCCAGTTGGAGGGCCCCATACACTGTCCAATGGCGGCGACTTCTATCGGCCCGTGGAAGGGCTTTGTTAGGCTGTGCTGGTGAAAGAACTGATGCAGAGTTTTGCTTCTTAAGAATGAATTAATGGAACTTACATGGATCCAAAACTAGTTTAAACCCCAAGAAGACAAAAAGTCTTTGTCCTTGACTTAAAGGGGAACTCCACACAAATATAACTTAAGCTTTTTGAAAAGTAAACATAATTTCAAGCAACTTTGCAATATATATCAGTTAAAAAATATGCAGACTTTTCATGACTTTTAATGGTTTTGAACTGTTCCCTAAGCCTAGCCCCCTGCTCTCCTGCTGATCTCTCTGACTACTTTGCTGAGCTGGCTGACTACTGTTACTTTGTATTAACAGCCATCTGTCCTCAGCCTTTATCCTCCAAACCCCACAATTCCCTGCACACATGATTTCAATAAGGATAGGAACATCACAGTGCAATGCATTGTGGGTTATGTAGTTCCTGCATGCTGTCTGTAAGCTGTGGAGAAGTTTTTACAATTTGTAACATCAGTGTTCAGTCCCTCGTTCCCTGCCAGGATTTCAAATGATGCAGAAAGAGAAAAACTGTTAAACAGCTGGATTTCAGCATAGAAATGTAATTTATTCATACTACTGTTCAGACTAAAAGAGTAACAGATGTTAAAGGCTGTAGTTATCTGCACAAATTGAGCTAGGCAAAGTTACGGCATAAGTCTAATAACTGCTCTCATTACACATTTAATGGAGGATCCTGTACTGCTTTCTTGTTTTAAGGATGATCATAACAAAGTTAACACAATCCGTTACAAGTAAGTGTTGTACTTGTTACTATTCACTATCTGTTCTCTAAAAGCAAGATATCAAACCCTAGTTTCCATAATACTGCCCAGGTACATCCCTACCTTTATGCTTATATATAGTCAATATTGCGGTAAGGGTCAAAAAGCCCTTCCATATATTATTTAGCTATGCCATGTCTAGGTTTCTGACTGGGCTATGCAATGCTCTGAAAAATGTATCTATGTAATATATTCAGGTTAGACCAGACCAGTAACTACTGGGCTCATTTAAGTGCAGTGAGCAAAGTACAATTTTACCATTTTATTTTGCATAATGCAGCAGGTTTTCCCAGAATTCCAGCATTGTTGGGGTGTGGTGTATGATGCAACTGAGCTTGATGTGTCAAAATTAACACAATTCCGCTTACACTTCACGTGTCCTAATTATTTAGACGCAAAACTGCTGAACCAATCAACACACAGCGATGAAGGAGCCCTGGAGCTGTCATTTGGCCTGTAAGTGGTGGTAGCTCCAGGTTTCCTCTGTGGCAATAGGCACAACTGTTCTCAGAGCAGAGCACACTATACACAAATGCAAAAAGTGTATTTTGTGGGGTTTTACATGTAATTCGCTGCTGGGAAATTTGCACAAATGCAACTGTGGCTGCAGGCATAAATGATCTCTGTGGTGTCTATGTGGTGCCACAGGTCCACAACAATCTATTATGCACAAAGCCATTCTCATTCCCTTTCTGCCAAAAAGGCTTTCTTTTGGTTTCTGGTCCAGTGGCACAAGAAATATTAAAAAAATATACCCTTTATTCTTTAAAGCTCTACATTCTTCTGCTTCTCTTTTTCTCTGTTCTAAGTTCCCAGTACACTCTACCCCTGTCCTTAGGCTCAGTAAAATATATCAATAGCAATCAATTCAACACTATAAGTAGTACACAAAGCTATTCACCCTTAAACCTTTGAAACTCTGTTTCTGCATTAACCTTGTTCTCAAGCCTACTTAGAAAGGAGGGGATTGTTTTAGCAGCATTCCTGAGGCTCACTATGCTCATAAATGACAAAAGCACTTGATTCCCTCAATCTTTTTGTTTTTATATAGCTCCTCTACCTTACAAACAGTGAGCTTCTTGGGGACGGGACATGTTACAGCTGTGTTTTCTTATTATTATGCATTTAATTAACTTGTAATGACTGAAAAGTGTGCTTTTATGCAATGGTTGTACACCTTGCCATCTTTCCATATTAATACATTGGGCATAAATGATTGGTCCTTACCCAATGCCATATGTAATGTATCTATGAACACCTGCACTTATCTGTCATTTCCTAGATGGACATTTCAGTGTGGTTCATTGGTTCACAAGTGGGCACATGAAGGCAAATATGTTTGGTTATTAGGTTCTTTTTGTCTCTCTCACTATGAAAATGAGTTCTAGATATCAATTTCCCCTAATAGCCCTGCCAAGAAATGCTGTTTTTGGGGGGGTTCAAGAATGACCAACTATTCCAACTTCTCTTATTTGTAGAGGCCCAATAAAGAATCAATTGTGTAGAGAAGGAAAATAAAGAAGATCTCTTTTACCCAACAGATGTATGTCCTTTCCATAATTTGCAGTGGAGTATTTTAGGATTTATGTGTTAATCATTCTTTCCACAAAATATGCCTCTAGGCGTGGCACCCATCAGGCCTGTTCAAACCGTAACATTTGGCTGATAGAAAACCTGGAGTTCTGCGGATATATTCTCCTGGGCCTTACCTGTTGAGCCACCATTTTGCAGTCAAGTAGATTCAAGGCAGATAATAAGAAAACATCCTTGCAATCCTACATGAAACCTTCATTTAAAAAAACAACAATTTACTAGAAGGGAAATGACTGGCGGCATCGTTTGAGAACCATCTGGGACATGTGAATCCCCTCATTATGTATAGAAAACTAAGAGCAACATTGATTTTCTTCTGCTGAACCATTGTTTGGGCCTTGCGGGGATTCATTCTTTTGATCAGCTATTAACAGATTTCCAGATCTAACAGTCAGATTATTTATCTTATTCTCACAGTCAATATTCAATTTGGATGAAAGCCTAAGAAGAATGCAAGACATATCTGTGCATCAGGAGATGACCGGAATGGTTAAGTTAGATCTAGTATTCTTCACAAATACAATTTCTTTTTACCTGACTGATTTACGTGTCCAAACAAATGTTATTTATTGAATTTATAGTGCTAGAATTTACCATTCCTGTGTATAGATCTCCCATCATGGCTTTTTTTTCTACAGTTCCCAAGGAAAGTTAAAACTTGACATCACGTTTCCCATGCTGACCTTTATATTTCTAGCAAGAAAGACAGAAATCCTATTTAATCCTTCATCTTCATTCCTGCTCAGGACATATTCAATACCCATTGCTTTTAAGGGTGTTATTCTATACAACCTTATGTTATATTAATTATTTCTCGTTACAGTTGAGATGCTAGGCCAGGATGTCTCCCGTCCCCACTACCAACGCCAAAAGTATGGATTTTTTGCTGGTAATTTCACTCTGGTGCTTGTCATTATGTAACCACAGTAGCAGTGTCAGCATGCCGGTGTGTAACTGTGTTTATAAATGTCTGTGTTTGAAAATGGGAAACTGGGAAGATATATACTGTTACCACTGTCAAAGGTTCATTCCTTATAACCTGTGTGTGAGCAGGGGTGATCCTGGCAGCAGCCTAGATGCCGCCCCCCTCACCCTTTCTATGATTAAAACAGCATTGGAGCGGATCATAGGAGGTCAATATCAATAGCGCTCTCTGCAGTAGAGGAGTGGAATATCCGGGTTAAAACCCCAAAACTCGGTCTTAAAGTAACAAGAGTCAACGTTTTGCCTCCCCTTGAAACTGGCCACTCGCTGCCACATGAGGCAAAGTTCTCATTATGCATCATTGCAGGAGTGGCCCTGTGCATTTGTCCGTGTGTGTTTGGAGTAATACAGCTTGATAATAGGTGGGGACTTTTTTCTTTTGTAGACATGCATTGCCATTTTTTTGGGAAATATGATAGCATGTCATACTAAGAAGCAGGTCAAAGCACTTATCAGCAGCACACAGTAGATTTGCACAAACGTGAAATTTATTGTATCAAAACATTTTAAACAGGGCAATTAGTGATGGGGGAATTTGCTCAGTTTCGCTTCGCTAAAAAATTTGCGAATTTCGTGCGAAATTCTGATAACTGCTTTGACTGAATTACTTGACCCTGAAACCCTGTGTTCAAGGTTTTAAGCTTTCCACCTCGGTCTCTCAATACTAAGAAGCAGGGTCAGACTGGCCAATTGCGCACATGGTAAATCTCCTACACATACTTACCAGGTGCATGCAGTCCTCAGTGCCGATAGGGACAGAAGAAGCGTGTGAGCATGTGCGCTTGCGCATGGGAGGGGGGGCAGAGCGGAATGACGTGGCCGGCATAGGGGCGCCAGAGTTAGAAATCCAGCCTTGTATGTATATCATTAACCCTTTGTGCAAAGTGATTATAACTCTAATTTGGTTACTGTCTCTTTAAATAACCCTTTGCAATCCAGGGCCCTAAATCCCTTTTGCGTATGAAAAGTACTGTGAACTGGGATTTACAACTCAGTGCCTCCACCTAGGGGATTTCCACTAGGAAAAATAAAACCCACACAGTTTGCAATAAAACAAATATAAACTTTATAACTGTAAATGCAAATCACTCAATATGACTTTGCTCTGGGGAACCTGTGTGGACTATAAACCCCTGGCACAGTCTCTCAATGCCACAGTCCCACACACCACATCGGGTGGATACATGTAGAATAAATCCAGTCAATGTCCCTTCCCCAAGAGTTATTATGTCCCCAGGTAGCGCTACCTGCCCCAAGATACTTTTCCGTTTGAAAGTAGTAGCCGCTCTCACATGGCAAGTACACGAGCAAGACCTGTCCTCACCCTGGGGAATCGCATAGTGGCCAAAGCATCCACAGACAGCACAAAGCAGCCCTTTCAAGCTCTTCTTGATTAGTCTTTTCAAGCAGCACTGTCACTTTCCATAGATCTTGATCTCTATGGCTGCTGCTGCAGGGGTTCTTTTTTAAGCTCTGTCTGTAACCCTCTACATTTGGCTCCAAAGTCAGGCACTCCCCTTCTCCCAGGGATGCACTGGGGCGCCCAGTAAATCAGATGGCTCTCTGTCTGTAACTGGGTTGGATGATGTCACAGACAGAAAAACGGGGGAAGGATTTGTCTGATCCCCTACAGATCAGATTTGTCTGATCCCCGGTCGGAGTCTGGGTGGGGGGAGTGGGCAGAGTCAGGGCTGGAAAGTGGGCAGAGGTGGGAAGGGGGTTGGGAGGATGAGGATTGGAGTGCCCTGGGTCCCTCTGAAGTATGGGCACAAGGAGTGGAAAATATTACTTTAATATTATATTGATTATGAGAGAATTTACTGTATATTACTTTACTTAAGAAACATCTGTTTCTTATGTAATTTAAGAGAATAAATATCCAAATTAAAAGCATGAAACAGGAGGGTGATATAAACAAGCTGTTTGTTGACAGTGTCCTGAGAGCTACTGATCACCAGCTAAAGGTCTACTGGTAGACCTTTAGGGCACCCCTGCCTTACACTTTACATATAGAAAAGTTGACATTTTATCAAATTAATTCTGCTTGTGTGCCTGTGTATACTTGGGACTTCTTATCTAGAATGCTTGGGACCTGGGGTTTTCTAGATAATGGCTCTTTGTGTAATTTGGATCTCCATAACTTTATTTCAATTATTTAAACATTAAATAAACCTGATAGGCTGGTTTTGCGTCCAATAAGGATAAATTAAATCTTAGTTGGGATCAAGTACAAGGTATTGTCAGGCCCAGATTTCTGGAAGGCCACAAAGGTCCAGGCCTAAGGCAGCAGAATTTTAGGAGGGCAGCATGCCACCCAACTACACCTGCATAGGTTTGGAAGCACTAGGGATTCACAGGAGATACAATAGTTTTTAAAATTTCCTGTTCATCAATCCCCAGTACTCTAGACTCGAAGCAGGAAATTTGCACATGTCTGTGCACAAAAGAAGGGGAGGGGATGGGGGTCAATGAACGGCAGTGGCCCTAGGGGTGCGTGCTATGTAAATCCGGCACTGGGTATTGTTTTATTATTACAGAGAAAAATGAAATTACTTTTAAAAATTAAAATGTCAATTATTTCATTAAGATGAAGTCTTTGGGAGATAACTTTCCTGGATAATGGGTTTCTGGATAATGGGTTTCCAGGTTGCGAATCTCCTTTCTGCACAAGATGACCTACATTACTACAGCTGTACTGTAATTGGCATGAAAAAATTTAAAATATTCTGTAATAAATATTGGAAAGTTGCTAAAATCAATATTTTCTAGTGCTTGTTATATCTTGGACCTAGAATCATTTATACGTTAGAAGCCAATTACAGTCTACATTACACGTTCATACTTTATTTTATTTAGGGCAGGGAGTACATCCACAACAGCTGGAAAGGATATAGCAATTTTGGAGCACCGTTAGCCATTACTGTGTATGGGTATGGGATTGGGATATATAAAATATTTGTTACTGTGAATAATCCTTCATCTGCCTTATAGACCAGGAACATTAAGAGGACATTTCTTTCTTTTATTCATGGAATTTCCTAGCCAGGAACTGCTTAATTCTATTCAGAGTGTTTATGGCTGTACATAAATGTCAATGTACAATACTACTTTTGGCATTTGGGTGGGTTTCTCATCTGTGACCAACAAATATAACAAGACACCCATTTCCAGCAGTGGTGAATTCAGGCTCCCACAATCCCCCACAGCAGATTTAGCATTAATGTTCTTTCACTGAACTGGACAATGACATTTGTTATGGAAGACATTTGGAATCACCATTTTGCCATTTTAGGTAGAAAAAGGACTTTAGCATTAGATTGATGACATTCACGAGTATGATATTCCATTTCAGGGAACATGCCATATTCACTGAATGGCCTTAAATCCATCATCGTTGCATAAATGCCTTTACATAAGACTGACACTTAATTGAAATCTTTGCAGAGAAATAGACCAGGGCTTATTATTTTTGCACATCTAGAAATACACTGCTTGTGTGGAGCGATCTACAGAATTGTCATGCCCTTATTAAATCTGCTGAGCAGCGAACATTATGAGCCCAGCTCCTGCCAACGCTTTTAAATTGAGACTGGAATAACAGATAGCAATTATTAATGCAGATTTCATCTTTATAGGAATTGTAAGACTTGGCAAGAATATTGAAAGCTTGCCCATGTGACAATGATGTTTAATAGTCTTAAAGGTGACACTTGCCTACAAGCGGCAGGTTCTAAATGGGAAATATAAATGAAGCAGCTAACCCTATAAGAAAAATAAAATATAAAATTCAGTTTTGTTTATACATTTTTTTTGTATTTGGGTATCCGTGCATGGCAAATATTCTGCAATCCATGTCATTGGGCACTCAGAGAGTACAAGGAGTCATTGTGTATCTCAAGGGGAGAAAACATTTGTGGTTCTAGGGCTATTGGCTTTTTACATCAAGATTTGGGTGAATGGTGAGACCGCAAGACAACGGGATCTTTTCCTGATATGATAACCCACATGCTGCGTTGATTCAATTACTTACCCCAGGCCAAAGATCAAGCAATATAGGCCCTTGGCAACACCCATGGACCCAGGGAGCGGTCTTTAATTTTGGGGATTTTTTGCCTAACCTGGGTGATGCCTGAACTAGACCCAGTTTTGGCCCAATACCCACATGTGCACTGATTCAATTACTTAGCCCCCAATACAAAGATCAGGCAATATGCAGGCCTGTGCAGACTTGTTGGCTGAAGACTATGTCCATGGACCAAGGTGATTATTTTGCCTAGTATTGGTGACACCTGAACAAATCCCATTTTTGGGCCAATACACAGACTATTAGGCTTCAAATATGCAACCATGTTTGCAGCCATCTTTAGAAGACTGAGACATTTGTGATATTAAGGCTATGCTCTTGTCTAAAATGGGATTAGCTTGTAAGAAATTAGTATGTTTTATGGTCCATTTAAAAATATGGACAATAATGAATGAAGTATAGATACAGGATCAACACCCCCCCCCCAGCCCTGCACAAAGTTAAAAGAGAAGCAGGATATTGGTAATAATGTACTTTTTCCCATCCCATCTGTTAAGGCATATTACAATTAAAACTGGTCAAGGGGGGAGGTTGTTTGGCAGAATTCTGCACTCAAACCCCACTCTTTTTTCTCTTCCCTTCCTATTGTATCCCTCACTGAGATTCTCAAGGGGGCCAGGATTTGTGGTTTTGTGAGGTCTAGACAGTTCTTTCAATAGATAGGGCCAGTTTAAAAATCGAGTCCTGGTTTTCCTGCCTTTCTTTGCTTTCTGGTGTCCCAGGGATAGTAATTGCAATAGGTAGAAAGATTTGGGACAACTCCACCTTCTTGTATATCAATTTTCCTACTTTTATTGGGTTGAGTTGCTGGGTAATTGATTTATCATTAATTAATTTGGTTCATATATTAATTCTTCACATATTCTTCTAAGTCCTATGTTGGACTAGTGCACTTGCACTTTAAGTACGTGTATCTTAATTAATTAACACCTATGCACTTTAGGCAGCGGATCAATTGCAAATGAATTAATTGCTAATTAATGAATTGGTAGAATTAAATTGATTTAGTCTGCCCTTCTTAGAAAAATTCAATGAATTCGCATTTTAATTTAAAAACTATAAATTCTGTAACTTAATAATGAAATTTTAATGAATTGATATATCCACTATTTATATTTTTAAGATCACGTAATCATACAGTTAAGGTGTAATCACTTTCAATTATATGTATTAAGCAAGTTGATGAATTTGATTTTTAGAAATTAACCATAGGATTATTGGATAGAAGAGGGGTTCTTTCCTTTCCTTTCTGTTATAACTAAGCTGTACTGATTGAATCAGACCTCTCTGTCTACCGAAGTGATAAATTAGTATTAAGGGCATCTTCTCTTTCAATTAAGGCATATTTCTTCTCTCATAGTACAGAGAGAGATAATAATAACTGTTATTCCCATTGGTTAAAATCTCATATTTTAAGAAGCAGAAGTCTCTAGGAAAAGCACACAACTAGGGAACTAATAGGCCAGTGGTGGTGAGCCTTCAATTATTGAATTGATTAAACTGACACATATGGAACTATTTTACATTTGATTAATTTCCGGATAAAGTGGTATCATCCTGCAGAAAATACCTTGTGCAAAAACTCATCACAGTATAGCATGGAAAGTGGTTTATATGGCCTTGGTTGTGGGGCAACAGATAGTCTAGTTAGAACTAAAGAACTCCTTATGGTGGTTGAGGTTGTAAAGTCTACATGATTCATATCTACTTCTCTACTATGCACCAGGTCAAAGTTTGTGCCTCTGCAGAGCTGTCTTTGACTTATGGCTTATACAAGTATGGGATCCGTTATCCGGAAACTAGTTATCCATAAAGTTCCGAATTAAACAAAGGATGTCTCTAATAGACTCCATTATAATCAAATAATTCAAACTTTTCCCTGTAATAATAAAACAGTACCTTGTACTTATTCCAAACCAAAATGTAATTAATCCTTATTGGAAGCAAAACCAACCTATTGGGTTTATTTAATGTGTACGTGATTTTCTAGTAGACTTAAGGCTTGAAGACCCAATTTACAGAAAGATCCATTATCTGGAAAATCCCAGGTCCTGAGCATTCTGGATAACAGATCCCATACCTATACTGGATTGCTCCAGTCCAGTACAATGTTTTTGGGTTCAATGTCATTTCATGGATAACATAATTTTAATACTAGATTATATTGGAAGTTGTGGTTAAAATTAAATGAATACTAAGGACAGCCTTAAGTGGATGTTAAACTATAACTTTCAAGAGCCTCCTCCTGAGAACTTGTCAATAGCTGCAGAGTCAGGGCATTCTATTCCTTCGATATGTAATTTCCACACAGCTAGAACAATCTGCCCCATAACAGAGAAAGGTGTGACAGATCGTGGGTTTGTGACTAGCATGACAATTCCCTGTAGCAGGTAGAGAAAGACTTAGAACCCTGTTTTTTTTTTTTGTATTCTAAAAAAGCACAAGGAAAAAGCTTTGGAAATGGAACAGAGAAAAGCCATGCAAATTGTGCCATGAGAGACTGAATCTTTCATCTTCAAGAGGTGCTGTACTTTCAGAGCACTAAATAAGACAGAAATAGTCCCAGGGCTTCCTAGGATCTAGCTCCTTAAAAGTGCGTGCAGCCAAAATATCCAACAAGTGTTACAGCTAAAATGGAGAGGAAGCATTAACATGAATTCTGTGAGAATGGGAATCAATATAAAGGAAGCTTCTTATAAATCATCAGCAAACAGTTTTGTAACTACACAACATGGGGAGTGAATAGAGAGAGAGGGGTGGACTTGGAGGTAAAGCAGTTTTGGAAAAAGGTTATCTGGTCAAACTGGCACTATTTTGCCCAGCATGGTACCAAAGGCTAAAGGAGGATTCTGATTACTTGGGGCCCTATTTAATGTTTATTTACTATAATATGACCAGGGAATTCTTCAGGGACTCAATACATCATTATCTGATTAGTACTACATTATAAAGGTTTTTACTTGCACTGTAATGTACAATTTTGGACACAAATTGCTAATACATGGTGTTCCCAACAGCTGTAGCCACAATGGAGAGTTGCACCCAATGTAAATGTGATCAATGTATCAAAACAAATGCAATTGAGCTGAAAATGTTTAAACTCTGGAACATGTTCCATCTCAAACCATCAAAATGATGTGTGCATTCCACTCTTTAGGTTCAATTCTGCTGCAACCATTAATGCTTCCACTGATTTTGATGTGACAGATAGCTCCAGGCTTCACAAAGGTGGGACAGACACAAATGCAACTATGTGCAAGTGCAGGGATCAGCTTTGGAAACAAGAACCTTTATGAATGCCATCATTTTACATGAAGACTCCATTTATTTTAGTGCAACCCTAGGCGCAATCCAGTTCTTAACTGTTACCAATGCATATAGTTACCTTGGATCAAGAGCACAGTAAAGGTTACTATTGCACGCTGGGATCCTCTAGTGGCCAAACAAAGGTACATATAGTCAAATACAAGAGTCCTCTGCACTCAACCCATTATCGATATATTTAAGACAGCGACATTTTGTGCATACTGCTACTAAAAAATGCCTTACCCAGTACCCAGTAGTAGCAGTATGCACAAAATGTCTCTGTCTTAAATATATTGATAATGGGTTGAGTGCAGAGGACTCTTGTATTTGACTATATGTATTTTGTGGTCACAGCCTCATTGCACCCCCGCCTAATGGTTTTAAAAAATAGTGGTGAGCACAACTTTCCCTTGTTTTTCAAACAGAGGTACAACCATATCTCTTAAAAAATATTCCCAAAGCATGCATGTAAGTAAAAAGATACAGGTTTATTTCATATTAAAAAATCAAACATTCCCCCTATGGCACTTCATGCTTACCTAGCACTTAGTCATAGGCAATCTATAATATAATAAATATAATGATATTTAAATCTAAGCAACTTTGAAAATATACAGCCATTAAATACGTTCAATGGTTTAAAAATGATTTGTAAATGTTATTGCTACTAAAAGCAACATCTGTCTGCCCTTTCTTTGATGCTGGTCCTGACTACATGTACCATTGAAATAACGTGCTCCCCTTAAACCAAGACTTAATTTCTCCGATGTCCAGCATGTTTTGTGATTAACAAACTCTTTAATGAAGAGAAATTACAGAAGTGTGCAAGGAGTTGTGGGCACTGGAGCAGGGCCAGAACTAGGGGTAGGCAGAGTAGGCGGCCGCCTAGGGTGCAATATAGGGGGGGCGTACTTTTAAGGGGAATTTTTTTTTTTTTTAAACCCTGGCCTTTAATAGTTTTTTAATGTTATAAACCACCTGTTCCAACCCCCTCTTGCCCATGATTCGTACTGTGGGCAGAAGCACTCCCCACCTCCCTCTTGGCAGCTGCTGGCACAAGTACATATTTGGGAGGAATATTGTGGGTATTTTTGGCTGCTGCTGGCACAGGTATAGATTTGGGGGAATATGAGGGTTTGGCTGCTGCAGGCTCAGGTACATGGGGCAATATGGTGGCTGTTGGCACAGGTACACAGATGTTTTGGGCATTGTGATGGATCTTCA
This sequence comes from Xenopus laevis, assembly GCF_017654675.1. Classification (NCBI taxonomy): domain Eukaryota; kingdom Metazoa; phylum Chordata; class Amphibia; order Anura; family Pipidae; genus Xenopus; species Xenopus laevis. Next base: position 116,137,999 of record NC_054380.1, on the reverse strand, counting down.
AAAAAGAAGTTTGGGTTAAGTGGGGTCCTAAAATCATTTTGCTATAGGGCTCAATTGCCTATGGTTTCAGCTCCCAGCCATAGACTCTCCAGCTGCAACCCTAACACTGAACTGTCCATCTGTTTTGCTTTCTTCTCCAACATTTCACATTTTGTCTGATCCTTTCTCTCACTTTGTTTATTCTCGTCATCTCTCTTTCTTAACCTTGTCATTTTCCTCCCCCATATGCCTGAACCAAAAACCATGGCAGCAGAACTGACACTCATTTGTTTCAATATAAGAAAGCAGCGTTCTAGCCAAGGTCCTGATGGATTAATCTGCCACATGTTATGTTAATGTGGTTACTGGTGTCACACTGTGTGAATGTCAACTCAAGGGCATACTTTCCACAATAAAGTTCAGATCATTTTTTAAAAACAATTATTTTAATTAAACAAATGTCTGGGGATACCCAGAATGCTTGTGCTACATGGCTTGGTCTATTTCACTTTTCAGAGCATAGATTTAATTGGTAAGCATTGTAGAGCTCTCAGTGGTCCATCCACTAATTGATGTACATGCAATGGTAAGAAAAGACTTAATACAGACTGGTTTTTGTTGTACAACTTCTAGTTGCAGTTTATTGACTCCAGTATCTTCCTTTCCAATGACCTGTCTGACCCATATATGGCAAAAAAATAACTATTGGGCAGATTAGAAAATGCCATTAGATGAGGACCGCATTAGCACATGGATGAAGGTTTCTGATTGGTCTCTATAGTTCACATCAGGAATAGTATCTTAACACTCAAAACTTAGGCTTCCACGTTCTGCTTAACACTCTACTCAGGCACTAAAAGTTGTGTAATCCTTCAATATACAACCTTCAATATACAAATGAAGCAAAACTTACTGAAGCATTTGGCACACACATCCATTAACATCCATTTCCTCATGAAATTAATGGTCTGCCTTGTGCTCTGTGTGCCAGGTGAATCTTTAATGTTTGCACATGTAGGGGAATGAAAAATGTATTTCCATTACCATTTATAGCACAATCCCCTAAAGTTTAGCCACTTAAGGGCCCCCTAGTTATACAGGAGCTAGGCATCATTTCCTGGGTCAAAGCATGACCCCTAATTATCCCAGATTTAGCCACCAGATGGCACTGTGTTTTAATATAAAAGCTGAGCATACATGTGCTCAGGGTCCATTTTGCCAGTCCCCTTACCCGAGCAGGCAGAAAGGGAGAAGTGGAACCTAGACAGGTCAGGTCTATCTAGTGATAGGCTACTCACTTTAATAGGTCGTTCTAGGAGTGATAGATAGTCAGCAACGGATTTAGTGGCCAGGTGCCCCAAGGCGGCTGCTTACCTCCTCCAGTGCAATAGTGCCTGCGCACCTACAATGGAGCGCTGGGGAGCTGTGCTCCCCGGGAGGCGGCTGGGCGGCATGTCGCCCCTAATATTATACCGCCTAAGCCCGGACCTTTGTGGCCTCGCCACAAATCCGGGCCTGTAGATAGTGGGCTATTAAGCCGATCAGCTGAGGTTACACAGAGGAATGTACCATGGGAATAGGATCTGTGATATTAATGGCCCAGAGGCAGGGTCGGACTGGGGGGGCCCAGGGTCCACTGGGGCTGCTGTCTCAGAGCCCTCCCTCTACCCCCCCCTCTGCACTCACAATGTGTTTTTGCCATGACCTGCCCAAAGCAGGGAGGTCATGTCAGGAAGATCAGTGCGGGTGCAGATCTTGTCCAACGAGGCCCACAAGAGCCAGGGTCCCAGTCCGACTCAGTATGACCCTGCCCATAAGTAGGGACTAGTGTTATAGTTTGCTCAGCTTAGGGTAAAGGCTGAAAGCTGGGTGTACTTCCATATATGCTGTGTATTCTCTTTCTTACCCTGTTGGGTTCATACTGACCATTGGTACCATGAGTATATGTCTATCTACTGATGTTATATGTTCCTGCTTATCTCTAATTGAACTTGTATGTGCATTAAGTTCTATGGTTAAGTTGCAAGAACCACTGGTGACCAATTATTGTGCATTGTATACAGTTACAGTTGCACAACACCCTGCCTCCACACCCTTGCGAGGGCTTATCCTCTGAGCATTAAGGTCTCATCCGGAGCATATATTGGGGTAAAGCTGCTAGTTAGAGTAACAATGCCGCCCATTTTACTATAGCCTTACACACATATATACCCATGTTACTGCCTAAGTCAAATGCTGGCAAGAGTATGGGAAATGCTGAGTTATGTGTTCCAGAAGCCCAGTTGCTAATGGACAAGAAGTGTCTGAAACATCATAACCATGAATCCAGGCATCCAATGTGCCACACACAGACTCTTATTCATCAAGGCTCCTTTTCTGTTTATCATCAGTTGAGTTATTAAAAAATCCTCGATTGAGCAAATATTTATCATGCTCCGTATTAAAGCTGGGAGGAGTGTAGGATCAGGCTGGGTAAATAAAGGATACAAGAATCTCATGCATAATCACTTTTCACTCAGAATAGACTACTCAAAGCTCATCTGGCAAACACGCAATTCAAAAAATGAGAAAAATGCATCAAACTCGTATACAATAAAAAGAAATGAAGCTTCAGTAAACTGTCAGTTATAATGAAGGTAGTAACAGCATAGAACTCATGAGAAGGACAGAATATGTTAAATGCATATAGCTTGTATGAGAAAGTGCAGCGGTCAATTATCAGCCTAATGAGTACTAATGATAGTTACCAATTTGTAAAAATTTTGCTGAGGATTTGACAGTTTATCTTTTTTTTTTTATTTTTTTTTTTACAGGTGGCTATTTTTAAGCATAGTTTCAATTTGTTTCTTTTTTAAAGTTTCTAATTTATAAGCCTTCTTCTCTGATTCTTTCCAGCTTTCAAATGGGGGTCACTAAAAAATAAATACTTGATAAGGCTACAAATGTATTGTTATTGTTACTTTTTATTACTAATCTTTCTATTCAGGCCTCTCCTATTCATATTCCAGTCTCTTATTCAAACCAATGCATGGCTTCTAGGGTAATATGGCAACTAGATTGCTGGAGAGCTGCTAAACAAAAAGCTAAATAGCTCAAAAACCACATATATAAGATAATGAAAACCAATTGCAACCCGTCGTAGAATATTACTCTCTACATCATACTAAAAGTTATTTTAAAGATGAACAACCCTTTATGGTACCTAATGTGTGCATCTCCTTCTTTAATAACACTAAAGAATGTACAGAAACCCATTCATCTCACATCAGTACAAGAAACCGATTGCAAATCTGTGCATTTATTTTACTAATGCAATTTACCAGCTTGTGACTAACCGTGACCTTTCTGGAAAACACATCAGCTCACGTAATAATGAAGTAGCCCAAGGAAAAGTAGCAAACACCATTTAAAGGGTACATTATTACAGTATCACATTAGATGGAATGCCACTTATTAAATCAAATATTTCCAATTTGTGATTGGATCTGGTCATTTTAATTGCACCCTGACCACCCCTGCCTTTCCACTTATCTCCAGTTTGCTGTCTATGTGGGGGTTAAGTGTATGCAGGCTCCTGTGCGGAGGCAAGGCCATTCTCAAGGTCAGAAAACCAAATATACAAAATGCAGGACTAGGGGAGCAGAACCCTGTCAATCAGAAGAATGGGGGGTGGAGCCGGCTGCCTTTGTACCCTGTATGTAATGTATATCCAAGTCATTGTAATGTGTCAGGCTTTAAATTCATGTTGTTGTACTGATTTTGGTTTTATAATACTTTTGTCATAACTACTTTTTACTGTGGGTGAAATTGCCACCACCTCCAGATATGACAAGGATCTGTCTGCTGTATCTTTTAAACCAAAGCAGAACTGCAAGGAAGAGAAATGGCTGCCCATCCTATAAACTTGCTGACATTGTGGTTTGCAGAGAGAATTGCTGTCTATTAACTAATTAACTCCAGTAAGTTGGCCCCTTATTACAAACCAAAAAAAAAAAATCAATGTCTGTGAGTATTTATCATGGCGAACTGACAATAGGACTTTCCTAGCTGCTCCTGCACTTGTTAATTACAGTCTGTGCTTTCCCAGAATGTTCATTATCAGAGTAAAGAATGGGGACATCACTCTCCAATCCTGAATTGCTTTGTAGCAAGAAACCAGGAGCAGGGTGTAGAATTTACTGCCTTAAGAGCAAACGTGATCCAATAGCCTCACACAACTGTAAAACACTCCACTCTGTGTGTTGGTCCATTAGATAATTAATCACAAAACTGCATTCTACTGCTAATATCTTTGATTCATTAGAAAAAAACTGAACTACAATATACCCCATAGCTTGTCCCCTGCAATCAGTTACCACCCCACCAAGGGCAGGGACAATGGTGCTTAAGTCTTTGAGGACAACTTTGTGCCCCTTGGGACTCCCACATTTTTTATAGAGTCTATACTATCACACCACCAAAGACAAATCGGCTTTCTTTATTGTAATCACATTCTATTTAGATAGAACCAATATAGATCATTGTGCTGTACAGAATACCTTTGCTGGATTATTTTCATAATATGAATGGACAGGATACAAGATTCTATAGACTAAACCACTAGATATTAATCCTGCATAAAGCCTCCTGCTACCTCGTATTTCAGTTTGTTTTTCTTCTGTTACACGTCAGTGTTTATCACATAACACCTACTGATCCACACATTAAATAATCAACACAAAGGAAAAGCTGTCTCTCCTGCCCCTGCTGAATAATACAAAAAAAACCTGCTACGAACAAGTGCAGACTTTTGCTCTCTCTTCTATAGGATCCGAGAATTGACACATTTTGGGCTGCTAGAGATGTCATGCGGGTTCTGTGCTGCATGGCGACTGTTTGCTGTTGTGGCCAGGGACTTCTGTTATCCCACTGTGACCTGACCTGTTATTCAATTTAATTAAAGCTCAAAAATAGCTAAATGAGCACAGAACCCCATAAAGTCTATTTAGCTCGGGCCCATCCACTTCTTAAAGGGTTGGTTCACCTTTAAGGGAAAACTATACCCCCAAAATGAAGCAGATAGTTTACATCATATTAAGAAGCCAGGCTTTTTCAGGCGACTGTTGAAAAGCGCATCGCCTCGTGTGGTTAGCACAGGCGTTTTTACATAGGCGCCGCGACCGCAAACGCAGGGCTATCTCCCCGTGTGGACTAGCCCTAAAGGACCAAATCAGCAAGTAACATGTCTGACACTAATAGAAATGGCAAGGAAATCCAGGCAAGAGACCAACATCAAGAAAGATATCCAGGGCTCTAATATACTCTATTAGAAACAATGCATTTTACATTTCTGCGTTCTACATTTCTGAGTTGGAGAGGTGGGGCTCTAGGTTAAGTGCTGGGGCTGCCATCTGGGAGAAAAACCTACTTGATAGCATGGATGTTGATGCTATCTTTGGCTCTAACATACTGGGAGCCATGGGGCTCAAGAAAAATGAATTTTGCAGAAATACATTTTAATTATAATAGTTAGGACAATCTAAATGACTTAGCTATTGGTATCAACACTCTTAAGAATGCATATTCCACAATCCCTTCCCAGAGACTATTATCCACTGTTACTATAGGCACCATCTCTCCCTACTATACCTGCTATCCCACAGTCACACTCCCTTCCCAGAGACTATTATCCCACTGTTACTATAGGCACCATCTCTTCCTACTATACCTGCTATCCCACAGTCACAATCCCTTCCCAGAGACTATTATCCCACTGTTACTATAGGCACCATCTCTCCCTACTATACCTGCTATCCCATAGTCACACTCCCTTCCCAGAGACTATTATCCACTGTTACTATAGACACCATCTCTCCCTACTATACCTGCTATCCCACAGTCACACTCCCTTCCCAGAGACTATTATCCCACTGTTACTATAGACACCATCTCTCCCTACTATACCTGCTATCCCACAGTCACACTCCCTTCCCAGAGACTATTATCCCACTGTTACTATAGGCACCATCTCTCCCTACTATACCGCTATCCCACAGTCACACTCCCTTCCCAGAGACTATTATCCCACTGTTACTATAGACACCATCTCTCCCTACTATACCTGCTATCCCACAGTCACACCCATTCCCAGAGACTATTATTCCCCTGATACTATAGGCACCATCTCTCCCTACTATACCTGCTATCCCAGAGTTACACTACCTTCCCAGAGACTATTATCCCCACTGTTACTATAGACACCATCTCTCCCTACTATATCTGCTATCCCACAGTCACACTCCCTTTGCAGAAACTATTATCCCACTGTTACTATAGGCACCATCTCTCCCTACTATACCTGCTATCCAACAGTCCCTTTCCAGAGTCTATTATTGCATTTCCACTATAGGCACCATCATATTAAATGGGCACTAGTCTAATACAGTTCTCAACACAGCCTTCTGGGTTGATGTAAAGAAATCCTGGAACTGCCTACCACTGCATGAAGGAGGGATAATTCCAACTACTCTGGAATTATGGCAAAAAAACTCCATTGTGGGTAAAAACATGGTGATGTGCCTACAAAATGGCACTTTGCACCTGTACTTGCATTCTTCAATGAATGAATTGCATATTATTATTATTAACATGTATTTATATACATATGTGCTCTTCATTTTGTTCATTTTAGAGCACCTGCATAAATGACTCCTCATTTATTTTCACAGATATTAGAATAGGCTGAACTATTATGCATACTGTTCCAGTGGAGCACTGAAATGTCCCCCTTTCAATCCATACAAAGTGCTGTTAGACAAGACTCACATAACAACGTATTGCCAAGTAGGTGTATCAGTAGGTTATTCCCAGTATCACTAGGGCATCACTGCCTCAGCATTCCCATCTTTGGTACCCCAATAGTTAATCCATTCCTGCCTTGCAGTTAAAACGAACTGATGAATAAACAAAGCATAGCAAATCATAGACCTCCAGAATCCAGCTTGGATGTCAGCTAAGTCTGCTGGCTATTCCGCAGGAAAAGAACATCCCGGGCTGTTCTCTGGAACACTGATGTTCTGTCGAGGCGACAGTTCCCATGCTAACAGCTCCACGTTTCACCTGTTTAGCTCTTTTTGTGACAAATCAGATCTATTTATTTGCGTCAAGAGTTGACACATGGATAAATTCACCCTACAGCAGCTATGCACTAATAATCCTCGGCTGCACAGAAAGGTCAGTTCTAATAACATTCCTCACCAATTCTTTCAGATACTTATACAATTTCTCTCCCATCCTCCAGAGCATGTTACTTCCCCTTTAGGTTTAACTGTCATTTTATTTTTATTTTATTGACTTGTGCCACCTCCCTTTTGCATAATTTATTCTACATTTATCCTTAAACTTGTCACTGCAGACTTACTAGATAGGAAAGATCTTGTTAAAAAATGGTATTCACATTAAAATCTGCCTTGTGCCATTCCTGGAATAAGCAGCTGTTCTATATGACGCCTGATTTAACATTGGAGGTTATATAACAAATAGGATAACTGAAAGCTGTTTCCTACTGGTTCTCACAGACAACACGAGCCTGGATTCATTCTGAAAGATACTGACAGCAGACCATAACACAATGAATGGTTGGGTATTTACAAGCAGAGCCCTGCATATTCTCATGCAAATGGCCATGGGGAAGGGGGATCCAACTGAGGAGTGTAGCTTAGGGGGAGGAGCCTTAACTGGGACTGGGAAGGGCAGGCTAGACAAGATTAGCAAATGATTAGTTGAGCTTAGGAAGAGGGTTAATGAAACTACGCTATGCAGGTTGTTGGGATTGTTAGGATTCTGTTAAGGATAAATGTTAGGAGTTGGAAGTAGCATGGCAAGAGGGATTCCTCCTATTCCTGTGGTATAGCGAGCAGCATTCCACCCGCCATTGTACTTTTTTTTCAGTTCAGGCTTCATTATATCATGGGCAGCAATGTCACAGCTTTTGGGGGTCACTAGTTGGGGGCTTATGGGGGCCCATTTATGCGCAAAGGCATTAGGTGAGCTGCATCCTCAGACAAGGGCCTCAAGAAGGAAGATTTATGGTTGGCCAGTCTTACTTGCCCACCCAACGCTTTAGCATAAAGTGGCCAATCTTGTCAAGATTTTCTGGTGTGGGTTAAATATTATTGACAGGGGGTTGTTTACTAAAATCAGAAGATTTCTCACTATTTTCTTAAAACCACTTCGACCAAACTCCAGTGTACATTTTATCATATTTATCAATAAATTTACTAGAAAAAAAATCTGGTGCGGGAAAAGACTTAAAATCGTTAAAAAAAAACCCGAATTGTGCGTTTTTTTCGGATTTGACGCCTGGAAACTCAGATCATGATATCTTCCAATTGTAGACGGAACATCTGCCATTGACTTTTATATGACCTCGGCAGGTTTGCGATAACTTTTTTATTCGGACTTATGACTTTTAGCAGCCTTGGGCTTTAAGAAGTTTTTTTTTTCTTACAAATAGATTGTGTTTTTGCAATCTAAAACTCCAATCAGAAAAAAAATCGGAGTTTAGTAACAATTATTGCTATTGTTGTATTGTTATATTATTGTTATTATATTGTTGCTGTTATTTAACTATTAACACTGTTGAACTTTTTATGCTATATTTATCCCTTACATGTTTGTTAATAAAGCTTGTTTCCATCCCAACCTGAATGCCATTATTATCTGCTGGGAGAGGTAAGATGAAAAGGAGGTATAAGGCAGGGGGTCAGCTTGATATGTAGGGGGCAGATTGACCCTGCAAGTATTATTCAGATAGTGATATTTAAAAGTGCCTTTTCTTTCTCAGCACGCTAATCAACAAGGCAGAAACTGTGAGACAGAAGAGCATCTCATACCATATGGGTTATAATAAACACATGCTACACTTAACCTTTACTGTATGTCCTGTAATGTATTTTTCCAGTCTAACACAAATCAGTGGAGCCTGACTGCCCTATATTTGAACCTACGTGTTCAGTTAGATGGGAGAATGTAGAATTGAAGTATTAGTGTAGAAACCAAATAATCTCTTTGATTGTGAGACAGCATTTCATAAAAAACTAAGATGAAATCTCCGATAATGTGGCAGACATCAAAAACCAGTGCAAAAAGTTTCCCCATAGTATCATGACAGAAACCCAGCGGTGAAGGAGCATAGCAGGGCTTACTGTAGATATTTCCTAGCTAAACTTTATTCTAGGGTGGTTACAGTGTTTGAAAATATATCAGACTGCCCACATTACTATAAGGGCAGAGATACACACTGCTATTTTGGGAGATTAGTCGCCCAGCGACAGATCGATTCTTCTTCGGGGGACTAAGGTCCCCGAACTGCCTTCCAACAGCCGAAGTCGTCTCACGAGGAAACTACGGGTGACTTCGGAAAGCCAAAACGATCTTAGTGCCATCCGGTCGGTGATTTACACTCTAGCCGACGGGAGGTAGTTCGTGGATATAAGTTGCCCGAAGAACCGATTTGTCGCTGGGTGACTAATCTCCCGAAATAGCAGCATATGTCTCTGCCCTAAACAGTGCTGCCACGTTTGTGTCAATGTGTGCCAGGAATGGTCCCAATTCTGAAAAAAAGAGCTACACCTTGCAACTGATGTGCAACCACAATTGCAATGTCATTAGTTTTAGCGCACTTCCAGTAGGCTTTTTGTTAGTTAGGTCTTTCTTTAAAAAAATGCTGAACTAGCACTGTGGCAGTTTTCCATTATTTACATAATCTATTCCAGCCTGGTTATTATATTGACATATAAGCTACAATTTATTAACTTGTTTGCTGAAGTTTTCATTAGCGCCCAGTTGGCATTGATTTCAGTTAGAGTATAATATATGTTTGTGAAAAATATGCAGAATGCTGACTGTGGGTTGCGAGTAGAGGTTCCTGGTGCGGGTATAGACGCGGGTCGGCGGTTCTGTGGGTTTGCGGGTCGTGGTTCAGGCCGCGGGTCTTCTCAATATCGAATTTTACTCCTTTTTTCGGTTCACGGCTACTTCCAATGATGTCACTTCCGGTTTAAAATGATAGCACTTCCTGTTTTACTCCTTTTTTTTCTGATCATGCCTAATTCCGATGATGTCACTTCTGGTTTACAATGACAGCACTTCCTGATTCTTGATGGTCTGCGGATCCGGGTTGCGGATAAGGTACTTGCGGGTCTGGTAGCGGGCCCAAGCGGGTAAGAATGCGGGTTGCGGGTCCGGGTTACGGATTGCAGGTTCGTAGGGGAGTCAGCATATAGTCCTTCCACCTTTTGCCTGTAAGCTCCACTGGAGCAGGGATCTATGAGGGTACAGTAGGGTACCTCAGCTGGGTACAGTAGGTTCAGGTATTGGTGGGAAGAGGTTCCATGCAGGTTAGGCATACTCCATGGGAAGTGTGGATTCCCTATTGGGCTAGGTATCTGCTTGGTGAAAGAGGGTAGAAAACTAGAATGTAGGACATGCTAATGCTAGGTCTAGTTATTCTAGGAGTAGTTTCAGAGTATCAACCAAGGAGACCATCTCACGCCAGTGTAGGGTTCCAACACTAACCAATAGTAACACTCACTGTACCTACTGCTCTGCTTGTCCACCATGCCTTATTAAATCGTTATTTTCAGTGAAAGGCGAAAGTCGTCTCTACAGTCAAACATCCAAAAGACACAGTTGCAATCGCCTTTGGCTGCAGAATAGCTCTGGTATTTGCAAGTAGTACAATCTGACACAGAGACACTTGCATTTATGATCTAACTCCTCCGCAGGGATCCAAAGCCTTTGTGTGCACAGTGCCAAATGAGAGAAAGTGGTCCTCTTTGAAGATGGTTTCAGTGGTATCGGTTAGTGTAGGTCTGTGCTCCTTGATTATATAGTATGAGTATTATAGCACGTGTGATTGCAGCATTCGCATTCACTGTCAGTCCTCTTAGCAGAGCTCTCTCTCATTCTCTTTCTAGCCCACGATAAGTATGCCAGGAACCAGCAGGGAACAACAGTTACTTTAGATTTATTCACCTGGTTGTCTAAATCCTATAGCTGAAAGAAATGAACTGGAGCAAGAAGGCAGTGAAAGAAAACATTATCAGGGAGCATGGCATAGCAAGGCTGCCCTTCCAAAATAGAAGATTTTCTATTTGACTCCCATTGACTCCATGTTCCACATTTTTAAAAATGATTTCCCTTTTCTCTGTAATAATAAAACAGTAGCTTGTACTTGATCCCAAGTAAGATATAATTATTCCTTATTGGAAGCAAAACCAGCCTTTTTTATTTAATATTCACATGATGTTCTAATAGACTTAAGGTATGAAGATGCAAATTATGGAAAGAGCCGTTATCTGGTACCAAACATTCTGGATAACAGGTCCCATACCTGTAATAATGATAATAATAATAATAATAATAATAATAATATAATTGCTGAACCTCTCAGCTGGGTACAGTAGGTTCAGGTATTGGTGGTTAGGCATACTCCATGGGAAGTGTGAATTCCCTATTGGGCTAGGTATGGTTCTTTGAACTCTACTTGGTGAAAGAGGGTGGAAAACTAGAATGTAGGACATGCTAATGCTAGGTCTAGTTATCCTAGAAGTAGTTAGGGTACTTAATAGAGGTTTCAGAGGTTCAACCAAGGAGACCAAGGGATCCAACACTAACCAATAGTAACACTGGCTGTACCTACTGATCTGCTTGCCCATCATGCCTTTTTAAATCCTTATTTTCAGTGAAAGGGGAAAATTTTTGATTATGTGGTTTAACAAGGTACACATGGGGGCCAATTTACTTACCTTCGAAGTTGCACCAGCGTTGACTTCACTCCACTTCGCCGCACTTTGCCAGGCGAAGTTTCACCAGGGCGCCGCTACTTCCCTAAAATCCGAAGTTGTGCTCAGGGAGGCGAAAGGTAGCGAAGTTGCGCTAGTGTTAATTTGTCAAGCAAAGCGAAGTTACGCTAGTGATGCTTAATTTGCATACCGTGCCAAGTTAAAGTACAATGGACGTATATGTAGCAGCAAATACATTACACTACACAAGCCTGGGAAAGCTTCATATAATAAAATAGAGTTGTTATTTTTCCCTATACATGTGCCCACTGTATAGTTTAGGTGCCATATCTTAGGAAATGTAGGGGGGAAGGAGGGTACCCCCTATCTTTTTCAGCCTATCACCCTTAAAAAAATAAAAGATGCCAGCGTTTTTTGGGACTTAGAAAAAATGTCAACTTTTCTTGAAGCAAGCCATATCTAATCTATTGTACTTCGCCTGGTCCGAGGTGGCGAAGGCAAGTCTGGCGCAAGAGGTAACGTTCAGTAAAATCTGCAAGTTGGTGAATTAGCGTAGTTACGTCCCTTCGCCATATTGCAACTTCGTCTGGCGTAAGGGTGCGAAGTAGCGCTAGAGTAGGTCCACTTCGCTAGCGAATTTACGCCAGCACCCGTTAGTAAATCGGCAAAGTAACGAAACAACGTCACACTGGCAAATTTGTGCTAGCCGCTTCGCGCTTTAATGAATTTGCCCCCTGGTCTCTACAGTCAAACATCCAAAGACACAGTTGTAATCGGCTTTGGCTGCAGAATGGCTCTGGTATTTGTAAGTAGTACAATCTGACACAGAGACACTTGCATTTATGATCTTACTACTCCGCAGGGATCTAAAGCCTTTGTGTGCACAGTGCCAGATGAGAGTAAGTGGTCCTCTTTGAAGATGGTTTCAGTGGTATCAGTTAGTGTAGGTATGCGCTCCTTGATTATATAGTATGAGTATTATAGCACGTGTGATTGCAGCATTCGCATTCACTGTCAGTCCTCTTAGCAGAGCTCTCTCTCATTCTCTTTCTAGCCCACGATAAGTATGCCAGGAACCAGCAGGGAACAACAGTTACTTTAGATTTATTCACCTGGTTGTCTAAATCCTATAGCTGAAAGAAATGAACTGGAGCAAGAAGGCAGTGAAAGAAAACATTATCAGGGAGCATGGCAATAAGCATGGCTGCCCTTCCGAAATAGGAGATTTTCTATTAGCCAGAAAATGCATACCAGCTTTTGAAAACCCACAGCACTGTCATCTTTCCTTCATAAAGATGATTTCAGCCAGTGCGCAGAAATTCTAGTGGGACATCTACTTTTCAGTAAATAAAATGCAACTGAAAATAAGCTTGACTTTGTGCTACAAGGGATTTTAACCCCTTTTAATTCCTGTCATTGCCTGTCTTATCAACCCCACTCTTTTATACCAGCACAAATGCTTTCCCATCATTCACCACTTGCATTCTAATACCTTTTTCGTCTTTCCCCTACACCTTCCCCCTAGGCCTGACCCCGTACTCCAGACAATGGCCAAAACTTTAAGTTCAACCTCACTTTCTACAACTTCCCTTCCTATAACATTCTCCACCAATGTTTACTTTCATGCATGCTTTTGGCAGACTGCATCATCTCTAGTTCCTGACTTGCAATTCAATCTACATGTCTGGGTTCAGTACATTTTGTTCAACCCATGCCTCTTTACCAATCGTTTTCATTGTTAACCTGTGCATCTAGCAACACTCTTATGGCTTCTCAACCACTACCACAGCTTCCTTTGCAATCATTCAATCCTACACCAACTGTCCTGTTTGTCGCATGACAGTCCTTATTTTGACAGCTCAACCTGCGGGTCCTTGGATTGTTACTGAAATGTCCTGATTTTCTCTTTGATCTCCTGCACTGAACAGCCAGAAAAAGATACAAAGTTCCTAACTTAATTGGCTTTTGGCAGAGAGCCCATAATAGATACTTAGATACTTTTGTATGTATCTTGGGAGAACTTAGACTCAGAGCTTAAAGGGAAATTCACCTTTATTAGCAAAACTGTAATAACACATGAAAACCACAGACTTGTGTTCAAACTTTCATAACCTGCCAAATTTTGTAAAATGGACATGATAATTAGGAGATATGGCCACAAAATGGGCATGGTCAAAAATCTATCTTTCTGTTTTCAAAATGTGGGGAGGTATGCTACACCCATAAGTAATAAATGTCACCTTGTCAAATCCAAGCTGTACTTGTATCATCTACACCAATGGTTCCCAAACAGTGCGGCTCCCCCACCTAGAAGAGCTCATTGCCATGGTTGCAAGGGTCCAACCTGAAGGCTAGCTAGGGACCAAGTCATGAAGAATGTCTCTTTGCTCACCTACAAACTCCTGAATGCCTGTTTTGGAGATTAATTAAAATAAAACTTGTAGAAAACAATTCTAAATATTTATGGAACTGTGGCTGATTTGCAGTATTTTTAATGTTTGCAAACATGGTTTTCTACACTGTTTCTGGCCACTTGACAGCTTCTGAACTAACCGTTGGTATACCATCTACTGTATCTCCCTGCAAAGTCTTATATTCAAATTACACATCTGTATCCCTCAAAACCCAGTCTCATTAATACATGCTTTCCTAAATATTGTCACTTTGTGCAACCTTTGTATGACATGTATGCCTTACTTCCTCATTATTTGTTTTTTTTTCTCTATGCATGCTGGTCAGCACTATGAAGAAAAGGAGCTGTAATATTTTATGGTGCCAGTGGTCATATATTTACTAGTGGTAGGGCCTGGGGCACAACAGATGTTGGCTGACCCCATTATTTATATGTGATAGGATGGTTGAACCTATGGCCCTTTAACCTTCAGAAAGTGTGGACTGCTGGAGTTGTACATCAACATCACTTGAAGGGCTGCCATAATCACTGATGGATATCATTATTTACAATCACCGTCTTGTTCTGCTGTACCTGCTATGCCTCAGTCTTCTTGCTTGCTGCTGTCTGGGACCCCATTATGTACCTCCTGTTGGCTGTTGCCATCCCCTATAGCTGTGGATGGCAATAGAAAACATCTAGGCCACCAGTTTAATGACTCTGACGCTTGTATACATTATTATGATTCTTCATGTAGCATGCAGTACTTGCTCTCTAATCAGTCACATTTATCTGGCTCTCCAACACAAGAACTTCACATCTGTGATCTATAAGATCCATTCAGTGACTCAATGATAAAGTAGATATGACACAGATCACTGCAGTGTGGAGCCCCCTTGTATCATATGAAGAACTGAGTATTAATATATTCATAAAAAATTTGTTTTCAACCAGCCATGCGATTCCTCCCACATATCTAAACCAGGGTTCCCTCCTTGCACAAATGGAAATTATTCCCCAAACACTTTATGAGAAATCTGCAATAGAATCAGCATTACTATACATTACACTCAAATGGGGAGTCTTACAGGCAATAAAAGACATCCAAGTTGCAGTCCTCTGTTGGACAGTGTATTATGTGTTTGTGAGTTTATGGCAGAGATTAATAACATTGTTGTTAGGTTTGAAAACCAATTTCCCTCTAAGGCAGATGAATCTGGAAAGGTGCAATAACAACACAGAAGCACAAATAAACTAATTTCATAGCAACAACAGTATTTGGAAAGAATGATTTAAATTTAGACTCCACTCAATCCTTGGGATAATTTCAGCCACTTATTGCCATCATCTGTCCTTCATGCTGCGTTTGCCTATACAGATATGGGACCTGTTATCCAGAATGCTGGGGACCTGGGGTTTTATTATTATATATTAAATATAACCAATAGAATTTTTTGCCTCCAATAAGTATTAGTATATTTTAGTTGGGATCAAGTACAAGGTACTAGTTTATTATTACAGAGAAAAAGGAAAATATCTTTTAAATTTTTGAATTATTTGTTTAAACTGGAGTCTATGGCAGATGACCCGTAATTCTGATCTTTCTGGATAATAGTTTTTTTGGATAACGGATCCCACACCTGTATAGTTATCCTTTACACCTTACAGAAAAAAAGCAATAACTCCATCAGATGTCCATATACAGTATGAGGGGGTAAGTTGCTAACTACTTGGATAGGAGCAAACATATGGGACAGTCATTGTTCTCCTGGCAATAAAAAGGTTAATATATCCTGCACAATTATTTGAGATAATGTTAATATTGAGCTAAACTGGGGATAATAGAGCTGCTGTTTTCATTATAGAACTGTTTGATATCTGTAGGGCTGGGATTATACCAAGTGGGGAATTTATTCTAATCCTCTTGTTACTTATTGTACTGGATCCCTTTCTGGCTGTTCTGGCAATAATAAAGTTATCTGTTTTAATGCTGCTATTAAAAATAGTGATGGAATCATGCAGAACCAGGGCACGTTGCAATGAGAATTTCATTTTTTAACCATTTCATTTTGAGAACATTGCAGCTTCATACTTAGCATGGCGCATTTAAAAAAAAGATTTTAACCTTACAATGCGAAGAAAAAAAAAATAAGAGCCAGGCATTAGACACACTAAATATATATACGAGAAAATAATTTCTTAGCCATTGGTATTATGCAACCTTTGTATAAAGCTCAACAACAGGTAAAGGTTACACATTCAACTCTTGGAAAGCTCAAGAAGCAGAGGACAATGTATTCTTTTTGTGAAGGGCTCATTTTTGGAAACTGAAGTAAAGTAATTTCCCATGGGCCCCCAACATCTCAGGGGCCCCTTATAGGAAATATCATATACTGTAGAACAGATTACTATAACAATAGTTAGATATTGTACAATATGCAATATTCTAAATATGAAATAGCACCATATTATAAATATTCATATACCATCAATATCACACAACATTAAGAAGATTGATCTCTATCTCCTGTCCCTGCTTTCCTGGGATACAAATAACATCCCATGTCATTTTCACGTCAGGAAATCTCTCCCCGGCAGCATCCGAACATCTGCACGACTTGTATGCAAAATTAGAATAAACCTTCCCCGATCCTACACAACAGGGAAATTCACAGCAACATATTAACTGCTTCCAATGCATAGGGATTTGTTTTGTCATGAGATTATTAGAACCCAAACCAATTCAAATACTGCATCTTTAAAAGGAACGATCCTTTTAAATCTCTCATTGTTTTACCCAAGAACATCAGCTTTGGGCACTTGTAATGTATTAATAGATTTCATAAAAATGGAGATTATGTCCCCGACCCTAAAGGTAAAGCATCAGTCATTTGGCATGCCTAGCTTGTGATTTATTTCTATTCATTGGAATGAGTTCTCTGTAAACTGAGTTGATTTATCCAGCTGTGCTCACAAAAATACAACAAGAAGGAAAACGTTCTCGGCTGCCCCTGCACAACAGAGATCTGGGCTTGCCAATAATCCCTTTTAATCAGAGGAGTATGAGACATACATAACCAAGGGTATTCTGAAGTTCACTGCTGTCCTGACCATTGAGAATTAATTCCGTATTCTGCATTAATGATTGAAACCCATTCGTCATCATTCAAAAACTAGCAGTTAACTCTTTCCGTCACAATAGACTGCCGTGGACATGGAAATATTTTGATTCTTTTTTTAAGAAAGGGTCAACAGTAATTAACAGCGAGCACAAGTCTGCATGTTGTGTTCTTTTCCTAGGGATATTTTATCTCTGCTCAAATCCTTGCTGCAATATGGAGAATGACCCATTTCCCACTGAAGATCACAGAGAAGCACCAAGCTATATAGGTTAGTGGAGGAACAGGGCACATGTAGTGGATAGAGTTTGGCAAAGTAGCTACGAGCTTTACAATGTTGCTCTAGTTTCACTAAGAAAGGTGAGTGTCAATGGTCTTACCTCTGGGACACATATGGCCACATGTCTAGATGCACGGCATGCGTTGGGAACAGGGTGAAGGTCCAACACAGGGAGGGCAGGAATTCACAAGGAGAAGAGAATCACTTCACTCCAGTCTCTCTCTCTATACTATACTGCTGCTCCTGCTTGTGCTCTGAATCCCCCGTTATTGAGACCAAGCCACTCCTTCTATCTACACACAGATGAGTCAGAGGAGAAGATGTGAACAAGGCACAATCCTTTAACCCCCTATAAGCCAAGTCAATATATAGAGATTGACCATCACTGCAGCAAGGAAATCAGCTTTTGCAGATCATTTCAAGCCATGTAGTCTTATTTCAGGTGTATGCACAGATTTTTCTCCTAGTGCAATATGATGCCTAAATGTAGCAGAACTAGGAGTCGGATTTTAGCCATAAATAAGTCCACTGACTGCAAGCTTGTACAGTAATAAACTAATTGTTCATTGAGTTTTGATTAGTCATGAAATGACTCTAAAATGATTATCAGTACAGTTATTGTTATTTTAAAGTGAACTGAGATCTTTAACACTACTTAGCATTTGTTGCCCAGAATTTTATGTTTATGAAAAAAAGCATGTGTGCTTAGAGGTGGGCTAAGAGGTCATATGTACAGTACGTACGTGCCAAACATTCACAATATTAGGACTGATTTTTGAATCTTAAATTGTGAAGGTTTAATTCACTTTAAGTTGCCTATGGGAAATAAAAGGAAGCTGGGATGTTCTATAAAAAAACAGGGCTATCAATCCTGCATGATTCTGATTTAATGTAAATGCACCAACATGTGCACACTGTATGCAATGCATTGTAATTGCTGCAACTGTTTACATGTTTCTGCTTAATAATAGAACTGTCTCTCTCAATGTAGGAAATATAAGTCATTATGTTAAGCAATATCTGGTATATATGGGTACCTACAAGGCCCTACGGCTCACAACACATTATTATTGTGAATCAGCACCCTGGACAGCAGCCTTTTCAGCCAACACAAACAGAAATAAGGGCTAACACACACAGGCATTAGAGCGTGTCTATTAAAATGCATGCTATTTGTCTTAGAATACAAATGAGTTACATATACCTATGGCATCCCTTATAAGGAAACCCATTATCCAGAAAATCTCCAAATTAAGAGAAGGCCATCTTAAGCAAATAATTATAATTTTAAAAATGATTTCCTTTTTCTCTGTAATAATTAAACAGTACCTTGTACTTGATGGTAAATAAGCTGCATGACTCCAAATTGGTGGAAAAACAATCCTACTGGGTTTATTTCTTGTTTACATGATTTTTAGTGGACTTAAAGGGCACCTGTTGGGTAAAAATGTTATCCCCAACCAAAGGTGCGGGCTATTAGAGCCCACATTTCGGTTGGGGATAACAGTAGATCTTTTTTTAAAAAATGCCCCCGCCAGCGCTAGGCTACCCGCACCGATTCAAGCAGCCATGTGCGGTCACTCGCATGTGCATAACGTGCATGTGACATCATGTGCATGCGCATAATGAGCAATTCAGGGCAGATTTTCATTATGTGCATGCGAGTGACCGGACATGGCTGCTTGCACTGGGAGCCCCCTCCCAGTGCGGGTAGCCTAGCACTGGTGGGGGGCATTTTTAAAAAAAAAAAAAAACTAGTTATCCCCAACCGGAATGCAGGCTCTATTAGCCCGCACCTTTGGTTGGGGATAACATTTTTACCAAACAGGTGCCCTTTAAGATACGGAGATCCAAATACAGAAATTCTGCCTTATCCTGAAAAACAGGTTGCAAACATTTCAGATAATAGATCCCATACCTGTATTGGATTTATTCATTTTGTGAGTTCAAACTTCCATTTCTGAACATTTTATTGTATTTGGAAAGCACATCCAGGAAATAAAAGGCAATGGAACACAACTGTACTAAAATGCAGATCTTAATGTCAGTGGATACAACCAGGCAGCATAACATGGCATGATCATGCACAAACTTGTGTCTCACAGTCATATCAAATGTAAAAAAAACAATTGCCTGTGTTGTAAAAGTGCTAAAATTTGCTATAAAGATTTAATGAAAGATAAAAATATCCAAATGCTGTGGCTTTAAATCCATAGCAGAAAAGGGTTCCTGGATATAAATGCATTATATATTTAAATACCATATCACTGCAAGGTGTCTTCATTGTAATTTTAGCACAGATGTGTTTCACTGTATTTTTTGATGTGCCTACAAAGTGCATTTTAAAATTCACACATGCATATAAAAAGATGTACATGTCAGGGCTCTTTCTTACTTCAGTTCTAACCTACATGAACACAAATTTAGATTAAGTAGTAACGCGCAGTGTAAAGAAGTCCAGGATTGGGACAAATCTCGGCTCTTTCTGCAGGATTCAGATTCCGACTGTAACCAATGTCTAAAAATCATGAGGTTGTAAAGCACCAAACAGCTGAAGGAAAATCAAGTTGGGTGAGGATTCAGTCAGTGTTCAGCTGGATCCAAAGTTTATGGATGAGCTGCAACCTTAATATTTTTTAAAAGACTGCAACCCTCAAAAATCAACATAATTCTCTATTTACTGTACATTGTTATATTAAAACAATGTACCTGAATATTAACTACAGACTCAAATACATTTTACCAGCACAATAGATTGCAATTAGACTTGTGGAATGCAGCTTGTATTTATAGTTAGATTTGAGAAAGTATTAGTAAGCAATGTTCAATTTACCACCTATGTCAATGGCTGAGCTCTATAACGACTCCTTACGATTCAAACCTTCTGAGATGATGATGGAGACACCAGCACCACTTATCAAAATAATAAACTAGGTTTGCTACAAATCCCATGAATGCAATCTATTTACTGCTTTTCTGTATATATTAGAGAGCAGCTGTTACCAGTTCAAGCCAATGGAGCAAAGCGAATTAGAGTAATTGTGGCTCAATAGTATAGTCAATGAGAAACCAATCACTGAATCCAGGCATCTACATTCTGTAAATCTATTCCTATAAATCTTTTGACCACCTCAATATCTGCAAGGCCCACTTCACAATTGCACAAACTTATATAATTCATTGGGTAATATGTGGGTTTTAAATACCAATAATGTACAAAGTGCAAATATGAGAACAATTTACCCTGTTTTCATTAACAACATATTACTTTTTTCATGAATTCCAGTATGTTGGCATGTTCCCTTTAATTTTGCACCTGCAACTTGAAGCATCAATACTGGGTGCTAAATTGGTGTCCCACTGAAAATGTTGTATTGCCATCAATATGGGAATTCTCTTACATGTTTAGTTTGTGCAAAATAATGTGGGATCAATACATGGTCAATGATGTATTGAATACAGGGCTCATTGGACATTGCACTTTGCACCTTATTCAAAATAGTTGCTATGATGGCTATGGTTGACTAGAGAAAATAAGGTTTACTCTGTTAGCATAGCACATATCTTATTCTGTAAGTTGTTTAGATGCAAAATTGCACCTGTTTTTGGGCCTGCACCAATGTAACATAATAAATGAGGCATCTAATTTCTGAGATATGGAATGCAGGGTACATGCCAGGTTATGACTAGAACACATTGCGTTTTTTTACATTACTTACTTTCTACACACCCATGATCTGTTGAACACATTGCAGTCTGGCCTTTGAGCTGCACACTCTGCTGGGACTACCTTGTGCAGAATTACAAATGGTCTGTAGGCTGCCAAAGTCAAAGGTCACTTCTGCATTCTAAAGCTCCTTGACCCATGATCTGCATTTGATCACCAGTTCCACTTAGTCTAGGTGTGCAACAAGCAACGTTTCATCTAATTCCTTCTCGGCAATGTGCACATAGCAAAAAATTCAAAAAAACCATGTGCCCAGGTCAGAATTAATACAAAATGTTGTGTTCTCATGCAGAATTCTTTGCGTGCCCCACAACTTGTTATGTGCGCTGACCTCAAGATTTGTGTTCATGCATGAGCGCACTGCTTTGAGGGAACATTGACCACAAGGCTCTGTACTTTACCATTGCTATTTTCCCTATACACCCATGATCCTTTGGGAGATCTCATCCAATCATTTGACCTTAAATACCATATGTATAATCCAAATATGATCTAAATATATACGTATATCAACCCCTCCTATAACAGCAGAAACTGAGACTCTAACTACCTCCTTGAAATGTCCTACTGGAAGAACCAACGCCATCTCAAACAGAACCTAACAAAAACTGAACAATTCATTACTTCTTTCCACCTAAACCAGGTCCTACTGGCCCCTTTATTATCTCTTTTGATGCTCTCTTTTGAACTCAGCCCATTGTCTGGGGGTAGTCTTGAATCTTTCAGTATTTTTTATTATTTGCTAATGTGAAATGCTGAACAGAATCAGATTGTGATGATTTGTAATGGCCATTTGAAGGTTCACATCCTAGCAAAGAATTATGGCAGTGCCCCAAAAATCTTCCATCATGCAATTCATGTTTACTAGTCAATAAGCTGTAATTGATTTCTTTGCTATAGAACGTCTCAGTGCGGTGCTCATTTGTTTACCAGCCCTGTACAGTATAACTTGCTCTATTCTTGGCTCTTGGAAAAGTTCCCTGACAGAGCAGATAAGTAATTGGTCTGTTTAATGAAGCAACATTTCTGGAGCATGAGCTTTGACATCTTCATTTACTGAGCTTTGAGTCAGCAGAAGAAAAAAAGAATAGGCAAAATGAGTAAAACAAAAAAAAAGAATAAAATGTATCTGCTTGTCTCATGGTCGGACTCTGCTGGAGACAATGGCCACCTCTACTACAGAGAAATCTGATTGGAGATGGACACAACTGGATCATTTGTATTACATTTGTATTATATATTAACTTAAAGGGTCAGTAGCCCCCCCTCCTTGTTCAACATGAGTGCAAGGGATACGGCTTGTGCTGAACATACTATTTGCCTATTATTTATATAACCAAAAATCTATGGTTTTTGTTATTTCTTAATAGGCTAAACATGGAAACTGAAGCTGCTCCACGTTTGGTCCTTGTGAGGTAGATAATTAGATTACCACTAAACTAAATGCTTTTGCTGAAGCCTCCCTTAAAATGGCAATGCCCATTTTGCCTTCCCTAGGGGGCACAAAGCCTTGGCTGGGGGTGGCAGCCTGGAGGCCATTTAGGACATGATCTGTTCCTTGAGGTTAAACCCTATTTGCTCAATTAGATACTCCTAGAAGCCCAATTTGAAGGTCACTTACACTGTAGTAAGGGGGTAAGCACTTGTTTGCTGTACAAGGTATTTTTGGAACAACGGTTTAATGGCTGATACTCCAATATTTCCTACATCTGTAGCATTGCTATTAGCTAATAGGAGCTGTAGCTGAATGTTATCCTTCAAAAGTGTGCTTGGACTTCTGAAGAGTCTGAAAACCAATGGCTTATAGTATCTTAAGAGTGTTCTGTGCGTATGCAAACTCATTGAATATCCACCCGTAGCCATTGTTTTTTTTATCTGTTTTAACTTCCCTCCAAGCAGATCAGATCCCTGGCCAATGAACATGCCAGGTTTCTTATAAAAACGGTACACATTTTTTAATTAAAGTATATTGGAGATATGTTTCTTTTTCATTAAAAGAAGTAAAAATGGGATTTTATTTTTTTGCCTTTACGTGCCCTTTAAATATAGGTAATCCTTATTGGAAGCAGAACCAGCCTATTGGGCTTATTTAATGTTTACATGAATTTCTAGTAGACTTAAGCAATGAAGATCCAAATTATGGAAATATTCGTTATCTGTAAAACTACAGGTACTGAGCATTCTGGATAACAGGTCCAGTACCTGTATTAATAACACAAGAATAACTGCTTCATGTAACATCAGTTTGGCTAATGGTACCAGATGTGTTCTGCAGGATTTTATGGAAGGAAGTTTACAACAACAAAAAAACTATAAAGTATATAGTTATTCTTTATAATAAAATAAATTTAGGCCTAAAAGACAGATTAAACAAAATCTGCAATATCAGATTATCCCTCTGGAAATAGAGACAGAGCAAGCAGACAGTGTACTTCTAAATAGATTGGACTGATCTAACCAAAGCACCACATTACAGCATTTCATTACTGCTGATTGGTTGCACAGTACCAAGCCGCCAAACTCGGTTATCGCAAAAGATGCTGCAGATGATGCGCAATAGAAAACATTCTGTACTTTGAAGGGTGAAGAGAGAGGAAGGCCTGTAACTGACAGTTTGGGTATTTTTACTGGATGTTTAAGCATTTTCCTTACACTAAATTTACTAGGGATGCACGGAATCCTAGGACTCCTTTTTCAGCAGGATTCTGATTCAGCCGAATCCTTGTGCCTGGTCGAACCTAATGCTAATTTGCATATGTAAATTAGGGGCGGGTAGGGAAATAACTTTTCATCACAAAAGAAGATTTTTTTTCCACTTTTTCCTTTCCTGCCCCTAATTTGCATAGGAAAATGAGGACTCGGTCGGTATTTGGCCGAATCTTTCACCAAGGCCTCGGGTTGCCCGCCCATTAAAACCGGAGCTGTGTATACCAGGCCTATTTCTTGCAACAAAGGCTGTGCATTTGCTTTTGACTGTTAAGCCATGGGTAGCCCCGTTACAAGTTGACACTTTATTTCATGAAGAGTTAACAGTGGGAAATGAGTCAACTTTGTATTTACAAAGGGGATGAGGCAGAGTAGAAAAACTGACGCTATTTGAAAAAAATAAAATATTTTGCAGAAGGTGACAGTGGAACAAGAGCTGACACTGTAGGGCATAACTGTGTTAGAACAGTTTACCTCTATTATTCCATTATACACCATGAACACTGAAGTTAAGTGCCGCACTTTATACACAGCAGTTCACTTTTTATGTCAAAGTATTTTTTCCCCCTGAATTGTTCCCAAATCTAATGTGGTGTCAAAAAAGGTGCAATATTCCCCATTTGAATGGTGTAAAAAAATACAACTTTATAATGTGATTGCACTGCATGCAGTTAATTTAGTTGTAGGCACAACAAGAGAGCAGTCCTGAGCTGCAACATACTGTAGGAGGAGAGATTGGAGGTCTCTCTCTCTCTCTCTCTCTCTCTCAGGTGATACTGCCTGTTGTGCCAAGTGTTTCTTGCCTAAAAACTTGGCACTTCCTCAGAGTAGACTCTCGGGAAGTGCCAAGTTTTTAGGCAAGAAACTCATAAATCCAGAAGCACCCACTGCATAATATGTACACTACTGAGTATGTTTAAATAAAGCCGCTTTTCAAGATGAATACATGCCTCTCTTTGAAGTCTGGAACAGCACCCAATTGAGCAGGATTGCACTGTGTAAAGAAACACTTACAAACCTGGTTCAGAACTGGGGGCATGGCCACTGGTGGAACAAGGCGTGAACAAGTTGCACCCAAAATACAAAACCACTTAGCATTTCTGCATTGCTTCTTCTTAGCATTCCCATCCTATTGACCATGTTCTCCCTTTTCATTTTTATTGCCACTTCCTTCGAATGTTTCCCTCCCATTCTCTCTCGCCTGTATTTCCATTTTGGTTTCTGTTCTGCTCTTTCTTGTGCCTTTGTCACTTCCATTCAGCTCTCACCTTGTGTCAGCTCTTCTTTAGGGGTTATTTTAGTTAGTGGAGGCAGTTAGTTGGAGAATGGGCTCCCCCTGCTGGCCCTGCCAATATAGGCTGACCTTACGAAAGATCCACATGGCAAACATTTCTTTAAATCACAAGTTGGGCTGACATATTAGCAACCCTGCATATTTTACTTTTTGTATTATTTTTCTGCATATTAACTTACCTACATAAGTCCCAGAGGAGGGGTTATATGCATGCTAAGGACCCAAGGAGTGTGTGAGACCTGTGGTACTGTGCAATAATTGTCAAAAAGAAAAAAAAATCATTTATGGTGATAAAATAAAAAGCAGCTCATGTATAATATACCAATGCCAATGGCAAACATTAAAAGGTTCATTGAAAGCAATTTAGACACATACTTTTAGTGTACATATAGCCTCTTCTGTTATAAAACACATACATTGCTTAAAACCCTACTAAAACTAATAGAAAAACGTGTCTTTTCACATTAAAAAAAACATTTCCCCCATTTTTAAAGCAACTCCCTGGTGTATGTATTATATCCATCATCAGTCATGCATCCCATTTATTGACTTACAATAACACACACAGCTGTGATACAGGAGTTTGGAATCAATTGCTCGAGCTGCAGAATTGGGAAAGGAAATATCACTGGACATGAGATTCATTATAATAAGATCAGGAGAGAGTAAGGGGCAGGTAGGGGCAGTAGGGAGAGAGAGGATTGAAAATGTATATAGGGAGATATATGGTGGCAGTTTTGGGAAGAAAAGGAGAGAACATATGAAAGATTATTAAGATCTGATGTTTAGGGTTGTTTCTGTTTGTTCTTCTGTTAGCTGCCACAATTCTTTAGTGCTACAGAAATTGTCAAGCTCTTCCAATAAACTATAATAATAAAAGCAGAGGGTGAAGATGACAAGAAAGACAGATATTGAAAGCACTAAGGCTATTCCTGTCCCATGTTATAAATGTCCTATTATTCCTTATTATTGCTAGTGGCCTAATTTAAAGTGTAAGAAACTTTAATGGGCACCCCTTAATTTAATCAGGAAAAGACCTTTCCCTCATTCTTCTTGCCCTTGAATTGCAAACGGTTAGGATTTACTGTGTCGGGTCGATGAATATGAACAATTTTGCTCCCGATCCTGAATCACTTTTATTATGTGGGCTGCGAGATTTAAAAAAACAACCATAAAACTGCTCAACTCCTACCTTATAAATGAGAATGTGTATATACGTTTAAAGTAATGACTCAGAACCTATAAATTCTTTATATTAAAACAAGAATGCAAGCCAGTGCAATATATATTCTGAAAAGCTTGGCCTTGTGCAGTCACAGACATTGATATTGAATTGAAATGGGGTGGAAATAAATAAGAGAATCTAGACAAGACACAAATATTAGCATTCTCTCAGGCTGTATGTTCTATGGTGACTTGACAACTGTCTTGTGACTTTGACGTTGTGTAGCTGCTCTCTAAACTAGCACTATAAATATTTAGATGGTCGGGACTCCAGCACACAGGCAAACGCAGGAACCTTGCTAAACATAATAAATAACAGTATTGAATTTAACATATGTGTGATCAGAAGAGAATGTGTATGCTGCTAAGGCACTTGCTAGCTTCACCTCAGTCCCTGCTGGTCTAAGATAAGAAGAAAGTTATAATCACTGCACACTGATATTTTAACAATTCGACATTCAGAATCCTTCAATTGAAAATTCACATTGGACAATGACCAAGTTGTAGATATATTCAGAGTAAAACGTTCAACCTATTTTGAAGCCCCAACAATGAATCATGCATTTCTGCCTATTAACCTGGCTGCCCCTACAGTTAAGAGACCCCCTCCTCTGCTGAAGATAAAACCTCCTTTCACCTACTCCTAATTAGCATGGCTGCCTAATGGGCCAAAAGCTTATACTAAGTGTTGTGGCCAGTTATTGCTGAATAAAACACTTGACACTGTGCTGGAGGAAGTAAAGGCCACGGCTGTATTAATTATAATAATATAACCATAACTTGACACATTATGCTAGCTGCTGAATGGCTCAGCTGCCTTCCTTGGGCTCAACTTTGGCCCAGTGAGGTCAGAGGTTTAGGAAGCAGGAATTGCGTATCTCACCACCACTGAACAGCCAATGGGGTTTTACTAGCAGGTCGAAGTTTGGCCCTGACAGCCATGGCCCACCCCTCTTCCACTGGTGGAAGGGTGTTGGGAGAGCTTGCTAAAATTAATTAAAGGTAAATTATACCCCGGAACAATGTAGGTCTCTATAAATATATATTGCATAAAACAGCTCATATGTGAAACTCTTCATGTAAATAAACCATTTTCTTAATAATATATTTTTTTATAGTATGTGCCATTGGGTAATCATAAATAGAAAATTGCCATTTTAAAAAACCAAGATGTTGAAAATCAAAGTAAAGTGTAAACCATAAAAAGTACCTTAAAGCTCAGCAGTCCCTGGAATTGGCCCACAGGACTCTCTCACCTGGAAACAAGTTTACCCCTCACAGCCAATGTTGGATCAGGTGCTGCATCTAATGCCTTGAACATGGTAATTACCACAAGGGGCGCAACTACACAGAAGAAGAGTGTAGAGAATCCAGTATGGCCTTAAATAATGAGCAACTTGGTGGAATGGGTCAACTTACCAATGTTCATGGGGCCCTAAATTGAATTTGCTTTGGGGACACGTTAACATCTAGTTAAACCAATAATCCCTAGGGTAATATCTCCTCCCCATATAAATAGTCAAGCTGATTAGACAATTCTGTGACTCTCTTTATGAAACCAAAATCCACATATAACCCACCATTACCAGCTCATTATCTGGCCAAAATTTCCTTCCCTACATTTGACCATCGACAAACATATTCTCTTGACAACCCTACCGCTGTGTAAGAAGCAGTAGCTGCAATGCTGCAATTCTATACTTAAAGAAGAAGGAAAGCTACTGAAGCAGTTTATTGCCAATAGATTAGCCACAATAGTGCAAGCTATAACACTATAATTATTCTGCAGAATGCTTTACCATACCTGAGTAAACAGCTCTTAAAAGTGTTCTCTGTTTGTTTAGGATAGCAACTGCCATATTGGCTTGGTGTGAAATCACTTCCTGCCTGAGTCTCTCCCTGCTCACTCATAGCTCTGGGCTCAGATTACAGCAGGGAGGTTGAGGAGGAGAGGAGCAAACTGAGCATGCTCAAGGCCGTACCCTGAATGTTTAACCTGAAAACAGGAAGTCTGATACAGAAGTCCATGTATACACAATAGAAGGAAAGAAATGTGGTGTTTCTTTTGACAGAGGACTGAGCAGCATTCATTTAAGGTTTTACTGGTGTATTTATATAGACCTTTCTAATACTTAATTTTAGCCTTTCCTTATCCTTTAAGGTATATATACCCGACAACCTTAAGTACCCAAACTTTCCAGATAATAGATCTAATGCCTATACTGCCTAATATTAGCTGGCTCCTCTAAATACTTTCTCCACACTGTCGACTACGAAAAATATAAATGGTATAAATGGTGGTGCAAACAGACTATTCAAACAGAGATAAGCCCGTTCAAGTTCTTGTTAAAATCAAGTTTATGGAGAAATCCCAGGCCCACCTGTTATGTTTTGGGTAGCAGAGGATGAGTAGAGTATAACAATGCTTTATTAGCAGAGTCATGCAGGCATTACACAACAGTAAGCTTTCACTTTCACTTTTAAGCTACCAGGAAGTATGCACAGTATAAGTATGAGCACAGTGATATCTACAGGCCATTTGTATAAACACCACACCACCCTTGGAGCATAGGCTGAAGAAAGGAATAGTTACATTGAATAGTCTTCCTTGGAATTCATTGAATAAATAAAAAAATCCATTTATAACACTACATTGTACTGTGTGGCATTTGCTGTGACTGACTTTCAGATCCAACAGCTGGTTCTTGGACTCATAAGAGGTTTGGCAGGCAATAGCAGTATTTTGCTCTGTATCTTTTGTGGCATTGTCGTTGGGAATGAAAGAACCATCTCCTAAGTTGCTGAAAATTGGCAGAAACCAATATTTCTTTTAATCTCCAAGCCCAATTTAACAAAACGATTCCAAGACGTACTTACCTATTGTTTTAGAAGAGCTGGAGATATTTCATGTTGAATAAGAATGTGATGCAGTGAT
The DNA here is from genome assembly GCF_017654675.1 of Xenopus laevis. Taxonomy (NCBI): domain Eukaryota; kingdom Metazoa; phylum Chordata; class Amphibia; order Anura; family Pipidae; genus Xenopus; species Xenopus laevis. The sequence continues at coordinate 116,108,557 of NC_054380.1, read as the reverse complement.
GGCAGGGATGATGTATTGGTTTATGCCTTGATCCAGTGCAATGAACAGCATAGAAATGGATGTTTCTCACACAGTTCAATACATAATATGTTCCCCCCAGGAATGAATTAAGTACAGTGCAAGAAATACTATAATTAAATCTTTTTTTGGATATTGCCATTTATTGTAAACATTAAAAGTGCAGCGCATTGGATGTTTTAAATGAAGTGGGCTCTTTAATAACATGCCATGATGAAAAGCCCATGGGTCACAAGATTTGCACATAACAAGCAATGCACACATATACAAATATTGCTAAGAGCCTGTGACTATCCTGTAACCAGTGTAGATGGCTGGCAAGGATTTCAGCCCTGTTGGTCTTAATCTGAGCCTGAAGCTACTCCGATATTTAATCTTCAAGTGCATATTCCCTAGGGTAGCATAAACTCAATAATAACATCATACTGCACACTGATAATGTGTAGAGAATGGAGGGCAGAACAGAATTAAGCAACCTTGGATCCTGGGACACTATCATGTGGGCTCTTTGCGCTTGCAACAGAAAAAGGAGGTTTGTAATAATTACATTTAAATGGTTTAACACTTGCAGTGAGTCTTTGCCATGTACAGAAGTTCATGTCCCATTCACATCCTAATTGTTCCTGTCAAGCTGTAGATTTAAAGGAGAACTAAAGCTTAACCAAAGAAATAGGCTAGAAATGTTGTACATTATGTTTTGGGCTTCTGTACCAGCCCAAGGCAACCACAGTCCTTTAGCAGTAAAGATCTGTGTCTCCAAAGATGCCCCAGTAGCTCCCCATCTTCTTTTCTGCTGATTCACTGCACATGCTCTGTGCTGCTGTCACTTACTGAGCTTAGGGACCCACTCACAATATACAGTACACATAAAATAGAAATGTCATAATATGAGGCTGATTAGTAATTAATACAGATAATTACTACATGGCAGCACAGAAACCAGTGCAATTAGCATCAGAATTTAATAATCAGCCCTGTAGCATCAGCTTATATTACAGACCAACCTCATTTTCTGCTGGATAATTAGTGATGACCCCTAAGCTTAGCTTCTCAACAGCTGCTCAGAGCCCACTGAGCATGTGAGTGTCACAGACACTTTCCAAGATGGTGACCCCCTGTGACAAGTTTGAAGTCCTCCCTTATAAGTTAAAAAAACATTAGTGGTCAGGGCTCCCCTATAAATTAATAAAACAGTGATGACAGGGCCCCCATAAAAGTTTGGTGGTCAGGGCCCCATAGAATATAATAACAAAAATCATTTGTGTCCCTCCCCAGCTTCTATAGTACTGGTTTGCTCTTAAGTCCCGGCTGATCTACACAAGGATTGGATAGGCTTATCCAATCACCATGCGGCTGTACCAAACTACCAATAGTTTAGAAGCTGGGGAGGGGAAAGACATGTAGAAGAAGCCCTCCCCACCCGATTCTACAGCTTCCTGACTGTAGTGGGGTCTACAGAGTGAGTAAAAACCCAAAAATCACCGGGCCCGGGACAACTGTACCCCTATTCCCCCCCTGATGGCGGCCCTGTCTGCAGTATACCCTAGATCAAAACTGTACCTTATTTATTAAATAATAAAACTTTTTAACAAATGTAACATTTTAAATTAATAAAATAAAATTTTACCCAACTGAAAAAAAATCTCCTGTAGAGGTTTTGTATGGCCCCTTAACACAGTTGCACAAAGTATACATTTAATTGAAAGCGATTTTCCCCATCTCTGGATTTCCAGAGCCTCGGTTTATGAGCACAAGATATCTTTTTTTACTGCGCTGCTTTGTACTATACTAAATTTATAGGCACAAATAAAAAATGTAATTTCTCTGACCGTTTCCCTTTATGGATGTATTGTAGATGTATGGCAGAGATTGGCAAATACTACCATGGCTAAAAGTGTAGAAAGAGACTGCTACGTTTTGTATTCTGAATCTGACTTACACAAACAGTTTCCCTTCCCCATGTCAGTATCTATTTGTTCAGCTCTATAAATTGTTTAAATAATGGGGACGTAAACCCAAAAAAAAAATTTTTCCTAACAAATAAAGAACTCTCCAATATACATTCATGCTAATTAACTAACTTGTTAAGATGCATGTAAAGCAGTGTGGGAAATCAGGTCTACCTGACTCTGGTAGATTGTTTTAAAGGTCAGAACCAGCATGTGCACAAATAGGCAGACAATACTGCTTAATAGGAAAATTCATTTTCAGTGTTTCTTAATTTTTCCATAAAGCTGTATTGTCTGCCAGAATCAGGTGGCTCTGATTTGCCTCTAATGCTTTGCAGTAGTTAGTTAATTAGCTGGGACTGGGAGAACAGGTGTGCGTGACTTAGTCCCAGGCAGCTAGCTAGAGCAAGGCACGGGGGTGGGGCAGAGGCCCAACGGGCCATGCGGCAGGCCAGCCAGCGTAGTGGACAGAAAGTAGCAGACTAGCAGTAGCAGCAGTAGCAGCAGTAGCACCCAGTCCTGCAGGAGGACTCAGTGGCACTGTGGCAGTGGGCAGAGATTTTTTTTTTTAATTAAAAACTTCAGGTGAGCCTGGGGTTGGGTTGGCCAGCAGCAGGGGGGGGGTGCAGGGGGCACCCAGCTGGGCCCAGTAACAGCTGTAGTGTAGAGGCAGAAGAACCAGCCTGCGCCTAAAAGTGAAACAGTCTAAAATAATTTCTGCAGACACAGACACAGTGAAATAATTTCTGCAGACAGTAAAATAATTTTTGTAGCCTGCAGACAGTAAAATAATTTCTGCAGACACAGTGAAATAATTTTTGTAGTCTGCAGACAGTGAAATAATTTCTGCAGACCGAGTGAAATAATTTTTGAGGCCTGCAGACAGTGAAATCATTTCTGCAGACACAGTGAAATAATTTTTGTAGCCTGCAGACAGTGAAATAATTTCTGCACACAGTGAAATAATTTCTGCAGACAGTAAAATAATTTTTGTAGCCTGCAGACAGTGAAATAATTTCCGCAGACAGTAAAATAATTTCTGCATACAGAGAAATAATTTCTGCATACAGTGAAATAATTTCACCAGACAGTAAAATAATTTTTGTAGCCTGCAGACAATGAAATAATTTCTGCAGACAGTAAAATAATTTTTGTAGCCTGCAGACAGTGAAATAATTTCTGCACACAGTGAAATAATTTCCGCAGACAGTAAAATAATTTTTGTAGCCTGCAGACAGTGAAATAATTTCTGCAGACACAGTGAAATAATTTTTGTAGCCTGCAGACAGTGAAATAATTTCTGCAGACACAGTGAAATAATTTTTGTAGCCTGCAGACAGTGAAATAATTTCTGCAGACACAGTGAAATAATTTTTGTAGCCTGCAGACAGTGAAACAATTTCTGCAGACACAGTGAAATAATTTTTGTAGCCTGCAGACAGTGAAATAATTTCTGCAGACAGTAAAATAATGGTTGTAGTCTGCAGATAGTGAAATAATTTTTGCACACAGTGAAATAAAAGGTCCACTCCATATTTAACTTTTAGACCAGGATAGCACCTTGTCTATTGTGTCACTCTCCCCGCCCTGCTGCAGGTGCTCCCTGCGCGCAGAAAGGCTCAAATAAAAATTAAAAGCTTTTCAAATAAAAATAATAATTCAATTTGCTATCAATTTGGCAATTTGTGTCACTCTCCCCTGCTGCAGGTGCACCCTGCCTGCAGAAAGGCTCAAATAAAAATTAAAAGATTTTCAAATAAAAATAATAATTCAAATATGGAGACTTGTGTTAATTATTCTTGTGATGCTGTTTGTTATACAGTTGGTTTTAGTCAGAAATGTCTTAAATTATTTTACTATTACTGAAAGTTACGCTAGCGTCATGTGCCATTAAACCACTACTTTTTAAAAAAAAACATGGCGTGTACTGCCCTAGAAGGGTCCCTGTGAAAAGTGTAGCCTAGGGGCCTCATATGTCCGTAATCCGCCGCCCCTTTTTAATGTGGTGCAGGGTGGGGCATGGGGTTGAACTGGTGCAGGCGTGCCCCAGGGGGCCCATAAAATTTTGTTGTACAGGGCCCTGTGATTTCTAATGGCCCTGGCTGGTAGGCATCATTCACATATTACTGTAGGGTCAATTTTTATCATGAGCCAATTTACCTACAGTAACTGTATGTTTGTGTGTGAGTGGAAAGCAACAGAGTTATGGCTGCAGAGAAAGGACAGAGACTCATATCTATAAAGGCTTTAATTTATCCAGATCATAATGTACAATATTTAGTAAGGGCAACCTCAGGGTTCACATTGTAAAAAAGATGGCGGCTTGTGTCTGCCCTGCTCTAATATATTTTGTGAATATTTTGTATAATCTCCATTAAACGTATCTGGGTAATGTTTAGGGGGCTTTTATAATACACGGAAATTAAAGTAGTACATAATTATTCTGTCCATAGTTTTTAAGGCGTCAGTCATATACTGATTGATTGGAATGGGGAATTGTCTGACTGTTCCTTTCAGTTTATAATCTTTATGTTCAGCTGCTGAACAAGATTCCTCTCTGCTGGGAGATGGTCTGTGGCTCAGATATCTTCCACTAAACACCCAGGAGACACACATTTCAGAAGAGTTATTATTATACTGGGGAAGAGGAGAGCAAAGTAATTTGTAAGGGAGATCTTTCAGTCCCTGCTGTGGTTGTTACGTTCTGTTTCTAGTTTATTATCATTATTCCATCGTTCAGTTATTCTCAGAATGAGTCACCAAATATAACACCTGGACACCAAGAAATGGCAGCGTGCAGCAGTCACAGCAGCTAAATATGTGCCCTATGGCTGTATACACCCTGAATATCCTCCACTGCAACCTAATGAAATGGTTTTAACTGATTAACTATCATAGGTTGGAAAATGAAGTACAAGTATGGGACTTGTTATCAAGAAGGTTTTACGGATATGTGGTCTTTCCATAATTTGTATCTCCATACTTAACCTAAGTTAACTTTTTTTATTTTATAGAATGGTTAATTCTAAGCAACTTTTCATTTGGCCTTTATTTTTTTATTTTTTATTTTTTATAGTTTTCAAATTATTTGCCTTCTTTTTCTGATTCTTTCCATCTTTCAAATTGGGATTACTGACCCCATCTAAAAAGCAAATGCTCTGTAATGCTACAAATGTATTGTTATTGCCACTTTTTATTGCTCATCCTTCTATTCAGACCCTTCCCTATTCATATTCCAGTCTCTCATTAAAATCAATGCATGGTTGCTAGGGTAGTCTGAGTCCTAACAACCAGATTGCTGAAACTGCAAACTGAAAAGCTGCTGAATAAAAAGCTAAATAACATAAAAACCACAAATAATAAACAACGAATACCAATTGCAAATTGTCTCAGAATATCACTCTCTACCACTCATACTAAAAGTTATTTTAAAGGAGAACAAACTCTTTAAGTCTACTAAAAAAAGCATTAAAACATGAAGTAAACCCAATAGGATTGTTTTGACTCCAATAAGGATTAATTACTGTTTTATTATTAAAGAGAAATAAGTTAACATGTTTTAAAATGTTGAATTATTTGATTAAAAATTCTATGAAAAATGGCCCTGCTATTTTTCATAGAATTGTGAGTTGCCAGACAACAAGCCTCAAGAGACTACAGCAAGACCAAAGAGGCCAACTGGCCAGGGGTTAAATGGGAACCCTCACTTACTGCTTAGTGTAAATACTTTATTATAGCACATCAGTGTTTTTAGGTCAACTGAAAATACATTTGTAATTTAAAGGGTTGTAATAAAAGTCACTAAGTTTGCCCTGGAGCAGTAACTAGTGATGGGCGAATTTGTGCCGTTTCACTTCGCTGAATTTTTATAAACGCTGACAATTTTTATACATGCAACTATTTTGTCCAAATGCATTAAAGCCAATGGGTATCCGAATAATTTTGACGCACAACAATTTTATGCGTGCAACTATTCTGACGTGCGAAAACATTTTTATTTGCTGGCGGTGAAAAATTCACTGCAAATTCCTGCCTGGCAAATGTATTCGCCCATCACTAGCGGTAACCTATGCCAACCAATCAGCAGGTAGCATTTACAGGTCACCTGTTTAAAAGCAATCTCAACACATCTTATTGGTTGCTATAAGTTACTGTTCCTGGGCAAACGTAGTGCCTTTTATTACATAACCCTACAAATTTAGTTTCAGTTAACCAACTTAAAACATTGAGGTGCTATAATAAAATATTTATCTTTGTGTATTTAGTTTAGGCATGATTATTAAATATGGGTGGCACCATGGCAGTTTGGTTGTGCACAGGAATGAACATCACTGCCTACTTTAAAGGAACGGTAACACCAAAAACTGAAAGTGGTTTAAAGTAATGAAAATACCATGTAGTGTTGCCCTGCACTGGTAAAACGGATGTGGTTGCTTTAGAAACTCTACTATAGTTCATATAAACAAGCTGCTGAGTAGCAATGGCGGAAATTGAAAAACGGCTATATGGCACAGGATAAGTAATGGATAACAGATAACATTATGTTCTACAGAGCTTATCTGCTATCTGCTGTGTAACTTGAGCCTTTTCTCCTTTGAATAGCTGCCCCCATGGCTACACAGTAGCTTATTTATGTAAACAATAGTAATGTTTATGAAGCAAACACACCAGTTTTACTAGTGCAGGGCATCACTGAATTATATTTTTATTACTTTAAAACAATTTCATTTTTTGATGTTACTGGTCCTTTAAGGGTTTTGACTTTACATTGTAAAACAGCTATAAAGCCAGAGGAAACTGACTCATAGTAACCTACTTTCATCAGAACAATTGATTTAACCTTGTAAATGGCAGTAAGATTGCTGGGGAGATAGAAAAATAGGTAACCACTGGCATTCAGCACTTCTAGGTCAGTTGTTCTGCTGAAGAAACGCTGCCATTGGTATGAGCTGACTCATCCATCCTACTTTGCATTGCAACTCTCCAAATACATCCGTGTGTCATGGAGTCTTACCTGTGTCACAAACATGCATACAAGAAATACATACAGACTCTGAGAAATGAATATATTTGAATTAGATGTAAAAGTCGAACCCCCATATGTAATAAAAGGCACTAAGTTTGCCCAGGAGCAGTAACCCATAGCAACAAAAAAGATGTTTGCTTTTAAACTGGTGACCAGTAAATGCATATCCTCTGAAATGTTAAAACTATTTATATACAACCAACACGGGAGGCACATTTATCAAGGGTCAAATTTGAGGGTTAATAAACCCTCAAATTCGACCCTCGAATTTAAATCCTTCGAATATCGAATTTAGCACAAATCCTTTGAACGATTTTAATCGATCGAAGGATTTTTCTTCTATCAAAAAAATGTAAGAAAAGTGCTGGGGAAGGTCCCCATAGGGTACCCTGGTAGGTTTAAAGTGGCGAAGTATGAAGTCAAAGTATTTTTTAAAGAGACAGTACTTCGACTATCGAATGGTCGAATAGACGAACGATTTTTACATCGAATCGTTCGAATCATTTGATATGATCGAATTCGATCAAAGTACCCAAAAAAATACTTTGAAATTCAAATTTTTTTATCATTCGAATTCTTCACTCGAGGTTATTAAATGTGCCCCATTATATATACCCGTAAATAGGAGAGGGCCCATAGGTACCGTATTGATGCACAACATCTCTCAGCTCAATAAAATAAACTGAGAATTTCTTCCCAAGAGGCTGCCAAGTGATTGTTAATTCTCAACACAAAAGATTCAATATCAACAGACAGCTGACATCCAGCATCTTAACACGTTGTGAGATATATCTCCTGAACATATTGCTTTCACAGTAGAGTTGCTTCCATTGTGCAAATGCTGGTAAACATAATTCATATTAATACTTCCTGCCAAGAGATTCTGCTGCGATACTGTGTATGATGGGGAGATGGAAGTCACTTTTGTGCATTTCATTACAGGTGTAAGGCTATATTAAAATGGAGTGTCCCTTTTCTCCAGAACTATGAGCTTTACCCCATATTTGATCTGCATAAGACTTTTTATACTCGGGTGTGGGCTCTCACTATTAGGGGAGGCAGGCTGTTGTTGAACCAGCAGTTTATAACTTAACCAAAAACAGATCTATTGAACAAGATCCACAAAAGAGTTTGACATAATTGTGCAGAAAAGCAGAACATGGTGGTTAGGCACATTCTCACTGCACACAATGGTCAGCATTTACCCCTGCAAAGTGAGCAATGAGAACCAAAGCAGTTTATAAAGAGGGGACGCCTAGCTTTCAGGCCTTATCCTAACTGGAAGCCAGAGATGCCTTACTTGTCCCTGAACACTAAGTCTATACACTTAGTTTCCTACTCCTGGGCAATAATGTACCACTAACACTCCTTGATAGAGCTTCAGACTGCTCAGATAAATAGCCTTAATCTATCTATCACTCTTAAAGGGGCAGATTTACTTATGGTCAAACTGCCGAATGTAAATCCTTCGACTTCGAATATCGAAGTCTAAGGATTTACCGCAAATAGAATCTAATACCATTAACACTCCTTGATAGAGCTTCAGACTGCTCAGATAAATAGCCTTAATCTATCTATCACTCTTAAAGGGGCAGATTTACTTATGGTCAAACTGCCGAATGTAAATCCTTCGACTTCGAATATCGAAGTCTAAGGATTTACCGCAAATAGAATCTAATACCATTAACACTCCTTGATAGAGCTTCAGACTGCTCAGATAAATAGCCTTAATCTATCTATCACTCTTAAAGGGGCAGATTTACTTATGGTCAAACTGCCGAATGTAAATCCTTCGACTTCGAATATCGAAGTCTAAGGATTTACCGCAAATAGAATCTAATACCATTAACACTCCTTGATAGAGCTTCAGACTGCTCAGATAAATAGCCTTAATCTATCTATCACTCTTAAAGGGGCAGATTTACTTATGGTCAAATATCGAGGGTTAATTAACCCTCGATATTCGACTGCCGAATCTAAATCCTTCGACTTCGAATATCGAAAGATTTTTAGTTCGAATCGTTCAATTCGAAGTCGAAGTCGTAGTCGAAGGTCGAAGTATCCCATTCGATGGTTGAAGTAGCCAAAAAAAAAACATTTGAAATTCGAAGTTTTTTTTTATTCTATTCCTTCACTCGAGCTAAGTAAATGGGCCCCTTAGAGTGCCCCATTAAAAAGTATAGCCTACCACCAAATAAGTCTGACCTACCTAGGCTCCATGAGACCTTTCCTACCTGTCCAAATAAGTCTGACCTTCCTAGGCTCCATGAGACCCTTCCTACCTGTCCAAGTTGAAGTCGTAGTCGAAGGTCGAAGTAGCCCATTCGATGGTCGAAGTAGCCAAAAAACATTTGAAATTCGAAGTTTTTTTTTATTCTATTCCTTCACTCGAGCTAAGTACATGGGCCCCTTAGAGTGACCTATTAAAAAGTATAGCCTACCACCAAATAAGTCTGACCTATCTAGGCTCCATGAGACCTGATGTGGAAATTTCTTGTATTTCGCCATATGGCCGCCACCGATGCGGGATAAGCGTCTTTACGACCGACCTTTGCACAGTCGCCCGATCATTCCGATTCCCATCCGATTTGTGTTCATCAGGCATGACTGCAGCATGTCGGGTGTGGCGCCGGGTGGGGTTGAGGAATACGGACCACTGAACAAAGGTGTACTTTTACAAGATCAGTACAAGCCATGCTAAGATCACTGTGTCTGTGTATATGTATATTACCGGGGGAAGTGCCTTTTGTCCTGGTGTCTTTTGTTTGCCTAGGGCAGTCTACCTTTCCCCCCCCTCTTCTATGGACATGTGTCTGTGTGCTGGTTCCACCAATTGATTCATAGCATAACATGCTCATTGATTGGATATATTGTAAGACCACCTTTTGTCTTGGTGTATAATAAACCACTGGCCACTGTAGAGGGAGGCAGAATACTGGACCCCAGCTAAGAACGACTGCTGTGACGTTATTTCCGGGGGATTGCGCAACATCACCACACGATACATCAAGGTTTCCGGATCGATTGTCCATTAAGGCAAAAGATCATTTAATTCTACTACAGCAGTAGTCTACCACAACAGATGGCGAGTCAATGCAGGTGGTTACATTTTTCACTTAATTTCAGCAGAATTAAAAGGAGCCATATTTTATTTCGGGCAGCAAAAAGGCCGGCATTGAGGTAAGACCTTTTTGTTTTGATACTCTCATATTTGAGAAAGTTTTTGCTGTCTGCAAATTGATTTGTGGTCTCTAGGCTGCTGGAATCAGGTAAAAATCTACCAAAAGAACCTTTTGGGTGTATGTGTGGTGTTTTTCAGTATTAACTGCCCAGGTACTGGTTGGGGCATATCTGCATAACTGCTGTGAGGTTTATTCGTTTATTTTTTAACCATAAGGGACTGTTATTGCCCCTGCTGGAGGATCTGTGAGTGATTCGGACCAGTGGAGGGAGTTTCTGTGTATGCCGGGTGGTTGTAGGATAATCTTGTAGCAGGCAGATATGGCCAACAGTATCTAGAGGGGATTTAGAATCATTGTTTTTTTCATTTGTGTTTGTTTTCTGTCTCTCTACTAAGTGGTGTTTGTTTTAAAATTGCGACTCTATAGGTTTCATCCTTGAGAAAATCTTTTGTTTGGGAGGATTGTATTGCTTTTATTATTACAAGTTTCAATATTGGAGGTTGGGTAACAATCTGACCAATCTGAATTACAAACCAAGTTTCTAGCCCTTGCTGAGCGCTGAGCAGGGGGAGCCTACGCCATTTTGAAATAGCACATGTGCCAGCGGCCATTTTGTCTTTGTCTTTAAGCACATGTGCCAGCGGCCATGTTGTCTTAGTTTTTGAAAAGGTATATTGGGCTATTGGTGGGAGGCACATCCCCTGCATATAACCCTAACAGTTGTTCTATTGTATATAATAGATTTTCATCTTTATATTTCATAACAGCAAAGTTCTCTTTGAACTTTTTGGAACATTTTTTACATTTTTGTTATACCTCTCTGCTGTTCCCTGCAGTCTATTGACTCCTACTTCCTCCAGGATAGGGGGTTTTCCTAAGGAAGAGACCATCACATGGTGTTGTAATTATAATTGTCCTTTTGTGTGAGTGAAGGAAGAGTGTTGCATGATTTACAACATAAGGCTATATGTTAACTAGCTGTTTCTCTTTTTATACTCCTTGTTTTCCTGCTCTTTCTCTCTTTATTTTCCTCTCTTTATCCTTCCTTCTGTCCTTTATTCTCCCCATCTCTCTCACTTTTCTCCATTTCTCTCTTTTAAAACACTTTTGCTTACCCACTCTCTCTCTCTGTCTATAACTACCACACTAACTCTTTACCTTGCTTTTGGCTAGCCCTCTTTTCTGTTTTAATCTATTCTCAAACCAACACATTCTCTGTAGGTTTGGTTGGAAGACATCTTTTCTGTCATTGGAAGTCTGGTAGTGTAAGATAGCTGCTGTCTGCTTATGAAAGTTGCTGCTGGGAAGGAAATTCCTGTTAATTATGTCCATAAGGACTGTGCTGTGAAGTCGGACTGTATAGGGCGAAAAAACAGTGAACTGGTTAGCTTTTTGTGAGGAGAAAAAGTGGGCCAAGCCTACTCGGGTTCATCAATTGTCGCGTGAGCTTTGTTCTCTTTTCTCTTCCCCTCGAGGTCCATCCTAAGGGTGGAAGGTGTCCGTGGTTCGTACCAAAGCCCGGGGGTGGAGTTTGTGGGGAAATTATTGAGGACTGTTCCCTTTCTTGTTCGCTTTCTTGACTTTTCGTCACTGAGTGACCAGGTGTCCGCGGTTCGTACCGGAAGCTTGGGGGACGGAACTTGGGGAGGTGAACTGGGGAGGGGTTTCTCTGTTTCTATCTGTTTTTCTAGCCACTTTCTCTCAAAACCTATTGGCCTGACTGGGGGGACCAGGTGTCCGTGGTTCGTACCGGAATCCCTAAGAAGGTTCAACTATATCTCCCTTGTTCTCACTTCCTGTCGCTCCCTCTCACTTGCTGTCAACACTCCAGGCATTGGGGACTCTTATCCTGCAGTCAGGGCACTGTTTTGAGCCAATTTAGCACGAGGGATAAGGAAGGTGTCCGTGGTTCGTACCTGTCCGGATCCCTCGGCCGCTGATCCTTCTCTCTGAGTGGGCTACGGTGGATAATGTCCGTGGTTCGTATTTGAAGCCCTAGAGCTACTCAGAGGACGAACAGGTAAGGATCGACGGCGGTCTGCGCGGTGGACGTAGACACTGTAGGTGGACGCATCTACTTGGAAAAAGCTCGAGACTCGAGTATTGGTGTAGGGAAATCTAGGGAACAGAAGGGTACCACTTCTGAGTTCAGGACGGCTCAGCAGCACATGAAATCCACATATGGAGGAGGGACTGTTAAGCCCCTCAAAGATTGGCACAAATGGTCTTCAGGTTTAGAATGGTCCATCCCTTAGGAGGGGACGTTTGAGGTCTGGATATGGGAAAAGTTCGTCCGTGAGTTCCACTCCAGACTCCAAACACATGGGTCTTTAGAGAAGGCCAATTTGTGGTTACAGGAATCTACCAAGCCTTAGCAGCAGGGCATTCAAAAGTCTCAGACAGTAAGGTCAAACATAATCATGTACTTCCTTCCAGCCAGAGCTGCAGAAAGCAATAATGATAAGGACGAGACAGAGCTGCAAACAGGTTTAAATTTGCTAGCAACACAGGTCATCTCAACAGCCTCAGCTCATCTGTCTCCATCACCATCCCCACATCCGGAATCCGCAAAAGATGCCTCTGACAAAACGGATTACTGCCGCCTTGGAAAATCCGATTTGGTCACCTTATGTGAAGCCAGAGGTATCTCTATAATAGACAAATCCAAATTAGAATGCATAGAGGCCTTGGAAAGGGATGACTTCCAACAGGGCCCTGAGGGGGATTACAGGCGCTACGGGGGGGCAAGGAATTCTGTAAGCAACTGACAGACAAAATACCCACTATGTATAGTGTTGTGTCCCCATTCCAGTTTATGACAGCGATCCAGGGCCCAGATGAGGACGCCTCGGTCTATTGGCAGAGGTTAAAACAAGGGGTAACAGATGCAGGGTTTGAGCCAGGTCCAGATACCCCAGAGAACACCCAGTCAGTATCGCCCATCCATCTAATGTTAAAGGCTAAATTTCTGGCTGGATTGGTGCCTAAGCTAAGAGATAGGCTAATGGTTGCACGACCAGAGGCCCATTCTATGAGTTTCCACTCCCTTATGGCAACAATCCAGGCCATAGAACTGGACCTGCATGCCAAGTCGGCCAAAATCATGGCAGCTCTTGAGCTAATAGCCCAGGACCACCTTCCCTATACTAGGAAAAAGAAACTCACCAAACGTACTAATATAACTTGTTTTAATTGCTATCAAAAAGGACATTTAGCGCGCCACTGTCCAGAAAATGAGGACAAGAAAGAACAAAATTCTCCTAGTCCTTATAAAGTTGTTCCTGACCGGCCTCATGCACATAACCCAAACCCGGGGAAATCTTACCGTAGTACGGAGGGCCCCCCGGGAACCTACCATTTCATACCAGACCCTGAAACAGTTAAAACCTTCGGAGCTGCTACACAGTCCCATAGCTTCGCCCACTAGGGGAAAGGCAAACCGGTGTCGGCCCATTTCCATCTATTTCTTGAGGAATTGCCATATCCTCTGTCCTGCCTCATCGACACCGGCGCAGCCAGGACTGTTCTAAAAACACAAGATCTAAAAGGCAGGATTCCACTCTCTGGCAACACAACCCCCACCATTGGGCTTACAGGTCATCCAGTGACTCTTAGGGAGACGAAACCATTGTACTGCAGGTTAGGTCAACACACCGAAGCAGTCAGAACTCTATTAGTTTCAGATGATGTCCCTATCAACCTATTGGGAGCAGACATTCTGTCGGAGATTCAGGCCAACATCACTTATACCCCAGAGGGTGTTGTGGTAACTAGTGCACTCACAGACGAGTTGCTGTGTGCAGTGGTGGCAGTCCCGTATACTGGAGAACCTGGTACACATTTGTCCCTGGATGTACTAGCTGAGATAGACCCTAAGGTTTGGGCGGTTGACAAAAATGATGTCGGCTTGCTGCCAGTACCTCCAGCCACTATACGGATTGCCCCCGGTTGCATGCTACCAAAATTGCCACAGTATCCTCTGAGTATAGCGCAGATGGACAGTCTCAAGATCCAGATTGATAGATATCTCCAAATCGAGGTCTTAACCCCAATACAATCACCCTGTAATACACATTTATTTCCAGTGGCAAAAAAAAAAAAAAAAAAAAAATCAGCCAAGGGTCAGGAAGTCACTTACCGACTGGTCCATGATAACAAAATCATAGTCAGTGATGCCTCGTTAGAGCCTAATCCTCACACATTACTTGCATCTATTCCTCCTAAAGCTTCGTACTTTAGTGTTATCAACTTGTCTAATGCCTTCTTTTCTGTTCCCCTAGATCCACAGTGTCAATACATCTTTGCTTTTTCGTTCCAGGGTAGACAGCTGACATGGACCCGGTTACCACAGGGGTCCATAACTAGCCTATCGGAATATAGTTGCAAGCTAAAGGTGGTATTAGACTAGTGGGTGCCAGAGGATCCAGAGGTCGCACTGTTACAATATGTGGGCGATCTATTAGTTTGTTGCCCGGAGAAGGATTCATGCTATAGACACACTATCTCGCTACTGAACCATCTGGCATCCACTGGGAATAAGGCTAGCAAGGAAAAATTGCAGTTTTGTAAGGAGAAGGTTATTTTTCTAGGCCTCTGTATCTCAAAAGGGACCCAACACCTAATAATACAACAGATACAGACTCTCAAAGACTTCACCCGACCTCGTAATGCCCGACAGTTGAGAGCCCTTCTAGGTCTGATCAATTACAGCAGAGATTGGATCCCTAATATTTTATTCAGAATGGGTCCTCTCTATACTTTCTGTGTTATTACAGAAAGTTGGTGACATAGTTTTAGATTCCCCTCTGACCTTTCTCATCCCACACTCTGTCCAAGAAATTCTCAACCAGGTCCAAACCAAACATCTTTCAGCAGCACGTCTGACCAAATCTGAAGTGACTCTCCTTACCCCTACTAACCTCACACTGAGACGATGTACAATCCTCAATCCCGCATCTCTTCTCCCGACCCATTCTGACTCGGAAGAAGAGGGGGGGACGAAGGGATTGTGACTGACTCTAACCCAACCATGACAGAACCAACAGACAATCACAACTGTCTTGAACTCATGGAACCCGAGACAGAAGCAGTACAACATCCACCTCCGTGACGGGCGGATCCACGCCAGCCACTGCAAGAAGCTGCTGGACTATCAAGTGCAATGATCAGGTGCATTGTTTCTATATACACTTGTTGTTTAATGTATTTTGGATACTGTTATGAGGAGTCACATCCGAATTTACTGTTCAAGATGCATTTACAATTAGCAAAGACAGCAAATAGGTCCAACTGCTGGGTGTGCTCCAAACCCCCTCCGAGCCAGAGCATCCCGGCAATGGCGGCAGTACATGCCCTTTATGACATCAAGGTGGGCATGAGAAAGTTTAGTCCTTCAGGTAGATCAGCGGAACGCCATATGTCCATAGAATTTAATCAGACATTCTTAGATGGTAATGTCACCTATGGTACTAGACTTAGCAGACCCGTGTGGGTATCCGGTCAATTAGGCCAGTCCGGGATTTGTTTTAATATCAGCTCTGGTTTTGGAGCCATATCCCTGGGGAGGACCGAATGCCCATCTGGGATAACCATCCAGATCAACCATAGAATCCCTGACAAAACAACCTAACCACCAGACATGATTATGTCTGCTGGGGGGGAGGGTGTGACATTCAGGAGGGTGCAGCAATCCCATTATCCATCCAGTTGTTGCGCAATGCCCGTAACCGTAACCCCAATGACCTTTGTGTCTCATTAACTGGGCCCTATTACTTTTTGTGCGGCCAGGCTGCCTATAGAGTCGTTCCCCCTAATACTAGAGGGTCATGCTCCTTAGTCAGGTTAGTCCCTGCCTCCTACATTGCCGACGGTCACAAGGACCTAATGGTGCAGAGGAGGGTGAGTGTGGGAAGAAGGACCAGGAGAGAGCTATTCTCCGCAGGGGACCGTGCATGGGCATGGTTTCCGGCATGGACCGGATGGGGTATAGAACTTATGAAGCGACTAAATAATTTTTCCATCATAATGGACGAGATGTTTAATGAGACAGTCGAAGCCATGAGAGAAATTTCTTCTGAACAACGACAGCTGAAGACCCTTATGCTTCAGGAGAAAATGGCTCTCGACTATCTTTTAGCATCAAAGGGGGGTTTCTGTGAGTTCATCGGGGAGGATTGCTGTACCTGGGTGGAAGATACTGGGGACAAGGTTCAGGCCCATCTTGACAAGGTGAAAGAGTTACAGGGACAAGCATGCGCTATTGCAGAGGAGGGTTGGAACCCCTTTAAAGGTTTAGGGGGCTTCGGTGATATGTTGTTTTCTATTGGATCATGGCTTAAAGAAGTTGAAGTGTATGTCCTGATGCTGCTCTGCTTTCTTTTCCTCCTCTATGTGACGGCGAGAATGACCTGTTGTTTGGTGAACCAAGTTGCAAAGAGCCGTGCAGAGGACCATGTGATGATTCCATAAAGAGCCATCGCCTGAAGCATCCGGAACCCTTTACCTCAGGAAGATCAGCACAGGAAGAACCACCACTTTTTTTTTTTAACAAACTATGGACTGTCCCTAAAAGAACCGACTTCTACCCTTCTTGGAGACTTTTTTTGGGCTGTTCTTCTCAAAGAAGACATAACCAGAAACCTTGTATGATGACATCACCTCCCTGAAGGCCAGTCTGGACCTCATGATCAAGATATAAAGAAGATCAAGAATATTAGGCCGGTTCTTCTTGTTAGTGCATTTGTAGTGTAGCATGTTCCCTTTTCTTTCTGTACCCTTTAGAAGCTTTGGTTGGAGTGATTGTAGCATTAGGAAGCCGTTGCTGTGACGACATATGGTGAAAAAGGAGGGACTGATGTGGAAATTTCTTGTATTTCGCCATATGGCCGCCACCGATGCGGGATAAGCGTCTTTACGACCGACCTTTGCACAGTCGCCCGATCATTCCGATTCCCATCCGATTTGTGTTCATCAGGCATGACTGCAGCATGTCGGGTGTGGCGCCGGGTGGGGTTGAGGAATACGGACCACTGAACAAAGGTGTACTTTTACAAGATCAGTACAAGCCATGCTAAGATCACTGTGTCTGTGTATATGTATATTACCGGGGGAAGTGCCTTTTGTCCTGGTGTCTTTTGTTTGCCTAGGGCAGTCTACCTTTCCCCCCCCTCTTCTATGGACATGTGTCTGTGTGCTGGTTCCACCAATTGATTCATAGCATAACATGCTCATTGATTGGATATATTGTAAGACCACCTTTTGTCTTGGTGTATAATAAACCACTGGCCACTGTAGAGGGAGGCAGAATACTGGACCCCAGCTAAGAACGACTGCTGTGACGTTATTTCCGGGGGATTGCGCAACATCACCACACGATACATCAAGGTTTCCGGATCGATTGTCCATTAAGGCAAAAGATCATTTAATTCTACTACAGCAGTAGTCTACCACAACAGACCCTTCCTACCTGTCCAGGTAAGGGATGCTACAAAAATGACCTTGAGCATATGTGTGCTCAGCTTATACAGTACACTTTACCATATTGCCACACAGTGGCTAAACCAGGGAGCTCTAAAGGCCATGCTTTGACTCAGGAAAATGAGCCTATCCCTTCTATAAATAAAAGTGACTTTTATTGGCCAAACCTTAGGGGATTATATAATAAAAAGGGAACCTATTTACCTACACAGGTAAGGTAGCTAAAGCACCTTCTTGATTTCTAAGTGGTAGAGAATACTGGGCTTTATGGTCCAACATTTTTTTTTAGAATAACACAGATTGTCTGAGCCTCCATTCAGCCATTTGAGGTAACCTGGAACATTGTCCATAAACAGGATAAATAGTAGGTTTTATTGCCATATGCAAGAATGATAATGAACCGTTTTTCGCTCGTGGATGGGTAGATTACTAGATAGACAGAATGAAGGATAAGCAGAAAATATCTAGAGAGATTAAATGTTCTTTGAACAGAAAAACAACCCCATGGCCCCCCATTAGCTCTCCTACTGTCCCTCCTATCTATTTATTCTGTAGTCTCTCTCACCTCTGCTTTTGATCCACTTACTCTTCATTAATTCATCTTTATTCTAGCACCTTGTCCCTTTCACACCGGCTTCTGTTCTCATCTCTTCCTTCTATGTACGTTTTTCACACCAATGTGCTTCACCACTCTTAGGACCCAATGCCCTTCCTTCATCCTTGTCATTGCAACAGTGTTAGAAAACTATGAGGTGGCTGAATATGTGTGTTTTTCCCTCTACATCAACCAAGTCAATGAGCAATAAACCAATTTGTTTCACTTCAAATCTACTTGCAAATTACCTAAAAACCGATGCTGTGAAGTGCCTGGTGGGAGGCAAAGAACAGTCTCTCTAAGGACTTTCCACCCTCTTGCTCAGTGTTATTTGGAGATGTCAGCATCCTGATTTTCAGCCAAACTTAGAGATTACATGCTGCATTGATGTCAGTACAGACATTTATTGTAAATCTGTGTAGTGGAGAAAGTGCTGCTCTCAGGTTAAAGAAAGTATCAAAGGCCAAGTGCAAGTCAATCTAGTGTTTGAATATTACGTTGTTGTTTCTTTATATTTCTGTTGAAGGGCTGCAGTAACAGTAAAATTGGCTGCTACATGAAATGGAACGGGATGCATTAATACATATAAATATGGAGATACCAAGATACACACCTGAATGTGGTCACAACAGAATATATTCGTGATTTGTTAGCTTGTGTCCTAGGCAACCGGTATTTATGAGGGTAAGATAAAGTAAAAACGTAGATATCCAGTTTGTTTCATTGTCTCACAAACTCATCCCCCCCCCAAAAGGAAAAATCATAATTTAAGTTGCTGCAGGTGGAAACTTCAGATCCATCTCTCTATGTTGCTTTCCTCAAAAGAGAATTAAAACCTCCTCTTCAATTCTGAACTTTATCAGCTGCTTTTAAGAATACAAGGGTTCTATTGCTCTTTTAACAACCTGCCTGGGTTTGAACCATTGACTTGCAAGTTGCTATGTAATCTCCAACACTGGTGTGCTCTACAGGCAGACGGCTAAGGTCCTGTTGGGGGACTACCTCCCTCCCCCCCCAGCCTAGCTGCTAGTCCTGGTAAATGCCCCTAACCCTTTACTTACCCCTCTGTGCAGAATCAGGGCATCGGAGTTCATGGGCGCCAACTTCTTCTTCTTTAGTAATCTTTGGGTCTTCTTCTGGCGCATTGCCAATTTCTGTGACTGTCGACGCATGCGCAGTTGTTCGGGACTGCGCCAACTGCGGATGTGCCGGTACAGCACTTACTTCCCGAAGAGAAGAAGATGGTTACCGTGAACTCAGATGCCCTGAATCTGCAATAGGCAGAAGATCATGCCTAGACAGTAGTGATGGGCGAATTTATTTGCCAGGCGCGAATTTGCGGCGAATTTGCGCGATTCGCCGCTAGTGAATAAATTCGCAAAACGCCCACGAAAATTTGCGTCAAAAACGGGCGCCGGCATCAAAAACGGGCGCCGGCGTCAAAAACGAGACGCCGGCGTCATTTCGCGAATTTTTCGCAAATGTGCCCATCACTACTAGACAGGAATCCAGTCATTCCCCTGGGATTTGATTTTGCCATACATGCAGGTCCGGATCTGTGATGAGGCTACATAGGCCCGGGGCTGGAGCAGCAAAATTTGAGGGTTAGATGAGCACTGGGGAGACGCATGTGCATGTGTTGGGGGGGGGTGCCCACATTTGCAGGCAGGCACTAGGACCTGGTGGCCTAGGGGCCAGCACTTGAGCTTGGGGGGGGGTGCACACGTTCGCAGGCGGGAGCTAGGACCAGGTCGGACTAGATTCGCCAGAAAAGGAAATCCGGCCCTGCATACGTGACAGTTGTAATTTGCCAATTATCATTGGCAATGTTTAACACATGTTCCCTTATTCTATCCTTTAGTTTACAACTAGTCTGTCCTATATGTTAGTAATTAGATTTCTAATTTTAAAATTGATTTAAGTGTTGGATCTGGTAAGTTTTGTTAATTGTGGTGGATATTTTTCAGATTAGGATCCGTTTCTGAAGTAACCAAATTTCTATTAATTGTATTTTTAACTGACTGAACTGTAAACTGTGGGCTGTAAGTAAGAAAACTGACTAGCTGGTATAGATCAAGTTGTTCAAAATGTAAGAGGAGGAAACATAATATTTGAGCTTTTAAGAAAAGAAGTAATATGGATCTTTCACTTGGGTAATAAAAAACTACTTGGATTAAACTTTGAATTTGATATCTCTTGTCTTTTAATCATACTATAAAAGAAAACTTGTATCTTTTAAACTTTTGGCTCCTGGATTCTACACTAAATGGTTTAATTAACAAACAATTTAACTGAGATTTGTTTGTCGACAAATCACCAAAAAAAATTGTGGGTTTCCTATATGTCTAAAAAGCTCTAAAGCTTTGAGTGAGTTTAGTTGTGGTTTCAAAAACCTCTAAAAACCACAAAAATCCACCTTCAATAAATAAGCCTCCATAGTTCTGGATTGGTTCCTCCCTGAAATTACATTTTCCAAAGTTATCTGTATTATTAGAAGCTTAAAATAGCCAAACAGAGGATCATGTATGGGGGCAATTGTTCTAATTGTAGATTTATTGACAATATAACAACATGTTTAGAAATGCTCTTATGCTGCTACCCATATCCCCTGTTCATCAGTGTCATGCTTGTACATTTCAAACACCAATTACAGTAACTGGAAAGCCTGGTCACAGCTTATGGTAAACACACAATTTGGTAAAAATATGGGGAAAAGAAATAAAGTTTATTTATTATTACAACGTTTCGGTCTTGCTTGAGACTCTTTTTCTCTGTAATAATAAAACTGTACTTTACTTGATCCAACCTAAGATATAATTGATCATTATTGGAAGCAAAACCAGCCTATTGGGTTTATTTAATGTTTACATGATTTTGATGATCACGGAAAGATCCTTTATCTGGAAAACCCCAGGTTCCACCTTTTCCACTACTTCTGTAGAGAGATATGGGATAACTGGAACCTATTTATAGAGCCCAATATAAATAAACATATATTCTAATTTCACATGACATTTGAGCAGAACCTTCTAGGAGCCAACTCAAATAGTGGGTCACTGGAAAGCAATATACTTTATCAAGAAGTCCTTTTTTCTAATAAAAAAGGTGAGCAAAATATTCCATAATCAGTAACAAAAGACTTTAGCTCATAGAATTAATGATAAGCTACATGGCCATAGGGAGAAATATAGAAAAAAGGATAGAGCTGGAGGCCACATTTTATGGTTTTCACACTTTTGATGCTTAATGACAAGTCATGAAGACAGTAAAGCCTTTGTTTCTTTTCTTCTCCCCCATGACTGTATATCTTCTTTCTAACCTGTGATATAAAGGCCTTTCATGACTAGAAGCCATCCGATTTGCTTTTGCATTAGAACAGAGAATTTGTCTTTTGCTATTCTTGCATGTGTGGAGCAGCTCCACTGTCTGTTAACCCAATAATCATAGATGGATGGAATGAAGGAGCTTCCTGAAGCATTATTCGATAGAGATCTCTTCACTGGCCCATCATTTCTTTTTGACCGAGACTAGTAACCAGTGACATGACTTGAAACTGAAAGAATGGTTTTGCAAATGGAAACAGAAAACCTGTAAATGAAGGCCACCTTAGTGAGTAGCACTTGTTCCTGAAGGTCCTTGTCTACCTTTGACTTTGTGTGAAGCATCAGCACTTGGCTGGAATTATCGGAAAAACACTGTATTATAAGTAAAATACCTGGTGTGTTGCACCAAAAATTGCATTTTGCACTTGAGTTCGAACCAAACCCTTTATTATTTCTAAAATAGAGTTAGGAGATTGCTATTCTGCATTCCATCAAAATAGTGTGTGTCCTTTCTTTTAAAGATGGGTTCCTTCACAACTGAATGTCAACTTCGAGGGTAGAATTAAATTGTACAAAAGTGGCTAGGATTCCTGTAGGTGAAACCAAGCCGTCTGTAAGATGTTCATTCAGGAGAGGAAACCAGACAGTGTGGGATAATGGTTAGATCGGTGGAAAATGAGTTGCAGATTGATGTGTGATTAATCATCTGGGTTTCTATTGCATTTTCTACCAATTCTTCCAGCCAAAATTAGAAGAAACTCTTCAGATTCTAACACAAACATAGTGTTTAGTTACAGTACAAGCAATATAAAACTGGGTAGAGATTTAAAAACTAGTTTAACACATCAATTTCAAAAATATCAACATTTTAAAATGTTTTTTTACATTTTTCTCTGTAATAAAAAAAACAGTACCTTGTACTTATTTCAAACTAAGATCTATTTATTCTTTACTGCAGACAAACAATATTAATGGGTTTATTTAATGTTTAAAGGATTTTCTAGTAGATGGAGATCCAAATTACCGAAAGGTTCCCAGTATTCTGAATAACAGGTCCCATAACTGTATTAAAAGACTTTACTTGGTCATGTATGTATGTATGTATGTATGTATGTATGTATGTAGAAAACAATATCTGAGGATGTGCAGAATTTTGAGTTCACAAGAGGGCAGGGATTCAGCTCTCTCTCCAGTTTTAACTACAGAGAGACGATAAGCGATAATGTGAATTAAAAGCGATAAAAAAGTGATAATGTGAATTAGTGATGTGCAGGCCGGCCCGATACCCGCAGGACCCGTGGGTCGGGCGGGTTCAGCCCGCCCTCGCACCCCCACCTCCAGGGTCGATTCTGGCCACCCGAGACAGCAGCAGTTGCTGCCGCCCCCACCCTTCCATGTGCGCTTACCTTTTTGCCCCCGAGGGGGTCTGGGGGGTCCACAAGGGCAGCAGAGAGGGCCAGTGCATTAGCCTAACTGCGCTCTCTGCGTTAGAAGAGCCGAATTTCCGTTTTGAAAAACGGAAATTTGGCTCTTAAAGTACCAGGAGCGGCATTTTTGACGCTCCTGGTACCTAGTGGGGTACTGCCACCTGAGGTGACAGTCTCAAGTCGCCTCATTGGCGAAGCGCCCCTGCCCACCTCGCACTGCCGGCTTCCGACTTCCGGCTTCCACTTTTATAGATGTGCTCCTGCTTGCCCAGCCCATTTTGTGACATCATCGCTGGGGTCTATAAAAGGAACCCGGAAGTCGGACGCAGATTGTGTGAGGGTCGGGTCGGTGCGGATCAGCTTCTACCGGACCCACACATCACTAATATGAATGATGTGATTTTTTTATATTTCAGAGTGATTGGATGCTCTCCTATCTATGTTCACTCAAGGACTGGGTCATAACTGGTTGGCATTTGTACTCATGTACTTTTATATAAACCAATGGATTTTTTTTTTTTTTGCTTCACTAACCAGTATTTACAGTGCTAGGCCAAATGTAAATGCACCAAAGGTATACCCCCCCCTCAGCTGTCCCCCCCACCAAAGTTAACTGAGGAGTAGGCGAGAAATGGTGTTGATGAGCGGCGCAGAGCGGAGATGCAGGGGGGAGGGGGGATGTGGAGCAGAGAGGGTTTGATGAGCAGTGATGCCTATGGTGATAAGCACTCTCAAATGGCCAAAACTAGGGGTAGGCAGGTAACTGAGGTATGTTCCCAGCGCCCCCCTCTGTTGTGCCCTAAGCAAATGTCTCTTCTGCTTAACCCTAATTCCAGCCCTGATTTAGGGGGTGTTCACCTTTCAAACACTTTTTTTCAGTTGAGCTGTTTTCAGATTGTTCACTATAATCAAAGACTTTTTTCAGTTGGTTTCTATCTTTTTTTTTCTTTTTGTTTTCCCAAAATTGAAGTGTCTCAGTCTGTAATCCAACAGCATCTGAACAATTTTCAACATTTAGTTGATACAATTAGTTGATAAATTTCTCAGCAGTATCTCTGGAATATTAGCAAATGTTGTATCAATTCTAACAGCTGCCTGTAATGTAACAGGGATTCTGCTCAGCAGGGCTAAAGATAACAAATGTATCAACTAAATGTATCCATTTAAAAGAATCGGTGGCTAGTGATGTGCGGACCGACCCGATAGCCGCGGGACCTGCGGGTCAGGCGGGTTCGGAACGATCTCGCACTGCTCCTCGCGAGTGGTGGGCGGGTGCGGGTTGAGCTCTTCTTCTGCTCTCCCCGCCCGCCACCTTCAAATGCCGGCTTCCAACTTCTGGCTCCTGGTTTTATAGTCTCACGTCTGCTCGCCACGCCCCTTTTGTGACGTCATTGCGACATCATCGGCGAAGTGGGTTGGCGCGGGTCTATAAAAGGACCCCGGAAGCGTGGGGGCGGGCATGGGCTGGAGCAGGGCGGGTTAGGGTCGGGTGCGGGTCAGGAAAACCCTGACCCGCACATCACTATCGGTGGCCCCTCCCTCCCAGAGCTGCATTAGAAGGTTAAAGGGATACTGTCATGGGAAGAAAAAAAAATTCAAAATGAATCAGTTAATAGTGCTGCTCCAGGAGAATTCTGCACTGAAATTCATTTCTCAAAAGAGCAAACAGATTTTTTTTATATTCAATGTTGAAATCTGACATGGGGCTAGACATTTTGTCAATTTCCCAGCTGCCCCAAGTCATGTGACTTGTGCTCTGATAAACTTCAATCACTCTTTACTGCTGTACTGCAAGTTGGAGTGATATCACCCCCTCCCTTTCCCCCCCAGCAGCCAAACAACAGAACAATGGGAAGGTAACCAGATAACAGCTCCCTAACACAAGATAACAGCTGCCTGGTAGATCTAAGAACAACACTCAATAGTAAAAACCAATGTCCCACTGAGACTCCTTCCGTTACATTGAGAAGGAAAAACAGCAGCCTGCCAGAAAGCATTTCTCTCCTAAAGTGCAGGCACAAGTTACATGACCAGGGGCAGCTGGGAAATTGACAAAATGTCTAGCCCCATGTTAAATCGAATATAAAAAAATCTGTTTGCTCTTTTGAGAAATGGATTTCAGTGCAGAATTCTGCTGGATTAGCACTATTAACTGATGCATTTTGAAAAAAACATGTTTTCCGATGACAGGATCCCTTTAAAAATTAAAATTTACACTTCAATATTAGAAAAACGGTCACAAATAGAAAGTAATTGAAAAGAAGATCTATATGAAACCAACTGAACTGAAAAAAGCAAATTCTTTTAAAAAATGTATTGCTATAGATTTGATAGCTTATTATTTGTACAAAAGATGAAAGGTAGCCCCATGTGATCACATCAATACATAAGGTATAAATAAAAATAAAAAGACATCCTTGTTCAAAAGATCTTTCAAAAAAGAATAGATATAAAGTATTATCTAATGAAGGTAGAGACCAAAGCTCCCTGCTGTGAGCAATAAGCTGCATGTAACAAAGAAACAGCACATGCAAATGGAACGCTCAGGGATCATTCTCACAGAGTGTTATCTACAATATCATTTCATTTTGTAGCTGCCAAAGAATTCATTCTGAACCTGAACTAAAGCTAATTATGAAAAACCAAGGTGCTGTTACATAATTACATCGCTGAGAGGTGCGCATCCCTGAGCTGTAAACGGCGTTTCTCCTAGTGTGAAATTAGCAGTTCGATAAGTCAAACGGAATTAATGATATTTCTCCTAATGAATACGCGAATAAAACAAAATGTTCCTTGTTCTGTACACAGAGAAGCAAATATATAATGCTGCTTACTGCCAGAGGCCCTGGCAAATCTGTGCTCATTCAGAACCCATGGACGCTAAGTGGGTTGAATGGTTTTAATGGCACTGCAATTTCATCTATTCACTGTGTCCTTGGATAAAAGCGTCCCATGCACCTATGGTTTTAGCTCAATAGATGTCAGTACTAGCTGCACTTACCCTTAAGCATTTGTATCTCAAAATGCATGTTACTTTGCAAAATAAACAACCACTTTGTTCAAAAAAGTTTTAGTTTCAATAAACCACAAAAAGGTTCTTTGCACAGAGAGTAATATAGTATAATGAAGTTTTGTTTCTTGTTTTGTAGTCACATACAAAGGATAAAAGAATGGGAATGAACCAGCGATGCCTCTGCTAAAATTGCCTGCTTTTTAGCCCAATTTCTTGTATAGGAATTCTATCGTTTAAAGACAGACACCATTAAATGAATCCTTTTACCCCAAATGAAACATTTTTTTTTTTTTACATCTATCATAACATATTCTGTATGCTAAAAAAGCCAATAAGATCCAATTCTGTTCTTTTACCATACCAATGCACTTCTTGCTTGAAAAGACAAGTATATGAGTAAGGAGGTTTGCAAGTTTGCAATCTCCAGATCTCAAGCTGATTCAAACTTTATGCCTTTCACATCCAATGTCTATTCAACCAAGTAGGATCCACGTGCAGGTCACGCTTATACTGTACAATTCAATCAAAATATCACATGTGGCAATCTCTTCAAATTAAAAAATATAAAAAAATATATATCCCTGTACATCTGGCCCCTGTAGATCCAGGATTCGGTCTGTTTGATGTGATGCCCCTAGGATACTTACAACACACATGTACTCAATGGTTTGCCATATAGTTGTCCTGTGTATAGTATTATACTTTGTCAAAAGTTTGTGCTTGCACTTTAAGGAATTATACTGTTAACCTGATGACCCATACATACCCATACTCATCCTAGCCTCTTGTGCCCCAATGGCATAAATGCATTTAAGAAATGTATCTGCCATACTGTAGTTGTTTTCCCATATAAACCACCACTTATGAAATTATGAAATTTAAACAACCAAATAAATGGAGTCCTCTCTAACATGTAAATAATGTACCAATAATGAACTTTAAAAAAGTTCCAAAAAATTGGCAATCAAAGTGATACTGACACGTTCCTATAAAAATAGGAGCATCAGTGGCGGAACTACTGGGGGAGCAGGGGGTGCGAGCGGGCCAGGGCCCGCACCCCCTCAGGGCCCCCCGGCAGTCCGTGCACCACTGAGAAATGCGGGCTAATGCGGCGGTACGGAGGGGGGCGGGGCCCCGCTGCGCGTCATGCACCAGGGCCCGCCCCCCTCAACGAACGCTACTGAGGAGCATGTTTGTAACAGTGAAAAGAAGCTGCACGAGAAATATAAGCAGCTAAAAGCTCCCCAAAGCCGACGCCAGCCTGGCGAACCTTAGTAAAGGCGACCCTCCGACACCATTAAATCATCTTCCACAAATACAAATATTACAAATGAAATCAGGACTCCAGCCAATGGAGGGATCGTGCCACCTCCAGTCCAGCGTGGCTGAAACAATTAAGGAAGAAGATTTAATGGTGTCGGAGGTCGCCTTTACTAAGGTTCATGGGGCTGGCGTCGGCTTTGGGGTGCTTTTAGCTTCTTATATTTCTTTTGCAGCTTCTTTTCACTGATACCAACACATTCCTATTTTTATAGGAATGTGCCAGTATCACTTTAAAATACTGCAGGGAAAACCATGTGCCCATTGCTATTTCTAAATGTCATGTTGTATTATTACTAATACTTCTAAAATGACTGTTTTACAAATGAAAAATATTCAAGAATACAGGTATAGGATGTGCTATCCAGAAACCCATTATCCAGACATGTCTGAATTACAGGAAGGTCATCTCCCATAGACACCATTTTAATGAAAAAAAAAAACAATTCAAGTTTTTTTGTAATAATAAAACAGTTACCTGTACTTGCCAATCTCGGTTCTCAATACAGACATTAAAATATTGGGGAAAATCCTAGCTACCCGAATTAACTCCTTTTTGCCCAGTATTATACATAAAGATCAGGTAGGCTTCGTCCCGAGACGGCAGGCCTCTGACGCTACCCGGCGGCTGATCCTTCTCATAGAGCGAGCTAAAACAACAGATATTAAATCTATGATTCTTAAATTAGATATACGGAAGGCTTTTGACTCTTTATCCTGGGACTACCTATACTTTATCCTTAACAAATGGGGGTTTGGATGTGGGGTATTAAAGTGGGTGCAAGCTTTATACTCGTTCCCCTCCGCTATAGTCAATATACTGGGCTTTTCTTCTCAACCATTTCAAATCTATAGGGGAACGCGACAGGGGTGTCCTCTCTCCCCAACACTTTTCAATTTGGCAATTGAATCATTAGCTGTTGCAATTCGAGCTAATCCTGATATCCTGGGAATTGATACTGGAGGAGTTCATCATAAAATCAGCCTTTTTGCGGATGATCTAACCCTCATTATCTCTAGGCCTTTAACTTCTCTACCAAACCTTTATAATCTACTAGACACATTTAGCATAATTTCTGGCCTCCACATCAATCATGACAAAACTGAAGCCCTTAATATTAACTTGTCGAAAGACATAGAAAAGCTTCTACACCTTAATTTTGAATTTAATTGGCGACCTCACTATATCTCTCTATTGGGAATTAAATTGACCAACTCTTATGATTCTCTCTATAAGTTTAATTATCCGGCAATGTTTAAAACTTTATCTGACCTATTGGCGAAATGGAGTTCGCATCATATCTCCTGGATAGGGAGGATAAACTCAGTTAAAATGACAATTTTGCCAAAACTATTATATCTGTTTAGAACTCTTCCAGTTTTAATTCCTAGTGCCCACTTGGATCACTTTGAGTCCGCAATATTAAAGTTTGTATGGGCGACAAAAAACCCCAGGGTGAACAAATCCACTCTCTATCGGCCTAAACACAAGGGGGGCTTGGGACTTCCTCAGGGTCGGACTGGGGGGTCCGGGGCCCACCGGGACTGGTGTCCAGGGCCCCCCTCTGGCCCCCGCTACCTACTTGTTCGGCGAATCCGTGCTCGGCGCATCGCGCATGCGCAAACGGTGCGCATGCGCAAACGGTGCGCATGCGCAAACGGAAACGGCGCTCGGCGCGCATGCGCAAACGGCGCTACTATGCGCCGAATTTTTTTTTATTATTTTTAAAAAACAGTTTGGGAGAGGGGGACTGGCCCGGCGGGGCCCACTAGGGTCGGGGCCCACCGGGTATTTTCCCGGTATCCCGCCGGGCCAGTCCGACACTGGACTTCCTAAACTTTTATATTACTATAAAGCTGCTCAACTGTCTCAGATCTTGACTCTTCACACAGTGGACGACAGTCCTCATTGGGTTTCCTTGGAAGCTACCTTTACCTACCCTGTCTCTCCTGTAGCCTTGATTTGGTGCTCTTTGAAGGTGAGACCTACGGAAGCCAGTAGTTGCTTACAATGCACTTTAAAACTTTGGGACTCATTACATACGAAATTAAACCTGAGATCTCCTCACACACCAGTGGCCCCACTATTTGGCAATCCACAGTTTGCCCCTGGTTTCCAGATTTGTCAATTCCAATGGTGGGCCGACCAGAATGTCCGGTTTATAGGTCAACTTTGTTCTGCCTCTGGGCCTTATACTTTACAACAACTTTTAGAGAAGTTCTCTGTCCCTGAACGGGAGCTTTTCCGTTTAAGGCAAATATCCCATTTTGTCCACTCTCAATGGCACCCAGTTAATAGTCCAGATAAATTTGAAACGTTTTTTGAGAGATGGTGCCTTCGATCCCCTAATCCTCCGAAGGCAGTTTCATGTCTATATAGTAAATTTTTTGACCCTTCTTTACCCCAAGAGCTACCGTACATTTTAGCGTGGCATAGGGACTTAAATAGAGAATTAAACCCTGAGGACTGGGATCAGATTTAGACTACAGTTCGGAAATCTTCTAATAATGTGTCCTTACAGGAGGCTTATTATAAAGTACTTCTTCGTTGGTACCTGGTCCCAGCTCGAATCGCGAAATTCTCCCCATCAGCTAGCCCCCATTGTTTCCGAGGGTGTGGGGAAACAGGTACAATGATTCATGTTTGGTGGACGTGCCCTAACGCCCAGAGGTTCTGGATCAGAATTCTCACTATGATGTTTTCTATTTTTGGTGTTTCCATTCCCAGAGACCCTGGAATAGTTTTGCTAGGCTTAAGACCCCAAAACCTAAACAATGCACAGTTTCGTCTTTTCACTTCCATTATGACAGCAGCTAAGAGAACTTTGGCTGGGGCTTGGAAACAAAGACTGATTACAATAGATCCAGTTAAAAATAGGGTAGACTGGATAATGTCTCAAGACAAAATGACAAGCATTCTGCTAGATTCTTATGAGAAATTTCTGTTGACATGGGGTCCTTGGTTGGTATATCAACACGGGGTCGATATATCTAATATTCCCTTTTCTCTGTAAATGTCTACCAGTGTATTTTCAAAGTCAGAGTTGAAGTCTTGCTACTAAATTTTATTTTAATTTAATTTTATTTATTTACTTATTTAATTTTTCAATCATTTATGTTGCTAAACGTTTGTTTGTATCATAACAGATATGTTCTTAAGATTGCAACTAGACGCGATTTTGTTTTCAAGATGTTTATTGTTACAAATTGTCTTATATATCAATGTTGTAAAACAATAAAAACTTATTGATATAAAAAAAAAACCAGTTATCTGTACTTGATCCCAACTAAGATATAATTAATATAATTAATCCTATTGGGTTTATTTAATCTTTAAATAATTTTTTAGCAGACTTTTGGTATGGAGATCCAACTTGTGGAAAGATCCCTTATCTGGAAGACCCAAGTATTCTGAATAACAGGTGCCATATATCTATTACTCTTCTGTTATGCTTGTTCTGACCTGGCATATCACAGTCCAGCTCTATATAAGTATAAGGAGGCTACTTCGACCTTCGACTATGACTTTGACTTCGAATCAAAAAAAAAATCGTTCGACTATTCGACCATTCGACCATTCGATAGTCGAAGTGCTGTCTCTTTAAAAAATACTTCGACCCCCTAGTTCACCACCTTAAACCTACCGAGGCCAATGTTAGCCTATGGGGAAGGTCCCCATAGGCTTCCTAACAATTTTCTGATCGAAGGAAAATCCTTCGATCGATGGATCAAAATCCTTCGAATAGTTCGATCGAACGATTATTCCTTCGACCGTTCGATCGTAGGAATAGAGCTAAATCCTTCGACTTCGAATTTTCACCGATTAGGGAATTTGCCACATAGTGTGAGTCCCAAACTAAAAGCTGGAGTAATTAGGTGTGCCTGCTGGAAATTATGAAGTTGAGGGATAAGGGTTGGTTAATGAATTCCTGTATTTGCTCTGGACAGTGTCACAAACATGTCAGGCTACAGGTAGACCAATAAATGCAAATGGTCCTGATGGGTCCAGGTCCAAATTTGCCAACTGTTGATAGATGATCACTGGAGCATCAAAGAAAGTAACTATTCTTCGTGTAAAAATTATAAATACTTGGTCAGCATGGATACACAAAATGAAGCTGAAGCAGATGTTCCTTTTGTATACCCATGCTGACACATTGTACAAGGCACATATTTTTATATCATTTATAAACAAACCTGAAATAAAAGATCCAAACGTCTCAAAAATGCAAGAGGAAGTATAATTTAAGTAAAAACACTGGGGTTCATTTATCAATGGGGCAATTACCCATAGCAACCAATCAAATTATTGCATTCATTGCTCTACCTGCAGCTGCCTGAAAAAAAGCCACGCACTGATTGGTTGCTATGGGTTACTGCCCAAGGGCAAATGTGCCCAGTATTAATAAATGAGCCCCAATTTTGTTTTTACTCAAAGGATAGTTCCTCTTGTTTTTGAGAAGTTCATCCTTTTTATTTCAGTTTTGCTTATTATATATAATCTGAAGATATGTGCCTTGTACTTGTGGGAAGGCCCATTTCAGCTGCAGATTAATGCATAGACAGAAACCTCTTTTTGTTAGCTCACATGAAATGTAGTCTTTGAGAATAATTTGAAGCAAATATCATTGAAACATTTATTAAAAACAATAGGATTGTTTTGCTACCAATGTATATCCTGGTTGACACAACAAAGTACAAGGTACAAGTATATATATAGCGAAAAAATAAAAGACTTTTAAAAATTGGAATTATTTGATTAAAATGGCATTTCCATAATTCAGAACTTTTTCTAATGGGTTTCTGGATAAAAGATCCCATGCCTTCAATTTGGATTCTTTGATATGTTATCCATTGAAAGCAGTTCCTGCTCCCATTCAGTGATTGAGTTTGTGACCCAGTTACAAACCTCTTCTCCTAGTTCCATGCCCTAATTGTATGCAATGATCTATTTATATGAAGCAGTATCCAAAGCTTTACCAAACAGATATATATCATGTCAAGTGCCTTGCACAGTCTACTAGTTATCTCCTCAAGCATCGATGACCTTATTACCATT
Source organism: Xenopus laevis (assembly GCF_017654675.1). Lineage (NCBI taxonomy): Eukaryota > Metazoa > Chordata > Amphibia > Anura > Pipidae > Xenopus > Xenopus laevis. Next base: position 116,076,169 of record NC_054380.1, on the reverse strand, counting down.
GCATTGCCTATATTTTCAGTTTTCCTTCAAACCATTTACCATATTATACATCTAATTTCCCCATTGAGTTATTGGCACCAGATAGTCTTGACACTGGCTAAAAAAGTGAGTTCATAAATATTACAAATGTGTCTAGTACAATATCCCTTAAAGGGCATGTAAAAGCAAAAAAATAAAATTCCATGTTTACTTATATATATATACAGTATATATATATATATATATATATATATATATATATATATATATATATATATATATATATATATATATATATATATATATATACCTGTGTTGTTCTGATGGGTAATGCTATCTCTCTAAAGGGTTTTACATCAGCACTGCAGATCTGATTGACATTCCATGGCAAGTGTATTTTGTGGCGAGATTAGTCAGAATTATCACTTGATCCAGTTATAGTAGGGATGATAAGATCCAAGCTTCCCTGTTCTTATTGCAAAGAAAAAATACACTTCCTATAGAAGAAGAATTCATTGCATTGTTTGGCTTCCATGTAAATGTTAGATGGTTGATAGCAAAGGCAAATCCAGAAATGTGACTTCTCAAGAGGAAGAAATCCCAGTCCCTTTGTTACAATCTAATCCCATTGTCAGGATCAATAATTTGTACATTTCACTAGATGCCAAAGTTGTCCTGTCTCCAATTATATCACTGTACCCAGAAGGTATGCAGATGTTTGTAAGCAAGGAATGAAAAAATAGGCCGAAGCCGAACAGATATTGGGTGCAAGCAGTAAACACTTAAAAACAAAAAAACACTATGGCCAATAGACATACTGTACCTTGACACCAGGTCTAGGCATTATATAAATTTTTTCATAAACCCCCTAGGCCAAATTATTATACTTGTACCATATGGGGCAAACCTTCCCACCAGGACTAATTATAATCCTTTCAAAGGAATGAAAATATTGACCAAGGAACCTCATATGACAATCGCACAAAAGCCTAAGCAATCATATTATTTGTTGGCCCATTGATTAGATGATTCCAACATGGCACACTACTTGGGTGGCCAAGAAAGGGAAAAGAACTTTTGGCTTGGGCCAAGGATTTGTCCAAAAGCATATATAAAGCCTGATCAGGGTTGATAATGAATAATATTAGGCTGGATAATAAAAATGGCGATTTTGTATTAGGAAGTCAGTGGAGCCATTAGACAGGCTGAGGGCTATATTCTGACCCAGGGCCCCCAGTTGAAGAGAGTGTTTTCAATTGTACTCTAAAGAGTGTCTAATAATAACTTGTCACAAGGCAAAATGACTACACGTTTGGTGGGATCTCATCCACGCTACTACAAGCTTGGTGGTAGACACTTGGGGGCATATTTTTCAAGGGTCGAATTGAAAAAAACTTCGAAATTCGAATTCAAAAAGACCAACTGAAATTAAGTTGAAGTTTTTTTTGGCCGAATAGGTCCATTTTTGATCGAATAGGTCCGTATTTGGCTGAATTCTAATCGTACAAATCGGAATAGCGCATTCGATCGAATTCGATTCAGAGTTTTTTCCAGAAAAAAAGTTTTTTCAAAGTCCACCAATTGACTCCGAATAGGTTCTAGGAGGTCCCTGATAGGCTAAAACAGCAATTTGGCGGGTGTAAGATGGCGAAGAGACAGTACATGATAAATTTCAAAATTAGAATTTTCAATTTTTTTTCAAATTCAAATTGAATTTAGACTATTCCCTAGTTGAAGTACACATAAAAAAATTTTTTTCATTTGAAAATTCACCTCAACCTTTGATAAATCTACCCCTTGGTATAATGAATTAAGCATAGGCTTCTGAAAGTAGATAATAAGAACTTAGAAGAATATTTGCTAAAGGTTTAATGACAATCAATTTCCAAAGAGCTCTACCTTTACTTCCAACAACCAAAATCACAGGAAGAAGGTGAATAGAGAAGCTGATGACATCAAACACCCTATATCTAGCAGCTTCATTGTAGAGTGGTTAGTATTTTAGAGTGAACTGACCAATAGGCTGGGAGCCTGGAAGAAGGATGTGGTGGTTTTGTTATCTGCCAGGATGGGGAATTTGCTGCAGCTTTAGCATATTTTCATAGTATTTATGAATACTCATCAGTCAGTCAGACTGGGCCTACCCAAACGTCTTAATGTTAATACCATGTTCGCATTAGGGTACTTTGGCGGCACCTGTGTTCTCCGTTTATGATGTTGGTCCTGTGCAGTAAAATGTCTTTAGGTTCCTGAATGTTCCACAGGGACCATAAACATATGAAGAGATATTTGAAGGGACAAAAGTAATTTGTGTCAACAATTTAAGATAACAATCAAAATTACTTGCAGAGCTCCCTCCCCTGCTCTGCACACACAGTTCTTCTTTTATACGTTTATTTTCACATCCATATAAAACAAAAGACAGACTACGCTTTAACAAGCGCAGGAAATAATGAGACATTGCAGTATAGCTATTTAATACAATGATATTGCCAAGGCACAGTTCACTAGCAAGCTCTCCTGGAATGAAGAGAAATAAAATGCACGAGGAAGCACACAATGATTTGGGTTTTCGTTAGAAGAGCAATGCAGTATCCATTAATATAAAAATATTCAAGGTCAACAGAGAAAACTCTGTGAGGGAATTTAAACCCCCCGAGGGCTGTAATAGTCCTGCCCAGCACTGAAAAAGGAGGTATTTAACCTCAGCCAAGGGACTGTGTGGCCAATGTCTGCCAGTCACAAGGTTTGTGCAAACACAGTGGATTAAATACAGTTCTTTTTGAATAATAATTTGATAAATTTATCATAAACAAAAATTTATCATAAACAAAATAAAACATCAGTATGTCCCTGCAAAGAATTGTTGTCATCGATTAATAGTGTTTTGCATTCAACAGAATACAATTCATTTCTGCATTGCAGAGATGATTCTGCTTGGGATTTGCTGAAGCCGAAGATGTCTAGAATTGTTCTATAGTCTTCTGCACATGCCTCTGCTTTTCCTACTGCTTTTGAACTGAGCACATTCTATCAATCAGTGATTTTGCCTGCTGCTGACAGGGTTATCACTGTGCTAAGTTATTAGTGAATTGGCAGTGTACATACAGAAATAAACACTGTATGAATTCAATGGTACATGCAGTCACGCTAAAAATATCTATATAATATAATCACAACTCAAATGTCCCTTTTCTATCTGCAGTGGACAGCAAAATTTACATCATGGGGGATCATCGTATCTAGCTCATCTATATCTGGACCAGAGCTACCAATGTCAAATAGGGTCATCCTGGCAGACCCAGTCATCTGTGCTTTCCCAGTCTTATGTCATCTGATATTACACAATTTTTTTAAAAACAAAGTCAACATTTTTATTAAATTTGTCTTGAAATTTTTTCAACTTCTTGTAACATTTCACAGTGTCATCCACCCCATGTTAGTAGATCCAACTGGGAACCACAAAACATCATCAATCCAAGAGACTTGCTTCAATAAAAGGATACCTATTGTTGTATAGGTTTCCATAAAAATATAAAGAGCTATTCAGATGCATAATGTCTCTGGCTGCTCTATGTACACAAGTGCTTTGTACATCAGCCATTCATATTTATGGAAGTGACACACACTTTCACAGTCACTTTCACATCTGAGCCAAAAATAAACCATGGTCCTATTACTTGATGGCTTAATGCTGTGTGTAATGTCTACCTAATGCTGTGTAACATTACCTACCAGATGGAGCCATGTCGCTAAATGGGGTATTAAATTAAATTTTGATATCAGGTTGACTAACGTTAGGAATTATTAGCGGTGTGTTCTGTTAACCTTACCCTTTGCAGGCCATTTCTGATAAGGCTTTCTGGTTTGATTGTTTTAGAAATCAAACACAATTAAAATGGAGGGTTCAGCATAAAAATAACTGATAAAATATTGCAGGACACATCTGCACAGGTTCATTTACTATTGATAAAACATTTGTGATTGCTCTATGGCTTATCGGCTGGAAAGAGAGCACCCAGTGCATTTTGAAGTGCATTATACAGGGCATCAATCTTTGTGTCTGCTGGCCTGTGGGCTTTGACAGTAGTGAGAACAATTTTCTCAATGCCAAGTAGCAAGAATTAATGATAGTGAAGAACCTACAATTCAATGGCAGACAATAAGGAATTGTACACAGTATTATGCTGTAATTCTCCAGCATGCAAGGAACTGCCCATGGTGCTCATTATTTCATGCAAATCAGAGACTTGTCGGGGGAATGAACTGACACCAAGAATCTTCTCACCAGAAATTACATGGCTACATTGCATGTGATGTTTCATTTGTTAAGATATAATAGAATTTGATTTAGATTCTGTTACTGGATTATAGGGACTGCTGGAGACTCTTTTCCGCATATTTATAGGTCTCAATTCATGTAAGTCCAGACATTCTGCCTTTGACCCTTAATGATTACTTGATTTGTTTTGATACAATGCCATGGTACAATACCATGACTTATTGTGGTGGAATGCATTCTAAAACAATGACAAATATCTAAGTCTCTACATAGTCACTCTCCTTTTTCCACCTATGTTCCAGGTAAGCAAGGTATCCACTTACCCCAGAGAACACCTGAAGTCACTTATGTGAGTGCCACCACTTAGACACAGGTCCATGCAATAAATCCCCTCCAGTAGACGCTTTTCATGGGTAAAACTTGACTCTTTCCAGTGAGTGATACCTATATTTAGGCTGGTTTTTCCTTGGAGTACTAACTCCATACTACTGCACCTCAGTGGAGCCAGATATTATGCTGGTCAATGTAATGCACAACCACCATGTGTGTGCTAAGGCAAAAGCTTCTATCTAGTGCCTTAACCTCAACCATGGGGTCCATATACTCTGACTTCTCTATAGTAACAGTGCTCCTGTTTGGTTGTGTTACCTTTTGAACAGAATCTGTGTTCACTAGGGAGGTAAACTTCAACGTATCCACAATGAAGCTCATCTGTTGTGTGATTGTTCAGTCCATTCTTTGCTCCATCTTGTTGTAATTGGCAAATGTCCAACTTTGAGTCAACATCATTATACAGTTTAGTGTTTTCACAAGTACAGTAATTACATTTATCTCAAGACCTACTGCTTTAAAAGAAATTAAATCTTTTCAGTGCCAAGACTTCCAGGCTTAAATCCAACACTGTGATAGAGGAAGATAAACCATTTGTTGAGACTTAAGTATTGATGTTAGTATGGACAAAACAGGATCTTGAATGGTGGAAACTTGAGAACTGCTGTATATCTCACTCTTGCTGACATTCTAGCTTATCTTCCAAAAAGTCAAATACACATTGTCCTGAAATGATACCACCAGCCTCTGTTCAAACACTCCCCCAAAGGTAAAACCCCACAGTTTGGAACACATCCATGAAATTGAATCTGGCAAATGACTCCTTCTTCCCCTTTTGAGTGTGTAAAAAAATCAATTCGGAGCTGTCTAAATTTCATTTTGAGGGGCTAACCCTTCATGAGCTCAGTCCCTGAAAATAATTCCAGAAGTTTTGCATCTTGCTAAAATGCCATACAATTCTTACTTGAAAATATCTATTTTATCTGTCAGCAAAACTGCTCCAAGGGAACAATGTCATGAGTTAACACTGAATTAAAAAAAACCCCTGTATTGCTTGTGTAATATATATTGCTTCCAATGTGATCTATGTCCCCTTGATGGGGAAATAAAGATAACTAAAGAGAACATTTCTCTTTATTGAACAACCCTTGCTGTGAAACATCTGCTGATTGTTTGTTGTTAGCTTCATTATATTATTCTTGGCTTAATCCAAAGATCCTTTGCTTTCAAAATAGTTTTTGACTCTGCTAGTTGAGAGTACTATTGAGCTCATTGCACTAGCGATGCTGCCCCCCTTTGACTTACACTGATTGCACATTTTTTTAAGGGGAGGAGCAGGTGCGGGGGATCACCTCTGTCTCCTTATGGCCATGTTTGTAGGACACTTCAAAGTTGATGCCTATTGAAACCTTACTTTCAGCTAAGCTTGTTTACAAAAGCATATCTCCCAACTGTCCTGTTTTTCGTGGGACAGTCAAGATTTTGACAGCTCAGTTCCCATTTCCGGATTGTTACTGAAATGTGCCGACTTTCTCTTAGAGAAAATGTTTCTAAAACTTAATTTGCTTTTGGCAGAGAGCCCAGAATACATGGCAGGTGCACTTAGATACATTTGTTACAATATAAGCAAAGAAACAATTGTAACAATTTAAGATAAGCAGGTCTCTTGGGGAAACTGTGACTTGCAGCTTAAAGGGCAATTCACCTTCATTGGAAAAACACATAATAATAACATATAAAAAACAGAGAGATTTATTAAAAAATGGCCACAAAATGGGCTTGGCCAAAAATATTTACTCTCTTTAATGAAAAGGAAACCTATCTCCATTATACTTTAATTAAAAAATGTGTATGGTTTTTATAAGAAACCTGACTTTATGCAGTGAAATTCTCCCTTAATTTACTGCTGTGGATAGGAATTGTCAGATGGTCCCTAACTGCTGAGCAGGGAAACAATCATACTTATGAACAGCAAGGGGAGCCCCCGCCTTACTTCCCAGCCATGCAGAACTCAAGCAGCTTTGTTAATGACGATCCCTAAGCAGCCCAGACCACACTGAGCATGTGCACAGTCTTAGTCTTGCAAAGATGTTTAACAAAATTACAAGATGGTGACCCCCTGTAGCCAACTTTGAAGCCATACAGTTCATGTTTATATTTAGTATACAAAATACAGCATTTCTAGCCTTATTCTATTTTAGACTTTACATGCCCTTTAAGAGCTCCTTTCCCTAGTGATCTCTGACAGTTATGTGACTTTTTGATTTTCAGCTTACTGCAGTACAACAATACCCTTTTCTCAGAGGTTATAACAAATCTTGCCTCTAACTAAGGGTAAATCTTGTATTCTATCCAGCACCATCATGACTGCAGGAAGTCCTTCTTTCTCCATAGAACTGGTGCTCATTGGGAGAGGGAAAGTGAGGCTCACTGGGGTTGGCTTTGTCTCACTTTTCCATGAAACCAACAGTGCAGCACTAAACCTTTACAAATACTGACTCATTCCTGGTTATAGTTATTGGCAAGAGTCAGTATCACTTAATGTCGAAGATTGGCCTGATACAGAAAGTAGGGATGCACCGAATCCAGGATTCGGTTCGGGATTCGCCCAGGATTCGGCCTTTTTCAGCAAGATTCGGATTCCGCCGAATCCTTCTGCCCAGCCGAACAGAATCCGAATCCTAATTTGCATATGCAAATTAGGGGTGGGGAGGGAAATTGCGTGACTTTTTGTCAGAAAACAAGGAAGTAAAAAATGTTTTCCCCTTCCCACCCCTAATTTGCATATACAAATTAGGGTTCGGATTCGGTTCGGCCGAATCCTTCGTGAAGGATTCGGGGGTTCGGCTGAATCCAAAAAAGTGGATTCGGTGCATCCCTAACAGAAAGCCCAAACAACTAATGAAAATTAAATCATAAATAAGTATTATGCTTCAATATAGCATTTGGCATTTGTCTGATTCCAATCATTGAATGTCTATATTCTATGTCCTCCTATATTGCTTGAAAATATATCCCAGTCCCTATGTCTTAACGGAACAGTTCAGTGTAAAAATGAAAACTGGGTAAACAGATAGGCTGTGCAAAATAAAAAATATTTCTAAAATAGTTAGTTAGCCAAAAATGTAATGTATAAAGACTGGAGTGACTGGATGTCTAACAGAACAGAACAGAACATTACTTGCTGCTTTTCAGTTCTCTAACTCTGACTTAGTCAGCGACTTGAAGGGGGGCCACACGGGACATAACTGTTCACTGAGTTTTCAATTGATCTTCAACATTCAACTCAGATTCAAAAGTAACAGTCATGACCCATGTGACCCCCCCTCAAGTCACTGATTGGTTACTGCATTATTCGGACGCCCATTGACTTTAAACCTAGCGTCAAAATTGATGCGAGCATCAGAATTGACGCAAGTGTCAAAACTGATGCGGGCGTCAAAATTCGAGTTTCGCCAATTTTTCACCATTTTTTGGCGATTTTCGCTGGAACAAACTGGACAAATTCGCCCATCACTACTCAGCAAGTCCAGTTGTTTTAGAATTACCGATACTAGATATACCATGACCTGGATGAATGAAAATCTTCATAGTCATATTCTTTACACATTGCCACCTACTGCAATATGCATCTGTTATGAAACCTCAAATATTTGTGATCTTTGCCACTGTTCTATATTCTAAAAGGAACCCAGGATGTTGTTTTACAGTTATTACTGAATATCATCAAGGCTAAAACCACAGATCACTGCTGGCTCTTAAAAATGACTGTAATTTTTTACCGTTGAGTCATTTCAAGGATCACCGTGCACTTTCCCTGTCACAGATGATTTTCTCCGACAACTGTGTGATGAACGGTGAGACAAAACCAGAAGAATCCTCTATGTTTTCTGCATTTACAGATACAGGGCTGACTGCTCTGATGGATAATCCGGCTGTCTTGTAAAAGTCCACTCTTTAGCAGAGGTAGGAAGGGTACATTCAGCATGTGATGATTGGCAATTGTTACATAAAGGAATCTCAGATTTTATATTCTGGCTCTGCAGGATGAAGAGCAATGCATTAGGCATGAAGACTCTCTAATGTAAACGTGCTTTGAAAGATCAGTCTGCACGTGCCCTTAGATGGTTATCATTTGTATTTCAGGTAGACCATTGCTAGTTTTATAGAAGGGCAGTGTAAAAGAGGCTCCTGAATAATAGTATAAAATGCATATGATGGACATTTATTAGATATTTTCAGACTATATGCCAACTATGTCCAGCTTGCAGCCTTTTATGTTATAGTCGGTCTAGGAGTTTAAGGTTTAACAGTTAACAGTTTAGCTAGTGATAAACTTTCTGGCTCCAATATGGAGAGTAGTTGGGGTAAGTACCCTTGCGGTGATCAGGCTGCCAGACTGGGACACGAATGTGTGAGCTCAAGAGCAAAATACCCTGTGGGATCCCTAGTGCTGAGGATCATCACCAAGACAGTTTGCACTACCCTTGTAGTATTTCAAAGTGTGAAAGTTTGCCACGGTTTGCACTGAATGTACCTGAAGATCTATATTGCCTGAATGCTGTGACCAAGATTTATTGCCTTGTTTAACATGGTTGCTGTTACTTCAACATGGTTCTTCTGTGCAGGATCAGCCTAAGGGTAAGGTGCTTAAATGGGCCACTATACCATGGTGGGAGTTGCTCACAGCCTAAGGGTATCAGGGGTACACTGTTAGCAAGTCACACATCTTACACAATTCTCAGGCCCATCCATGGGTGTGCTACACATAGGCACTTACATGGCACAATTCCATCCATAATATGGATAATGAATGTCAACTCAATTTTAGGTAACCTAATATTCCATGAAGAGCAATATGTAGGATGCTGATTCTGGGAGGCCTTATGCAAGTCTTATTGAGTGTTTTCTTTGCAGAGATGAGACCTGGCATAGACTGTATTATAACACACATGCTGGCAAGGAGACCATCTGGCTGAGTAGCAGGGAACACACCTGCAGAGTAGGAGGCAAATGTAACTACAGAATTCCTGTTATTACAAAAACCTGCTCCTATCGAAATGGTTCTCATTCTGCATAGGCAACCTGAGCGTTTCCAGCTGATCTTCTCAACCCGCCACCAGCCAATGCTGTAAGTGCCCCAGAGCTGACTATTCATTTTCTTCCATTAAAACTGATATCCAGGCAGAACTGCCAGAAACTATTTACAGTAAGCAACATGACATTTATTTACCTGATGGATACTTTCAGATAATATTTAAGCCTTGTGTTGCCTCTCTTTGCAGTGTGACCTTGTCTCTGTTCCAGGTTTTGTTGGATTCCATTACTGCATTAACTTGCCACCTACATACCCAGACCATTATAATGCTCCTGTGTAATGTGATGATTTTAATGTTTTCTCTGACACTGGTCCTGGTGTAAACCCAATCCCTCTCTCAGTTATACAATAGCGATTGGCTAAAGCAAAAACACACTTTTCTCAAAAGTATCAAAGAATATTAATTGGTAAGGGATCTATTCTCTGTAAAACTCCACAATTTATTTCTAGGCACTAGCAATACTTTGTACCTGATGAATTCTAAAGGGCTCAATTAGTGCAGGTACACTATGCATTCGGTTTTTTCCTGCATTTTTCAAGTGCATGCCGAGCATGAAAAAAAAGCATATATTACTCTTGTAAGTGTTTTGTTAATGCAACTAAGCATGTTTTGTCCGTTCCAAACAATCCTATATTCTATTTATACCAGAAGCACAAGAAAATATAGCATGCTGTGTCTAAACAAACACAGTGAAATGCAAATGGAGTAAAACATAACTCAGAACACGCATGAGTATAACCAGGCAGAATACATACCTCCCAACTGTCCCTTTTCGGAGGGACAGTCCCTCTTTTGACAGCTCAACCCGCAGTCCCTCATTGTACTGGAAAGTCCTGATTTTCTCTGCACTGAACAGCCAGAAAAAGAAACAATGTTTCTAACTTAATTGGCTTTTGGCAGAGAGCCCAGAACAGCCACAGCTGCAGATAAGATACTTTTGTAACAATTTTAAGATAAGCAAATAAGTAATTGTAACAATATAATATGCCTTAGGAGAAGTTAGACAGCTTTAAGGGCAATTCACCTTCATTAGCAAAAATGTAATAACTAAAAAAAAAACACAGAAATATGTTCAAACTTTCATAAACTGCCAAATTTTGTAAAATGAACGTGGTAATTAGGGGGTGTGGCCAAAAATGGGTGTGGCTTTTTTGTCCTTTTTGTTTTCAAAATGTTGGGAGGTATGAGAATATAATAGAATCAATTAGCGAATGCATTCAGTTGCACCCAAATCTGCGTTTAAACACATGTCAAACACTTTTAAAATGCTGGAAAAAAACCCTTAGGTGTCATTATTTCAAATGCTTGGTGTCAAAATGACTTGTGTTTAGGCACATATTTGCTCTGCTAAATGATGCAGGCCACTTTGGGAAGCCTGGAGCTACTGCTGCCTTTTGAGTTTATGGTAGCCCAAAGGTAGGTGAACTGTACACCTTAAACGGGTGGTTTGCCTTTACATTTCAGTATGTTACACAATGGCTAATTCTAAGCAATTTGTTTCAGTTGGCCTTCATTTTTTATTTTTTGTAGTTTTTGAGTTATTTGCCTTCCTCTTTCCAGCTTTCAAATGGGGCTCATTGACCCCATGTAAAAAAACAAATTCTCTGTATTGTTATTGCTACTTTTTATTACTCATCTTTTTGTTCAGGCCTCTCCTATTCATATTTTAGTCTCTTATTCAAATCAATGTATGGCTGCTAGGGTAATTTGGACTAAACAACTCAAAAACCACAAAGAAAAAAAAGAAAAGCAATTGCAAATTGTCTCAGAATATCAATCTCTACATCATAGTAAAAGTTAATTCAGAGGTGAACATCCCCTTTAATGTAGGATGCTCCACGCTCTCATGCTGAAGCTTGTCATGTCAGTACAGGTATGGGGCCTGCTATCCAGAATTCTCGGGACCTGGGGCTTTCCGGATAATGAATCTTTCTGTAATTAGGATCTTCATACCCTAAGTCTACTAGGAAATTCATTAAATAAACCCAATAGGCTGGTTTTGCTTCCAATAAGGATTAATTATAACTTAGTTGGGATCAAGTACAAGGTACTGTTTCATTATTACAGTGAAACACAGGGGAGGGGGGAGGGAGGGGTTTACCTTGATCAGGAGGTAGGTACATGTTGCAACTATAGACTCCTTGATGTTGTGCCAGTTCAACTGCAAGCACATGCCCTCCCCCGTGCCCATGGTTTACACTGTTTATTGCAAACACAAGGTTTGAGCAGCATTTTGGGCCTGATATGAAAAAAATTGCATTTTGGGTAAATTTGCATTTGGGCTACTTTACATCATACTCAAAGTTAACTCAAAGGTGAACAACCACTTTAAGAGCACACAGAATGTTGCTTAAATTTGCACATTGCATTTGTGTTCAGAAATTAGCCTTTTAATTCCTTAGTACCATTTTCTCTTTAAATTTCAGGCAGAATTGGGTATATACTGCCTTTCTCCGTTTATCAGCTGTCATTGCCTTCAGCACAGAGTGAAATAACAGATGTCAACGCATTAAAGTGTATATGGCACCTGGGTTTTGGAATCTCACAACATAAAGCAGCAGGGTATATTTCTGAGCCAATTTCTCACCCCCTCATTAATCACACAGCACCAGCATTATACTACAGGGATTGGGCTGAGAGAAATAGAAGTAAATGGGACTTGGGGGGCACAGAAACTTTATTCATGATGCAAAGCAAATAACAAGTGCTGCTATAAATATACCGCATGAAGGGTTTGGGAGCATTTTGTACTTGCTTGTTACAGCGAGAACTTTGCTCAGTTTATGAATGGAAATTAAATATGGCTGGAGGGAAGGTATGCTTGGGCAGCTCACTGTAATAGCATATGCATGAGGCAGCAGTGCCCTGTTCTAAAATGTCTGTCCAACATTAGGGTTGCCACCTTTTGGTGGCTCATGATCTGGGGAGGGACAGTGATGTCAAAGGGGCTGTCAGTTATGCAATGGGGTGGATCGATTACATCATAGGGCAGGCCAAGATACATCATGGGGTGGGTCTATGACATTGCGATCAGCGATTGGCTGATCACCATGTCAATCAAGGGGGATCATGCCCAGTTTTCCTTATTTGTCTGAGAACCGGGCTGTCCGGGTCAAAACCAGATTGGTGGCAACCCTAACTAACATACTAGATATGAACAAGGGTTGCTCTGTTTAGTGCAGGCCAAATGGTGTCACCAGTGAGACAATTTACCAGTTCAAGTTATTGCTATACCTAGTCAGTAATGTAACTATAAGCTACGGGGCCTGGGTGCTGGCCATGCAGTTGGCCCCCCCAACTCCCTCCCAAGACAATTTTTGTGGCAGTTTCACATGCACATAAAACCTTTACACCTTAAAGGAGAAGGCAACCCCTTTGGTGCTAAAATCCCCCCCTGTGTTGCCCCCCTCACTCCCAAACTTGGTTACCCTTTTATTAGATACCAGTGGGATCACCTGACTATAGCTGGAAAGGGTGTGAGCTACAACATGGAGCTGGTCACTGCTCCTGTAAAAACTATAAAAAACAAGGGAAAGTTGTGCTCACCACTAATTTTTAAACCATTAAGCGGGGTTGTGACCACAAACAGGTCCGGACTGAGAATTAAAATAGGCCCTGGCATTTCAGCTATACAGAGGCCCAAACAGCCCCTACCAGCCCACTAAATACTGACATTCTATGGCACCTTATAGCAGCCCCTCTGGCATTTGCCAGAACCCACAGATTGCCAGTCCGGGCCTGACCACAAAATTAATATAGACAAATACAAGAGGTCCTCTGCACTCAACCCATTATCAATATATTTAAGACATCAATGTCACTGGTTCCCTGGATAGACCATAATGTCCAACAATCTAATCCCTTCTAATACTCCTTGGTGGAGCCCAGAGCTGCTCAATATAGGTAGTCCTATATCTGTCTGGATCACCGAGAGACTAATTACAGGCTCTAGCAACCACTTGCTAGTCCTTACTAATGATGGTTCCACGGGTGACTCTTTCCTACCTTAGGAGATTCCTTGGCAGATGCATCTGGCCAAAAAGCCCTGAGACTGCATAGATCATTCATTATATATTATTACACAGTGTCAAGTAGTGACCAAACTAAGAATTAAAATGTTTATTAGATATATCATTAATATCTAATATAAATATCATTTATATCATTTATTGACAAGTTTGTGGAAAATAACAAACGTCATCACTAATTTGACAAGGTGTTTCATTGTTAGCATGAGGTGAAACTGTCATACTGTGTGTTGCTCTTTGCATTTGATGTGGTACTCACAGCCTTATTGGATTTTCCCGACAGAAAAGTCAGCAGCATGGAGCGTAGGGGTCTGAGGTAAGATTAAAGGATCAGTGGCACAGTGGGCCCTAGACAGATGACCCCTTTTACCCATTTAGTTAATTGGTCCTAATCACGGCTATATCTTTACATTTGAATGTAAAATCAGAGGCTACTGCTTTCAATCAATGGGATGACATAAGCAAGAGAACCTTTTTATTTAAAGAACAGGGATCCAGCAAAGCCTGATCACAAATATAACACATTTGTTGATGTGTATCATGGCTCGAACAAAGAAGATGTCTGAGGACCTCCGAAAAGAGTTGTTGATGCCCATAAAACTAGAAAAGGTTACAAGACTATCTCTAAAGAGTTTGGACTCCACCAGTTAACAGTCAGACCAATTATATACAACTGCAGGAAATTCATCCCATTGTTACTCTACCCAGAAGTGGTTGTCCATCAAAGATAACTCCAACTGCAAGGCATCTAACAGTCCAAGAGGTTACAAAGGGTAACTTCTAAGAAACTGAAGGCCTGCCTCACATTGGTGAATGTTGATGATTGTCTACAATTTGCTAAAGATCATGTGGACAAACCAGAAAGATACTGGAAGAATGTTTTGTGGACCGATGAAGTCAAAATGTAACTTTTTGGCTTAAATGAGGAGCGTTACATTTGGAGAAAGAAAAACACTGCATTCCAGCATAAGAACTGTATCCCATTTGTGAAAGTGTGGGGAGTGTTCTGGTTTGGACCTGTTTTGCTGCATCTGGCTCTAGACAGCTTGCCATCATGGATGGAACAATGAATTCTGAACTATACCAGAGAAAATTAAAGAGAATGGTTAAAGAAGAATAAGGTAAAAAGATGCGAGTTGAGAGTGTTGCTCCTAAATAATGGTACCAGTATGGTTGTAACAGATACAAAAAATGCAAATGTGCTAAAGCAGTTTTTTCTTTAGTGTATACACTAGAGGAGTCTGAGTTCAGAGGGCTCACTTTATAGCTGCACTGATGGCTCAGCTCAATCTAGTCAATGGCTGACTCAGGATATCATTCATAAAGCTTTAATGAAAATGTATGTAAACAAGGCTCTAGGGCTGTTTGGCATACACCCCCGGGTTCTAAGAGAGCTTAGTTCAGTTTTAGACCAGCCCCTATTTCTAATTTTCTCAGATACACTTTCATCTGGTATGGTACCTATGGATTGGAGAAAAGCTGATTGTAGCCTGGCAATTATAGGCCAGTAAATTTGGCATCTGTGGTGGGCAAATTATTTGAAGGCTTGCTAAGGGATCACATTCAAAATTTTGTCCTAGTAAACAAGGCTCCAGGGCCTTTTGACATACACCCCCGGGTTCCAAGAGAGCTTAGTTCAGTTTTAGACCAGCCCCTTTTTCTGATTTTCTCAGATTCAATTTCAGCTGGTATGGAACCTATGGACTGGAGAAAAGCTGATTTTAGCAATTATAGGCCTGTAAGTTTGACATCTGTGGTGGGCAAATTATTTGAAGGCTTGCTAAGGGATCACATTCAAAATTTTGTCCTAGTGGATGGCATTAGAGGCAGCAATCAGCATGGTTTTATGAAGAATAGGTCACAAATTTGATTGCTTTTTATGATCAGGTAAGTAAGATGCTGGACTGTGGGGGGTAGTAGATGTGACCTTTTTGGATTTTGCCAAAGAGTTTGATACCATGCCCCACAAACAACTGCTTTCTAAACTAAGGTCTGTTGGGCTTGAAGTCATTTGCACATGGATAGGAAACTGGCTACAGGATCGGGTACAGAGGGTGGTTGTTAATGGGACATTCTCTACTTGGAATAAGGTTTTTAGTGGGGTCCCTCAGGGCTCGGAATTGGGTCTACTTTTATTTAACTAGTTCATTAATGACTTGGGGGGTATTGTAAGTAATGTATCAGTGTTTGCAGATGACACAAAACTATCCAGCCCAATTAATTCCATCCAAGATGTGGCATCCTTGCAACACAATCTTGACAAACTGGCAATCTGGGCAGCTAAGTGGCAAATGAGATTCAATGTTGATAAATGTAAAGTCATGCACCTGGGATGTAAAAATATCCACTTATACCCTTAATGGGACTGCACTAGGCAAATCCATTATGGAAAAGGACCTTGGAGTCCTTGTAGATGATAAACTTGGCTGTAGCAAGCAATGCCAGTCAGCAGCATCAAGCGCATATAAGGTCTTGAGCTGTATTAAAAGGGGCATAGAGTCACGGAAGGAGGGGGTCATTCTTCCACTTTAAAGAGAACTGGTTAGGCCCCATCTAGAATATGTCGTACAGTTTTGGTCTCCATCACTCAAACAGGACATTATTGAATTAGAGAAGGTACAGAGAAGGGCAACTAAGCTGGTAAAAGGTATGAGAAATCTTAGCTATGAGGAAAGATTGGCCAAGTTGGGGATTTTCACGCTGGAGAAGAGGTGTTTAAGGGGTGATATGATAACTATGTATAACTATAAAAGGGGATCATATAATAATCTCTCTAATGCTTTATTTACCAGTAGACTGGTCAGATTGTCATTTTGAAGTCAGGAAGGAATTTTTCCCCCTCTGACGCAAATTGGAGAGGCTTCAGATGGAGTTTTTGCCTTCCTCTGGGTCAAGTAGCAGTTAGGCAGGTTAAAATAGAGTTAAAATAGAGTTAAAAGGTTGAACTTGATGGACTTGTGTCTTTTTTCAACCTAACTTACTATGTATGTTACTATGTAATAGGGGTCATTTATGTTTGGGAACACAGTGTGGAAAGTGCAAAAACTAGGCACAATCAGCCATTGTTTGAACTTTGCACTTACTGCCTTCTGCTTTCAAAGAATTTCCTCAGAGACATGTGGCCGCCCCATAGTGGCACATCACTTTATACATTGGTAGATTAGTATGGTGTCTTAACTTTTATGGTGGGCATGTAAATGGTTGCTCACCATGAGAAGACTTTTCAAGTTTTTACTGGAGGGGGTGAGCCATGAGGTTTGTGGCTAGAACACATGGCCCTGTAGTTTATGGATAATTACTGCTAGGGGGATGTGTATATTATTGTAGTTTAACCCCTATGATGAGTGACCATGGTTGAACTGACTGTTAGCGCTAGAAAATGCCGGTGAGCACAATAAATGGTTGCTCTTTATCAGTTAGCTTTTAAGTTTTTCCCGGAGAGCATATTCCCCTGAGTCAGGAGGTTTGTGGCTAATGGACATGGGCATTTATTTTATGGAAGAATATTGTTATATGTATGTATATTTCTTACTACATTGTATGATTGATGGCGCTTGCAATCTAATAAAGCTATGGCCATTAACATTTTAACAATGTTGTGAAATCTTCATTATCAGTTAGTTAGGCAAGCAAGATATGGGCTACATTTGGGTCATGTATGTCACACTGAGTAGATCTCAGATAATCTCCCTGTTTTGAATTATGAATTGTTCTGGTTGAAGGTATCATCTCTCACCTGCTCTCTGACCAGTAAGCAACTTCTTGATCATTTAGTCTTTGTGATTGTATCCTTCACATCTCTGCCTCTTACTGTTTGTATTATTTTCATGTAGCTAAGCTTAAAAGAGCTTGTGGGTGCACAAATGATCTCTTTATTCTATATTTAATCAAAAGTTGGTTGGTTGCACTAGATTCCCTCTTGCATGGTTTACACGATTATTCATAACTAGGAACAAGGATACCTTTGTAGTGGGAACCCATTACTGATTGATGAAGAATAAAGAAACATTCCTTAATACAAATAACTAATGCTGACTAGCATCCTAAGATAAGTCAGTCTATAACCTTGCATCAGTCCTCATAAAGCCAATGATTTGGTGGTAACCATTATTAAATGGTTGGCATTATTGTAGAGACCCTGAGATTTGGGGTAAAATACTCAGGCAGTTCCTCTTAAGTATTTGGACACCTAAGGGTTCTTTAGTTAAGTTAAGGTGGCCATACACGGATAGATCCGCTCGTTTGGCGATGTCGCCAAACGAGCGGATCTCCCTCCGATATGCCCACCTTGAGGTGGGCAATATCGGGCTGATCCGATCGTGGGCCCTAGGGCCCAACGATCGGATCCTAGCGCTCGCAAACGGGCGGTCGGATCGCGGTACCGCATCAACGAACAGATGCGGCCGCGATCCGACGGGATTTTTAACCCCATCCGATCGAGATCTGGCCGACTTTCGGCCAGATCTCGATCGGGGAAGCCCGTCGGGGGCCCCCATACACGGGCCAATAAGCTGCCGACACAGTCTGTCGGCAGCTTTTATCGGTCCGTGTATGGCCACCTTTAGGCAGCTATGTCCCTGGTGGGGTCCACACTAGTACCTGGGGATTGTCCACTAGATGGCACTGTTGGATAATATAAAAGGGTTTAGCACCATGAGGTCTGGGTCTGTCCTGGGACTTTGCCTCAGTGTGAGGTACTACAGGTCCAGATCTGCCGGAAAAGTTAGTGAAGCGTGAGATAGGGATAGTACCACAGTAATAGTCGCTCTAGGAGTGAAAGTTAGCCCAGGGTAGCAAGAGAGCAGACGTGGCTCCAACGAGGAGAAATAGTGGGGTTAGGACCCCGTGGTGTTTCAACCACTAGTGCAGGGACTACAGTGGGTGAGTTGAGGACCAGATAGGATACCAAGACCCAAGATCCCAGGCTGAATACAGTGGGTGAGGTGAGGATCAAGTCCGGTGCCAAGATACAAGACCCCATGCTGAGAAACCCATGCCTTAGTGCTCAACCATAAGGATAGTGCCAGTGAGAGTGGTAACTATTTCCCAAGTCTATTGTTACTGATCTATATTGACTTCTACTCCGTCTGTTGCATCTTGTATCCCCCCTGGAGGGAATATTGTTGTTGGAGACTACTCTATAACTGCCAGTGAACATCAGAGTACTGTAACCTATGATCTTGCCGGTGCTCTGTTAATAAACCAGTTATAATTTACTGCAAAGGACTTGTCTGGCTGAATCTACTGCTGCATTTATCCACACCAGGTACCGGGAGTTGCAGGGAGTTGCCCGGGTACACTGGGGGTCGGGGGCACATTAATAGCAGTGTTAGCCTGGTCACACATAGCTCTAATCCACAGCAAAAGTACACTCACGGGTGTGCTACATTATGTTATTGTATATTTTGTAAAGGTTTTATATATACCATTGTAGGTGGTCTTGGAATACTCTCTGTATAGAATGGTCACAAATAACTAGTCATTGTTGTATGTTCGGCAGTGGTAGTCCCAATCATTTTAATACCTGAAAGAGCAGAGTTCACTGCCCATTTTGCACTTATGCATTGTCTATTCATTTTGAGGGTTCCTAGTCTGTATACTCTTTGCTTTTCATAAAATCTAGTTCATCATGTGATGTCGAATTTAAGGCTCAGCATCTTTTTCCAATCTTTATGCCTCAGGCACCGTGCCTTCCAAATCCATCTGTTCCTTCTGTCCATATCAACATGATGTGTCCGGCTTCATGCTGTCTGATATAATGGCATATTGCTGCCCGATGCTTTTGCTGAGACTGCAGTCTTTTTGCTTTTAGCATGATTATTAGAGTAAACAAAGATACAAGGTATTATAGAGGATATGAACAGAAATCTCCATATTTATTCTTTAGAAAGTATCCCATTATCAGACTTCCAGTCTCAGACTCAACATTCTGGCTAACCTACAGCTGGAAGGTCACACCAACTGGCGGCTTTTACTCCTTTTGGTGGCTTCGGCTCCCTTCTGTGGCTTTGGCTTCCTTTGGCCCAGTTAATCCAGGAAGTTCAGCATGGCTGGGCTCCCCTTAAAAATTGAACACCACCAGGCCCAGGACAACTGAGCCACCTGAGCCCCCCTGATGGTGGCCATGGTTAGACCACCCTACTGCTGCCCCCTTAGCAATTGTTCCATTACAACCAGGACAGTTACTAAATGGCTGTTTATCATCTAAGGCAGATGGTTAAAAAATGCCTAATGGGAAATGCCTATGGCATTTGAGTAAAGTTTTGCAAATTTTTCAAAAATACCGGAGTGCTGCTGCTTTATTCGCTACATGTATACTTTGCCCTGGTAGGGGGTACGGCTTGCACCCGGGGCTGCAAAGAGCCTAATCCACTTTTGAAGCACACTTTATCTACATTTAATGGGAAATGCCGAGTACTAACGCTGCTGCTTATTTTTAGAACATTCTCAGGCTGAAAAGCGCCAGCTCCTAGTGCTACCATCATTCATTATCCCATTTAAGTGAATGCGAGGCTGTAGTGATGTTGCTTGTCTGTCACACTGGTGGAAAATGTGGGCTGCTCTAAGGTAGGATATGTGTTATATAGCTTTCTTCCCTTTATAAAGGAAACAAGAAAAACAAATACTTCTCAGTAATAGAGATCTCTCTGTTTATAGCAAAACTATAATTAAAGTAAATACTTTCAAAAGCCTAAGGATTGTTTGGAAAAAGTGATTGTGGTGCATCAGGAGAAACCCAGCGCCATCAGCGAGGCAACAAATCTGTGAGATCAGAGTAATCAAACCTAGAATATAAAGTCTTGTAGACAGTGATGACAAACTGCAGGATCCTATTATCCAGAGTGCTGATGCTGAAGGCTCATATTTGTTCTTCAAAGTGGGGCAGGCTGGGCTGAGAGAGAGCATGGTTTAAAAGCTTGTCTAATGCGGATTAGAGGCACCGGAGATGATCCCTGAATGTGCCGAAGCCTAGTGAGGGATTTACAGACAATCCTTTTCACACAAGTGGAGTCACAGCTCTGTGGCAGGAATAACAAGAAGCAAAATTAACTGCAGGAAAATGGGCTGAGATCTGATGTCTGCCACACACACATACTGAAAAATATTTCTATTTAAAAAGCAGCATGTAATAGAACAGGCTGCATAATAGTGGGGAGTGCAAAATGCATGCGTTTGCTGGTTATCTTTTTTTGCATGGATATCTTTTGTTGAATAGCTTACCTGTCAGGCCCTGGATTTCTGGAAAGGTCACAAAGGTCCAGGCCTAGTGCGGCAAAAATGAAGGGGCCTTCCAGCTGGTTCTACATTTACAATTATTGTAGAATGGGATACACAGAAGATTTAAATCTCCTGCACTGTCCCAAAAGCGGAAGAGTGTGCATGTGTAACAAAAGGCAGTGGGTGGGCGGGCAGAAGCAACCTAATCAGGAGTGTAGGAGCAGATGGATCATCCAAGGGGCAAATCTTGGCTTGCTACCTGGATTGGACCAAATATGGCTGATTGAATATTTTTTTGACTATTACTGGATCACACCAGGCAACTCTGAGCCCACTGCTTGGCTTCCTTGGCCACATACACTGGCTAATGTACTGTCAGTTTAGTTAAATGCCAAATAGGCACCACAATCTGCCTACGAATGGGTATCTTAAATTATTGCATATCCATAAATCTCATATACAAGAAAGCACAGAGAAATTATACAGTGTGGTTAGAGGTTTTGCAATTTGAAATCATTTAGGTGTTTAGGTTTTTTTTTGGCAAAGAAGAAACAATGTGACACAAGGTGGAACATAAAAAATGTGACACAGATAGGAAGCCCAAGCAAATAGATATGGAAAGGAAAGGCTTAATTACTGGGTGGTATCAATTTGTTAGGAATTATCCAGTAATTATAATTGCTAACCTCAGACCCAGGCTGGTGTGCATCTTTGCTGAAATCTGCACTAGCCTTGGGAACTATTATAGGGATACCATCTTGCTTCCAGTCCCTGCTATTCTTGCTGCAGCTCTGGACATTGCACATGTGAAACAGAGCAAAATAAACTTATAAGAGACTTATAAACTGACAGCCAGAGTTTTTTTTTGCATGTGCATACATCCTAGAGCAGACGCAAAGGATCACAGAGACTGGCGGCACTCACTTCAATAGCACCCCAGGCAAAACAATGATTGTTGGTATGTGTGAGCTGAAAGCTGAGGACTCGAAATTCACAAAATGGTGACAGTTCGCAAAAAAGTTGGCAAATGCTTTGGAGTAAACATGTTTTTTTCTTTGTATTTTTATTTAATGGCAAATGCATTTGAATCAACGGGTGTATTTTTGCTGAAAAAAATGCATAATAATGTTGTTTTTTATTTTCTGTTAAAAATGCATGGCAAAGTTCTATACTCCCCTGTTTTTCAAATGCAAAATATAGAAATTTTAATATGCTAAAGTGTTAGTAACAATAATAATATTAATGGAATTTTGATGGGGTTTCTCCCATCTAATTAAACATCCCCAAAGACATCCCTAAAGTGCTCCACTTTGTAGTCTATGATAATCCTGCAGAGAAACAACATTGGAGAAGAAGTAGAACAGCTCCGTTAGCACAATAGGAAAGCGCTATCACCTGCTTTCTATTGTTTTCATAAGTCCAAACTGAATATAACCCCCCTTTGCGTTAGGTAAGTGAATAATTAGTTAAGAAGCTGTAGTGAGCTGCGGAAAGAGCAACTAGTTAATGAAATTGAAGTGGCAATTAAAGAAGATATAAAGAGTAATTACACCAGCAATTAAACAATCTAAGAAGCAGTTAGGAAACCAGCTATAACATACAATTAGTGGTGTATGGGGAAATGATAAGCGTATATAATATGGATATTGCAATTCACAGCAGGGATTTGTCTAAAGGTCAAGAAGCATCGGTATCTAATTCCATAATATATGCATAATGGGACATGGTGTGAGTAACCAATATATGGGTTATTTTTGTCCCAGCTCTATAGAAAAGTTATATCTAAGTGAGGAGGAGAGTTAGGGCTCTTACACATGAGCGTTTTTACCTGCGCTCCCCTGCGTTCCGTTTTTCGGCGTTCAGCCGCAGGGGAGCGCAGGAATAGACGCATTTAATTATTTCAAATGGGGCTGTACTCACACAGGCGCATGTAGGCGCCGAACGCAGGTTGAGACGCAACATGCTGCATTTTTCCTGCGTTCGGCGCCTACATGCGCCTGTGTGAGTACAGCCCCATTTGAAATAATTAAATGCGTCTATTCCTGCGCTCCCCTGCGGCTGAACGCTGAAAAACGGAACGCAGGGGAGCGCAGGTAAAAACGCTCATGTGTAAGAGCCCTTAAGGAGGATGAGAGTTTAAACAGAGCATAGCTTCCCTGAAATCATTATGTGTTGATATTTCCTGGCTCTGAAATGATCTGGTGCTAAATAGGAACCATTTACTTATGTTTAAAGGTACAACTACACGGACGATTCCCCTGCGATTGTGCTGGATCCGACGCTTTGCGCCAAAACGTAGGCATCAAGTTGGATGTGACAGAAAACAAGGTAAGAAATACAATGTCGGATGCCATTTGACGTTGCTGTTGCTTACCTTGTTTTCTGTCGCATCTGATATCACTCCTGCGTTTTGTCACAGAGCGTCGGATGTGGCACAATCGTGGAGAAATCATCCGTGTAGTTGTACCCTAAAGTATTCTCTGCAGCGTGTGCAAATTGCAATCTTGCTGGCACTCCAGGTACAGTACCTCAAACACTAGAGCTGGTAAGGGTTAGCCAAGACACATAGTGATCCACACATAGCAGGTTACTGATACTGACAGGCCCAAAACAGTAAGAGCAAGGTGCCTTGTGGGCAAAAACATAAGGCTTTGGTTTTTT
Source organism: Xenopus laevis (assembly GCF_017654675.1). Taxonomy (NCBI): domain Eukaryota; kingdom Metazoa; phylum Chordata; class Amphibia; order Anura; family Pipidae; genus Xenopus; species Xenopus laevis. The sequence continues at coordinate 116,052,572 of NC_054380.1, read as the reverse complement.
GTACCTGGTTGTAAAATCAAGCCCATATGAGTATATTAAAAATGGTTCTGGCATAACTCCACCCCCCCCTTTTTTTTTCTTTTTTCTCTCGCTTTCTCCCCCCCTCCACTCTCATATTTCTTTGTTTGTAAATTGCTACTCTCATGCCAAATGTATGATACCGTGCAACTCTGACTCAAAAAGTGGTAATGCGACAAGTGACTACCACCACAAATCGAGTATAAACACTTACAACACGAACGCGAACAAATAGATAATGCACGGTTCTTGATATGTCACCTCTGTTACATGTATGTATTTTATTTCTGAAAACAATAAAACAGTTATATCTCTATTATTAGCACTTTATAAATACCAGTCCAGTCAAATGAAAAAGTTTGGGAACCCCTCTCAGCCTGCATAATAATTTACTCCACTTTCAACAAAAAAGATAACAGTGGTATGTCTTTTATTTCCCAGGAACATCTGAGTACTGGGGTGTTTTCTGAACAAAGATTTTTAGTGAAGCAGTATTCAGTTGTATGGAAATGAATCAAATGTGACAAACTGGCTGTGCAAAAATGTGGGTACCCTTGTAATTTTGCTAATTTGAATGCATGAAACTGCTCAATACTGATTACTGGCAACACCAAATTGGTTGGATTAGCTCATTAACCCTTGACGTGTATCTGTTCATCGTCCTACAATTCAGCGCAATTTGCACATGGAACATCTGTATGGCAGGGTGATGAGAAAGAAGCCCTTTGTGTACTCACACACTAACAGAGTCGCTTGTTGTATGCAAAAGCTCATTTAGACAAGCCACAGTCATTCTGGAACAAAGTGTTTTCGACTGATGAGACAAAAATTGAGTTATTTGGTCATAACAAAAAGCACTTTGCATGGCGGAAGAAGAACACCGCATTCCAAGAAAAACACCTCTAGCTACTGTCAAAGTTGGTCCCATCATGCTGTGGGGCTAGTTTAGGGACTGGGGCCCTTGTTAAAGCCAAGGGTTGGATTAATTCAACCCAATATCAACAAATTCTTCAGGATAATGTTCAAGCATCAGTCACAAAGTTGAAGTTACGCAGGGGTTGGATATTCAAACAAGACAATGACCCTAAACACACATCAAAATCTACAAAGACATTTATGCAGAGGAAGAAGTACAATATTCTGGAATCCCCCGACTTGAATATCATCAAAAATCTATGGGATGATTTGTAGCAGACTGTCCATGCTCGCAGCCATCAAATTGAACTGAACTGGAGAGATTTTGTATGGACAAATGGTCAAAAATAGCACCATCCAGAATCCAGACACTCATCAAAGGCTATAGGAGGCGTCTAGAGGATGTTGCATTTGCAAAAGGAGACTTAATTAAGTATTGATGTAATATCTCTGTTGGGGTGCCCAAATTTATGCACCTGTCTAATTTTGTTATGATGCATATTGCATATTTTCTGTTAATCCAATAAACTTTATGTCACTGCTGAAATACTACTGTTTCCATAAGGCATGTTATATATTAAAAGGAAGTTGCTTTTTGAAAGCTCAGCCAATGATAAACAAAACTCCAAAGAATTAAGAGGGGTTCCCAAACTTTTTCATATGTATAGTAGTTATAGGTATCCCAGCTACCCAACAGAATCTTAAGGAGATATTCTAAAGGGATATTTTAAATATATATATTTCACTCTGATACCCGCACTCTCGATAACTGCGGTAAATGTGCCTGGGTGCAGAGACAGCAAAATAAACAAAATATATCCAGAAGAATCCGCACTCACAGGTCTTACTACGGTAATTAAAATTTAAGTTTTGATTTTAAAACACGGTCTGACGTGTCACATAAACAATGAACAATGACTTAAATCTGTGTATTTGGCGGGAAACAGCAGCATCATCAGTGACATTTAGGGGCAGATTTATCAAGGGTCAAATTTCAAAGTACAAAAAACGTCGAAATTCGACCATTGAATTAAAATACTTCAAATTCGAATATCGAATTCGAAGTTTTTTCACCGAATTTGGCAATCCTACGATCGATCGATACGATCCTACGATCGAATAAAAAAAAACGATTCGAACGATTTTGTCGTAAGATCAAAGGATTTTTATTCGATGTGTAAAGACTTAGAAAAAGTTTGTAGGCTAACATAGCAATTTGGCAGGTTTAATTTGGCAAAGTATTGAAGTCTAAGTTTTTTTAAAGAGACAGTACTTCGATTATCGAATGGTCGAATATTCGAACGATTTTTACTTCGAATCGAAGTCGAAGTAAGTTCAAGGTCGTAGTATCCTATTCAATGTTCGAAGTATCCAAAAAATTACTTCAAATTCAAACTTTTTGTACTTTGAAAATTCACTCGAACCTTAGTAAAACTGCCCCATAGTCATTATCATATGGAGCAACCACCAATTCAGCCTGTCATTGTGAATACAATAAATCCCCAAAAATTAAAAACATATCAGTCAATAATAACTTAATAGAATTCATCCCTTAGTTACATTAGTTTAAAAACAAGACAAAATAGCAAACTCAGATGTATCTATATTATAACTTTTCTAAACATTGTTGCTAGTTAGTCACTCTCTGAGTAGTTGTTCCTTAATTTACAAAGCTCAGCCGTTCAGTGGAGTTTCTCTTTACTATGATTCAGGACATCCCAATCCCTTTTCTTTACCAGGGTTTTGTATCCAACGAATTTACTTTTATAGACTTTAACTAATAGTGCTTTTCTAAGTTACCTTTAATTTAACATAGCGAAACCCTCTATGTCTCATAGGGCAACAATGGTGTTAATTTAAACTCCGGGGTTCTGTCTCGTTCTAATTTTATTTACAACTGATTCGAGACAGGATTAGCCAACACAAATCCACGATAAGAAAAGAGGTACTCAAGTTGCCGGTTCCTCTACATTTCCACACAGCAAGACACTCAGCAGCAGCCTTGAGATTTCAGGTTATAGAGTCTGTTGCCCCCCCCCCCACGCCGGGGGGGCAACAGACTCTTACAACTCCAGAAAAGGGAGAAGTTTTGGATTCAAACTTTACAAACACTGCATCCCAAGGGTCTTAATAGGGAATATGACCTGTATGCCTTTATATAATATTGTTACTTATGGGTGTGGTTTGGGATTATGTTGCCTTTAACACACATTGTATCTAGATGTAGCTATTTAGTTCTACTAGTGGTTTCAATATTGTTATATACTTAATAATGACATATGCTGTAATATGACAATTGTAATATGTGATATGATGTTTAAAAGCCATAACACAAAATGTGATGTATATAATATGGGTGGAACCTGATTTACATGTTCCTAGGATCCTGATTGGATTAGCTTTGATTTGCTTCACGTGTCAGGTGTGTTAAGGCATAGCCTTTATATAGGATGTGATGTCACTTTGATGTATACTGCTTGATAAAGAAGCGGGAGCTTCGAAACGTTGCAGAGTTTCTGATAAAGCAATACTTTCTTTTATTCACTATATTGGTCTGGACTTTTTTGTTTTGATATATATATATAGATATATATATATATATATATATATATATATACAGTATATATAGTGAATAAAGTACCCCCTATTCCCCCTATTGTAAAATATAAGGATACCAGAAGTCACAGAGGTTACTTCTAATATCCCCATATTTTACAACAGGGGGCACTTTATTTATTATAATACACAAGTTTTATTGAGTCATGTGACAAAAATGACATCACTACTCACCGTTTATAACTGATGACATCACTACTCACCGTTTATAAGGATATTATTTACAAGATATTCATGGCTTTTGTGTATTATATATATATTGGTCTGGACTTTTTTGTTTTGATATATATTTTGTCCACGACAGGGACACCGCTCCACTCCAGTTTGTACGAATATATATATATATATATAAAGGCTTAGGCATACACTTATAGGAAAGCTACCTGGGTGCTATTCAGAAGAATTGTATATCCAGAGAAAAATGCTGAAGCAAACCAGGATTTCTCAATCAAAAAAACGTATTTATTCGATCGATCAACGTTTCGGTCCTCGCAGGGACCTTTATCAAGATATATATATAAGTTTCGGACAATGCATGTATAAAGTCTGCCTGTCAGAACTCATGTCCATGTACATTTCGCCAAAAGCTCAGGAAGGTGGGGGTTAATGAAGAGTTGTTTGCTCTTATGGTGCTCTATGAATAAAATAATATCTCACCGTCTTTTCTGGGAAGCCACTGACAGCTGAGCAGAAAGAATCATTTTTTTAATTAACTGGTAGATGAACACATGAACAAGCATCACACGTCGTACTGATGGCAGCCAGAATTATCACATCCATTGTGTCAGTTACAGAATGGCTGAATCCTCCTCTCTGTGCTCAGGATGGTTTCTAAAGGCTTCACTCTAAAAATATCTGTGCAGTAGTCATAATAGACATTGTCATTGAATGATATCAGCCACCAGTAATGTCACCTTAGATAAACTGCTTCAGGTGACTGCCCCGTGGGGGGTACAGTTACATGATTGATGTATTGGTCTGATTTTTACACTGTATCTTTAGGGCCAGGAGAGATGTTGGTCAGCTTTTAGCAAACACCAGCATCCAAAGTTTTGCATTCTGGACCACTGTGTCTTCATAAGCCCCCGACTGGTAACAGGTCAGTATCCAGTGGCTTCTATATACAGTATTAAATGGCACGGGAACCCAAATCACCAACCCACCCTATGCAAGAGTGGTTCTCCTATAGAGGCCCATTGCCTTCAGCTCAACTGCATGAAGTTCCCAACTAGGACATGATCTGTTAAAGCAGAACAGCACAACAGGCTTGGCAGCCACCATGTCCAGGTGGGCAACACCTAGTGCCCAGACTCCCCAGCTGTGATTGTTGAGCTGGTGCATGCACAATTAAAGTCATTTGGCACCCCCTGATTTGCTGGGTATCTTTGGAATCACTAGACACAGCAGTCACCCAATGGGGCATTCTTTCAAAGGGGTATATGGTTTTCTTATCTTATACATTCTAGCTTTTATTGTGCAAAATGTTATATTTATGCCTTCTTCTCTGCTCAAACACTGTGTTGCAGAGCTTACCCCACTACTTACTCACATCTTCAATTCTTCTCTAGCTTCTGGAACCTTCCCTTCTCCTTTCAAACAGGCCTGTGTAAAGCCTATTCTTAAAAAGGCCACGCTTGACCCAGCCTGTTTATCAAATTACCGCCCTGTCTCCCTTTTACCACTTGCCTCTAAACTCCTAGAGCGTATTGTGTTCTCCCGTATTACTAACTTTCTACACACCCATGATCTGTTGGACCCTCTGCAATCTGGTTTCCGGCCTGGTCAGTCTACTGAGACTGCTTTGTGCAGAGTTACAAATGATCTTCAGGTTGCCAAAGCCAAAGGTCACTTCTCCATCCTTCTCCTCCTTGACCTATCATCTGCATTTGATACAGTTGATCACTCTCTCCTGATGCAGATTCTCTATTCGCTTGGCATCCGTAACCAGGCTGCATCTTGGCTCTCTTCTTACCTCTCTAATCGATCATTCACTGTCTCCTATGATAACAAAACCTCATCTCCATTTCCACTTAATGTGGAGGTGCCGCAAGGCTCAGTACTTGGTCCGCTGTTGTTCTCCCTGTACACTCTGTCTTTGGGAGATCTCATCCATTCATTTGGCTTTAATTATCATCTGTATGCTTATGATACCTAAATATATTTATCCACCCCTTCATTAACAGCTGAAATAGAGGCTCAGATCTCTAACTGCCTCCTGGCTATCTCAAATTGGATGAACCAGCGCCACCTCAAACTCAACCTAACAAAAACTGAATTTATCATCTTTCCACCTAAGCCTGGTCCTACTCCCCTATTTACTATCTCTATTGATGGCATGCTCATTAATCCTGTCAACTCAGCTCGCTGTCTGGGGGTAATCTTTGATTCCTCTCTCTTCTTCTCTGATCATATTAACACCACTGTCAAAACCTGTCACTTCTTCTTACGCAATATTGCCAAAATCCGTCCCTTCCTTTCACCTGATACATCCAAGACGCTCATGCATGCTCTCATCCTATCCAGACTAGATTACTGTAACCTTCTACTAACTGGCCTCCCTAACTCCCATCTCTCCCCTCTACAGTCTGTATTAAACACTGCTGCAAGAATTATCCTCCTCTCATCCAAAAGGGTACAGGCCCCTCCGCTGCTGAAGTCCTTATAATGGCTTCCCATAAAACAAAGAATAACTTATAAACTCCTCCTCATAACCTTCAAAGCCCTTCATTCCTCTGCACCTAACTACATCTCATCTCTTGTCTCTCTATATGTTCCTGCCCGAAACCTCCGCTCCTCTCAGAGCAACCGCTTGGTTGTACCCCCCACTACTACTGCTGTTTCCCGTATCAAACCCTTCTCTCTTGCGACTCCTTATATTTGGAATGCCATTCCTGAATCTCTCAGGAGAGAATCCTCCCTCAATGTTTTCAAAACAAAACTCAAAGACTACATCTGGGAGCACCTGGATAACACCTGAACTGGCACTTATAGAACAGTGTAACAAACTGTAACCCACAGCACCTTAATACCCCTCTGAATTGTGTCTGTCTGTTACCCTTCCATTTAGACTGTAAGCCCTACGGGGTAGGGTCCTCTAGCCTTTTGTTTCCTTGACACTGAGCACTTAATCTGCATTGTAATTATATTTTATATTTATGTGAATTGTATTCTAATAATGAACTTATTGTTACTTTTTATTCCAATGACCCCTTGTTTGTTACTACTAATTTATTGTTTTGTTGTACAGTGCTTTGCCCTCAAGGAGCGCTTTACAAATAAAAATATACATACATACATACATACATACATATTTGAATTCACAACCTTTAGAAAAAAAATTAAATATTAGTACATTTTATAGAATCTTCATGTCAGGCAATGCTGTAGGGGTCAATAACCATTCCTTTAGCACTGCTGACTAAATAATGCATATTGCTATTGTTTTTGGAATAGCTTAAACCAAGGACTGCTTCCTAATTCTGAAACCAGATAAGACAGAACAACAGAACAGCACACAGAAATGGCATACTGAACCTTCTCACATCACTGCAATTAGCAAGTCCATTTAAAATGCAAATGTGCTTTGCAGACAGTGTGTTGACTGACTTGTACAAAATCTCTATTGTGGGAAACAATGACAAGTTACTCTGCATTCTCTGCCACTCACAGCCTGTTCTGCTCTATGCACAACAAGTACATTTTTATACACCAGTAACAAAAGGAAGGAGTTTGAGTTATCTCACAATACTGACAGTAAATATGAAATTAATCGACAGTAAATATAAGAACATTGTACCTAATTGGCAAATGGCATTGAGTGCCCTTCCTCTTTATCAGTATTTTCCAGTCTCCCAAAATTACCTTCTGCACCAAGGACTGTGTCCTTACACCACAATGTACAGTTTGCTGTCTACACTGGGAGCAGTGCTGGTTTTAGGGGGTCACTGATAGGCCATTTGCCCTGAACAACATTGTAACTGCTCCATGTTAGAAATGTGTTCTGTAACAATTATTAGATATTTTTAGTGTATAAATAAGGGATGTCTGTCCAACTTGTAGCCCCCCAGAAGCCAAAGACTACCTTGAATAGTAGGCATTGTAGTTTTGCATGTTGTGTGAAGCCTGTTATACATATGGGACACTCTTTCACACTATACATAAAGTGCCAAGAGGGAATGACATGGACACTTCTCCCAGACCCCTGAAGTCACATCCAGATCTGCACAACCTTACCATCAATGTATTCAAGCTATTTCATTTCCTTTCATGCAACAGGTTGCACCTCCTTCTTGTCCCATGCCACATGACTAATCAATAAAAATGGCACCATTATTCTATAAGCTGGAAGCGTGGCCCTTTACCCCCCCCCAAACGTATAAGAGCATAACAGTATTATAGTCAAACAACAAAAAACATATTACATGGAAATTAAAAAGAGTTAATGGCTTAATTGATTATCAAGTCACTCCAATGTTAAAGGGCATGTAAAGGCAAAAAAATAAAATCCCATTTTTTCTTTCTTTAATGAAAAAGAAGCCTATCTCCAATATACTTTAATTAAAAAATGTGTACCGTTTTTATAAGAAACCTGACTGTATGCAGTGAAATTCTCCCCTCATTTACTGCTGTGGATAGGAATTGTCAGATGGTCCCTAACTGCTGAGCAGGGAAACAATTATACTTATGAACAGCAGGGGGAGCCCCCGCCTTACTTACCAGCCATGCAGAACTCAAGCAGCTTTGTTTATGACGATCCCTAAACAGCCCAGACCACACTGAGCATGTGCACGGTCTTAGTCTTGCAAAGATGTTTAACAAAGTTACAAAGTGGTGACCCCCTGTAGCCAACTTTGAAAGCATAAATTATTTGTTTGATAAGGCTTGTGGTGCAGTAAGTTCATGTTTATATTTAGTGTACAGCATTTCTAGCCTTAATCTCTTTTAGACTTTACATGCCCTTTAAACCCTCTCACAAGCTGCAATACGTCTTTCATGAGGCCGGATAAGAAAACAGATATGACGTAAAGTGAATGGGGAGGAGGAAAAACTATATACTGCAAAGGAATTGGGAACATATTTCTCTTTGGATCCTGACGTCTTACAGCACTAGTATTTGGTAACCATGCAGGTAAAGTATGGCTTAAAGGAGACATATTACGTAAAAAAAACAAGAATGTACCAGTGCATTAAATTATTTTAGATATAGAAGAAATATGGTTTAAAAAGTGTTTCTGGTTACTTTATTGGAAATTTTTGCAAAAACCCTACCTGTCCCGTCCATTTATTCCACTTCCTGCTGCCTCCTTTCCCAGGCTGTGCAGCTAGGCTGACCTGATAGGGAACTGAAGCCTGTCTTTGATTGTGTGACTGCAGGGCTGTGATTGACTGTCCCTTTAAACATTTTTTGCAAAGTGCTATATTTCCTTTGTCCCAGTTTCCCCCATCTCATTGCAATGTGGTCACTCTGCTGCTGTTGAGACCTTATTAACCATTCCTGTACCAACCAGAATCCATTCATACACTTCTGTGTTACTACAGCTGGTCTGTCTCAAAGTAGCCCTATTAAACCCTGTATTGTGAAATTGAACCAATCATGGCAGGAAACTGAAGCTGTGTTATCAGACAGAGCTAGTGGTCTGTTGGTCAGTATCCTTTCCCATCCTCATCAGTGTTCATGAGCTGTGGATTATGAGTGAAAGAACAAGTGGATGAGTTGATGATCCTAGTCTTTGTAGTTAGATCCCATTAGAGTTATTCTGAGCAGATCGCATTGTACACAAATGATCATTCTTGGCCAGAACCCTTGCATTCCACACATACTGACATACTTATTTTTATTTTCTTGAATATTTTAAGCACAAACACACATTTTCAGGACATTCAAGCTAATCATCAGACATCAAGTCATCATTACCAATGGTCTAGAACACAGACTAGAAATTCAGATTTTCCATTGTTCATTAAAGGTTACCCCATTGTGATAAGTCCCCATTGGCCCCACTCTGCTGGCCCCCCTCCCTGCCTTCCCCCTGCACAATCTTACCCCTGAATTCTTACCGCTCTAGAAATAGTGACCGCAAATGCAGAGTGAGCACAGAGGAGCTCATGGGTGCCAACATTTTCTCTTCAGTAATCTTCTTTCTCCCCTTTGGCAATTTCCTTCTCTTTTGGCACATGGGCTGTTGTCGCGAACCGGAAGATTGCTCCAACATGTGCCAATACGCCACTCACTTCATGAAGATTACCGAAGAGAAGAAGATGGGGCCCATAAGCTCCGCTGAACTCACTCACTGCCTTTGCGGTGGCTATATCTAGAGGGGAAAGAATACAGGGGTATGACTGTGTAGGGGGGAGGCATGGAGGGGGCCAGCGGAGGGGGCCAATGGGGATTTATCACATGGGGGGTTAAGTTCTCCTTTATGATTCAATGATGCAACTTGTCAGGCAAATATAACACATATTTATTAACAAATGTCCCAGAACAAATTGATATGCAAGCTTTATCTAAAAATTAGGAATAAGGTGATGGCAGAAACATGGATTTTCTTAGTTTTTATTCACTTATTACTTTTTTTAATTGATGCCCACTCAGAAAATACAGTATGTCTACTCTGCAGCAAGCAACTTTGCTTTGATCAATTACTCAACAGTCATTTCATATAAAACTAATCCACTAAGACTCAATGGTTTACGAAGATGAAGGCTGTATTTAGAACAGATGGTAGGAATAGTCTCTTTGTATTTTCTGGAGCAAACAGGAATTGTCAAAGATAAGGGAAATGTCAGTCCAGGCTGCAGGCAGTCAGCACTTCAAATCCAAGTAGAGGTCAATCCAGGGAACAGATTTGCCGAAGTAAAGGTAAAAAAAAGGTGACTAATAAAGGACAAAAGTATATTTAGCTCCTGGATTACCGTTGATCAACCTGATTAAAAACAATCTTTTTCTGCCAAAAAAAAATGTAGCTGCTAGGGGTTTACAAGCCAGGTGAGACAGCATCACTCATAATGGGCAAACTCTTTTACCACGAAAAGCCAGCAGAGTTCTGATTCTGTAACAAATGGGCGAGCTACTGTATTTGAATAATGCAAGATCATTGACTGATTGATTATACTTTTTTATCAATTATGTTGCTTGGTACTGGAAAAAATTTTCATTAAGGTTGGTGACATTGAACAAAAACTCAACAAGTGGGAAACATTTGGAGGCATAAAGGAAAAGTAAAACTTAACTAAAGAATTAAGCTAGAAATGTTGTACATTATGTTTGTGCTTCTGTATCAGACCAAGGCAACCACAGCCCTTTAGCAGTAAAGATCTGTGTCTCCAAAGATGCCCCAGTAGCTCCCCATATTCTTTTCTGCTGATTCACTGCACATGCTCTGTGCTGCGGGACCCACTCACAATATACAGTACACATAGAATAGAAATGTCACAATATAAGGCTGATTAGTAATTAATACAGATAATTACTACATGGCAGCACAGAAACCAGTGCAATTAGCATCAGAATTTAATAATCAGCCCTGTAGCATCAGTTTATATTACAGGCCAATCTCATTTTCTGCTGGATAATTAGTGACGACCCCTAAGCTTAGCTTCTCAACAGCTGCTCAGAGCCCACTGAGCATGTGAGTGTCACAGACACTTTCCAAGATGGTGACCCCCTGTGACAAGTTTGAAGTCCTGGATCATTGCTGCTATTGAGGAGCTGAAACTTTAGGCTTAAGTTCAGTGTAAAAAATATGGCATATTTAACCATATTTATTTTTAGGGTTTAATTCTCCTTATTACTCAACCCCTCAAAGTCTTAAATGAAGAAATTCATTGTATATGCTTCTTGTAAGCTCACATACACTTCTTACTTTAGAGAATTATATCAATGAAAGCAAGATAGAAAATACACTTCTCCACAGGTAGTTAGTAAGTATACGGTACTTTTTGATTCCCCAAGTATGTATTTCAATAAAAGGTTTATTCTTTATTGCTTGATTTTTTATAAATGGACAAAATCAACTATATTTATGGAATCTCCTTGCACCACAACACATCGGGTATACTTGTCTTTTTCATGTTTTGATAATATATAATGGCAGCACAGGAGGCCAGCTCTAATTCCTGCCATCCCCTGGCTGCCTTTTATGAAAGATCAATAATTAAACCTGATGTACTTCTAGTGATCAATAATGTACACTCTAGTTATCTTTAAGAGGATTATAAAACATGAATAGAGGTTTATAAAGTATAATCTTACATTTAAATTGAACAATGTAAACGTCAAGTTGGATCCTAAATATAAAACGTAGCCAGAGGGAAGCTACTATAAGAAACAGTTATGGATTGGGTCAACGTAAAGAAAAGATACACACAGGGGAGCTTGATATGTGATACTAAAATAGTTCAAGCAGCAAAACGAATTACCTAATTTCCCCTAGGTCTCTCCTGGTAATAGTTGCCCGGTGCTGGCTGGAGGGGTCGGCGCCTCTCCCAGAAATATCTGCAAAGAAGATTAGCCAAACAACACAGGCTGGTGTAGCGGGGATCTCCCCTGCACGTTTATTTCGTCAAGTGATGTAACGTTTCGGGGGCGTGCCCCTTCATCAGACAGGGGAGATCCCCGCTACACCAGCCTGTGTTGTTTGGCTAATCTTCTTTCCCCTAAAATAGTTCAGCCAAGAGTTAGTTTATTAATAACTGCTCCATAAATAAACTGGATTTTGCCAAATGCTGTATCCTTAACAAAACATTCAGCCAAATCCCAAACCAAGTCCAAACCCCCAACTGACATATTCAAGAGTGCTGCAGTATCTCACCAATGTTATGGCAATGCTGATAACTCAGATGGTCCATGTTACAACTAGGAAACACCAAGCTGAAGAATAAACAAGATGTTTAATAAGGTGCAATTCTTTTGCAGAAGTTTGAGTGTAACTAAGGCCATTTAAATAGATCAAAATGTGGAGGGATTAGCAAATGCTTTGCTATATTACCCAAAAATCTGGACCTCATATCTGGGGTGCAACAGAACCAGGTAAAGCTAATAATGGTGAGGAAAGTAAAGGAAAAGTAGCTCATTGTTATACAGCCTTTAAATTGATTGAGCTGCTTTAGCCAATATTCTGCTACTGCAAGAATCCAGCTCTGATTTCCACTATTTGGCTCTATGGGATTCCTGTGTCTGCGTTAGATAAATAGATGAGATTCTTTATTTGTCACATGCATAGTTATACAGGTACAACTTGCAGTGAAATGCATCCTGATCCATGTTTTAAACTGTGCAAAATTAATAAATTACTAGTTAAATACTACAACAAGTAGTACTACAAGTACAAAAGGATTACCAAAAAAATAAGAATTCCAAGAAAACTTTTAAATTAAGTATAGCAGCAGAGCAGATGTAGTGCAAGATGAGCCATGGTATTTACATAAGTGACAGTGAGTGAAGATTGTATAAAAATGTAAAAATATAAAAAACAGCAAAGCAGTGCAGTACAGGACACAAAATAACCATATTACATGAAGTGACGGTGAAATAAATGTAAATGGACTGTACTATGAGAAAATAAAAAAAAGAAACAGTACACAGTATTAAATTGCATAGTATGTGAATTGTATAGTACTGCACACTGGCTGCTCTCTAACTAAACTCCTGATGCTGCTTTTCACTCCTAGATTGACTACAACAGAACTCCCCTTGCCTGTTCTGGAACTTTCCTTTGTTCCAAGCCCTATGGAGCACCACTGTACTTTCCCCAGCAAGTGTGCAGCCCAAAAGAGAGCGAGCACATGGAACCTTCCCCTTTTATAAAATAGAACATGGACATCTACTGGCCAGTCACTGATTTGCCAGCAGAATCATTTCTAACAGGAAAAGGAGAACAGCTTTACTTATATCACTGAGGACCCAATCTAGCTAACTAAGTTATGCCCGGGGGACCAAAGGACCCAAAGGTTAGCAAATCCACTACTCTCCTACATATACTATAACTAAACTGGCCTGGATACCTCTCCCAATCAGTTTTGTGACACTCTCTTGAAAGTTGACCCCCAAGCTGACCCCAAATGGCATGTACAGGGCAGACCAGTGGCAGGACTAAAGTTATACTGGGTTTTTCATCTTCAAAATGGTATCAATAGTACAATGAGGACTGACACAACAATAAAAAACAATCTATACACAGAACAAAGGCTTCTCATGCTAGAATTTATATTAAATAAATGTTGCATAAAAAAAGCAAAGAATCCGGCTGTTTTTCATTCTGATGTTTTTGACATCATCTTCTCTCGCCAAGATGAAACTGAAAAATCTCATTGCAGGGCATCAGAATATCACTGTAACAGTTTTATTAGATTAATTCCTGGATGTGTTACCTAATTACTAGGTCCCTGTAGAAACTTCATTCTGGATGCTGATTAGCCGGAGGCATCATGCTTGGCTTATCTTCTGGGCATAATCCTAATAAGATATTACTTTATCTGCATCTGCTAATCATAGATATTGCATTAGCTACTAAATGATTTGACTTCTTCAGAATGCTTATTATTATAATACTGTTACCGAAAATAATGGTGGTACGATAGGCTAAAATTGAAATGTACTACAAAAGTAACTTGTTATCCTTTCTCAAAGAAAATTTTTGTCTATTCCTTGAAAGACCTGAGAAAGCACAAAATCATAACTAGTAGAAACACCTTCAATCCATTAATTCGTGATAGTGTTAAAAAGATGAAGATTAAATAATATTTACATAAGTTATTTAGAAATGTCATCCCATATTAAAAAATACCATTTATGTGTAAAGGAGCATCGAATATCAAAAAAATGAAGGCATCTCATCCTGGGACCCAAAGAAATAAACCTTAAAGAGAATATTACCCTGGCCTAGAATAATAGGAGGAACTCACCTAAACAGTAAAATGCATTCAGTTTAATGACAGAACTAAAAACAATGGTGTTATATCTCAGTAATGCAGACAGGCTGTTATCAGTTCATCATCTTTATTTCACACACACACAGACTAGCTTCCCAGTCTCCTCCCACTATTCCTAAGGCTGCAACATTCTAACATCCTTAGGTAATTAACTTTATAAAACTTAACACAGCTTATGCAAATACACAACATCTTCCCCCCTCTATTATGCTTCAAAACCTGGAAACCTTATAAAGTGCCTGATGGGTTTTCTGGTGTTTGTGGCTGTGCAACCACATTCGGTGTATCATTCCAGAAATGCCAGTTAGAGGCAGTGTCCTGCAACTGTGAAGGCTCAGAAACAGGTACTAAACTGCTCATCTTTTCCTTGTGAGTCATTTTTTATTTGGGCTTAAAGTATAGAAGGTCGCTGAGGGAGCCATATGTAATGGTGCTCCGATTTTGAGATACAGGTAGCCCTAATATCTAAAGTACTACAGCTGTATTTCCCATATACAAGTCACACTCATACATGGATAGTAGGTACTGCCAGGCCCAGGGTGAAGATTCCATGGTTACAGTGAGATGTGATTCCAATGGAAGCTCTGTCATTTCTGGGACTTGTTCATTCCAATGTTATTGCAGATCACAGGTTTTATGGTTCACCCCTGCCATGACAGGCCCTGGGCACTTGCCATCTCTGGCCATTACTTAAAGCACCGACCTCCAATATATCACTGCCAGAGGCTCCTCACTTTCATTTACTCTCTCAGGTAAATTAGAATTTAATTCACCGTGTTTATGTAATGCGGCTATCCTTGCTGTTCAAAGCCTTCTCATAATTACATGCAACTCATTCTGCGTGAAAAATTTAAATAAGGTACAGTAGATATCAGCAGGGAATCCCATTTGGCAGTAATGATAACAATTAATTTGAAACAAACAGATGAGCTTTTTAATTATTAACATGTTTTGTGGGAGCCTCAAGATACCCATAGGACAGCTCATTTCTCTGGAAACAATTTCCGGAACCACCTTGCTCCAGCCGTGATCATTATTTGTTTACCAAGAAGCAAATCTGCATGTGCCGTTTAGGAAATCCTAATGATCTGGTGTGTGCTATGTCCCCATTTCAACAACTTTAAAGCAATGTAGCACATTTTCTTCTATATGTTTATATATATTTATTTCAATAAGCCACAGTGAAGGACATACTGACCCCAAAAAAAGATTCCCTAGAGGCTCCATCAGGATGAAACTTCCCCATGATTCTCAAGGTCCCTCTTGCAAGGTCACGGCTAATGGAAATGAGAACAAGTTTCTCATTAGCCACATACTGAAAGTGATGCTTTCTGTCCTTCCGTAGTGTGTTATAAAACTAGCAGGTATATCTGTGTGTATGAATCAATCAATCTCTCTCTCTCTCTCTCTCTCTCTCTCTCTCTCTCTCTCTCTCTCTCTCTCTCTCTCTCTCTCTCTCTCCTTTTAATTATTATTATAATTATTTACTCATACATGTTGTAAATACAGTGTAGCTAATTGTTACTGTTTGCTATCATTTTTTTATTTTATTCCTTTAAAAGCACATTTGCTTCCCTTGTGGACATGACTTATTCTTTATCACTTTTTCCTGACCCTCTTGCTAGAGAACAGACAGAGGAACATTTTATTGTGTTTCACTTGCAGGCTCACTGCTCCCCAAGTACCACTGGGGCACAATTAACTCTAAGGTTTATTTTAATGTCAGAAAAATTAAGGGGAACTGAATGTCAACCCCCTGGATGAGGCTTTGGAAAGCAATTCAGTTCCAGTTTTTTTCCCCATAGACTTCAATAGAGTTTTCACTTGCTAAACAGTGAAATATATTTTTCTGAATTGAATTGCATCTCAGATTTAGGGGTAATTTATTAAGATTCAACTTGTAAATTCAAGTTTGAATTTTCGAGTTAGATTTTTGGTCAAAACCCACAACTTTAGTCAATTCGAGTTGGATTTTTGGTCAAAACTCACAAATTTAGTTGATTTGAGTTTTAAGGTCGTAATGTTCATCGAGTTATAGATATTCGAGTTTTTTCTTAAATTAAAAAAAGATACTATAAAAATTTTGAGGTTCATTCAAGGTAAAAAAAAACTCAAGCCTCTAAATCTCGTCATGTGATAGACCTTTTTCTCATTGAGTTGAATCTGGCCCACTATTTCTGAACCAGCAGCTACTCATACAGGTTTGGGCAGTGCATTGGGTACATAAAGGATATTACAGAAATTGAAACCTGTGTACTCCTGCCACTCAAATCAAAAGCATTTCCACCTTTACAACAAAGACATTTATTATTGTGGCATGTGCAAAAGCTTAGACACTCTTCCAGCTGGCCAAAAATAAAAACATTTATTGCCCCAGTTTACCCCAAATATTGCCTGTCACTCAAGAATCATCTGCTCCTCTAAGAAACTGAGTGAAGGGGAAACAAACATTACAAAAGGAAAATTGCAAGACCCTTAGCTTGGTAAATCAAAACGTGTTTAGTAAATACTGACTAACCTTTTTTTTTACCTGTGATCAACATTTAGATATAAAAAGAATTGGGGAGCAACTCAAGTATGTGTTCCTGGGGTACAAAATAAATACTGTGAATGGCTGTTTGGTAGTCCCTATATAGACTGGCAGCCTACAGGAGGTTCTGTCTGGCAGTTCACCTGGTTTTTATGCAACTAAAACTTGCCTCCAAGCCAGGAATTAAAAAATAAGCACCTGCTTTGAGGCCACTTGGAGCAACATCTAAGGGGACGGTAAGCAACATGTTGCTCATAAGCCACTGGTTGGGGATCACTGTCTAAACTTTTGCACATGTTGCAATTAGTCTTGTCTTTGTTCCTTTATTTAAATTGGTGAAATATAATGTAACAGCAAATTTGTTGTATTTTTAACCAATTCCTTCAGTGGACAGTTATTATTTTTCAATTACAAAGTTATCTGAATATGCAGTTTGGTAAGGGGTGCCCAAAGTTTTGCCTTTAACTGTACCATGAGCCTGATGGGGCTGATTTGCTTGTTTTTGCTAACTTTTTAGAAGGCCGTAAGTCATTTATCAGAAAGGCTGGTGGAAGCACATAAATAGTTTGCAGAACTTTAGCTGCCCACACATTTGCAGAAACTAATTAAATAAATAGGAAAACAATATTGCATTCTACCTGAAAATAAAGAAAGATATAGGTGCACATTTACTAAGGGTCAAATATCGAGGTTAATTAACCCTCGATATTCGACAATCGAAGTTAAATCCTTCAACTTCGAACATCGAAGTCGAAGGATTTACCGCAAATACTTTGATCGAACGATCGAAGGATTTTAATCCAACGATTAAACGATTTTCCTTTGATCAAAAAAAGAAAGCTTATGGGGAAGGTCCCCATAGGCTAACGTTGGTGCTCGGTAGGTTTAAAGTGCCGAAGTAGGTAGTCTAAGTTTTTTTTAAAGAGACAGTACTTCGACGATCGAATGGTCGAATAGTCGAACGATTTTTAGTTCGATTCGAAGTCAAGTCGTAGCCAAAGGTCGAAGTAGCCTATTCGATGGTCGAAGTACCCAAAAAAAACCTTCGAATTTCGACGTTTTTTTACTTCGAATCCTTCACTCGAGCTTAATAAACGTGCCCCATAGTGAACCTTGAGTCCACCTTTATGTCCTTGTCTTTCTGTATTAATACTCCCATACACTGTACTACAGGAGAGTGTTACTTAAGTCGCAATTTGCTTTTAGAGTGACAGCCATGATTAATTAACCCAGGAGAGATGGTGACATGGGGTGTAATGCCGACCAAGGCACTTTCTTCAGGGGTTAAGACACAAAAACTCACTGATTTTTTCCCAGAGGATCCTAAATCTTTTTGGTTGTCAGTCTTTGCACACTTCTGAAGTCATAGGGGTAAAGTTCTGCCACTAGAGTGAAATTCCGCAGCTCTCCATTCATTTCTATGGGATTTTGAAAGGCATATTTATCAATGGGTGAAAGTGAAAGTTCACCCTTTGATAAATACGCCTATAAAAATCCCATAGAAATGAACGGAGAGTGGCGGAATTTCACTTTAGTGGCGGAACTTCACTATTAACTTCACTCTTCGATAAATATACCCCATAGATAGATATGGAATGGAAGTAATGGTAATAGTACCTAATTTTACCTACAAAAACTGGAAAACCTTATTGACTCGAGTATAAGCCTAGGGTGCATTCCAGTACACCCTGTGTTGTGATGTCTGTACATATACACGAGATGCAATGCGAGAGAGAGAGAGAGAGAGAGAGAGAGAGAGAGAGAGAGAGAGAGAGAGAGATTCTTAGCTGAAACAAAAGCACTTGACATTCCATACTGCTGTTGAACAATGACCAGACAGGGGTATAAGTCACTAGGAGGACAATGTAAACCTGAAACTCAGCAGCTATTGCAACTACAACTCCCAGAATCCTTGTGTGACTCAGACTGGAAAAGGCTGCTGGGAAATGCAGTTTATAGTTATCTGGCTGAGCCATGCGGCAAGGCCACAGGTAGGGCTAATTACAGGCCACTTGTTGCCCTGCGGTTACTGCCCCCTCCCCCCCCAGTAAGGCCTGTAGCAGTTACTCACATGGGCTCCAATATTGCGATACAACTGCTCCTCTATTGCGATACAACTGCTCCTCATACTGCTGTCCTCATACTGCTGTACTCTGTGTAGTTTCCCCAGCAGGTTCCAGTAATGGCGAAGAGATGGGGGCAGGGACGGGAGCAATTACCCTGTGAAATCCTGTCCGATGGTCCCCTCTGTAACACCGGATCAAGTCCCCTAACCAAGCGCCGTATAATTTAGCAGGCAGCAGGCCCTACGGTGAGCCGGAAAACAGACACCTTGAGGCAATAATCTGGCGATCTAAGACGAGACTAACAATTGGTGCGCTGTATGGGCGGAGCTGGGAGGAGCTCGCATGGGAAGCTGTATGCCGCTGCTACATGGAGAATGTGTGAGTGAGAAAGAGAGAGAGATGCACCTCTGAAGCCGGTTTTACTGTTTAATCCAGCCCTAGCTGCGGGCAATTACACATCGGCGCCCGTACTTTGGAAACTCAAGGGAAAGGTCAAGTATCGGCGCATGCCCATTTATAGAACAAACACTATAGTGCAGGGAAAACGCCTGCCGTGCGGGTCACAGGAGGACATTGCAGGAGCGCATTGATTGTAATTTTGCACATTGACCCGAGTATAAGCCGAGGTAGACTTTTTCAGCACATTTTGGACGCTGAAAAACTCGGCTTATACTCGAGTATATACGGTAGTTATGGGTTATCTAGAATGCTCGGGACCTGGGGGGTTTCCAGATAAGGGATTTATCCGTAATTTGGATCTCTATATTCTATGTCTACTAAAAAATCATTTAAACATTAAATAAACCCAATAGTTTGGTTTTGCCTCCAATATGGATTAATTATATCTTAGTTAGGGTCCAGTACAAGGTACTGTTTTATTATTAAAGAGAAAAAAAAATAATTTTTAAACATTTTAATTTTTTGATTAAAATGGAGTCTATGGGAGATGACCTTCCCATAATTCCAATCTTTCTGGATAATTGGTTTCCGGATAACGGATCCCATAATATAATAAATGTGTTCAATCATATTCAAGTCCCATTACGTAGCACTAATGATAACAGATAGTTATTAATGTTTTTTTGTAGTACAAGGCTGCGGGATCATTGGATAGATGGATAGATAGATAGATAGATGATAAATAGATAGATAAATAGATGATAGATAGATGGATAGATAGATAGATAGATGATAGATAGATAGATAGATAGATGGATAGGTGGATAGATGATTGATAGATAGATAGATAGATAGATAGATAGATAGATAGATAGATAGATAGATAGATGGATAGATAGATGGATAGATACAGTAGATGATAGATAGATAGATAGATAGATAGATAGATAGATAGATAGATAGATAGATAGATAGATAGATGATAGATAGATGGATAGATAGATAGATGATAGATAGATAGATGGATAGGTGGATAGATAGATGATAGATAGATAGATAGATAGATAGATAGATGAATAGATAGATGATAGATAGATGGATAGATGGATAGGTGGATAGATAGATAGATGATAGATAAATAGATAGATAGATGGATAGGTGGATAGATAGATAGATAGATAGATAGATAAATAGATAGATGATAGCTAGATGGATAGATGGATAGGTGGATAGATAGATAGACTATACATGGATGATGCATTATTTTTCTGAAATGCAAAAGCCATGATATTCATATAACCATCATTCTGTTATGCTACAAATAACCATATTGCTTTGCATATGTGGAAGACTATTTGATTGATTGAAAATTTCTATTAGATAAATAATGATATAAGAATTACAAAGGGAAGGAGATAAAAGGTCCAAAGTAACCAGTGTACAGTGTGGTAAGATAGTACTTGAGTCTGGGCTCAAATATGGTTATAAGTCCTTTTCCTGGAAGGCAAAATAAAGCTTTATAAATATTTGCAAAAGGTCTGCCAGTTCGTATGGATAGTTTTACTTGATCTGAGGCTTTTCCAGCACACAGGTGTCAATTACCTGAATAGAAAACTTATACAGCAGCATTTAAAATCTCAAATACCCATCAAATTCTGTGGTTAAAGGCATTTCTGGTGCTTCCATTAACTCATCTACTCTCCAATTACACACAGTATTGATTTACTCTGACAAGCTAAACACTGTTTGGTACTTTAATACAGTCTCAGAATTTATCACAGCACAAGACAATCTTTCCTAGTTGCCCTTTCAAGTAAATGTGACCTTTCGCATCAATCCACATAATCCTCAAACGGGATTTAAGAAATGTAAACAGCCTTCCTCAATTGTTTCCAAAGAACATGTTGGTTTTGTGCAACAAACTGAGCTTTACTGTTCCACATAAATATAGATGAAAATATACAGCACAGGTATGGGATCCGTTATCCAGAATGTTATTGAGAAAGAATTACGGAGAGGCTGTCTCCCATAGACTCCATTTTAGTAAAATTTTTAAAAATGATTTCCTTTTTCACTGTAATAATAAAACAGTACAGGTATGGGATCCCTGATCCAGAAACCCAATATCCAGAAAGCTCCGTATTGGCTCCTGTAGACTCCATTTTATCCAAATAATCCAAATTTTTAAAAATGATGTCCTTTTTCACTGTAATAATAAAACAGTAGCTTGTACTTGATCCCAACTAAGATATAATAAATACTTATTGGAAGCAAAACCAGCCTATTGGGTTTATTTAATGTTTAAATTAATTTCTAGTAGACTTAAGCCATGAAGACCCAAATTACGGAAAGATCCATTATACAGAAAACCCCAGGTCCTGTGCATTCTGGATAACAGGTCCCATACATGTACCTTGTACTTAATCCCAACTAAGATATAATTAATCTTTAATGGAAGCAAAAACAGCTGATTGGGATTTAATGTTTATATAATTTTCTAGTAGACTTAAGGTATGAAGATCTAAATTATGGAAAGATCCATTATCTGGAAAACCTCAGGTCTTGTATTCTGGATAACAGGTCTCATACCTGTACAGTATATGCATAATATTGGGATTGTAATCAGGTTGCTGTAAACTCAAGAAAAAAACAGAAATGATCAGACTGACTGGCCAAGCGTTTATATTTTTTGGCCTATAGATTAAGTGATCAGCCTTTGATGTGGGATCTCATGCTAGAGACCATGGTTCAATTCCCTGTGCCAACTCCTTGTGACCATGCACAGAGCACTTAATTGCTTGGTGTCCTGGTATGGTTAGAGTGCTTACAATGGCTGCCTTGAAGAGGAAGTGCCTGGCAACTAACCCATCAGCACTAAAAAATTAATTCATAACAACAGCCATATACACATGCTGCTCACACTGAATATAAAGATGAATTATTAAAATTGACAATTTTAGCCTTACAAAGCATTTGTTTTTAGATGGGGTCAGTGATCCCCCCATTTGAAAGCTGAAGAAGACAGAAGAAGAAAGTAAATGTTTCAAAAACAATACAAAAGAAAAAATGAAGACCAGTTGAATAGTTGCTTAGAATTAGCCATTCTATAAAATATTAAAAGTTAACTTAAAGGTGAACCACCCCTTTAAAAACGCTAAAGCATATAACTGCAGATACGTCTTACATTAGTAAATTACCTCTATTATCCGCATTGACATTATATTTGATCTTACGTAAGGCCAGATCTAGTAGCATTTATTTTGTGATATATATTCCCAAATGTCCACTCTCATCATTACTAGTTACAGATGTATTTGTCACGTTCGGCACCCTATATCTAGAACCCAAGCTAAGCTCCCTGGTCTCGGCTCTCACTTCTGCCTTTACCCGCTGCCTTTCACCTTGGGAGGAGCCCTCGGCTAATTGTATGCCGCCAGGTCTTATTTGAGAGAGGAGCAAAGCAAACGATTCTGGACGAGCAAAGGGGCACAATCGTCTCTCCAGGATACTGGAAGGAAGAACACCACCAGGAACAGGCAGGCCGGACCAGCACAAGCATAGAGTCAGGATTGGAGAATGTAGAATAGTCAGTGGACAGGCAAGGGATCAGGATTGGAGAGGTCAGAATAGTCACAGACAGGCAGGAACAGGATTGGAGAGGTCAGAAGAGTCAACAGGCAGGCAAGGGTCAAAACATAGTAGATCAATCAGGATTCAAGTTAGAAAGCACCCAGGAACAAGGCAAATTGAACCTAATAATGGGCAATCCTAAACATACTGAATTCCCCTTTTAATCTGTTTGAATTTGGCGACATTGCGCACTGACGTCACACGCCAGCGTCACTCCGCCTTTAAGAAACGAACGTGCGCGCGGCACGCGCCTTAGAGGAAGGAGCAGCGCAGTGGGCGTCCACGCCGAGGAAGAGGCGGTGGACTCCGCTGCCCACTAGACCACCAGGGTCTAGTATTTCAAACACAGTGAAAATTCTATTCTAGGCCCAGCACTGCCATAAGGGGGCAGCCTCGTTTTACCTGACCTATTTTAACTACACAAGGATTAATCAGCTTGTTACGGCCCTTGCATGAACAATTTCAAGATCCTGTGTCCTATTGATTTTAACCTGGTCAAATTGCTTTTCTACCTCTTTTGCTTTTAGGTAAGACTTAATATCAATTATTTCTGCATTAGTTTGACCCTGTAAAAAGTCTGATAATGGATTGTTCCCGTAGTGAGTTTGTGAAGGTCATGGTATAGCTGTAGAAATAAGTCAACTGGACTTGCTGTGCTTTTCTTGAAGACGTTTCACCAGTCATCCAACTGGCTTTCTCAATTCAGAAAATAAAGAAAATATTGACGTCTTCAAGAAAAAAAACAGCAAGTCCAGTTGATTCGACTTATTTCATAGTGAAATAATCATAGTCATAGTAAATGACTCCTTCATTCTTGGATATACTTTCTGCTTTGGTTTTTATGTTCAGCTCTGGCGGATGACTGGATCTCAGGAGCTCCAGGGATAAGAGTGGATAAAAACTGCACATATTGACCACTGCAGGTCACTGGAATGGCTAGCCATAGTACTGGGGAACTACTCAGCAGTGCAGAACAGCTTTAGTTTATGATACATAGAACTATAGAGCATTCAGTAATACAACCTAACCTCAAGTTACTTAAAGGAGAAGTAAATCCCTTATTAAAAAAACCCTACCCCCCTACCCTACGTAGACCCCCTCCCTCCTCCCCTCCAGCCTAGCTGCTACCCTGGGCAAATGCCACTAACTTTTTACTTACCGCTCGGTGCAGATTCAGGGCATCAGAGTTCCTGGCAGCCATCTTTTTCTCTTCGGTCTTCTTCGGGAAGTAAGTGCCGTATTGGCGCATGCGCAGCTGGAGCTGTCTTCAGGTTTTCGACAACTGTGCATGCTCCGAAAGTCACGGAAATTGCTGAATCACCGTAAGAAGTCCCGAAGATTACTGAAGAAGAAGATGGCTGCCGTGAACTCAGCCGAATCTGCAGCGAGTGTTAAGTAAGAAGTTAGGGGCATTTACTTCTCTTTTAAGCAACAATCGCAATAGCCTGAGCTAAAGGAGAAGGTATATTCATACCATGGATACCCATAATTCAAAATGTAAAAGACATTTGCAATTTTCAGTTATTCAAACAGCGTATATTCCCAATATTCTTATATTAAAGATGCTGCATTCAGGGCCAGAATTAGGGGTAGGCAGAAGAGGTGCCTGCCTAGGGTGCACCAATGAGGGGGAGCTGGGCAGGTACCTGTTGAAGCACTCTTTGCCTACTCCTAGTCCAAGTTTGCGTGCTACCAGGTTCTCTAGGATGTCTCTTTTCTGCTCATCCCCCCTCCGCAAGGAGGCGATAACAGGTCCTGTACTTCAGTTACAAAGTGCTCAGTGTATTTGAATGTTCCTTAAAAGGTCATGCACTACAGGTATGGGATCTGTTATCAGGAAACCTGTTCTCCATAGACTCCATTTTAAAATTTTAAGTAGTTAAAATTTTTAAAAATGATTTCCTTTTTTCTCTGTAATCTCTGTATAGGTATAATTAATCCTTTATGGAGGCAAAACAATCCTGTTTGGTTTATTTAATGTTTAAATATTTTTTTGAAAATGTAAGGTAAGGAGATCCAACTTACAGAAAGACCCCTTATCCGGAGAATGCCAGGTACCATATGCATATATAAATAACATAGCCCTAAGATATTATAAAATAAGAATAACACTATATTCTCATGTCACCGCTTGTTTTTGGATTTGAAAGGATGCATCATTTTTCTTGATTTAGATGAAGCTTACATTATTTATGTGATAACAGAGAAAGAGAAACACTGATATGTATATGACCATTTTCTGTTGTACTGGAATGATCCATATTGCATCAGTGAATGAATATTTATTTGACTAAAATAACTGATTTATTAGATAAATAATAACTATAAGCATACACGCATTACAAGGGAAGAGTAAGCGAAGGAGATAGATTGGATTTCTGTTGTTTTCCATTAAATTCATTTTCAGAAATCATTCACTAGTCTTGCCTTCCAACTGTGGGACCAAGATTCTCTCTATTTTTCATTTGAGGAAGCTCTAACTGATGACAGCCTTTCATTTATGCAAATTTAAACATTATGAATTTGACAAGACTCCTTTTTCTATTGTTATAAATCCCTTTTATGCTGTGAGCAATTCCATAAAGAAGAAACGATTGTATTCTCTCCTTTTTTATTTAATCCCATTATCTGTAGAATGTAAGAAAACGCTCCATATAACACAAGTTAAAGAGGAAAATGTCTTTCCTAATTAAAGTGGGCTTACATTATAATCTATGGACAGGTGCAAAGCTAGGAGATACAATGTGTTGTATGTATACACTATGCACATAGACCTTCAGCCACTCCCATGAATATAGAACTTTCGCCCATTATCATAGAAAATGACTCCTAAAATACTGTGCTCAAATTAGGCAAGGTTCATAATACTGGAATTCTGCCAAGGCAGCACTCCGATATGTGAATCAATTGTTTCTGGTTTACATGAAATATTAAAATACTAACTTGTACATTCAGTATTTGTTCATGTTCATGTAGAAGACATGTTTATCATCTAACAAGATTATACTCTCTTAGAATGCATAAATTGTGATATACTAGTCACTTTATGTTGCTGCATCCATAATAGAGGCTTATGTATTGTGGGCAGGGGCGCTCCACCAATGAGGCGAGTTGATCCACTCACCTCAGGCGGCAGCGCCCGCCTGGTTACCAGGGGCAGCAAAAATGCCGCTCCTGGTAACTAAGAGCCGACTTTCCGGTTTTCAACCCGGGAAATTCGGCTCTTCTGGTGCAGAGAGCGCAATTGTGCTCTCTACACTAGTGCCATGCAGCGCCCTGACCCCCTCCTGTGCAGAAAATGTGAGCGCCGTGAGGAGGGGTGGGGCAGCAACGGAAGGCCGCCTCAGGCGGCATAGAGCCGTGAATCGGCGCTGATTGTGGGGATTGAAGTAAACGTATAGATGGGGAGAAAGTTGAGATAGAGAAAGTAGGTGGGTAGGTGCAGCGGGGTGTTGGCGATAGGAATGCACCAAATCCAGGATTCGGTTCGGGATTCGGCAAGGATTCGGCCTTTTTCAGCAGGATTCGGATTCGGCCTTCTTTCCGGCCGAACCAAATCCTAATTTGCATATGCAAATTAGGGGCGGAGAGGAAAATCGCTTGACTTTTTGTCACAAAACAAGGAAGTAAATTGTTTTTCCCTTCCCACTCCTAATTTGCATATGCAAATTAGGATTTAGATTCAGACAAATCCAAAATAGTGGATTCGGTGCATCGCTAGTTGTCGACCATGTTCTTCTCTATTGTTTTGCTTTGTAGGAGCCTTCTTTAAAAAGAAACCATCGTATCCAGACAGCAGAACATTTAGTAAACTGATCTGGGTTAGAGGTAGACATTTCCTCAAATCTGCATATCTCTTTGATTTTGTTAAACCAGTCTTTAATGGTGGGGATATATGTAGTTTTCCAATGCAATGGTATTAGGAGTTTTGCTGCATTCGGTAGCTGGGGTTCTAAAACAGAGTTAAAGATTGCTACCGGTTGTGTGTTATGGAATAACAGAACATGTAAAGGGTCTGTAGGTATGTGGACCCCAAGGATTTGACTAGAAAGTAGGCAAAAAGGTACCAAAAAAGGTCTTATGAGGTTACAGGTCCAAAAGATATGGTACAAAGTACCTTTTTCTCTATTGCAACAGCAGCAAATGCTGTTTGAGGTTTTATATATATATGCTGTATCTTAGAAGGCGTCGAGTACCACCTTGTAACTATCTTATAGTTAAGTTCCTGTATTCGGCAGCATCTCGAGCTTTTGAGTAATTTATTAAGCATATTTCAATCTGTACATCTTCTAATTGAATATTTGCATCAAGTAGTTTTGATGTATCCTTTTTCACATCCACACAGTCATAGTTTATGTGGAGCAACCTCCAAATCTTTGGGGTAAAATATCGGCAAAATATTTATTTAAAAAAGTGAATTATTGGGCTTTGTGCTTTTTCTTAAAAAGATGGACACACTATTTATGTTTCATACAGGTGCGGTAATCTAGTTTCTCTACAATGGAATGGATATATTAACAAAGGGGTCCCCAACCGTTTTTTACCCATGAGCCAAATTCAAATGTAAAAAGAGTTGGGGAGCAACACAAACATGAAAAAGTCCTTTCGGTACCAAATAAAGGCTGTGATTGGCCATTTGGTAGCCCCTATGTGGACTGGGAACCTACAGGAGACTCTACTTGGCACTATACTTAGGGGCCGATTCATCAAGGGTCGAATATCGAGGGTTAATTAACCCTCGATATTCGACTAGGAATATCGAAGTCGAAGGATTTAGCGCAAATGCTACGATCGTACGATCGAAGGATTATTCCTTCGATCGAACGATTCGAAGGATTTGAATCCAACGATCGAAGGAATATCCTTCGATCAAAAAAACTTAGGCAAGCCTATGGGGACCTTCCCCATAGGCTAACATTGACTTCGGTAGCTTTTATCTGCCAAACTAGGGGGTCAAAGTTTTTTTTAAAGAGACAGTACTTCGACTATCGAATGGTCGAATAGTCGAACGATTTTTACTTCGAATCCTTCGATTCGAAGTCATAGTCGTAGTCGAAGGTCGAAGTAGCCCATTTGATGGTCGAAGTAGCCCAAAAAACACTTTGAAATTCTAAGTTTTTTTACTTCGAATCCTTCACTCGAGCTTGATGAATCGGCCCCTTAGTTTGTATGCAATCAAAACTTTCTTCCATGCCTGGAATTCAAAAATAAGCAAGAACCTGCTTTGAGGCCAGTGAGACCAACATCCAAGGCCAGTGAGAGCAACATTCTCACAAGCTACTGGTTGGGGATCACTGTAGTAACATATCACTGATACCACTGGGTGCCATCAAAGCAGTATCCAGGTCAGAATTATTTGTAAGACATTCCAAAAAACACATATAAAATGGGACAAGGTGCCCAATGCATAAACCATGAAAGCAGCACTCTCTACTCTAGAATGGAGAAAAATTAGTTGCTCCTATCTTTTGTATGGTATTCAGATCTTGCTTGCCAGGGGACTTGGGCTACACAGTTGCTGTGCTCGGCTAAGTGTCACAACTAAGTACAGATATGGCACCTGTTATCCAGAATGCTTGGGACCTGGGGTATTCTGGATAATGGATCTTTCCATAATTTGGATCTTCATACCATAAGTCTACTAGAAAAGAATTTAAAAAAGAAATAAACCCAATAGGCTGGGTTTAATTCCAGTAGGGATTAATTAAATCATAGTTTGGATCAAGTACAAGGTACAGGTTTATTATAAGAGAGAAAAAGGAAAAGCATTTTTAAAAAAATTGGATTATTAGGGGGCCAATTTACTTAGCTCGAGTGAAGCAATAGAATAAAAAAAACTTCGAATTTCGAATGTTTTTTTTTGGCTACTTCGACCTTCGACTACGACTTCGAATCGAACGATTCGAACTAAAAATCATTCGACTATTCGACCATTCGATAGTCGAAGTACTGTCTCTTTAAAAAAAACTTCGACCCTCTAGTTCGCCACCTAAAACCTACAGAGGTGCCATGTTAGCCTATGGGGAAGGTCCCCATAGGCTTTGTAACAATTTTTAGGTCGAAGAAAAATCATTCGATCGATGGATTAAAATCCTTCGAATCGAACGATTTGAAGGATTTTTTGTTCGATCAAACTATTTGCGGTAAATCCTTCGACTTCGATATTTGAAGTCAAGGGATTTACATTCGGCAGTCGAATATCGAGGGTTAATTAACCCTCGATATTCGACCCTATGTAAATCTGCCCCTTGGAGTCTATGGGAGATGGCCTTTCCATCTTTTGGAGTTTTCTGGATAATGGGTTTTCTGGATAACTGATCTCATACCTGTAGTGCATGGCCTTTAATGATCATTCAAATAAACGTAGCCTTTTGTAATTTAAGTACAGGTATGGGACCTGTTATCCAGAATGCTTGGAACCTGATAACGGGTAATTTGTATCCCTATAACTTAAAGGCTTTTACAAGTGAGTATTTTTTTATGCATTTGACGTTCGTTTGAGACACAGATTTGAGTGCAACTAAATGCATCAGCTAATTGATTCCATTATATTCTGCCTGTTTGTTCTCATGAGTGTTCACAGTTACATTTCATTGAAAAAAAGCATACTGTAATAATAGCAATTAGGCAGGTTTTATATAGACATAAAATAACTCGATGAACATGTCTTTTTTCAATCTAAGTAGCTACTATGCCACTATGATAATTACAGTTCTGTATTCTAGATATTTAATAGCAGCTTCTTCTGGTTAAATTATGTGAGTAAAAAGAAGTTTCCTATTACATTAACTACGCAAATTGCAGGTCATGTTTGTATATAACTGATAGAATTAAATAAACCTGTTATCATGCTGTTACTACTAGACATGATGATGGATTTATCCATGTACAGGGAAGAAAAGCATGCAGAAATGATGAAAATAAATCTGCTTATTTGGCCTTGATCACTGAGCCAAAATAATCACTGAGAGACTGATTGATTTAAGCCTGTGGATTGTTCATTCAGAAGACCCCCTGATAAAACATGTAGTATTGTTAAAACTCAATTTGTATTTAGAAGAGATGTCTAGATATTATCACCTAATATATAAATGTATAATTTAAAGTTGCCTACCTTAATACTTCACCCATCCCATACCCCCAGAATGTTGGAAGTGAAGGAGCAATCAATATGGTTATTACATTCCCCATCTTACTTAGGGCAGGAGTACAATTAAAATTATATATACAACTAGGGGCCACCAGTGATATCCAATAAAAATAGCCTCCCCCCTTATCTCTCAAGACCAGGATTGTAGTGGGCTGCCGAGACACTGGCAAAAAAATGTTGGTGCCATTGCTTCTACCCCAGATCACAACTAGTGATGGGCCAATTTATTCGCCAGGCGTGAATTCGCTGCAATTTCCCGCGATTCGCCACCGGCAAATAAATTCGCGATACAGTCACGAACATTCGCCAAAAAAACGGACTCCGTCGCCGCTTTGCAAATTTATTCTCTGTTTCACGAATTTCACTAGGAAAGCAAAGCGAAACGCCCCAAATTCGCCCATCACTGATCACAGCCGCAAGAGTTAAGTATCCATTTAATGCATGATGCATGAATTCCTTTTACCCACAGGCAAATGGATCATTTCAGACCTGATCTTGATATTAGTTATAGAGAAGAAGATGAAGGTCTCAATGAATTAATCCAAGACTTCAGGAACTGCAAGTGCTCCATTGTTTTAACACTTTATAACACTACAGCTGCTTTTGTTGCAACTAGGGAAGCATTGAATGGAATGGAATGAACCATTCGGGGGTCAGCATTTTGTCAGCAGGATTTCAGATTCGGCCAGATCCTTCTACCCGGCTAAAACAAATCTGATATCTAATTTGCATATGCAAATTAGGGGCGGGGAGGGAAATTGCGTGACTTTTTGTCATCAAACAAGGTAAAAATGTTTTCCCCTTCCCATCCCTAATTTGCATATGCAATTAGGATTCGGTTTGGTATAAGGCCAAATATTTCCCGAAGGATTCGGGGAGTACAGTCGAATCCAAAATAGTGGATTCGGTGCACCCATAGTTGCAACTGTAACCGATTAGCAGCCAGAATATGTGTAGTGATGGGTGAATTTGCGTCGTTTCACTTCGCCGAAAAATTCTCAAAATTCGCCAGTGTCCGTTTTTATGGCGAAAATGCGCAGGCGTCCATTTTTTGCCAGCGAATTTTCATGGCCGTTTTGCAAATTTATTCGCCGCTAATTCGCGCCTAGTGAATAAATTCACCCATCACTAAATATGTGTCCTAGCTCCTGTATCTAACCCTTTAGTCCCATGGGAAGTCTCATAGTGGATATAGCACATGTCAGACTGACTGCCCCAAGCATATCACTTAGGTCTCTAAGAACCTTTCAAGAGTACTTCATTGAGTACATTATGCACACATTGGTTTTTCTTGCAGCCCCTCACCCATCCAAAGAGATTTTACTTTTTTTATCCTAAGCTGCCATTATTTTTAAGTGTCCTTAACATTTAATAAGAGGATTTTTCTAAAAGGAGCTGTGGATTCATTATCACTGTTTGAATGCCAAGGTGGTAGAAGGTATTACAGCTAAACAATGTTGAAGCTAAATCTATTTTAAGCAGATGATAAAAAAAGGACAGAACAGATTAAATATACAGTATTTTAAGAACAGGCTAGAAAAAGTTAAAATAGACCAGCCAATTATTTTGTATCCATTGTCAATTTCTATATTTCTGTATAAACTCTTCTGTAGGAGATTATAGACAAGTTTGTCAGTTAATCTTGCTACGGTGTTAAATCTGACTTCAAAATATATGTTTGCTGGCCATTGGCATGAGGACTTATTAGAACTTGTGTGAATGAACAGGTGACGTTATATAAAATAGACTCCTTGGTCTATTAATATCCTTTTCCCTGCACCTTGTTTGAAAACGTTGCTCAGTCAAAACAGCACAGTCTTCCACATAAAATGTTACAGAAAAATAACAGTGTTTTGGCTCCTGGTCATACGTAATAGTTAAAAGTTGTGAAATCCTCCTTTCCTATCATTCACCTGGAAGGAAAAAATAATACAGTATGTTAGCTCTGCGAGACGTGTAATCATAGAGATTAAGTGGAGGCTACATTCCCACTTCTGCTCGCCATGGAGCTTGTAACCTTGGTGTGTCCTTGCTAACCTGGTGGGATGAAGGAAGACAGCACTTATTGTCAGTAATGGTCTTGCCTGTTATATAAGGTTGGCTTCTGATTGGTAGAGATGTCGCGAACTGTTCGCCGGCGAACTTGTTCGCGCGAACATCGGGTGTTCGCGCTCGCCGGAAGTTCGCGAACGTCGCGCGACGTTCGCCATTTTGGGTTCGCCATTGTTGGCGCTTTTTTTTGCCCTCTCACCCCAGACCAGCAGGTACATGGCAGCCAATCAGGAAGCTCTCCCCTGGACCACTCCCCTTCCCTATAAAAACCGAAGCCCTGCAGCGTTTTTTCACTCTGCCTGTGTGTGCTGAAGAGATAGTGTAGGGAGAGAGCTGCTGCCTGTTAGTGATTTCAGGGACAGTTGAAAGTTTGCTGGCTAGTAATCGTTTTGATACTGCTCTGTTATTGGAGGGACAGAAGTCTGCAGGGGTTTGAGGGACATTTAAGCTTAGGTAGCTTTGCTGGCTAGTAATCTACCTTCTACTGCAGTGCTCTGTATGTAGCTGCAGTGGGCAGCTGTCCTGCTTCTGATCTCATCTGCTGACTGCTGCAATAACAGTAGTCCTTGTAAGGACTGCTTTTATTTATTTTTTTGTTGTTTTACTACTACTACTACTACTACTATAAGAGACCAGTGCTATTAGTCTAGCAGTGTTGGGGAGTGGGACTGGTGTGCTAATCTGCTGCTCCTAGTAGTTCAGCAGCACCAACTTTAATTTTTTTTTTTTAATATTCATTTTTTTTTATTTTACTTTTTTTTATTTTACTACCGCTGTAGTAGTGTATAAATTGACCTTTTAGGCATTATTTGCCCTGTAGGCATTATTTGCACACTGTTTTCTTCAACCCGCCATCTAGCTGTGTGACCTTGTTCACATTCTGTCTAAATATCCATAATATTACCGTCTCCAGAAAAAACACCGGAGTGACTTTTTTACAGCAGCCATAATATATTTTACGTAATCCGTATCCACCGCTGTAGTAGTGTATACGTTGACCTTGTAGGCATTATTTGCACAGTGTTTTCTTCAACCCGCCATCTAGCTGTGTGAGCTTGTTCACATTTTGTCTAAATATTGATAATATTATCGTCTCTAGAAAAACCACTTGAGTTACTTTTTTTCAAGCAGCATTCATATATTTTACGTAATCCGTATCCACCGCTGTAGTAGTGTATACGTTGACCTTGTAGGCATTATTTGCACACTGTTTTCTTCAACCCGCCATCTAGCTGTGTGACCTTGTTCACATTCTGTCTAAATATCCATAATATTACCGTCTCCAGAAAAAACACCGGAGTGACTTTTTTCAAGCAGCCATAATATATTTTACGTAATCCGTATCCACCGCTGTAGTAGTGTATACGTTGACCTTGTAGGCATTATTTGCACAGTGTTTTCTTCAACCCGCCATCTAGCTGTGTGAGCTTGTTCACATTTTGTCTAAATATTGATAATATTATCGTCTCTAGAAAAACCACTTGAGTTACTTTTTTTCAAGCAGCATTCATATATTTTACGTAATCCGTATCCACCGCTGTAGTAGTGTATACGTTGACCTTGTAGGCATTATTTGCACACTGTTTTCTTCAACCCGCCATCTAGCTGTGTGACCTTGTTCACATTCTGTCTAAATATCCATAATATTACCGTCTCCAGAAAAAACACCGGAGTGACTTTTTTCAAGCAGCCATAATATATTTTACGTAATCCGTATCCACCGCTGTAGTAGTGTATACGTTGACCTTGTAGGCATTATTTGCACAGTGTTTTCTTCAACCCGCCATCTAGCTGTGTGAGCTTGTTCACATTTTGTCTAAATATTGATAATATTATCGTCTCTAGAAAAACCACTTGAGTTACTTTTTTTCAAGCAGCATTCATATATTTTACGTAATCCGTATCCACCGCTGTAGTAGTGTATACGTTGACCTTGTAGGCATTATTTGCACACTGTTTTCTTCAACCCGCCATCTAGCTGTGTGACCTTGTTCACATTCTGTCTAAATATCCATAATATTACCGTCTCCAGAAAAAACACCGGAGTGACTTTTTTCAAGCAGCCATAATATATTTTACGTAATCCGTATCCATCGCTGTAGTAGTGTATAAGTTGACCTTGTAGGCATTGTTTGCCCAGTTTTTTTGGCCGCAGCCACTGAAGCACAGAGGCCAGAAAAAATATGCCATATAAATGCTGAAAATAGTAATTTTTTGCCATACGTTGACTCAACGTATATGGCAAAAAATGACTATTTTCAGCATTTATATGGCATATTTTTTCTGGCAACTGTGCTTCAGTGGCTGCGACCAAAAAAACTGGGCAAACAATGCCTACAAGGTCAACGTATGGCAAAAAATGACTATTTTCAGCATTTATATGGCATATTTTTTATGGCAACTGTGCTTCAGTGGCTGCGTCCAAAAAAACTGGGCAAACAATGCCTACAAGGTCAACGTATGGCAGTTGTTTAAAGAGAACAGTAGATTACTAGCCAGCAAAGCTACCTAAGCTAAAATGTCCCTCAAATCCCTGCAGACTTCTGTCCCTCCAATACAGAGCAGTATCAAGCAGATTACTAGCCAGCAAACTTACTATCATCTGTCCCTGAAATCACTAACAGCTCTCCCCCTACACTATCTCTTCCAAGCACACACAGGCAGATTTTTCAGATACATTTTTGCCCTTGATCCCCCTCTGGCATGCCACTGTCCAGGTCGTTGCACCCTTTAAACAACTTTAAAATCATTTTTCTGGCCAGAAATGTCTTTTCTAGATGTTAAAGTTCGCCTTCCCATTGAAGTCTATGGGGTTCGCGAACCGTTCGCGAACCGCTCGCGTTTTTGCGCAAGTTCGCGAATATGTTCGCGAACTTTTTTTCCGACGTTCGCTACATCCCTACTGATTGGAAGGGGGGGAGTCTGGTTACCAAGTGTTAATTCACTCATATGAGGGTTGCATGTGCATTTTTGTAACATCTTAGAATGCTTAGACTGCTTTGACTCTAAACCAAAGACACTTTGCATTCTGATGTGAACCAGATGCCCTATTCTAGATATACTGTAGCCTAAAAGAAAATCACATGTTACTGGTTCAATTGGGGGTGGTGTTGTTTGAACAGTACAGACATTAGAAATAACCCTCAAACTGGTTATATAATATTTTCATCTGATGAATCATTATTATGCCTGTAATCCGTCATATTTAACAGCATTTTACAGAGATTGTACATCATTCACATCAGTCCCTGTCCCAGTGAGCTTACAATTTTATATCCCTATCCAATTTACACACACACTAAGGTCTGTTTTATCAGTAGCCAATTGACCTGCCTGTAGGTTTTTGGGTTGTGAAAGTGTAACCTTAATTTGGATACTGTCTCTTTAAATCACAATTAACCTTTGGCAATCCAGGGGCCCTGAGTCCCTTTTGCGTATGAAAAGTACTGGGATTTACAGCACAGTGACTCCACTCAGGGAATTTCCACTAGGACAAATAAAACGCACAGTTTGCAAATGAAACAGATATAAACTTTTTATAAAACAGTAGTGAAAGAACTTGGGCAATACACAATACATTGATGAACTGGGGACACGTGGGACCTACCTAACACACTATTAGGTACCTGACTGTTTCTCCAACACTGTATTTTTTATTATCAAAGTCCCAATCCTCTGGAAGGGGTTAATAACCACACAGTTCAGTTCAATTGAAATGTCCCTTCCCCAGAGCTTTTATACCACAGGTAGCGCTACCTTTTCCAAAAGTACCTCTACCTTTGGAACTTAAAAGCCGCTCCCACGTAGCAGGTAAATGCACAAAACCTGTCCTCAAATTGGGGCCCCACGCTTGTATCCTTGCCAGTATCCTCCCTTGGGTGGCTCACTCACCGGAGTGCTCTCAGAGGCAGTCACACTGGAGATTACAGGCAGCTCTGCAGCAGTATCAATCTCACCAGTGGCACCTTTCATCTCCTGAGTCTCTAGCACCTTGGCAGGGAACAGGATGGGCTCTCTCTGTACTTCCACAGCTGCAACAGCTTGCAAAAAACTGATTCTGGCTGGATGTTTCAGTATACAACCCCTGTTAAACTCTGTCAGAGACGCTGTACAAATGGTTCCAAAGTCAGGCACTCCCTGGGGGCAGTATCAAGTATGTGCTGCCACCCGGAATAGTTCCCCACAAAGCCCTGCGAACCTTTTTTAAGCGGACCCTCTGACACTGCTAAAAGATCTTCTGTGCTGTTTCAGTGACGCTGGCTGGGGTGGTGCGATCCTTCCATAGGATAATAACAAATGAAAACAGGACTTCAGCCTATGGGAAGATCTCTCCACCCCCAGCCCAGCATCACTGAAGTCACACGGAAGATCCGTTAGTAGTGTCAGAGGGTCGGCTGCACACAGGTTTTCGGGCTGGGTGCGGCTTTGAGGGGAACTATATATATATATATATATATATATATATATATATATATATATATATATATATATATATATATATATACATACATACACACACAGGTATTGGATCCGTTATGCGGAAACCCATTATCCAGAAAGCTCTGAATTACAGAATGCCCATTTCCCATAGACTCCATTGTAATGAAATAATTTTTAAAATTATTTCCTTTTTCTCTGCACTGATAAAACAGTACCTTGAACTTGATCCAAACTAAGATATAATTAATCCTTATTGGAAGCGACCCCAGATTTTTGGGTTTATTTAATGTTTACATGATTTTCTAGGATACGTAAGGTATGAAGATCCAAATTACGGAAAGATCCATTATCCAGATAACCCAAGGTCCTGAGCATTCTGAATAATAGGTCCCATACCTGTATATATAGGTTGGTAGAAGTGTGTGTCATTTTGAGGGGTTGAACTTGATGGGCTTTGGTCTTTTTTTTCAAACCCAACTTACCGTACCTATGTAACTATGTAAAGGTCTGTAACTATAATTTGAATTACTAATACAAGCAAATTTGAACTTGGGTAGTTATCCTTAGCAATCAACTAGCAATTTATTTTTTTCCCCATCCAGCTGCAGGTAGAACAGTGAAAGCAAAATATTGATTACTTTTGGTTACTGCCTAGGTATAAATTTGCCTAGTGGTGCTAAATGACTCCATACTGTATACAAACAATGCCATAAATAACAAGAATATCAGTTTCAGTTTTTTTTAGTGTTTATTAAGAACTAGAGAACTGGGCAAAATACAGTACCAGTGTATAGGCCAGGTAATATCCTTGTCAATGCACTTAACTGTTTTTAGGTGAAAGACTGTATTGTTTCATGTATAAGAGCTAGAGAATTTCGGGCATGTTTTGTCCTGTTGACTTGC
Organism: Xenopus laevis; assembly: GCF_017654675.1. Classification (NCBI taxonomy): domain Eukaryota; kingdom Metazoa; phylum Chordata; class Amphibia; order Anura; family Pipidae; genus Xenopus; species Xenopus laevis. The sequence goes on along the minus strand of NC_054380.1, from coordinate 116,014,924 downwards.
ATATTGGGCCCATAGGAGGACTGAACAAGAAACACAAAATGCATAGGACAAAGACCTGCTGTACACCAAATAATTCCTGTGCGGAATACTGATCTACTGGGGTTCCTACATTTTTAATTTTATATAGTAATTGGCAGTTAAGTAGTGACTTCCTAACTGTTCCTAACAGTTTAAAAGTTTATTATTAAAAATAAAATATACAGATAGGCACATACAGCACATTTGTTTCTTGGTACCAGTGGCTCTATGAATCCATGTTCAGACATTCTAAATAACCCAGCACTCCAGGCATGATTAATAAAGACCCTGGGGAAGCCTCATTAATACCTGCTTGTGCACATTAGCTTCCACACGTTATATGATTCATATTGGAAAAAAAAACAAAAAGAGATAAAACGCACACACAAAAAAAAAAAAAGAGTGGAATGGTGAGATTCCTCTGAGGTCAATAATGCCAGTGTGAGCAGTTGAGTCACCATAGTAGCACTGCCCAAACAAGCCTTTAAATACAGAATAAAATACAAATGGGAGCTTGGGAATATGGAGCTTGTACAGGATTCTATTTTGGGAGTCAGTCGCCCAGGGCACTGCTTCCTAACAGCTGTAACATTGGCAACAGAAAAAATACAGCCCAGGGCCAATCAGGAATTCAAGAAGCACCAACTAAAAAGAGATCTTCATTTTCTTTGTGAAGTATTCAGAAACACAGAGCAAAATATTAAACATTAGGATGTATTTTATATTTCTTGCTTGTGTTATAAGAGTAATCTCAATATATTTTGGTGAAATGTAAGAAGTGACCCTAAATCTTCTTACTGTGTAAATGAATGCGGTTATGTCAATTAACAGGGTTCAGGAATGTAACTGTTCTTTGCCAACTTGTGTATGGTGTGTGTGTTAGAGAGGTGATTATATGTGGCCTTACATGAGAGCTAAAATTGGTTAACCACTCCAAATATATCTGATATCTGAATTTTAAAATTGACAATTATGTTGGTGTGTAGCGGTGCCAGAAAACTGCTAGGTTGGGTAAGACTGGAATGAAATAAAACTTGCCCCAAGACTGAGAGTTTGATGACACATACAAACCATTTTATATCTATCTATATATATCTATATATCTATATATCTATATATATATATATATATATATATATATATATATATATATATATATATATATATATATATATATATATATAATACCGCACTCAATGGGAATACTTGTGAAAAAATAAAGATTTATTGAAAAAATTTGATGTTTCAACACCAGCTGTGCTCTTTCTCAGGGATAACAAAGAGAAATAGCACAGTAAGGAACAGATTTATCAAGGGTCGAAGTAAAAACAATTCGAATTTCAAGCTATTTTTTTTGTACTTCGAATATCGAATAGGCCAACATTTGGTTCAAATGTAAAAAAATTAATTTATCACGTACTGTCTCTTTAAAACTTCGACTTCGAACCATTCGCCATCAAAAACCTGCAGAATTGCTGTTTTAGCCCATGGGGGTCCTCCATGAAGTCATTTGGTGGACTTTGAAAAATCTAAGTTTTTTGGGGCAAATACTTTGATTCGAATTTTATCGAATACACTAAAACTTTGATTCAAACGATTAAATACAGCCACAAAAAAAACATTCGTTTTTTTAATAAATTTCGGTTGGTCTTTTTTTATTCGAATTTCGAAGTTATGGGAGTTCAAAAAAACTCCCATTACTTCGAAATTCGACCCTTGATAAATCTGCCCCTTAGTGTTTGAAACGTCAGATTTTTTACAAGTATTTTCGTTGAGGGCAGTACAATGTCACTTTATTTACTCATATTTACCAGCACAGGAGCAAGTTGCTATATAAGTTTAGGGTGTGCTCCTCCATGTTTTATATATATATATATATATACACATAGTGCAAATAGATGTTGATATTTCAGTACCATGGTCAACAACTGTTGTTTAAATAAGGCAGTTGCCTGCCTTACTCTGCAAAAGACAAGTGCACTCTCAAGGGCAAATTCAACTGCACTGTTCCCCCTCTCAATACATCTTCTTGGAAATAAAACAGAATGAAACAATTTACTCATTAGTGGAAAGTATATTATTATTGTTAAGATAAGAAAATAATCAACAGGCCTCAAAGACAGGTCAAGCTGCTTATGCTTGCTATTATAGAGTCAAATCTTAATACTGCTGAATTGTGATATTGCTTTAATTTGGAAAATAGGAACAGAAAGTGTTTGCTGTGGTATGTGGTTCTTATCAAGAAGCAATGAAACTATCAGGGACATTGAAACACAGTTAATCAAAACAGATAATTGTCTCAAGGATATTAAGTCTGCAATTTCTTGAGTTTTATTTTTAATTTCTTTTAGGCACTGAGATAATGTCTGTATAAAAAAAAAACCTATGAGAAATAAGCAATAATTAAATATGTGATGTACTAACCTGTGAAATTGAATCATATATGTTACGTAATCCAAAATGTTGATGATGTTTTGATCTTGATATAAAATTGTATTACACATTGTAAAGAGAGCCGAGCCACTGTCCGGACCTGTGTGATTGCTTTTTTGCTAATCTGCAGTTTGGTGCATCTTTCAATAAATCTTATCTTCTGATTCTGAGCATTATCGTGTGTCCAGATGTGGTAATTACCTGGGAGTTTAACTACCGAACTCTTCAGTATGCCAAACACTCACATTATGTAACAGTTTAGGACACTTTATTTTGAAAGGTAAACATTTCAATGTTTAGATTTACAGCCATATTGCAATTGTTACCTTTACTCTTTAAATAGCAGAAGTGCTGGCAGCATGTGATTAATGAATTGAATTTCTGGCAGCAAATTAGTTAATATACAGCAATTGATTCTCATCTGTAAGTTTGTTATATCAAGGCAGGGGTTCTGCCACAAATGTCAATAGATTGTTACACATTGCTAGGCACTGTGTTCTGTAAATATATATACATAACTGGGTTTCTATTTTGAATTATAGTGTAATTTCCTTCACTTTACTACCTACAAGTGCTCCTAACATTTTTGTGGACAAAGATGGCATATGGTGAGGGTTTCTGTCCTTGTGACTTCCATATGGCTCATTGCTAGGCAGATATTGTAACAAATAAAGACTGCAGGTAGACTGAATCAGCTGACCAGGCAGTATTAAAGTGCTTTTCTTTGATGAGTAATAAGAATATGAATAGATCTCTAGTATACAGTACCCATAATATACACCCATTCCTGTGGCTTCTGGTTGGTTTAAGTGTTGGACCTAAAACCTGCTGCCTCTATTATTCTCTAATTGATAGATCTCAAGTTGCACCTCCCAGGACCTTAAACAGAAGCAGCTGTGGATGGCAGATACTGTATATATCAGGAAAACACAGGACTTTGCACTCCAGAATGGAACACAAGGACTTGTACCCACATTTGCTGATGACAGGACAGGGTGCAAAGCATTGCAGCATTCTTTGCACTTTGCCCTATGCTGCACCAAACATGACCCCTAAAATCTTCATGTTATTAGCGGTTCAGCGACATGATACCAGCATCAGCATTGGTTTGCTTGTGCTCTTGTGCCAGCCTTTAATTATGGGCATAAAGACAGTAGTGTTTCTGCACTCGCAGGGGCACAGAGACATCACAACAGATAGTAGCTGGAGAAGAGAATTTGCATTTGTTCTGGACATGAATATCAATAGGCCCCGAAAGACAGAAATTGTCCTTTGTAAAATTACAGAGTTTTAACTCTGTTCTTGCACTGAGGGAGATATGACTCTGCAGCCCCCCAAATATCATACCGAAAGCCATAGGAAGTAGCACAACAGTGAAATAGCACAACAGTCGATTTGGCTTGTTTGATACCTCAAGTGGTGGACATGTGACCAGTCATCCACTGTTAAAGCAAAATATACAGTAATTGTTTGTTAAAGAGCTAAAATATTATCTATTGGTGAATGGGTTATGTACTGGCAGAGAAATTGATATATTTGATGATCCATATAATATAATTTTGGATCCTGTTAAGACTAGTTTCCAGTGCACAGAGGGCAGTGTTAAAAAATGCATTTGTATCAACGTTGTTGAAGGAAGTGTGATTGGTAAAATCTCGTTCAAGTTTCTTCCAGCCCATTGTTCTTCTTTTGAGCTCTTCGAGACCTTTGAGCTCCCAAAATGTTTCAACAAGAAAACGGCAATGAGTAGATGCAAGGAAATGTGCTAAAAATCCCAAATTCTCAATCTGCTGCAAAAGTAAATTGTTTATAAACCATAAATGCGTCGCTCAACATTGTTCTATGGTAATGATTGGGCAGAGACACTTTTCAGGTGACAGATGGACCTTGCAGCAGATATAAACATTTTGACACAATTTCGTTTTTAGTAAACAGAAAAATGCCCATAACAGACACTAAATAATCAGATTTAAAGAAGATTTATTCGCTCCAATCTCACATATGCAGATCAATTTAGTACCTGTGTTCACTGGGTGCTGTTAAGAGGCAAAGTGATCCTTCTTTGTCATGGCCTGTTTGGATTCCTATTAAGCATGGGGGTTTATTGGGCTTGGTAATGTGTGTGAAAGTGGCAGTCATTTAACATGTCAAGAACGCAGAGAGAAAGTCCTCAGAAAAAGCCATTACCATATATTATGCTGAGCTGACGATCATTGCAAGGCATATGTGCATTTGTCATTCTCATCATTCTGCATGCTGCATGCTCTGTCCCACAGTATAACCTTACTATACACACTATACTAGAATTTGCAACTTGTTCAGAAGACACAATATAGTAATAACCTTATCCTCTTCTTGACTAATGTCCATCAGCTACGTACAGTATTTTAGCTGCCACAGTGTAACTTTACTGTACACGGACACATCTTGACTGGTTATGAGCAAATTTTTTTGCAGCGTTTTGCCGCAAAAGTGATGCCCATAGAGTCCAATGGGGGAAAAAATTGTGCAACAAGAAAATTTAACTCCCATAGACTTTAATGCATTTTGGTGAATTTTCACAGTTTCGCAAATTTTTGGCAAAGCGAAACAGATCAGATTGCCAATCACTAATCTTGACTGAAAATACATGTTCTAGCCCAGCCATCCAGCAGATTCTCTTGTCCTTATCTTACCTTACTCTGCCCTCTATTCTACACTTTCAGGCTTGTTCACTCTTACAATAAAGGCTTCTATAAACTCAAAGGGGTTTATGTAAAAAAAGGCACTAAGTTTGCCCAGGAGCAGTAACCCATAGCAACCAATCAGAAGGTAGCATTCTGTAGCATCCTGTTTAAAAGCAAACATCCTATTGGTTGTTAAGGGTTACTGCTCCTGGGCAAACTTAGTGCCTTTTATTACATAACCCCCAAAGGCTCTTTTCCCACACATCTTGCCTTATTGAACAGGGTTACAGACCACGCTCTTTCTTATCTTATTATCTTGCAGTTAAAGCATCATACCCATGACATGTGTAGACTTAAGCTGGGCATCCATGGAAAGATCAGACCTTTTAGCAAAGTCAACCAGAGATAACAATCTGATCATAATGTAGGCCTAAGCCAGGGATCCCCAACCTTTTTTTTTTACCTGTGAGCCACATTCAAATGTTAAAAAGTTGGAGAGCAGCACAAGCATGCAAAACGTTCCTTGCTTGCTAACCAAACTGGAAGTGCTAATTATATAACACAAGTTTGGATATTACCTTGTATAATGTATACAATTATGCCTCACTGTCCATTGTCTCTTGGAAACTTGACTTTCCTGTTGAGAAAGCACACTGTGTCTCGCTGTTTGAGATATCCGTGAATGGGATGTTAAGGCCATTTCCTTTACTATCAGTGTTCTGTACCAATTGATTCTCTCATTTCTCAACAACTGTGTATTGCAGCATTTCTAAACACTTTGCATCACTAGCAGTGCTAGCAGCACCCTGGTATCAAAACTAATTTCCTTGAAACACAACTGTAAGGAATCCATAAAGCAAGACTTCAATGTTTCCGTTAAAGAAACAATCCCAACAGTCATTCTCTAAACAATAGGGGAGTGCATATTGTTTTACAATTTGTTTAAATTTCCTCATTACATTTAGTAAAAAGGCTGCCCCTGAGCCTGCTGGTTGGCTCACAGTTGGTTGTTGGTAATTGGGTTTAGCTGGGATCCGATTAAATGGTATTCTGTTGGTCTGGTCATTCTTGGATCTTTAAAACAAGAAAGAAATCATCAATGGCTCAACCAAGTGCCATGGGTGGCTTTTCATGTAGTGCTATTGTATCCGTTACACAATTTTATGTTATATAGTCTCTCCAGAGGGAGTGTAGATAGAAGAGCACATACCTGATACAGAACAACCAGTCGGCCTGCTGCTTCGGAATTGCTATGTCTACAGGTGTCACACATTTATCATTCATTTTATTCACATCAAGGGAGAAATCTTTATACTTTACACAAAAAATGGAGGCGGCAGCATCAATGTGGCTTATGATGTATGGTAGATATTTAGCAGTTTTCTGGTATTTGATATTAATATTTGGCAATAAAACTGATAATTAAACAATTCTGAGCAAACATTTGCAAAATAGCAGTCTGACCTAGAGTAAAAAATAAACTTACTTCTGCATTTGCAACAAAGTTTTCAAGGATTTCTTGCTTTACATGTTCATCTGGGTCCTCGGTAATACTGTTTGAATTCTGACAGAATATAAAATGCAACATTAGTACCCAGTTAAGCAGGTGACTATATACAGTGCTTGAAAGTTTGCGAACCCTTTTTATATTTTTATATGAATGTGACCTAAAACCTAGTTAAACGAATGCAACAAAAATGATTATCTTTGTCCATGTATTTATTGAAAAAAAAAGATCCAATGACATATCTGCGTGTGGCAAAAGTAAGTGAATCTGTATTCACTTACTTTCGCTCAGTATTTGGTGTGACCCCCTTGTGCTGCAATAACTGCAGCTAAACGATTGTGGTAACTATCAGTCATTTTAGCCAATTCCTCCATAGAGAACAGCTTCCGCTCTTGGATGTTGGTTTCCTCACATGAATCCATCACTTTAGGTCTTTTCACAACATTTCAATTAGATTAAGGTCAGGACTTGGCCATTCCAGAACATTGACTTTATTCTTCTTTAACCATTCTTTGGTAAAACGACTTGTGTGTCTTGCTGCATGGTCCACTGTCTCTTGAGATTCAGTTAATGAATAGTCATGGGTGAATATATTCGACAGGTGCAAATTTGCGGCGAGTCTCAGCGTTTTGCCGCCGGCTAATAAATTTGCGAAATTGCAGCGAAAATTCACCGGCATCAAAGTTTTTGGATGCCAGCTTCAATTAAGTGTACTCCCATTGACTTTAATGCGCGTCAAATGTAATATGCAAATTGCCGCCGGCATCAAAATTTCGCATTACGTGAATTTTTTGCTGTTTCAGATTTTGTGGCAAAGCGAAACAGGACAAATTCACCCATCACTATTCATGAACAGATGTCTTGACATTTTCCTTTAGAATTCTCTGTTATACTTCAAAATTCATTGTTCAATCAATGATGACAAGCTGTCCAGGGCCAGATGCAGCAAAACAGGCCCAAACCAGAACGCTCCCATCACCACGTTTCACAGATGGGATACGGTTCTTATGCTGGAATGTAGTGTTTGTCTTTTTCCAAATATAATGCTTCTCATGTAAGCCAAACCCATCCACAAAATATAATTCCAGTATCCTTCTGGTTTTTCACACAATCTTTCACAAACGATAGACCAGCAAAATTTTTTGTTTTTTGGGGGGGCAGTGGCTTTCTCCTTGCTACTCTGCCATACACACCATTGCTATTCAGTGTTCTCCTGATGGTGACTCATGAACAACAACATTTGCCAATTTGAGACAAGACTTCAATTGGTTAGAAGTTACCCTTGGTTCCTTTGTAACCTCTTGGACTATTGGATGCCTTGCAATTGGAGTTATCTTTGATAGTCAACCACTTCTGGGTAGCGTATCAATTTCCTCCATTTGTATACAATCTGTCTGACTGTTGATTGGTGGAGTCCAGACAGTTAAGAGATAGTCTTGTAATCTTTTCCAGCTTTATGGGCATCAACAACTCTTTTCTGAGTTCTCAGACACCTCCTTTGTTTGAGCCATGATACACATTCACAAATGTGTTGTATGTGTGATCAGGCTTTGCTGGATCCCAGTTCTTTAAATAAAACAGAGACTCTTGCTCACACCTGATTGTAAAACACCAGACTCATATCTGAAATGTGCCAAATACCTGGTGAATTAAAGTAGTGGCTTTTAAGCTTCTGTCCAGGCTACAATAGAAAAAAACAGTATACAGACAGTTTATACTTCTGCTGCATTTTTCCTTTGAAAAAGCAGCTTATTCAATGGCCCTTACCTGTCCAATTGTCTCATGGCCATGTTCTTGATGTGTGGGAATGTGCGCACTATTAAGTCCATAATAGACAGTAACTGGCATGATTGCTCCTCTTCTGAGCTATATGGTGCTGCATTCATGCAAAACCCCGTCTGTGCACTGGTAGGAAAAGTGTAAGAACTGTTATATGAGAACATTCCAAGAGTATTACATTTACATCTCTCGCCTCTCTTAGAAGGCTCACAGCCATTGAGAAAAAATAAAATTCTGTGTATGCAGATTTGCCCCCCCCCTCCCCGTGAGCCCCCTGACTTGGATGGATTCTGTTCTCAAACTAGCCTTGTCACTAGTAACCTGACCTTGAGGGCAGGGCCATCTACTTGGCTGTAAGAGCAGTTCTTTGTTTTCTTTGCTGTGGAGTGATATCTCTATGCCAGTGATCCCCAACCAGTAGCTCGTGAGCAACATGTTGCTCACCAACCCCTTGGCTGTTGCTCCCAATTGCCTCAAAGCAGGTTTTTATTCTTCAATTCCAGGGTTGGAGGCAAGTTTTGGTTGCATAAAAACCATGTATACTGGCAAATAGAGTTTCCTATAGGCTGCCAGTCCACATAGGGGCTATCAAATAGCCAATCAGAACCCTTATTTGACACCCCAAGGACTTTTCATTTGTGTTGCTCTCCTACTCTTTTTTACATTTGAATGTGGCTTACAGGTAAAAAAAAAAATTCTGGGGACCACTGCTTTATGCTCTCCCACTGGTAATTCCCTTTCACTCCCATATCCCATACTTGTATATCCCAAGTCTATTACAACCTATGATCTCTTTATTTAGGGTTCTGTCTCTATGTGAGTTCAGAATCCACACAGCTTGTATTAAATAAACTTTGTATTACACTTAAATGATCTCCGGTTCCTGAACTTTCACATATACCTGTATATGTTCAGCACTGCACTATTGAATTCATATAACACATGTTTCCCAAATTGATAAGACCTGCTCCAATAGGCCACATGTTCTGCCACCACATTTGGGGTGGAAAAATAATCTTTCCAATGGTTCGATGTCACTCTTTTTAATTGCTAACAGGAATTTCACAAATTCTTACTGAAATGCATTCATGCAATGGAACTGAATGCACAAAGATGTAATAGCTGAGAAATGGAATAGGTCCTGGACTGCAAAGTTTCAGCTAGTGGCAACATCCCAACTCCTTAGTAAAACTCTTTAGAATTAGATCTAAACCAGAAAGGGAATGCTTAAATATATGCAGGTTATGGCTGGGAGATAAACTTAAAGCAAACTACGCTGGAAAATTCATAAAGCTGGTGTTGTGGATCTAGAGCTCAGAGAAGATTATGCAGATCAAAAAACGCAACAGCATAATCAGCAGCCTACTTAAAGGCAAAGCAACACATAGAAGATTCACTGGAGAAGTTTCACAGGAAAGAAATCTTCTTAAATGTCTTGGATGAGGCTCAGAGAACTGGCCCTTATTTGTACTAGTACTCCTATAGCATTGATTTGTATAGGGATTAGACAAGAAAATAACTGGTAGATTCATAACGGCATTAAGGTTTCTGGTTTCCATAACTGTGTTCAGAATTAGCCCTTCAATTGGCACATGGTTTTGGCTCAGAAAGCACCTGACCCAGGAGCACATTGGTCTAAGCATTTGCAATTACCAGCCATTCATGGAGCTATTAAACACTTGAGAGGCAAACCACCTGAAACTGTGTGCCATGACCTAAAATAATGATACAAGTATGGGACCTATTATCTAGCATACTTGGCACCTGGGGTTTTCTCCCTTTTAAAAGCTGTAAGCTAGAAGCGGGGGAGGATCTAGCCCTCAGACTGAAACCAAGGTTCAGCAGACTTCTACTTTAACTAATGCTACTATGCAGAGAGGCACAGGATCCTCTATACTATGACCAGAGGTAAACAATTTAGGGACCACCGTGTGGGTTTTACCTTGACGTGGTATGGTTGCTTATCAACTTTATGATCATAACTTTGTAACTAAAAAACCCCTGTCTTTGTGAACACATGCATTTGCATTTATACTGAATTACTTAAGACAGGGGCCCAGGGAATGTGCACTGAGCAATTTGGCTATGTCGGTAGCACTTCCCTTATACTTATATATATTTTTACTTAGCAATGTGAGTGCTCCCACAACCCCCCTTTGTATTAACCATCATCCAAACACAGACATTTGCTTAGGGTGGTACAAAATGGAAAAGGTTAGGTGTACCTGCCTTAAGGGGACCTTCTCTTGTCCCCCCCCATCGTTCCACCTGGACATACAGGCTACAGGGCTACATATCAACACTGTTCTAGCATTAAACCTTCAAACTCCCCTAGGCGTAATGGGACATGCATTAAACATAAACAAATATAATAACTCTGTGCCTATATATTGCAATACAAAAGTTATTTTATTACACCTCTTGAATATGATTCCCTTGGAGAAAGAGTGAGCTGCTACAACACAGCAGCCATGTGCATCTGCTCTAGGCACGGCTGGCTAATTACTGAAATGAAATCCATTTTTCTTTCTTTTTTTCCACCTAGCATTTTCTTTATGTATCCGATGAAAAATCGAGCAAATGTTCAGGAACAGCCAAAACAATATTGTAAGAATAGCTCAACCTTCAGGGTTAGAATTTATTAGTTTGTCATTTACTGACTTAATATGTGAATTACTCACTGCCACATTTAATTTATGGTTACTGGAGGTTTTATGGGACAGCAGTCATTACTGTTAATTCAGTGAACTTAAAGTTTAAGGGAAAAATATTGAGCACTGTTTCTCTGAATGAGAACCTCGGAACAACACATTCTCTACCGGGGAGTCCTAGAGGTGCTGCATTGAGAGCAAGACTTTCATTCTTTCCAGCCAGCCGAATCATTGTTTCCCCAATGCAACATAATGCACAGTGGCAGCACTCTGCAAAATAATGTAACCAAGCCTTTCCTAGTATGCAGAATACCTGTAAAAATAGAATATGGAGGGTTTGCACAGAGACCACTCAGATCACCCTGAGGAACCCTAAGGTGACCATTCCTTACAGAAGTTGAGATACATGGCATGAGGTAAGAAAGTAGCATCCTGCAATAGTGTAGGGAAATGGTGTAAGGGCAGGGCTATTAGTGAGCAAGAGTAATTCTATTTAGTATTCCTCAGCTGACACACAGCAGAGTAGGGACCTCAGTGTGGCTGGACTTAGGATAGACCATATTTCTTTGGAGTAGGGTTGCCACTTTTCGGTGGCTCATGATCAGGGGAGGGGGCGGGACAGTTAATAGTAATAAAAAGAAGATGAACCGGCACTGCGGACTCCATGCAAGCGGGACAAGCGTGGGTTCTTGTGGCGGGACAGTTATGTCGCAGGGGCATGTCAGGGACGCAACGGGGTGGATTGGTGACATCACAGGGTGGCGAGAGATACATCATGGGACAGGCTATGACGTGGAGATCAGCAATTGGCTGATCGCCATGTCAATAAAAGGGGATCCTGCCTGGTTTTCCTTATTTGGAAAATAAGGCAGACTTTCTTGACCCGGACAGCCCTCTGAAAACCGGGCAGTCCGGGTCAAAACTGGACAGGTGGCAACCCTACTTTGGAGCACCATTGGCTATCCAGTATGCTGAAGCTGACATCTGCAGTCAGGCCAGTATTGATGGACAGGCACTGGGGACTGAGCAGAAGATTTTGACATAGAGAAACAATGCTCCTCTTTCCCCCACTCTCTCTGATATGGAACTGCTTTGCTTTGTGCTGGTTAGACACATCTGTCTGACAAAGGAGTCCAACCGTGAAAAGTAACACTTTGACGCAATAAATGCGCAGGGCTTTGCCCGGCTTCACTTGCAGAAGATTTTGACAGACATTTAAATCTTCCACCCCCACAGTCCCCAATGAAGAAGATTGTGTAGGAGCAGTGGATGGGTTACATGTTACAGTGCTTGGAGGGGGTGCGAGCATCTGTGGGGGCCTAGGGGCACACAATTTGTAAATCTGGCCCTGTCTTTAGTGAGATTAACCATTTCAATTCTTTATATATTGCCAAGATGAATCATTTATAGTGTACTCTGGGTGTAGATTTGCTGTACAACAAACTTTCAGTTATGATTTAGAAACACTGGCACCCATTTGTTTTACTTTTTTACTGTTTTCAGCATCTAAAGCTTGTAGTAGGGAGAAGGTGACGCAGTGTAACAATGGTCAACTGTTTAACAACTGTGGTTGGATATCATGTGACCCCCCTCCGCCATGACCTTGAAAGCTTTTGTATTTATTGTATTTATTTCTTAATAGTTTACATTTTTTACTAAAATGAATTTGGATAAGGAAGAAGCCACAAGACTCAACATACAATAAAGGTTTAGGTATTCATACACTAGTCCTAAATATAAAATGATTAATTGACAACAAGCCTGGACACCCAGTGACCCTAAAGATGCAACTCCCATAACCCAGCTAACATACTGAGGGCATCAGGTTGGATATCACTTATTAAGGGCCAAAACTTTATGTTTTCTGAAAAAAAAAAACCCTTAGGACAGGGAATCTGTCACTAAAAAATCTGTAGATGACTTGTTTACAAGATACACCAACGTGCTGAACAAAGAGTGTAATTTGGAACTATGTACGTGCATTTGCTTATGAATAATTCCAAGTCAGAAAGATAAATCAGCACCTGACGGAATGTGATTCAGTTATATCTGCTAATGCTAATATTTTTCTGTTCATTATCTGCTAAGAGGGAACAACATATTTCAATATTATATTGTATTAGGAATGACTTATTTTACAATAATATTTCTGCTGTTCAAGGTCTATTGGAGTTTTTAGTTTCTTAATCAGAGTGCAGGCAGGGCTCTCTTTACCTTCTTAATTGGTTATGAGTTTTTCATAGGTAATTTGTATATTAAGTGTCTATGCCCAGGGCTGGATTTAAATAGTGGGCACCCCTAGGCCCACTGCCATTCGTCGCCCCTGTCCCCTCTCCTTTATTTGGGCAAATTTTCATCATCTGCACTGGAGCAATGGGGACATTTAAAAAATGATTGTATCTCCAGCGCATCCCCAGTGTTTTTGAATCAATGTGGGTGTGTTTGGACAGCATGCCGCCCCCCTAAAATCCTGCCGCCCTCGGCCCGGGCCTTTCCACAAATCCGGGCCTGTCTATGCCCATTAATTGTACAGCACTGAGGAATATGTTGGAATCTTTCTAAATATATGTTATTATAATAATAATGAGTCAGACTTAGGTGGCAGCAGTAAATGCAGCATGACAAGCTATTTCTTAGCTGGCTCCTGTGCGTTGAAGAAGTTATTTCATTTTAATCCATTTCACCCCCGGCTGATGGGATTTAGCAAAGATTATAAATTTTATTAGTTTCTATTGATAGATGTTATTCACTTGTCATTTAGTGGAGCAGCGAGACAAGTGTCTAAGGCCAAATCCTATAACGTCATTAGTTGCGATAAAGGTTTCCAATTGTGTGATCACAGGCAGGCATAGTGTATAGGAATGGCACTTTATCTACCCCAGGAAAAGAATGTAGGATAAATGCGGTATTATAATAAATCAGATCCTGTTTCTTTTATCACGAGACATGAAACCTTTGTATAGCCTGAGCCTGGACTAGTTTATATAATGCTAGCAAGCAGCCATATTAAATGGCAGCTGATTAAAGGGTGGGTTACCTTTAACTTTAAATATATTATAGAATGTCCTATTTGTAGCAACTTTGCAACTGGTCTTCATTATTTATTTTTTATATTTAGCTTTTGATTTATTTGACTTCCTCTTTTTCATCTTCCCAGCTTTGAGATGGGGGTTACTGACCTCAGCCACCAAAACCAAAAGAGAGGGATTTTTGGAAGATTTGTCACCAACATCGAAAAAATCACGGGCTACAAATCTTCCCATGTCCCACTACTAGGGTTGCCACCTGAACTGTAAAAAATTACCGGCCGGTGGGGGCGGGCACAAAAAGGGGCCGGGTCATGATGCAAAAGTGGGTGGGGCTACGTAGCGTGCCGCGAAAGAGGGTGGAGCAACATCGACCCGATGTCAAGAACACTGCAAAAAAGGTAAGTTCTGCGCGAATTGGGGGCAGGCCGAGGGCTTTTTTTAAAGGGTATTACAAATTACTGGCAACTGCATTGCCAGTAGATTTGTAATACCGGCCCCGGCCTTAGCAGGTGTTTTACCGGCTAGGCCGGTAAAATACCGGCCGGGTGGCAACCCTACCCACTACCCTTATAACAGTTTTGCTAATGAAATTGCCATTGCAGATTCTGTCCATCGGAGTTCACGGGCGCCATATACAGCCGCTTTGGTAACCTTCAGGTCTTCTTCCAACGCTTTGGCAACTTCCGTGAATTTCGGCGCATGCTCAGTTGTCGCGAAACAGAAGATTGCTCCAACTGCGCATGGGCCGATGCAACACTTACTTACCAAAAAGAAGAAAATGGCTGCCGTGAAAACCGATGCACTGAATCTGCGCCGAGGGGTAAGTAAAGAGTTAGAGGTATTTACCAAAAGGTAGCACCTAGACTGGGGGGAGCAGGGAGAGGGTCTATGTAGGGTAGGGGGGTAGGGGGATTTTAGTAGCAAGGGTTTACTTCTCCTTTAAGCTGTGAGTCACAGTTCTCAAAAGAGACTTGCTTATTATAAATTGTTACAAATGTATCTAAGTGCAGCTTTTCAGTGCTCTGGGCTCTCTGCCAAAAATACTCATTTTAATTAAAGGAACAGTAACACCAAAAACTGAAAGTGTTTTAAAGGATTGAGTATATATTGTACTGTTGACCCACAATGGTAAAACTGATGTGTTTTGATTTAGAACACAACTATAGCTTATATAAACAAGCTGCTGTGTAGCCATGGGGGCAGCCATTCCAGCACAGGATACAAAGTAGATAACAGATACGTTCTGAAGAATTCCATTGAATACCACAGAGCTTATCTGTTATAAGCTGTGTATCCTGTGCCTTTTCTCCTTTTTTCCAGCTTGAATGGCAGCCCCCATGGCTACACAGCACCTTGTTTATATAAACTATAGTAGTCTTTGTGAAGCAAACACACCAGTTTTACCAGTGCAGTGTGATACTACTATATTTCTATTACTTTGAAAACACATTTTTTTTTATTGCTGTTCCTTTAAAAGGATTTCTGTGATGTAACTTTGTATCTTTGCTTGTATCAGTGCAGAAGAGTAAAGAGAAACTTGGAGCATTTCAGTAAGAAACCCAGGACTCAGAGCTGAGCTATTTAAATTGGGACTGTCCCGCAGAAAATGGGACAGTGGGGAGGTATGCACCAGCCCCCTGATCGCACCATAATAAGAGAAAAACAGGTATTTGTGCAGGGGGGGGGCTGTGCAGGGGGATGTGACTGGGGAGGGGGGCTGGTGTATAGGGATGTGACTGGGGTAAGGGCCCAGGGGGGGTGTGGAGCCCCTGACCCCCAAGATGAACTTTAACAAAAAAGCAAGCTTTTTTTACCTCTCCTGCACAAACATCGGCGCTGGAATTTTTAAGAAAGAAGAAGACTCATTTTTGGCTTTCTTTCTCTTTTAAAAAAATATGTTGACAAAGAGAGACAAGGATAACAATGCTCAGCTAGAGGAAAGAAAAAAAATACAGCAGCATGTTTAAAATGCAGGAATTCTGAGCAGAATCCTGTCCAACGCTACATAAACATGAATTTAAAAAAAAAAAATTAAAATATGATTAATTTCAGGATAAGCAAAATTAGAATTTTTCAGCACAGCACCACGTAGTTAAAAAAAATGCCTTTATTCAAACTCTCATGGCAGACCTGTTCAGCAACGTTTCAAGCCTATATATGGCCTTTTATCAAGTGGAGGATGGACCACTGTTGGTACGTGCTTGTGTAGCTGGGGCATTTGATCTGACTCTAAATTGTTTGCAAGTAATTTCAGGATAAACCCAATCAGATATTCCACTGTTATAATCTGCCTACTGGAGGTCTGATAAGAAGCAGTCGTAGCTTTAAAATATAATAAATATGCACATAAATATGGCTTCTTCTGACATTCTATGGCAGTGTGTTTTACAGAAAATGTATATACACCTCCTTTACAAACACGATTTATTGGTCCTTTAATAACCTCAGAGTCTAACACCCATCTGGGTAGTGCTGTAACAGGGAACCTTAAATTCATATTCTTACAACAGATGCACCACCTTTACCTATTGTGATTATTTTTAGGGGGCTTCAAGGCAACACTAACCCTACACTACACATCTTACTTGTCTAGAGATAATAATGATTGGTGTAGCCCTGCCTGCATTCCATGTGACTCATACTGCTATTGCAACCTACAGCATTAGGGTATTTTGTATGTTTAATGCACATCCCATTGCAGAAAGCCAAGAAGTAATGTTATGTGGTGAGAGATGAGGCCCAGAGAAGGAAGGAAAAACAAAAGCTTAAAGCTTGCCATAGATGTACAGATTTTAGCCTCTTATCGTACAAATGACTACTGCCTCTTGATCTGCCACTAACTATTCAGATTAAATAAACTAGCAAAAGAACAAATAAGATGATGTTCTGCCCATGACGGCAATCATATGAAAATTATGTCTGACAAATAGTAGTGACAGTCACCCATTGATATTGTCAGATACATGAAGAGAAATTATCGTTAGCGGACAGTAGGGAACTAGGGGTAGAAAGAAGAGGCACCTGCCTAGGGCGCAACGATAGAGGGGTGCTGGGCAGGTACCTGTTAAGTGTCTTCTGCCTACCCCTAGTCTGTGCTCCCTCCCCTCCTCGCTCTCTCCTCTGTCCCTCCCTCCATCGCTCTCCAGTCCCTTCCCTCCTCGCTCTCCAGACCCTCCCTTCCCTTCTGTCATCTCCCCTCCCTCTGCCCCTCACCTACTGCGCATGCACTTACAAGGCCAAGATCGGGTGTGCATGCGCTCGCATGGTGGGGGGCAGGGGGCCCGTCTTGGCCCAAAAGATCACCATGGTGCAAAATATGTCAGGACGTTCCACTCTCTGTCCGAAAATCGTACAAAACTTTTTTTCGTGCAACTTTATCTCTGTGTCTATGACCAGCTTAAGGGCCATATGAAACTAAAAAAGAGCAATAAGGGCAAAATGGGAATTGTTAAATCCCTGCATGCTCTTGTTTATCTGTCCATCCTGATCTCTGGAGAAGCAAAGTGAAGCCTTGTACAAGATCACCACCTTGTGATATCATAGGGTAATGCATCTAATCTCATGTGAAATCCTGCCATTCTAGTGCAGGGAACTATCTCAAGTGGTTTGTTTATTTCATTAGCCAGGGGACTGGTTGTTCTTCAGCAACAATGAGTGTATAGTATATGCAAACTATGATGCACCATACAAATACAACCCTCCTCTTTCTTTGCACTCTAATTAATTATTTGCACAAGGAAAGACCATTTCATTATTAACAGCTTTCAAACGTACGTCAATTACACATTCTCAATGCCTATGCTTTGTTATTTCCTGCACTGCTGATTCTGACTACATGTACCATTGCAACAATATCACAATAGCATCTCTCCTTCTTGCCCCCCTGATTTGACTGAACTTCTCCAAGTTTGCCCCTGGAAAAGTAGCACAGATAAGCAGAAACCCATTACTCAGGGGTATTAACTGTGCACTGGGAATCTAATTCCCTACCTCGCAAGAACCAGACAAGGAGTAGTTTTCGTTTTCCTGTTTTCTCAAAAAATAACAAAAAATATTAGATATAGATTTTTTTTGTGATTAAAACAACAAAATGATTAGCACAAGCCCTAATAATTGCACACATGTTAAACACAGGGGGGCTTGAGTTTATTAAACATGCCCAGGAACTCTTTATATTTTCTTATTAAAGGACTAAAACATTTAAATCTGCCACATTATAAGGTACACATCGGCAGCCCCAGATGCTAACTTCTGCACAGTGTGTCAGAGATCCTTCTCTTACTGAGTATAATAGGCAGTGGACAGGGCCAGGCCTACAGAGGAGGAAAGCCCCTGTCTCGTATCACCCCACCACACAGGGACACGGCCTCCACTCACATGCCAAACACTTCCTAGTAGACAGCAGTGCATTGTGGAACAGGGAGATTTAGTGTGCTAAACTTAGATAAGGATTGCAGGCAGGTACATCCCAGAGCCCCCTACCATTGCCCCTTCTTCCTACCCTAGTCACTGGCAGTGGGGGATAATGAACTCTTTAGTGAATATGTGTGACTCTGAGGGCAGCCAGTTGGGGCTCTACCATGTCTTCCAAGACAGCCTCAATGTTCTCTCATCCAGCACTTAATCCTCCCTAATTTCTGTGCAAACTTACTTTTCCTGTCTTGATTGTCTGGAATCAGCCCCCACTATCCACCTCTTTACATCATTGCCCCACCCCTGTGATACCACTGACCACATCCGGTATGGTATTCTGTTATTGAAAAGATGATAAACCTAAACTAGTCTCATCACTGAATCCTCTTGATAAACTGGTGTATTTCTAAAGTTTTTTAGTAACTTAATGATTTCTGCAGGAAGGATGTAAACGTTCATCTTCAGTGCAAAAGGTAAAATGACAAAATCTGACACAAATTTAAGTAAATTGCAGAAGTCATAGCTTTTGGTAAATGTAATTAAATCTGACGTTTTGACCTTTTGTAAGTATGCACCTTAGTCTCTGTTTGCACATTTCCTGATGAAGAGAGGACTAGCCCTCCTTAATTCCTATTTTTATTGTGTTATAGGACAGTAAGATTTAAAGATATGGGACCTCCTGATTCAAAGTAATTCTGGGGTATCAGTTCCCTGAATTCAGCATTGGAGCCAGAGATAAGTAAAATCAAGAGGTCTAATATTGAGATAATGCAAAGTAAGGCTTCCTGTCCTTGATCCTTATGTTTCAATGGTTATTTAAAATGATTTTAATACATTGTGTCACTGTTCATTATATAAAAAGATTTTTATCTATTACTTGTTACTATATAACACTTTATACAATCCACTTTTTTATGTAACAATATATGAGTATGAGACACTTAACATATGGGATAATTTGGTATATTGAATGTGATTTGGCATGAAAATAGCTCACTGTGACTCATGGGCAATATGAAGGTGGAATGGTGTGACTCCTCCCTGTTGTGGGTATTTAAGCACATTTAGACACTGTTAATTAATGGCTTGACAAAGGGCCTGCGTAGCCCGAAACGTTGCCTATAGCATTTGTGTAAAGTTTTTCACTTTTTCAACAATACCGGCGTGCTGCTGCTTTATTTGATATATGCATATTTTGCCCTTGCAGGGGGTACAGCTTGCACCAGGGGCTGCAAGGAGCCTAATCCGCTTTTGAAGCACACTTCAACTATATTTACAGCCCTCCTTAAAGGTCATGTAAAGGCAAAAAAATAAAATCCCATTTTTACTTTCTTTAATGAAAAAGAAACATATCTCCAATTTACTTTAATTAAAAAATGTGTACCATTTTTATACGAAACCTGACTGTATGCAGTGAAATTCTCCCTTCATTTTCTGCTGTGGATAGGAATTGTCAGACGGTCCCTAACTGCTGAGCAGGGAAACAATCATACTTATGAACAGCAGGGGGAGCCCCCCGCCTTACTTACCAGCCATGCAGAACTCAAGCAGCTTTGTTTATGACGATCCCAGACCACACTGAGCATGTGCACAGTCTTAGTCTTGCAAAGATGTTTAACAAAGTTACAAGATGGTGACCCCCTGTAGCCAACTTTGAAAGCATAAATTATTTGTTTGATTAGGCTTGTGGTGTAGTAAGTTCATGTTTATATTTAGTATACAAAATACAGCATTTCTAGCCTTTTTCTAGTTTAGACTTTACATGCCCTGTAAAGACTAATGCACTGGTGCTTATAATAAAAGGGTTATATAGGTGTCCTCAGGGGGGACATTTGCCCCCTCCCCCCAGAGTTTTACCCTCAGTCAGGGCAAAAACAAGTCACTGTAATAGGGTTTCCACCTTTCTATGGCCCATGATCTGGGCATGGTCATGAAGTCACAGGAGCAGGCTAGTGACATTGCAGGTGGGGTGAGATCTGTCATGGAGTGGGGCTATGAAATAGCGATCAGCAGTTGGCTGATACCATGTCTATCAAGGGGGATCCTGCCCCACGCAGACTGTCTCGACCTTGGCAGCCCTTCTGAAAACTGGGGGTGCAACCCTACCCTGTAATGGTGATTGATATATATGAATAACTGCTAATTTTGTGCCTTTCTCCTGATTGCCGTTCTCCATAGCAGCTGCAGCCTCATATTTGTTACTTAATTATTTATGTCCTCTGCATTTATTCTGTTAGGTGTCATTGTTTGTATAGCACCTCTCATAAAGCCTGTTATGTTTTGGCTCAGTTTCCCCATTGATTGTCAGCTCTGTTCCTCTTGGACAGCCTAGCTTCTTAACTATCCCAAGAAGTTGTTAGCAGAGACCTGATCTGAACTGCATGTGCAGCTTCTCTGTAAGTGAGGACAGACAACTCCTGTGTGAACAGTAACTTAGTTGCTTTATAGAACTCAGCATAAACACTTCAGCATAAAATGTCTGCAACAGGAACTTTTCATAGAGAGCATGCACAGGAAGAGGAAGAAGAAAATCACACAGGGTTACAGGTCAAACATGACATCACATTGCTAAGTAACAATAGACCCTCCCTGCATTAAAGGAATTGTTCAGTGTAAAAATAAAAACTGGGTAAATAGATAGGCTGTGCAAAATAAAAAAATGTTTCTAATATAGTTAGTTAGCCAAAAATGTAATGTATAAAGGCTGGAGTGATTTGATGTATAACATGTCAGTCAGAGCACTACTTCCACTACTTCCTGCTTTTCAGCTCTCTTGGTTTAAACTTACTGGTTACCCTGGCTACCAGGCAGTAACCAATCAGAGACTTGAGGGGGGGGGCACATGGGTCATATCTGTTGCTTTTGAATCTGAGCTGAATGCTGAGGATCAATTACAAACTCACTGAACAGAAATGTACCATGTGGCTCCCCTTCAAGTCGCTGACTTACTCAGAGTTATAGAGCTGAAAAGCAGGAAGTAGTGTTCTGGCTATTATGTTAGACATCCAGTCACTCCAGCCTTTATACATTACATTTTTGGCTAACTAACTATATTAGACACATTTTTTATTTTGCACAGTCTATCTATTTACACAGTTTTTATTTTCACACTGAACTATTCCTTTAAGTAACATGCATTGGAACAATCTCTGTCTGTTGTTTTCCAACATAAGTATATTACTATATTGCACTTATTAATCAACTAATATACAAAAAAATATCTGCTGGCCAGCTTTCTACATACACTCTCTCATATATCCTATAGTGTGGACTTTTATTATTATAAAACTTTTATTACATGTACAACACGTGTATGTACAATGGAAACCCACACATCTATAACTGTTTACATATTTTATAAACTTAAAATAAGGTTTGCAGCGACATAAATCCTAAACAAGTGCCACGTGTAATAATAAATCACATTGAATGTTCTGTGCATGTTTTGTGCCACTCATGATTGAAATACATATTTTTCTTTTTTGACTCCTTTTTATAGGTTTAAAGTATCTGCTCAGATAAGAGGCGCAGGGGAGAATGACATCATTTAAATGTTCTCATTGTTAAGAATTTCTGTAGCGATCGAAATCTCTTTTACTTTGTACCTACCTTGAGTCAAAATGAGTATAAAGGGAAAATACATCTACATTACATCTTTTACTGTGTATATGTATATATAAACTAAATATATAAAATATACTGTACATATATCTTAAAGTGCAGCTATCATAGGAAAATTGTTTCCTCCTACCGGAAGTGCGGGTTACTAGGGTCTTCACTCCGGTTGGGGGAAACGATACTATTTTTTTTAAAAATGCCCCCTGCCAAGCTTATGGTGTGGAAACAATTTTCCACAGATAGGTAGGTGCCTTTTAAATGATTACGGTACCATAAAACTGAACTCAGTAATAGGAAAATGGTAGATTTGCAGATATATATAGTCAGAACTGGGTTTGTGAATAGTACAGGAGATGACATTAAAGGGATACTGACACCAGAAATTAACCCCTTTTTTTGTCATAAAAGTATTTGCCTGATGCTTTTACATTACCTGTCTGATTCCCCATGTTGGCAAACTCAAATAAGAATTAAGCAGGCTGATCAATGAAAAACTATCAACATGACCTTTAGGTAACTTTTGATGTATGTTAATATTTTGAAGAATAGTTTTTCGGTGTCAATATCACTTTAAGTGGCTATACGGCCAATTTCTTTTCTACATACTATAGTATAAGATGTGCCCACTACTGGGTGTATAACCCATGAGTATAATAATAATGTAATTGTGTAAATATAATTTACTTCTTATCTGAAAAACAGGCTATAGTGATGTGTGACACAGAAGGGATCATTACCCCTTGAATCTCATAGGGGCACTTTTGCCTTGAGGAAAGGTGAGAAACTTGCCTCAGACGGCAGTGCCCACAACCAGAAATTTGGCTCCTCTAGTGCAGAGAGAGCAATTACACTAGCAATAAGGTTGCCAGTTGCTACCGGTCTGGTTTTGACCTGGACAGCACAGTTTTCCGAAGGGCTGCCTGGGTCAGAACTGCCTGTCTGGTTTTCCAAATTAGAAAATCACAGATCATCATGTCATAGTCCCGTCCCTGCAATGTTATCACTCCATAGTAATATTACCCGCTCGCAGCGCTGACATACTCATCCACGGGAGGCCAGAGTGATAATTTTTGTTATGCGGCTTTACTGAAACAATACACGGTGGTACAGTTGTGGTGGGTGTACAGCAAACTGACGTGTTTCGTGCCCCAAACACCGCGCACTTCCTCGTTATCATGTTATCACTCCACCCTGACATCACAATGATGCCTCTGCGATGTCACTTCCTGCCCCTGTCTGGAGAAGGGGACGGCGAAATATGACAACCCTCGCGATTGATGCACCTCCCTCAGACCCCCTCTGACGATGTAGAATTGCACCTGAAAGGGCTTCTCACTAGACTGAGGATTTTTGATTATTCAAGAAGTAGAGCGTGGCTTTGATTCAGGTTTAGATTTTGTCCTGTAGAGTGAAGGAAATAAAAAAAAAAAGCATATTTCCCAACTAAAGCAACAGTTTGTTCAGCACAAGTCCTAATCATTCCTAAGTCCTAAAACATTGCAATGGGAGGTAAACTACCCCTTTAATCTAATTCTGACTTTTCAGTAGCAAATGCATATGCATTACTTTCTATGCCCTTCTGCAAGTAATTAACGAAAAAACTGAAATAAAAGTGAATCCAACAGAGAACTCCATCCAATTAGAATATGTATCACTAAAGGGCACCTGTTGAACAAAAATCTTTTCCCCAACCAAAGGCGCAGGCTAATAGAGCCTGCACTCCAGTTGGGGGTAACAGTAGATTGTTTTTTAAAAAAAAGTTACCCCCCCCCAAATCGCTAGGACACCTGCACCGGGAGGGAGCTCCAAGTTTCAGCGCCATATTGGGGACACACATGCGCATAATGAGCGAATGCCGCAACTTGCTTATTACGTGCGTGACATCAGAAGCTCATTATACCCATGTGCTCTGCACGACATGGCCGCCTGCACAAATTTAAAAAAAAAACTACTGGAGTGCAGGCCTTCACCTTTGGTTGGGGATAATATTTTCAGCCAACAGTTGAAAGTAGAACAGTAGAAAGCTGCAAATTAGGGAAAAACTGTCTCCCATAGACTCAATTATAGTCAAATAATTCTTTTGAAAAATGATTCCCTGTTTCGCTGTAATTTACAGGAAGATCCCTTATCCAGAAAACCACAGTCCCAGAGCATTCTTGATAACAGGCCACATCCCTGTATATCCTTACACATTATTTATCGCTGCTCCATTTATTACATATTTTTTATGATATAATGTGCCCTAGGGACCTATACTAGTACATAAACCATACAACAACAAAAATTGGTTGCGTTCAAACTCTATTCCCCCCTTCTGTGAAGTTAATTTAATCTGGCTAATTGTTGCCACCGCTCACCCTGTAACTGGGTGGGCCCAGATGCAAATGCCCCGGACCTATCGCTTATTCAATTTGTGTTCACAGACATTCAATATATGCAGGTCACTCACCGCTTGAAGTCCCTGGTGCAGTGCCCCGAACCCACAGCTTTGGGAAACATGACAGTCAATAGAATCCAATGTTGCGCACACTTTCACGGATCAGCAGACAGTGGTGGTTTTAATTTAGTTTAATTCCCCAACATCTGTCGGGGAAATAAAGTCTTTTAAAACCACCACTGTCTGCTGATCTGTGAAGTGCGCACAACATTGGATTCTATTGACTAGGGACTTATACTACCTAATATTTATTAGACAGTTCATTTTCCTATCTGTTAAAGGGGTTGTTCCTCTTTAAATTAACTTTTAGCATGATGTAGATTGTAGAGAGTGATATTCAAAGGCAATTTGCAATTGGTTTTGTTTAATGTTTGTGTTTTTTGAGTTATTTAGCTTTTTATTCAGCAGCAATCCACTGTGCAATTTCAGCAATCCAGTTGCTAGGGACCAAATTACGCATTGAAGTCAATGGGCGTCAACATTTTTTTCTGTGCAACAATTTTTTTCTGCATGTGACAATTTTTCTCGCTCAGAATGCATTAAAGTCACTGGGCGTTTTTTCTGTTGTGCATTTTTTCTCTGCAAATCTTCTACAGCAAACTTTTGCGGCAGTTTTGTGAAAAAATTTGCACACAACACGCACCATGGTTGGCAAATAAATTAGCTCATCACTACATTATACCATTAGTGAGTTCAGTGCATCAGTAGAGCGACTCCATGTAGCAAATTGATGGTACTTGCTCAGAAAGGATTACATCAGTTTCAATCAGGCCTTCTGCCAGCTTAGGACCTTGCCCTGCTGATAACAATATTATTTGGTTATTTGGTGCAGTTGCTACTGAGTCACCTGTCAAAAATGCCAATATATTCATTTTACTTAGCAACGCTAACCCTAAAATATGTGTTTTAAAAATAATATACTCTATGCTCTTATTATTCTCTATATTGTATATATACACTTGTTCATCTATTCTATAATCCAACTGTTACTGAACTACAGCTCTTACTTCTATTCTCTAATTATTCTCTATATTGCATATACAGTATATGCTTGTTTGGTTATTCTATGATCCAACTGTCATTAAAACAATAGCTCCCAGCATTCCCCAACAACCTTCAGCTGCCTGTGGATTCTGGGAGTTGCAGTTTGAATTACAGGTGGTTGCCTTTCCCTTTGCATACAGCTACTGATCTATGGGGCCTTACAAAGCCTGGGGCCTATATTGTCACCAATGCATACACCCACTACAGACGGATGAAATCCATTATCTGCACGGTAGAGACGTTCACATGAGCTGAGTTACCATAGCCAGCCATGGAAAAGAAGGAGTTAATTCATTTTGCAGGTTGATCTCATTCCTCGGTATCTAAGAGTGAAACAATATACCCGGCTCTCCATGGGAACCAAGGGGACTTCAGTGAGTTTAGGCTCCTGCAAACCCCATTTGTTTTCTGTGTAATAATCACTGATCTGGTTGTGCATTATTAGGAGAAAAAGGTAGGGAGTGGAGGGTCAGATAAGGTTACTTACAATAACCAGGGGCTTAACAATTACAATAATGAGAAATAAAATGTTCAAGATTTTCAAGCAATTTTACAATATACATTAATTAAATATTTCAATAATTTTAACTTAGTTGGAAGTAATTGCAATAGTTATTTGTCATTTTCTGTTCTCTTCATTACTTGCCTAACTAAAGATTCAGGGCATTAGAAATCAGCTCCCCTCTAACCAAAACTCCAGTTCCTGCAATGCCCCTGCACATTTCTTTACAGGACTGTTAATCACAGAACATAGAAGGCTTTGTGGAAATGGGAGGGGGAGGCTGATTACCAGTAAGCTTTTCAATGGTACATGCAGTCAGAACCAGCAGTGAAGAAAACAACAAGAGAGAGACAGAGACTGCTTCATTAGCAATTACATTTGCATATAACCTAAAAATCATTTAGAGATTTTTTGCAGTTTACTTATGTTATAATTATTTGGGTGGAATTCCACTAATATTAAAGTTTCATTGCTTGGGGCCCGTTGCCGCCATATCAGACAACTTGCATGCTCAGCTGAGACCACTCTGTGCAGGGTCGCCATCAGGGGGGACAGGGGGGACAAGTGTCTGGGGCCCGGGCATGAAGGGGGGCCCAACAGTGCTGTAGTTTTGAAAAGAGCTGGGCCCCCCTTGAGAGCGCCGAAGCCGTGCGTGCGGCCATCGCGAACAGCCGAAATGCGGAAGTGCCGAGAACAGCAGAAGGACCCAAAGCCACGAAAACAGCCAAACTCCCAAAGTGGCGAAAAGATCCGAAGTCACGAACATAGCCGAAGCGGCGAAAAGACCCGAAGCCACGAAAACAGCCGAAATTTAAGTCTGAAGCTGCGAAAAGACCCAAAGTCACGAAAGGAGGCGAAGTTGAAGTGCTGAAGCCACAAGTTCAATTCTCCTGAACACCAATGTGTGTGTTTTTTTTAATGCCCTGGACACCAATGTATTATTTTAATATTCTATTTTAAAAAAAAATTTGGGGCCCCAATTTTTTTTAACTTGTAAGGGGGGCCCTGGAACCAATGTTTTTTTTTTTAAACTTATAAGGGGGCCCTGACCATCAATAACTTTTTATAACTTGTGTGGGGGGGGGTTACTTTTTTAGCGCTGATGTCTGTGTGGTCTTTGGGTGGGATGGAGTAGGGCTTGGATGGAGTGGGCAGGATCTGGGTGGGGTTTGGGTGCTAGTGTGGGCAGGGCCCAGGGAGCCCCGAAAATTCTGTTGTACGGGGGCCCTGTGATTTCTAATTGTGGCCCTGACTCTGTTCAGTTGCTTTGGTAGAAGCACAGAACAGAAGACAAGACAGACAGACATGGAAAAAGTAAAAAGGAAAGGAAGATCTTGGTGGGGGGGCTTAACTTGAGTTGTAACAGTTACATTGGGCTGCTGTACAAATTTAATGGTAAGGCAGCTATATGCATTTACAAACAGTGACATTAAAATTAAAAAACATTAAAATATGTTTTGCACGTATGTTAAGCCTGGATTTAATTTCCCTTCAATAGGCAGAGAATCATAGGTGTAACTACAGAGGAAGCAGACCCTGAGGTTGCAGGGAGCCCAGGAGGTATTCATATACAATTTCAATACATATTGGTAAAACTGGTCAACCTCTACACAGTTTTGGGGCCTGAAAAATAATTAGCTGTGGGGCCCGGCAAGATAATACTATCTAGAGAATATTGTGTTCGTTTAGTAATAATGCAATGTGGGGCAATGTTAAACACAGCAGTGTCTTGTTACATTAAGGGGCATAATTACAGCATGCCAAAAACAACATGACAGCTACATCTGGCAGTTGTGTCACTTTATATGTATTTAGGGGCAGGGGAATTATTTAAACAGCACTTTTGTCCTGTGGAACTCAAGTGCTCTAGGGCAATTAAGAAGGGCACTGAGTGTGCAGGGACAGCAAGAAGTGTCTCCAGTACAAGCTCCATCACTGACTGATCACATAAACCTTTAGGTCTCCTCCTTTACTCTAGTTTTATGTTGGGAGAAGCTGCAATACTTCTAGCGACCTACAGAATCCCCCCAGCATTTCCTGGGAGTCTGTGGGTTTTAGGGGACACTGGGAACTGCTACAGCCTGAGAGCCAGTGAGTGGAGAAGTTGGCACAGTATTCATGGACAGACCGCCTATGTCCTTCATGCTCTTTTCTACATGCAGGGCTTGTGGAATGGGAAGTGATCTAACTTCTGGGATTGTGTCCAGTAATTAATCCATGTTGTCCAGTGCTGTACATTTTGGCAATTCTGCTATGCATAACCCTGTCATGAGGAAGAATAATATGGTCTTATTGTGACCTGCAAGGAAAGTAATAGTTGGAGCAGCTATAAATTCTTCCCAACTAACTGCTGGCTTTTTAGCTAGTCTCTCTCCATAAGAAGTTAATTGCTTCAGCAGTGGAGACCTTGTTCACATCTCAGCAGCCTGTCCCCTGCTCTTATTGGGGGGGGGGGTATAATAATATAGTTGGAGGCTCAAGATAGTCAGTTAGGCCCCTCTATGAGCCCAAATCTGAAATGGAACTTCTTGTAGTATTTTACTTAACTGACCAAACCAGCCCTTGGGTTGGGTTCTTTCCATCAATCAAATGCTGTATTAGGTCAATATACAGCATTAGAACAACACATTAATAGAACACACATGGATCA
The DNA here is from genome assembly GCF_017654675.1 of Xenopus laevis. Taxonomy (NCBI): domain Eukaryota; kingdom Metazoa; phylum Chordata; class Amphibia; order Anura; family Pipidae; genus Xenopus; species Xenopus laevis. The sequence continues at coordinate 115,986,177 of NC_054380.1, read as the reverse complement.
GTAATAAAATATAAATAAACATAGTTACACTCAAGATTAACTAAACTTCTGGCACCTTTATCATATATCATTACACACTGCACATTTCTACTGTTTTGGATCTACTGACACATATTAGAGGCCTACACTGAGAGAACATCCAAGAAAGTGAAATAAAATGAGACATTGTATTTTGGAACCCAGGGCCCAGGATGGAAGCTTTCGAACTGGTTAAATGAAGGGAGAAGATATCATGAAATGAAGTACAGGTGTGCTGTCAAGAATGCCTAAATAAAATCTTTTTCTAAATAAATCTCATACACCCTTTTTAACACTTATATGTAGCGCTCCTTCTCTGAGGCATACATATAGTATGTATAATGTGTATTTCACTTTACCGAATCTGCTTTTCGAAACAACGAGAAGTGACTCTGATGAAGTGCCGGTATTGTAGGCACGAAACACGTTAGTTCAACTACTCACCCACTGCCACTCTTACCCAGTGTGTTTAAAAAACATGTTTAACCAATACAGTCTTGGTCAGCGCCGAATTGCGGGTTATTCTGAAAGTAAAGTAACCCACTTTATCCAACAGTCATTCTATCAATTCATGTGGGCATCCCCAGTGGCCAGGGACAGAGCTGTGGAATTTTGATTAGGGGTGAAAATGCAACTAATCACTCAGCACAGCATTGTCCTTAAGGCTGAAAGAAATGTTTCTGTTATACATCGTTCTATTATAGAGCAGCAACACACTGCCTATATATATATTGCGTATAATTTCCCCATAACAGAGCTCCCTGCCACTGTCAGTGCAGATTATTCCCTTAATCTCGTTGATCTGATTACACAAATTCTTTCTTGGGATTATTGTATATCTTGGATTTCTCTGTTCTGCCAGTAGATCTAGTCATTTCTCAGTGTTTCCTAGTGGGGGGGGGGCTAATTCTCATCCGTCTACTAAAAGTGCGTTACAGGATTAGCTTTACCCTTCATTAGGCTTGGGGTGCTTTACAAAAGCTATGTTAAGCCTTTTCTTCCCTTGTTGCTAAACAGTAGTCTTATCCAAAGCCAGAAAGCTATTCGGGAGCTGAAGAACATTTGCAAAAGTGATGTGAGGTTTATATAATCACATGGGTAGTTTTCAGACAATCTAGTAAACAAAAACAACCAAGCAATGGTTAAGATGATGAAAACAGACATTTAACCGATTACAATGGGCAATTGGACTGGGGAAAACTTTATGTTTTGAAAACTGAAACAAAAACCTACCTCCTTAGAGCAGTAGCATGGCCCTCACGGGCAATGCCCCCCATATTGTGAGATGTTACCGATATCTGCCCCTGCCCTGTGATCAGATCCAGTTGGCCCTGGCTCCCAACCAGAGTCATTCAGTTCAACAGATCATCATATCAGCACATATCTTCAAGGGCTGTTACCAACCCATACATATTTACAGGGGCAGATTAATGCATAGGCTTACCTAGGCTATAGCCTAGGGGTCTGGTGTGATCAGGGGCCCATCTAGGTTTATTTTTTAAATGATTTCACTTTTAGAATATTTTAAAATTTATTTATATTTTTAATGGGTCCAGATGGGTGCAACTGAGAGAAGGTGACAGGCAAAGCACGAGCACACCCAAGCTCCCTACACTGCGTAGGGTTTGAGCTGGGGGCCCTGTGAAAAGTATACTCTAGGGACCTTACATCAGCATATTTACTAACTTTCACTAATTTCCGTAGCTCAGTGTTGGTCATTACATATGCTTTATGAGAATATCCCACAAAGAGAGTCCTAGCATTATTATTGTCACACTCTTTTATAAAAGGGGAACATATTACACTACGGGTTGTACAATATAAACAAACATAAAGCACCCCAAAACTGTCTGCTTCACATGGGGTTAAGAATAGACTCTAAAAAACCTGTTTTGCCTCTTTAGGAAGCAGATTAATAAAAAAAAAAAAAAAACCTGGTTAATTGATTGAGCAAGAGAGTTCCATAGAAACTCTCCTTCTTGATTTAAACAACAGTCGCAATGAGCTAAACCGTTTTGCTACCAGTGAAGACTGCAAATCAAGCGATTGTGACAGTGACCACTGTGTAAGCCATGGATATATATCAGCTATAAGTGGCTTTCCTTCCATTGGTTTACCCTGCTGACCTGCCATGCCGTATATCAGCTTACGCCCTATTGTTTAGTTTAGCACATTAAACTCTTGGCCTAAGCACTAAATAAAGGCTGCCCTCTACTTACACTGCACTCACACAGGCTGAGCTCTTAATGTGCCAAGATGGCTCACCAGGACATCTGCTGGTGGTAGTGTGGCTAAAAATGTATAATTCATTATACATAAGGTACAAATAAACCAAATGTACTTGAAATTCATAGATTCTATCCACCAGATGGTGTTGTTGAGCACTATGTGCGCTGCTTTAACAGTTTCCTTTGTTTGTTGCAAGTATTTCCATTCTGAAATATGTAATTATGGATAGCAGTGCAATATTGTGTGTGTCTTCTTATTATGCATATAATATGTATTAGCCTATTTTATGTATTTAATGCAATATGATTTCAGTCTAACAAATAGATTTGCCCTAATAAAGGTGACAGTGTAATTTCATTTGCAAGCACACAGACCCACGCCAACACCAGGGACAAGTTATTCAGTAGCCCATTAACTTGTAAGTGTTTTCATGAACTTCTACAGAATCAAGCCAAGCACAAACTCAGACAGACAGCTAAATAACATCTCATCCATCATGTTCAAACACTGAATTATACATTTATTATTTACCTTCTCTCTGATGAAGATACATATATTGGCAAGGTGTGCATGGCGCAGGTTAATGTGTTATTGTCAGCAAATGTGTTATTGTCAGAATTTACATTGTTTGTCTTCATGGTAGAAACACATTCAAGGAACTGTATCAAGTGGCAATAGTTAAAAAGGGACCAATCACTTGTATTGCTCTATGGGGAACCTCCTGCCAATTCCTTTGCAGAACATCTGCTCTTCAGCTGCTGATGGAAGTCAACCCTGGATCCCAGGACAGTCTATGTATGCCAGTATCAGACCCCTAGTGCATAAAACTGATTCTTAGCAATACCCTGTTTCATTATCATTATATCATTATCAATATGGACAATAGGATGTAGTAGCATTTCTGTCTTGCAGTGCTGGGTTAATGTAGATTTGATTCTGGCCTGGGCACCATCTGCAAGGGCTTTATTGCCAGAATTAGGGGTATGCAGAAGAGACATGTGCCTAGAGCACAACAGGTGGGGAGACCCTATGCATTGAAATGAAATGAAACCCCTCCCTATATTTCATCTCTAATCTCCAAATACACTCCTTCACGAAACCTACGCTCTGCTTCTGATCTTCGCCTCACTTCTCCTCTGGTCACTTCTGCCCATTCTCGTCTACAAGACTTCTCTCGGGCTTCTGCTTTTCTCTGGAACTCTCTGCCACAAGCTGTCAGACTTTCTCCTTCCTTCCAAACTTTCAAGCGCTCCTTAAAGACCCATCTGTTTAAAGAGGCCTATTCGTTGTACCTTAATTAATCATTGCTGTATCAAAAATGACAAAGTGTTTATATAATCCTAATGTCTCAATTGTACCCTAACCTTTTAGTTTGTAAACCCCATTGTACTCTGTAATCCTTGTCTGTTAGCCACCATTTATTCCCTGTTTGCTATAACTGCAGTAAAGCACTGCGTATCTTGACAGCGCTATATAAATAAATGATGATGATGATGATGATGCATTACCCTCTTGGCCTTTGCTACCAACACATAAAGAGTGGGGTGGTTGGGTGGAATCACTTTATGAGTATCAGAAATGCCCAAGCTGTAGTGGCAAGGGGGCTAGGGAAGAGCTGGGTTAACGTGAGGGATAAATGATCAACATTGGGCAGGGAATTGTTGTAAATTTCTATACGTCTGGCAGGGTGGGTGTTGCGGGCAGTGAATATGAAGAGTTGGACCAAGTACTATTGCCTCAGGTGCAAAAAAACATTTGGACTGCCTCTGAAAGGGTTTATTCTTCCAGTTATGCATGGGCTTTCTCCCACGTTTAAGCGTTAAGGCTGGTTCATCGGCTTCTGCACTTTTTGCCAGACAAACACTTTGCTCTGCTTAGGCCTATAGTACACGGCCTTAGGGCTCTTACACTTACCAGTGGGCACCACGGAGCGATCCATCATCTTCTTTCTTCAGATTTCCCAGAGCAAACGTATGTACAGTTGAACAAAAATAGCCGACTTTTTAGTTAACTTTTTAGAACTTTTCTTTTTAGAACTTTTCACTCTATTCCGCATGCACAGCCGCGCGAAGGAAAGAGGAAGACGGAAGAGGATCGCTTTGTGGTGCTCACTGGTTTAACCCCAGGCCAGTGCAGTTTTCTGCTGATAGGAGCACCGGCCTGGGGTTTTAGGTAAGTCAATACAATCACTTGGGGTGCCTAACATTTGGCACCCCCAAGCAGGTCCGGACTGAGAATTAAAATAGGCCCTGGCATTTCAGGTACACAGAGGCCCCATCAGTCCACATAGAGGCCCAAACAGCCCCCCCAGCCCACTAAATACTGACTTTCTATGGAACCTTATAGCAGCCCCTCTGCCATTTGCCAGAACCCACAGATTGCCAGTCCGGGCCTGCCCCCAAGTATCCGAAGCCTTTCCTTCTCCTTTAAGAACAAACTGCTTTGTGCCAAAAAGGGGTTACGCAAGTCAAAAAATAATGTGATTGAGTGCTGCATAATAACAGGGCAAACAATACCATACTATGATGCCTCATCAGGAACAAAGTGCAATCAACAAATATGCATACCCTGGTACCCGCTTGTTGTACATAAAAAGATGTTTTGTATATCTATGTATATAGGGGCTACAAGAAAATGCTTTCAGTTATATTGCTTTCCTTGTTTTATTGTTTTTTAAGCAGGTAAAATATAAGATATATCAGGAAATGTGGAAGGCTGCGGGATCCTAAAGTCAATGGGCAGCACAGTAGTGCAGTGGTTAGCATTACTGTTCTAGAACAATGGTGCACTGGGTTTGATTCCAGCCAGAGCATTATCTGCAAACTGTACATGTGAGTATCCTTCCTAAGCATATTTAATAATATGTGCTGATAAATCAGTCTTATTAGAAGCATCCGTGACTTTTGGAATGATCTGCTAAGCTTGCGCTCTAGCACCTGCATTCAGAAAGCACTGTATCAGAAGGCAGTCATGGAGCGCCTGAGATGTCCAGCGGGTGGGAGGTAACTTTTTGCATTCTGATGGAGTTAGGAGGGGCTCAAACAACAGCAGGGTCTGAGTAACCCATAAAGCATTAGCAGCCAGGGCTCACACACACACTGCACAGAACCCTCAGCAGCACATTCCTTCCTTTCCACTTACTCGCCCAGCAGACATGCCTACTGATTTCAATGGGTACTGGAAAATGTTAAGCAATGAGAATTTCGAAGAATACATGAAGGCTCTGGGTGAGTATGTATCAGTGTCACCCCAAGCTGATATGTCTGCCATACTGCTGCCTCCGCTTTGTTGGAATTCCTCTAGGTTGATATCATTACATATTAACTATTTAAAAGGGTAAGATTGTTGTACTGAGTAAAAGAATAACATTATTAGGATATCATTATGGGCGACTGCAGCCCTCCCAAGTGTTGCTGAACTACAATTCCCAGAAGCCTGTTGCAGCTAGGACAATTTTGATTTAAGAGTGGAGAACAGTAATGTCATGCTTTGCTGTATAAACTAGTTGTACTTTCTTTTTTATATTTTATTTATCCCAGTGGATTAATTTACCATATTGCAGTGTTTTCCCAAATGAGGGGCTGAACCCCTGGGGACTCAGAACCGTAAAAATGATATAGCAATTGCCGGTTTGCTCTACTACAGGACTCCTGAAAGCCTGGCCTGGGGGTCAGTTAGTGTGAGACTTGGGATGAACACTTATATGGAAAGGACAGCAGTTTTTTCACATATCCTTAACCTTATTATGAATTTGGGGGGCTCTGAGCAAAAAAGTGGGGTTGGAATTGAAAAAGTCTGTTAAGCCCTGCTGCATTAGCTTGGCCCATTTTCCACATAATATAGAATATTCATCTGATGTATATTTTATAGACATATAGATTCTGTTAACATTGTACAATGGTAACAATTGGAAGCGATGGTGCAAGAGATAGGAACACACAAGGTGCCCACTGGTCCTTTAAAGCAAACCATGATGAACTACAACTCCCAGCATCCTCAGCTTGCTAGATATGATTTAAAGTATACTTCCCAACAGCTGGAGAGCAGAGCTTTATTCAAAACAAGCTGAGATGAACCTCCGCCACCATGTCATTATAATATAAAATCCATATGCTTAAATAAAAGTCAGTTACATTTTATGATATACTTGGACATATTTATAGACGCTTGTAACCACACAAGTGTTTGCAGTCCACAAGTTGGTTCTTCTTAATCCTTTGGGTATCAAAACGGTTCATATAGGCTCAAGAGCTTCATATAAGCCAAATGGGGTGGGGGTTTGGCCCTAATGACCAGTGAAAGCTTGCCGGGGGACTACAAGGCACCAAACAGAAATGAGACACCGGACGTTCTGTCACCAAAAGGGTTAAAGATGAAATCATGCTGAAACAAAGGCACTTAAGAAATAATCACCTTGGTTGCTGCTCCTGCTTAGTCCTCTGCACAGTAAATCAGCTTGCCCTGGATTTTTATGGCACTGCTAATCACACTGGGCAATTAATATCCTTTTCTTTCAAAATATCTCTCTCACTTAAAAAGCAAAACAGATGACAGCCTTACCTTTCTACATAATGGGAGAACCTGGGCTAAATGGGGATTAAGCCATTCTTCTGGCATTGCTCTTTCCAAATATTTTTAGATTGTGGGTTATGTGGGGTAGAGACTTATACCTAAAAAGTGGTGCAAAATAAATGGCCTATAGTCAATGGGACAAATCCAATCTGCAAAATTATCTGGTCTCAAAATTGGTATAAAAAGCGGCAGCATTCCTTTTTATACCAGAATAAATACTCGGCTACAAGCAAATGATTACAAGTCTTTATAATACACAGGATTTTACAGAGTATTGAGGGGTTTCTTTGTTGATGTTTTTGTTGTGTCACCCAGTTAGTATAAAACGCCTGTGTGTGATCCATTAAATGTGCTGCCCAACCTTTAATAATGAGATTGAATGGCAATTTGGAGCCCTACCTTTGTGTTCAGCCTAATTGGGGACTCGGACTCTTTCTAGCATTGTTTTTGCTTTTCCAAGCAGTTCAGGCCACCCTGAAAGTGAAGTTGACTGTGGCCCTGTTGTTATTAGCTTTTACTTATATAGCACAAATATAACCCACATCGCTTTACAGAGATTATATATCATTCCCATCAGTCCCTGCCCCACTGGAACTTTACAATCTAAGCCCCTTATTAAACACACACACACACTATGGCCAGTTTTATGATTGAGAGTATTTGGAGTAAGGGAAGCCCATGCAGAAACAGGGAGTATATACAAACGTATTGTGGATAGTGCCCCGCGACCCACCCACCCGTATTGAATCCATTATGATCCGATTGTTGGGCCCTAGAGCACACGATCGCCCACTTCAATGTGGACATATTGGGGAGAGATCCGCTCGTTTGACGACAACGCCGACATTTGACGACAGAGCGGATCTCTAAGTCTATGGCCACCTTTACTGTCATTATTAGAGCTGTTCAGCCCAGTAATGCTGGCATTTTCCAAACAAGAGGAGATTCTATTTCTACCTGCTAGAACCAAATTGTGTGCACTGTGCGGAAATAGAAAATAGTTTCTTTATCATAAAGTGCTGTACTCAAGCAATGACCCAGTCAGTGGCCTCAGTGTTTATAAAGGGAAGTCAACCAACTCGGTTCTGGGGTTTTTTTTTATCCCTTTTTAGTAAATTTTCTGTTCACAATATCATTTACTTCTTAACTGTAGCTATAAATAATAAATATAAAAAAATAAATATAAATTAATAAAATTCACAGCTGGCAAAAAAAAGGGATTAATGTGAAGTTGGTCCTCCCTTTGCTACTATAACTGCTCTTCTCTTCTGGGAAGGCTTCCACTAGATACTGGAACATTGTTGGTGGGATTTGTTTCCATTCAGCTGCAAGAGCATTGCATCACTGATGGAGATATAATTCTTCCCTCTCTTTATTCCCATTCAGACGTTAATGTTGCAATAAGAAAAATCGCCAACCTGCTGAAGCCAGACAAGGAAATTATTCAGAATGGAGATCACATGATCATCAAAACACTAAGCACTTTCAGAAATTATATCATGGAGTTCGATGTGGGAAAGGAGTTCGAGGAGGATTTGACTGGAGTGGATGATCGCAAATGCATGGTAAGAATTAAGGCCTGATTAGCCTATTTCACCACAAAGGATCCCTTATGCAGCAAATTACAATTACAATGGAACTCAAAAAAAGAATCAAGACTGACCTTTTCCAACCCCTATAAACCCCAATACGCTATGCTTGGTATGTAAAGGACCAGTAACACCATAAAGCAAACATATATATACTGTATGTACAAGTATGGGACCTCTTATCCAGAATGATCAGTACCTGGGGTTTTCTGAATAAGGGGTATTTCTGCAATTAGGATCTCCATATCTTAAATCAGATAAAAGAAATTATTTACACATTAATTTAAGCCAACAGGATTGTTGTGCCTCCAATAAGTATTAAGTATAGCTTAGCTGGGATCAAGTACAAGGTACTGTTTTATTACTAAAGAGAAAGGGTAAATCATTTTAAAAAAATGTATTTATTTGATTAAAATTGAGTCTATGGGAGATGGCCTTCCTGTAATTCTGAATTTTATAGATATCTCCTGATTATTTTTTATTTATTTTTTTACCTTGTATTTAGCTGGCATACTTATATCTACATAAGCCCTTTATGCAATATTTGGATAACTTTTTGTTTGTGTTTTGAGTCAGTCCTTTAATTATTCAGACTACCTCAGCTCAGAAATTGACATGAATACACCCCACATTACTCCCAAGCATTAATGCAGGATTTCGCTTTTCTAGGCTGGATCCTAAAATTATTTTCAGCCTATGACATTGGGAGCATCTAAGCCCAGCACAACTTTATCTGAAATGCCCTATTGGTTTTTTGCGAATTTTCAGTTGAAGCAAAATGTGACAGATTCACCCATCACTAGTTAAGAGAAATAGATAGGATGAATCTTACAATATACATGATGCAAACTGTGTTCAGCATCAAAAACATATTTGAAACCCTACAGTATGTACAAGTCATTTAAAGTGGAAGTTCTGTCTTCCTTCTAGCCTGCAACTTAAAATGCTATGTGGGTGTCTGGGTCACTGACCTGAGCAATCAAAAACATCTACAAGACTTAATATCTTGATTATATTACTGATTTGTGAGCTGCCATTTAATGAGCATCTCAATTAATTACAAATCAGACTTGTATTGTAACATGTATATAATATATTTACAGTATATTGTGTGTCTGTCACTAAGCTCAGTAACTCACAGCAGCCCAGAGCATGTGCAGTGAAAAACTGGAAGCAAAGAAGATGGAGAGCTAGTGGGAGATATTTGAAGACACAGATCTTTACTGCTAAAGGGCTGTGGTTGCCTTGGGCTGGTACAGTGTCACGATAGGCACCCAGAATCCAGAACAATGCTAGGCTCCATGCTCTGGGCTCTTACTTCTGCCTTTAACAGCCGCCTTTCACCTCCGGAGGAGCCCTTGGCTAATTGGATGCCGCCAGGTCTTATAAAGAGAGGAGCCAAGCTAAAGGTTTTGGATGAGCAGAGGGGCACGATCGTTAAACAAAGTCTTTAGGCAGAAGATCACATTTCAAGGAACAGACGTAAAGCGTAGTCAAACAGACAAGGGTCAAAGCCGGGAGTTCAATCAGAATGACCAAGACAGGCTTGGGTCGGAATACGGATATCAGAATAGTCGGTTTACCAGGCAGAGGTCGGGATCACAGAAATCAGGAAAGTCAGGCAGGCAGGGTCAAAACAGGAATCAGAATACAGGATAATTCAGGATAGCAGCCAGGAACTCTCAAAAGATGAACTTAACAACGGGCAACCATCATAGTGCCCGAGTCCCTTTAAATACAGTTTGAATCTCGCGTCATTGCGCGCTGACTTAATCATGCCTGCGCCAATGCGCCTATAACAACCTTGAGTGCGCGCCCCCTAAGGCAGAAGATTATCGGCAGGCAAAGAGGCAGCACCATGCTGCGGGCGTCCCCGCCGGAGGCGCGGCAAGCATCCCCACTGGCCCACTGGACCACCATGGTAAAAGTTATGTGTCTGTTTCAGAAACACTATTATAGTTTATATAAACAAACCTGCTGTATAGCCATGGGGTCAGCCATTCAAGTTGGAAAAAGGAGAAGAGGCACAGGTTACACAGATCAAACACCATTGTAATCTACAGGTTTTATGCTTCTAATTATCATCAGTGGCGCTTAGGCTGCTCATTAGCTAACCTGAACCTAATTCTCGTCGGTGGATCTAAGACTGCTCATTAGCTAACCTGAACCTATCTATCACTCCTGGAGTGAGCTATAATAAAACTATTCTCACGCTATCTTCACCTACCGACCTCCGCCCAGGCCTGATCCTACATCCCCCTACCAGGGAGGCTGAATCCCAAGAAAGGGGCAGATCAACATGTTGGCTCCCCTTTGAACAGAACAGTGACCCCTCCTGGCCAGTTACTAAACTAAATACTTTAACAAAGGAAAAGAAAACTAAGGATCACATTTAGGTGTCCAAAACTCTACAGGGACAGGCAGAATAAAAGGTAATTAAACTATCAATCCCCTTACAAATACATTACAACATTAGATAGGCAGCACCTTTTTCCTACGGTTGTACCCTGGAAAGCAGTGGATCTGGGGTCTCAAAAACAGTTGTGCCTATCTATGTAGAAACTATGCCTAACTACACAGCTATATCTTATATCTCAGCTAGAATCCCAATATCACATACATTAATTATCTAATACGTGCCTACAACCAGTCTTTAGTGAATAGTGTTCAGGGATGCTGGGGAAGTAATATCAAAGCCCATATGGCTGTAAGATCATTTTAAAGATACTGCATACCTCCCAACTGTCCAGTTTTTTGCGGGACAGTCCCAATTTTGATAGCTCAACCCGCAGTCCTGGATTGTTACTGAAATGTCCCAACTCTCTCTTTGATCTCCTGCACTAAACAGCCAGAAGAAGATACAACGTTTCTGAAACTTAATTGGCTTTTGGCAGAGAGCCCAGAATATGTGTTAGGTGCACTTAGATACTTTTGTAACAATTTAAGATAAGCAGGTCTCTTGGGGAAACTGTGACTTGCAGTTACCTTCATTAGCAAAACTGTAAAAGCACATAAAAACCACAGAAATGTGTTTAAACTTTCATAACTTCCAAATTTTGTAAAATGAACATGGTAATTAGGGGGGTGGCCACAAAATGGGTGTGGTCAAAAATTTTGCCGTGGCAAATCTTTTTGTCCTTCTTTCTAGTTCTAGTTGGCAGGTATGGATACTGTACATAATTTTAAGTCTCCCTTTAACTAGGGGTATACAGTATTTAATGAATTAAATTTTCTTTGCTGTAATGTGTAGTCACCACTGTAAAGAACTCCTGTTGCCCATAGGTTCTTGGCACCCACATAAGTCTCCACTGGCTTAGAGTGGGAGTGCCCTGTTTTCACTGTAGAGTTCAAAAAGGGCCCTTGTTCCCCCTAGTTCTGCACATTAAAGGAGAACTGAAGCTAGTAGCTAGAAATGTTGTACATTATGTTTTGTGCTTCTATACCAGCCAAAGGCAACCACAGTCCTTTAGCAGTAAAGATCTGTGTCTCCAAAGATGCCCCAGTAGCTCTCCATCTTCTTTTCTGTTGATTCACTGCACGTACTCTGTGCTGCTGTCACTTACTGAGCTTAGGGACCCACTCACAATATACAGTACGCATAGAATAGAAATGTCACAATATAAGGCTGATTAGTAATTAATACATATAATTACTACATGGCAGCACAGAAACCAGTGCAACTAGCATCAGAATTTAATAATCAGCCCTGTAGCATCAGCTTATATTACAGGCCAATCTCATTTTCTGCTGGATAATTAGTGACGACCCCTAAGCTTAGCTTCTCAACAGCTGCTCAGAGCCCACTGAGCATGTGAGTGTCACAGACACTTTCCAAGATGGTGACCCCCTGTGACAAGTTTGAAGTCCTGGATCATTGCTGCTATTAACAAGCTGAAACTTTAGGCTGGTGCAAAGTTCAGTGTAAACAATATGGCATATTTAACCATATTTATTTTTAGGGTTTAGTTCTCCTTTAAGGCTTAATTCCAACTTCCACAGCCTCCTAGCTGCTACAGTGCTACATATAAATAATAGCTTTTCCACCACTACACACATCCCTGAATCTAAAATGGGACTGAAAAGAAGGTTATAACTTAGAAACATAATCAGTCTGACCCTTCCCTTCATTTCTACAAAGCTGGAAAGAAGTCCTCCAATGTGCACGTCTGTAAGTCCATGACCTATTTGGGGGATACATTTGGCAGCACTATACAGAAAACATCTGGCTTTGGTCTGCACAGAATTCTGGGAGATGCCACCCCCTATAGTCAGTGTAAACATTGGATTCCTTTCCAAGCTTGCAGATCTCTGGTCAGTTGTTTTCTATTGTTACAGTTACTCGTGTAGGTGTAGCCACTCGCTAAGATCTGTATGGGACTCCGTATGAGACTGTTAACCTTTTCATTGCTAAACGCAATTTTTCTCACGTAAGGGGAAAATCAAAAAATTCTGGCTTTCTGATATTTCACATACAAATTAATTATGGTATCATAAGAATAGCAAATAGTATTCTGGTGGTTCATGTTTAACCTAAATTTTAGTATGTTATAGAAGGCCAGCAACTTTGCAATTCTTTATTATTTCTTTTTTATGTTTTTTTAATTATTTGCTTTCTTGTTCTGACTCTTTCCAGCTTTCAAATGGGGGTCACATTTCCACATTAGATAGGCAGCACCTTTTTCTCACGGTTGTACCCTGGAAAGCAGTGGATCTGGGGTCTCAAAACCAGTTGTGCCTATCTATGTAGAAACTATGCCTAAATACACAGCTATATCTTATATCTCTGCTAGAATCCCAATATCACATACAATCATTATCTAATACAGTGCCCACAACCATGCTGCAAACGCTCCCCCCCCCAACAGGCCAAGGGGTCTGCTAATTTAACTGTTAAAATTTGATAAAATGTGAGAAGAGAAGAATATAAGCTATGATGGTATATTTAACTATAAATGTGACTAAAAATGCCATATTTTATATACTGAACTTATTGCACCAGCCTAAAGTTTCAGCCTCTCAATAGCAGCAATGATCCAGGACTTCAAACTTGTCACAGGGGGTCACCATCTTGGAAAGTGTCTGGGACACTCACATGCTCAGTGGGCTCTGAGCAGCTGTTGAGAAGCTAAGCTTAGGAGTCGTCACAAATTATCAAGCAGAAAATGAAGTTGGCCTGTAATATAAGCTGATGCTACAGGGCTGATTATTAAATTCTGATGCTAATTGCACTGGTTTCTGTGCTGCCATGTAGTAATTATCTGTATACTTATTTTGTGACATTTCTTTTCTATGTGTACTGTATATTGTGAGTGGGTCCCTAAGCTCAATAAGTGACAGCAGCACAGAGCATGTGCAGTGAATCAACAGAAAAGAATATGAGGAGCTACTGGGGCATCTTTGGAAACACAGATATCTACTGCTAAAGGGCTGTGGTTGCCTTGGGCTGGTACAGAAGCCCAAAACATAATGTACAACATTTCTAGCTACTTCTTTAGTTAAGCTTTAGTTTTGAGAGGGGCACATATGGTATTTTATATGATGGGAAAGGCAGAATATGAACTATGACATATTCTGGGTATTAAAAGGTACCCTCAATGTTCATGGCAGAGCTTGTTATGTTATGGTAAAATTGCATCACAATATTGTTGCTAAATGAGTTTGCTCTGGCAGTGCATTACAGAATAAAGTAGGCTGGGACTCACCAATGCATACAGAATTCATGACATTTTTCCTCAAATTTAGGTTTCAAAATAGCCTTTGAGAAGTTAGTCTATTATAAATGTTTGGAGTCAATCTTTGCTCAAAGCTATGCACACCAGGCACCTTGGAGAGTCTGCCATACAAAACAAATACTATATATATTATAAGGAACTGTACCGCCAAAATATTTGTATTATTAAAATATAATGTACTGTTGCCCTGCACTGGTGAAATTGATGTGCTGTGATGCACTTATAAAATATCTACTGAACTCTAGCAGATACTTAAAGGGGTAATTCACCTTTAAGTTAACTTTTAGTATGTTCTAGAATGCCCAATTCTAAGAAACTTTTCAACTAACCTTCATTATTTCTTTTTATGTTTTTTTTTTCAAGTATTTGCCAGCTTGTTCTGACTCTCTCCAGATTTCAAATAGGGATCACTGACCCCATCTAAAAATCAAATGCTCTGTAATGCCACAGACTTTTTTTACTGCTACTTTTTATTACTCCTCTATCTATTCCGTCCCTCTCCTATTCATATTCCAATCCCTTATTCAAATCGGTGCCTGGTTGTAATTTGGACACTAGTAACCAGACTGCTGAAACTGCAAACTGGAAAGCTACTGAATAAAAAGCTAAATAACTCTAAAACCACAAATAATAAAAAATGAAAACCAATTGCAAATTGTCTCATTATATCATTCTCTGCATCATACTAAACGTTAACTCAAAGGTGAACAACCCATTTAATCTTTCATTAAATAGGTTTTATTATTTTTGGACTATAAATGTTTTATTATCGTGCTTCCTCAATCTAACATGCTTCCCTGCTAGAAAAATCTGTCCACGACTCACAGCATGAGTGTGTTCCTTGAGGGTACAAGTAAAAAAAGTTGGGCTAAGAAAATCTAAAATGGATTGCTGAATATAAACCATAAGAAATATATTGTACAAACTATTTGTCATACAGATTTATTAAACATTCTTAACAGCAACTGTTCCCTTTTAAGAGTTAACAGCCATGCAATCCACGTCTGTGTTTGTAGCCAATATCACTTTAATTTTACAATGACTGTGTTTATAAAATCCTAGCAGATTAAAAAGCTGCCTGCTATCAGATGAGACCTTTGGTATTTGATCTTCAGCTTGGAGCTTTCCAACAGCCTAGGAAAAGAAAAAAACAGACAGTTTGGTCTTGGTGCTATTAAATTCCAATAAGTGCAAAATGTATTATTTTGGAATTAAATGTCCTTAAAAATTGCCAGTGTCACAAAGAAATACAACTCGTTGCAGAGAATCCCCCCATGCACAGTAAGGAGATTTACCCTTTGCAGCTCCATTTGCAGTGAAAACTTTCTAAGGCTTGTGCCGCTTCCAAAGGGCAGGAGAGGAGTTGTAAGGGCAAAGCTCACTTGATAACATGTTACCATCTTAAATCTGCTGAGCAGGGCATTGTAGGTATAAATGGCTTTTTATTTCTAATTTGGCATGAGGCAAGGTATTACAAATTCTTTCTGGCACCGCACAGCTCGCAATTCGGAAATTAGATCTTGCCATTATGCAAAGCTTTTCATAGTCTGTGCCAGGAAGCCTTTCTGAAAAAGCCAAGAAGATCTTTAATTGTGATGTACATGCTGTCCCAAAATGCCTGGGGCGTAACTACAGAAGAAGCAGACCCTGCGGCTGCAGGAGGGCCTGGGAGGTATAGGGGGCCCTATGAGGCCCTATTTAAGGTGCATTCAAAATATTTTGGTAAAAGAGGATAACCTCTGGGGGGCCCTAAAATTAATTTGCTGAGGGGCCCAGTAACATCTAGTTACGGCACTGCAAAATGCATAGGTTAACCACAGTTCGGGACGACAAATGGCCGCCACTTTGGGTGCAGTTTGTCATTGCTAAGTTGAAGCACACTTGCCTTTACTTTTGTGTATTGCAGCTGGCCTCCAGAAAGCTAGACCCAATATTGGTAGCAATTGTTTTCTGAAAATTGTCCCCTTCTGATGTAATTTCTGACATTATCTAAGGGAGTAGGGTGGGTCTGGGTCTTGTCTGGGTTGGGAAGGGCTAGGGCCTGGTTTCACTAAATTGAAGTGTACATGAGTGGCAGCAGGGCTGCCAGAAATCTTGGAGCCCAACAAAACAAATAATTCCTGGGCCCTCACTTCCACCCCATAGTGCACAGGCCACACAGACATGGTCAAAAAATAACCATTAGTGCCATTGGTGGCCAGGCCCCCCCCCTACCCGTTAAAAAATTGGTTGTGCAGGGCCCCCCTACAAGTTAACAAAAAGAATTGGTGGCCAGGGCACACTTACACTTTTAGAACACTCCAAAAAAAATTTGGTGACCAGGACACCTACAAGTAAAAAAATAAATAAAACATTGGCAGTGCAGAGAACAAAAAGGGGCTTTCAAAACAATAACATTTAGAAATAACCACAAAATTGTGAAATAAATACTGTATATACTAAAAAATTACTTAAAATTACAATTTCTTTCAGTAAGATAAAAATATGTTGGCTCAATGTAAAAGGTGTAAAAAGCCAGTATTTACTAATATAAATGCCAGTTTGGTAAGATTCTGACCAACAGATAGTATACATAGTATTAAGTGGCCTATTAAAGAATCTTAGTAAATACTGGCTTTTTATACCTTTTACATTGAGCCAACATGTTATGATCTTCTCTGTGCTCCCTCAGAGTTCACCTGACCAGAAATACTGCAGCTCTAACTGTAACAAGAAGAAGTGCGGGAGTAGAAGACAGAACTTTGCCCATTAATTGGCTCATGTGACCTAACATGTGTGTGTGTCCTTGGTTTGTTTGTGTGCACCATGAATCATATGTTCCCAGGGGGCATTCCTTAGTACTTAAAATGGTAATATTCTATCCAATGCTATTATCCAATGGTACATAGTACTAAGAAATTTATTTTCATGAAAATGGTTTCAGATAAAGCAGTGTTTTTTTTACATGAGCTGTTTATACGATATATTATTATAGAATCGTTTGATAATGGTCTTTATGTGTCTCTGCCTTAGATGGCCCTTTGAGAAATTACTTTCACATTTTGAGTAAAATGCAGAAGAAACCACCCTTGGATTAGAGCCAAACAAGTTATTGTCATTGTGTTTCTCTACCCACAGACCACAGTTAACTGGACAAACGATCAACTGGTGTGTGAGCAGAAGGGTGAGAAGGTGGGACGAGGCTGGACACAGTGGGTGCAAGGAGATGAACTGCACTTGGTACATTTCTTTTCATGTCCTGTTGAAAAAGATTTATCCTTGCTCTCTTTCATCATTGTCAGTGTTGTTACAATTTGAAAAAAGGAAAAAACGAGTTCAAAAATTATTTCGCTTATGCTCGCAAATGCTGCGTAATAATGCCTAAAATGGTAGAAACTGCCACTTGAGGTTTGTTTTTCTGCATTTATAGCAGTGGCGTAACTAGATATTACCGTGCTCCACAGCAAATTATTTTTTCGGCCCCAGAATGTCTAGAGGTTGACATGTTTTACAAATAATTATTGAAATTCAATAGGAATTAGGGCTTCATGTGGCCCCTATATCTCCTAGGCCCCCTGCAGCTGCAGGGTCTGCTTCCTCTGTAGTTACGTCCCTGATAAATAGACATTCTTTTCAGTGATAGATTTTTCTTAGAATTATATTAAACTGCTCATTAAGTAGGGCCTTATGGGGCCCCCTAAACCTCCTGGGCCCCCCTGCAACCGCAGGGTCCGCTTTTTCTGCGGCTATAGCTATATATTTATAGCACCCTTCCTGTTTCTAATCAGGTTTTATGGCAAAATCTTAAGCCAGTGCTACACTGGGCATAACGATCATCTATTTCAAAATGTTGCAGAGGTCTGTCTGTCAATGCTCCCCATGCATCAGTCACGGCACTCTCCATACGTAACATGAGAAGGGGTGACAATAGGACAGGGGTGGTTCATCTGAGAATGACTGCTACTGTTTTCTGTTGGATGGCAGTGAAGGACAAAATATCCCATGCAACGTTCCCTCTAATTTGTTCTTGGCTTTGTGCCGAAAAAAATCTCTTTTGTGTACACGTTTTAGAATCCTGTGCGGACATCAAAATTATGCATTTTCATACACAATTCTTTGTGTGGTCCTGACCTCAAAATTTGTGTGCGTGTGCATGAGTGCAAAGCTTAGAGGGAACAGTGCTCCCATGTGTCATTACCATTAGGGCAGTGATTCCCAAACTATGAGCCATCTGGGTGGACTGGAAGACACTAGCATACCCTTAGTGAGCAGTGGGTTGGGGATCTATACTGAAGTCCAGTTTGGATGGGATCTTACAGTATCATTATATATTATTATCAACACATATTTATAAGTATCAAAATATTCCACAGGGCTGTATTACAGAAGGGTGTAAACATCAAACATGCAGATTATACAGTACAATTATACAACTGATACAATACATAAAGAAGGACCTTCTTGATAGAATTTACAATCTAAAAGATTTGGGGTGAATGCCTATTGACTCTTCTATTTACTTCTGCAAGCCTAACATAAAGGTTATTTTGACATAGATATTCATGTCAATATTAACAATGTTTTATCTATCTCTCACCTTGTTACAAGTCCAGAGGGGTCCTCAACAAAGGGGTCTCAAACTGAAAAGTCTGATAACCGCTGCCTTTGGGTAATGATACAAATAACTACCAACAGACCTGAGAACTCTAGGAGGCAGATTTATTAGAACTCAAATTCAAGTATTTTTAAGTTTTGGTTTTTTTTAATCAAATTTAGAAAAGTCTTGAAAAAAACCTATGAAAACAAAGTAATCAGTTAAAATCATTGTACTCTTTCTTTTTTTGAGAATCAGAGATTTTCGCATTTGAAAAATCTTGACTACTTAAGTTCGTAAAAATTGAATTTAATAATAGCTGAAACTGTAGGGTGTGGGGCAAAAATATCTTGTGCTTGATAGATTATTATTATTATTATTCATTTCCAGGGATGGGCGAATTTGACCTGTTTCGTTTCGCCAAAAATTCGCCGCTGGCGAAATGTTGCTGACGCCCATTAAAGTCTATGGGCGTCAAAAAAATTTGACGCGCAGCGAAATTATTTTGTTTAGGGTTTAGTTCTCCTTTAAGGGGGTGGGTGGGTTCACAGAATGTTGCACTGTATAAATTTATGCTTTAGAAATTGAGCTACACAAAAGTACCATTCTCTCCTCCATATTCCACCAGCTTTCTTTTTCCTTCTTTGAAATGTTTTAATCCCATTACACACTGAAACAAGCAAAATGGAGGAAACAAAGCCAATACAAAGAAACGTTTAGGATTAAGAAATCTCAAGAAGATAATTCTCTTTAACAAAAAGGAGTGCTAGGAAGAAAGCCACACACTGTTATAAAATAAAGTTCATGCAATTATTTTTAAAAAATTGAAGAGGAACATGTGAGCTACTTTTCAGCGCTGAGAGAACATAGGTATTGCTGTACCATTTGCTCCTAAACTCTATGCTAGCACCCTGGAGGTTCTCCTCTCTGTGAATGAGGATGCCCAGCCTGAATGCCAGTTAGGTTTAGATTTGGGAGCCGTTGCTTCCATATTATCTTGCATAACCATGAAGCAGAGATACGGACAGAACAGTGTTCATAAATGTGTAACCTTTGTATAAGCTAAAGGAGGGGGGGGGAAATAGCTGCAAAGATTGGATTGATCCCAAAAAAGTCTGAAAAGCTCTGCACTGGTGCCAGAGTGTGTAATTACTCTTGATGTAGTCAGAGATATATTTTCTTCACTGTGGCCTTTAATGAATTATAATGGGCTCCAAAAACATGATCACATACGGAAAACAATCTCCATGAAAATATGCTGTTGCAATAGAAATGAATGGGAAATGCCTGTGGTTTTGGTTTCTCAATAAGCTTGCCTAAATGAGCTTTCTTTCTTTGCAGGAAATGCGAGTAGGAGATGTTGTCTGTAAACAGGTTTTTAAGAAGGTACAACAGTGATGCTGACTGCACACAATGAACCAACCCCCCTGGTAGAAGATTAAATAAACCCGAGTCCCCCACCCAACTTGTTCTGCTGCATTGATGTTTTAGAGTTGAGTTTCTGTGTTGTATAATGTGTCTTTAGGTCCATTAATAAAAACACTAGTCTGACTTCTGTGTGTATTTTGATTGTTCTGGAATATTAGCATCTTTCTGGAGGATATGAGTCTTGTCCTATCTGTATTGTTTTCTTCTGTTGAGATAATGAAATACAGACTGTAAAATAAAATACATTGTGCTGCATGCAACAAGTGACAAAGCCCTATTTAGAGGGCCATTAGAGGACAAAACACTTTTGGCTCCCGATGCTTTCAAGGAAAGCAGTTCTTGTATAAAGGCACACTATTGTCTGGATAAATCCCTGATCTGTTAGAATAAATAGAGAACTGTCCACTCATCATTCGCCAAATATTTTCTATATTTAAAACCAAGAAAGCAGTGAAACTAATTACTATGACATGGGAACATTACTGAGAGCTTTGATCCATTTACTTACTGAATGTCAGCTTTTATCTCTTGTAGTACTGACTACTCTATCTACATATCCCAGACGCTGGCATTTGGGAACAAAGCAAATCTGGCACCAAAAATTAATTCTTACATATGGCACGTAAAATGCAACAGAATAATAGATTTTAATAGATGGAATTCTTGGTTTAATAGATGGATTTTTTGGTTTAATAATTGGAATTCTTGGGATAATAGGCCAACAAGAATTAAGGACTTTATAATTGACAATAATGTTGGGGTCGGCACCCAAGGGACTTATGGGGTTATAGACAATTGTATTTTTACATACAAACAATTAGAATGGAAGATTGGACTAGGATCCTAACACTTTGGTAACAGATGTTAATGTCTTCATTAAACATTACCAAACTTCTCTCAAAGATTTATAAATGACTTTTAGTTCAATTATCTACACAAGAGAAAAAAATCTGTATTAAATGGGAAAAATAACTAAATGTAAAAATTATAGCATTTGTGTGGAATATCATTTTTACTAATACATTTAAGTCTTCCAGGGCATCGAAGGCTAGAGAAGCCACATAATAATTAATTACTAGATGGCATTATACCCCATGTTAGGTTAAGTAAAACGAGTTTGACCTTGTCCAGGTTGTGCTGGAGGTGTAATGACAAGAAGGTTCTCACTCCCATATTGGGCTCACATGTCCAGTTTTGGAACAATTTTGGACATTGGTAATTTCTATAATTAATAAAGTTACTCACTCTTGTTTGGATATTAATAATCAAACCCAAATACTTGGATAAATTTCATGGAACCATGAACCTCTCAAGTATAACAACACTTGTATTCCATACGGGTAATTATTGATAATTATTTGTAAAGCCAGTAAATGAGGTTACTTAAGACACGACTGGGGGTTATATCTTGCTGTTTAGATTATTTATTGCATAATGATTATTCCTTTTCCCATTTTCCTTCTTTTCTTCGGTACGCCTCTTTTTTGTGAAAACTCAAAATAAAGACTTTTTAAAAAAACAAATGGAACAGAATCCTCAGAAATGGAAGGAATGTGCCAAAGGAATCAGATGCAGAATAGAAAACATATGAAACAGGCTCTGTGCATAATGATGGCAAACTAATGTCATTCTACTTTCTTTGCCCCATGCAACATGGCCATCTGCCTGTGTTCCCAAATCATACAAGGTATTACTATTCAGCCTATGGGTTCATAAGATGGATGATCTGAAAATAGTCTTGTGTGTCCCCGAAGGAATCAGAACCATTACAAGATCTTTCACCCCCAATTCTCCCTGAAATATCTACACACAGGTATGGGGTTCATTATCTGGAAACCCATTATCCAGAAAGCTTTGAATTATGGGAAGGTCAACTCCTATTGGCTCCATTTTGATCAAATTCAAAATGTTAAAAACATTTTCTTTTCTATGTAATAATAAAACAGTACCTTATAATTATTCTGTATTTGAGGCAAAACTATCCTATTGGTTTTATGTAATTATTTTAATAGACTTAAAATATGGAGATCTAAATTTCAAAAAGATCCCTTATCCAGATAACCCCAGGCCCTGAGCATTCTGGATGGCACGTCCCATGACAGGAGGTTGAGAGACATATCTAGGTGGGCATAGCATATCTATTTTGAAATGCACCCACCTCTCCTCTACATATAACTCTCAACATTTCAAAAGTGTACAGATGGATAAAAAGATTTGCCTCCTGCAAAGTGGCAACATTTTTTTGACCATGCCCATTTTGTGACCATACCCCCTAACTATCATATCCATTTTACTAAATTTGGTAGGTTATTAAAGTGTGAACATATTTCTAGCAGTTTTACGTGTTATAACAATGAGGTGAATTGCCCTTTAAGTTGTGAATCTCGGTTCTCCCAAGAGACTTGCTTATCTTTGCTTATCTTAAATTGTTACAAATGTAAGTGCAGGTGCTATGTATTCAGGTTCTCTGCCAAAAAGCCTCTTATTTAATTAAGTTTCAGAAATGTTGTATCTTTTTCTGGCGTCAGTGCAGGATATCAAAGAGAAGCACTGACTGCGGGCAGCTGTCAAAATCGGGACTGTTTTGCAGAAAGCGGGACAGTTGGGCGGTACATCTACATAACCGTTTCTTAGTTTGGTACACATTCAAAATGTGCTGGAAGAATTTAAACACTTATGTCAGAGTGTACCCATGACAGATGTAAAGCGAAAAATAATTGTTTTGGACATTGTGAATAGTGATGGGCGAATCTGTGCCAAACGCAAATGGACGTCAAAATAATTTTGACGCACGTCAATTTTTATACATGGGACTATTTGGTCCAAATGCATTAAAGTCAATGGGAGTCTGAACAATTTTGATGTGCAACAATTCTGATGCACGGCAAAACGCAAATTTGTGTCTGGCGAATTTATTCGGACATCACTAATTGTGAACACTTTCATCCCTTACTTCATAAACTTGCTTGGGATGATTTACAAAGGAAACAAATAAGCCCTCTTATATGTCCAGCTTCTGACAAGATAAAATAGATTAATCAAAAGAGATGAAAAAGGATTCACTGAATGTACGATCATGAGCCTACATACTGTAGATTAGTAATAAACAAGCTACTGAAGGTAGAAATAACCCACCCAAGTAAAATAATAAATATGATAGGGAGCGGCACTTAACCAGGGGAAAAAATACTCAAAATACAACCGTGGCCAATACACACATACTCATGGCTGTATATGAAAAGGAGCAAAGTCCAGTTAACGAGAGTGAAAATATAATTGCTTGTTCTCTAATGACATGCCATCATATTTCTCATTTCTATCTGAAAATAGATACCAGTGTGTGTGTGTGTGTGTATATATATATATATATATATATATATGTATACACACATTCCAAGGCTATTGCACACACTTGCCGATTAATTATATACCCTGGTGCTCCCAGAATTTCAATATACAGGTAAGGAGATGCCGGTGCACACAGGGAATTTTTTCAAATAAATTATCCTTTATTAAATCGTCGTTTCGATCCTCTGCTGGGGCCTTTCTCAATCGAAACGTTGATTTAATAATGAATAGTTTATTTGAAAAAATTCCCTGTGTGCACCAGCATATATATATATATATTTATATATATATGTTTTCAAAGATAAGTAAAACTCAACAAAGAATTAAGCTAGATATGCTACACTTGTAGTTTCCATAACACAGATCAATGTGACCAAATTCCTTTAGCAGAGAAGATCTGTACCTCTAAAGATGCCTCCAGTATCTTCCCATATTTTTTTCTGCTGATTCATAGTATATGTACATTTACTTTGGGACAAATTCACAATATACAATAAAAATTCCCTTAATAAAGCTGTTAATTTCGCTTCATTTGAGATGACAGCATAGAGCCCAGTGCATTCTGAATCACAATCGATTCAACAGTCGCATCCAATAAGACAAAATCTAGGACAAAGTGCATAGATCTACATGTAGCTGCTGAAATTTCAAACGTGACAGCTGCTGAACAAACAGCTAAATAGTTAAAATAAATAAATAAAAAATGAAGACTAATTGCAAATTTTCTCAGAATATCTCTGTTTGAATCATACTAAAAATTGAACAACAAGATTTAGCAGGATGTTAGGTTTTTTCATATATCCTTGGTGCCCTGCACTGCTATGGGAGGTGCTTATATACAATGTTGTACATGTAGAACCAGCAAGTATATTTGTGAAGGGTTTGCATCAGGGCCAATAGAGGAATAGACAGAAAGAGCACTTTCCTGGGTCCCCATGTTTATAGGTTCCTCATCCCTAATGGAGAAGACCCTGTTGTTAAGAAGGAACCAAAGGGGAAAGTGGCGTGGTATTGACCTGGTAGGATCCATTATTATGGTCCTGTGTCTGTGCTGAGAATTTGCAAGAGGAGAGGGCTGAACCATGGGTCACAACTTTGGGGAGTTAAAGCTATGCACCTGCCCCCCAACAAAATGTTTTTTGTGATCACTTTGATTGGACTAAGGTAAAACTTGGGGGAATTTATCAAAGTGGCATAAGCTCAAAACAGGAATTAAAATGAAGTTTAGTGATACATGCAAAATGCAACTAAGTGGCTTCGCTGCAGCACACTAATATTTTAGGTATCCCAATTTAGTTAGATAGTTTACTTTTTTTCCCAAGCTGGTTCTATTAATTGAAAAAAAAAGGCACCGGCCTGTGAGAGAAGAACTTCATGGTAAATAGAGTCTTGGTAAATAAATGGTATCATGGTAAATAAAGTCTTTTGGCAAGTGTCACAAAATTATTGCTGATTGTGATGTTTTTTTGGGGTACCTAAAGATTGGCATTTCTCCATATAGTAGAAAAAAAAGATGTGGGAGACCAAGACCACCTTTGTCTACCGGAGCAGTTAAAGCCACCCAGGATAGTCTGTGCGCTTTGTCGGCCCAAAGAAAGGAGATGAGTAGAGAGGGGACTTTTTTAAAGAATGACCGTGGAATTTGGACAGGCACATTAAGCAATGCGTATAAAAATGTTGGCAAGTATACCATTTTGTATATGTTAACTCGGCCCCAGATAGTCACTGGTAGTCTAGTCCAGGGTGAGAGTGCTTGTTTAAAGCAAAGCTCTAGATTATTGGCCATGAAGGACTTGGTTTCAGTGGAAACATGAATGCCCAGATATTTGAAGCTTGTTACACGCTTCAATCCCATAATGGTGTCAGTCTGGGCTGGGAGGGTGTCAAGGGGCATAATTACAGATTTTTCCCTATTTATAGCTAGTCCTGAGAAATTTCGGAAATCATCCAATATATGCAGAGCACTCACAAGCGATTGGTCAGGGTTACCAAGAAATAGTAATAGGTCATCTGCATAGAGGGCTAGTTTATCCTCTAAAGTGCCCAATTTAAAGCCCTGAATTTCTTCTGACGATGAATCTTGAGGGCTAGTGGCTCTATAGCAATTGCAAACAAAAGGGGTGACAGAGGGCACCCCTGTCCCGTTCCCCGTGATAGCTGAAAAGGTTTTGAGTTAATATTGTTCACTCTAATTTGCGCCAAGGGAGATTTATATAGCAATCGGATCCACTTGATAAAGTTTGGTCCAAAGCCAAACTTTGCATTGCTGCCCACAGGTACTGCCACTCAATTGAATCAAAAGCCTTTGCCGAGTCAATGGATACCACTACTCTAGAGCCTTTATTATTATGATCAATTTGCAGGTGGGTATGGAGTCTTCTGAGATTTATAGCTGTTGACTTTTGAGGCATAAATCCTGACTGGTCAGGGTGTATTATAGCTGTGACCACTTTCGGTAATCTAGTAGCAAGAATTTTGGCAAATATTTTTCGTGTCTGTATTTATTAGGGATATGGGGCAATAAGAATCCCACTTTTCTGGATCCTTTCCCTCCTTTAATATAAGTATTATTAATGCAGAATCGAATGATGGGAGCAGGGTATCTTTCTCAATGGCGTCTGCTAGTGTTGTGCATAAGTTATCAAGAGCACTATTGCCTTGGGCTTTGTACCACAGGGGGGAGCCCTGCTATGGCATCTTGAACTTCTTGTTTAGTAATGGGGCTATCAAGAAAGGCTGCTTCTTGCATATGCAGCTTCGGCTTGGACGAGAGCCTCGGATGCTTCTGACACCTCTTTTTGGGTGATGTGGCGTGCTACTGAGATAACGTGTATCAATGTTCCCCGGGCAACTGCCTTAGATGCATCCCAAAGAGTACCAAATGAGGCCGACCCAGAATTATTTCCCAATAATTTTGGTAATCTCATTGACTCTGTTCAAGCACTTGCAGATTTGAGAGCCAAAGAGGACTTAACAGCGAACAGCTATGGGTCTTTCCCATTCCCTCACGAAATGTAAGTGCAAGTGGGGAGTGATCCGAGAAGGCCCTTTGCAAGTATTCAGTTGGCTGGACATACTGCGCACAATCAGGGGTGCTTAATGCGAGATCTATTCGGGAAAGTGTTTTGTGGGTAGCAGAGTGACACGAGTATTGCAACGTATCGGGATGCTTCCATCTCCAAAGCTCAACTAGACCAACATTCTCTACCCAGTCACTCAAAGCAGTAGAGTGCTCAGTGGTGTAAAGCCCAGCCTGTCCTTTTGGGCATCCAGAGTGGAGTTAAAGTCACCCAATAGGCAAAGGGGGACAGACGGGAAAGTGGCAAGGGCAGAGAATATATGCTCCATCAGAGATATGGAGAAGGGTGGAAGTACATATACATTTACTAATAACATTTCTTGACAAAGTATGTTGCAGTGCATAATTATTTATCTACAATAATAATCAGTTCGCAGAGATATAAGTTCAAAGGGAGTTTTTTTTAATCAAAATGGGCAGTGCTTCTTAAGAGTGGATTCAGAACTGGGAGTGGGCCTGGTTGTACAAGGGCAAGTAAGCCATATCAGGGGAGGGAGAGAAGGGGGGCAAGGGACCAAACTGAAGATAGTGGGGGGCATGGATCTTACCACTCTGCAGTGCTCAGTCATGGTTTCCACCCTGATCGCTGGGTGAGGCCGTCCGTTCACCTCTGCCATCTAGCCACTTATCAACATCAACCAAAGTAGTGAAGAAATGGGTAGAGTTGTCTGCCACAATGCGCATCTTTGCTGGAAATACCATTGAGTATACCAAGCCAGCCGATCGAAGGCGCCTCTCGACTCCCAGAAATGTTGCTCGTTGCCGCTGTACTGCGATAGAATAATCTGGAAAAAGTGATATTGTGGAACCATTATGCGTAAACTGTCCCTTTCTTCTGGCGGCCATCAGCGCAACATCCCGGTCCCTGTAAGCACAGGAGTAGACGCACTGAATTCCTTTCAATGTGGCTGTACTCACACAGACACATGTAAGCGCCAAACACAGGTTGGGACGCAGCATGTTGCATTTTACCTGCATTTGGCGCTTACATGCGTCTGTGTGAGTACAGCCGCATTGAAAAGAATTCCTGGGGCTGAACGCATAAAACCGGAGCGCAGCTTCAAACGCCCATGAGTAAGGGCCCTTATTCTTCTATGTGGCCCAGCTCTCCCTTTGCACCATAGCAAGACCAACTGGTAAGTATTTATCCAGAGTGTATTTGGGATACTTGTCATTTGCCATTGGCAGTGAGATTGTTGATTGTCTCTTCCACCCCATATTGAAGAGATTGTTATTGCTTATCTTTCTATACATGCACTTTCCTATTTATCTTACAGTCTGGTATACAAACACTCCCTCTTTGCTAGGTTTTATTATACCCTAGCAACCAGATAGTGGCTGAAATTCCAATTGGACCTGCAAAATAAAAATCGAGAATAAAATAAATAATAAAAACAAACTGAACACTGATTGTAGATTGCCTGAGAATATAATTGTCTACACCATATTAAAGTTTACTTTTAAATCTAAATTTAAAAAAAAGGTTGACCAGTAGCTCTCCAGTTTGCCTGAATAAAAAGATGAGTAATAAAAAAGTCGCTATAACAATACATTTGTAGCCTAAGCCTTATGAAACATTTGTTTTAGATAGGGTCAGTGATCTCCCATCTGAAAACTGAAAAGAGCCAAAAGAGCAAGGCAATTAATTAAAAAACTATAAAAATGAAAAAAAATTATTACTATTCTATAACATACTAAGAGTTAAATTAAAGTTAAACCACCCTTTAAACAACCTGTACAGAAGCATGCAAGGAATTGAGGGGGGAAAGTCATGGCTGTAGGACTTGCAGGGCCGCCATCAGAAATCACAGGGCCCCATACGACAAAATTTCCTGGGCCCCCTGGGCTGCGCCCACCACAAGCCCCACCTACAGGTCCACCCTCCCCACCCCACAGGTCCACCCCCACCACAAAGTAAAAAAACAAAAAAAATATTGGTGGCTAGGGTTCCCACATGTTAATAAAAAATAAAAAGATATTGGTGGTCAGGGCCCCCCATAAAATAACATTTGTGGTCAGCCCCCCCCCCATTAAAAAATATTGGTGGCCAGGGCCCCCCCCACATTATAAGAAAATTGGTGGCCAGGGCCACTTAAACGTCCATGCCTTCCCGAAGTCAGCAGCTCTCAGAAAGGGCCCGGCTAATCAAGTAAGTGTGGCGTGGCCGGGCCCCCCTTACCCTCGGAGCCCCCTACAACTCTCCCCCCTGTCTCCCCCTGATGGCTGCCCTGTGTAGAAGAGCTGACTTCTGCTACATCGTTTCAAGAGTCAAAATGCAGAAAGTGATGCAAAACATTTTTTTTTCAGTTGCAATTTCATTTAAAGGGGTGGTTCAACTTTAAGGCAACTTTTAGTATGTTATAAAATGGCCAATGCTAAGCAAGTTTTCAATTGGTTTTCATTATTTATTTTTTATAGCTTTATAGTTATTTGATTTTTCTTCTGACTCTTTGCAGCTTTCAAATGGGCGTCACTGACCCCCTTCTAAAAAACAAATGCTCTGTAAGGCTACAAATGTATTGTTATTGCTACTTGATATTCCTGATCTTATTATTCAGCTCCTCTCCTACTCATATTCCAGTCTCTTATTCAAATCATGCATGGTTGCTAGGGGAATTTGCACCCTAGCTACCAGATTGTTTAAAATGCAAATTGAAGAGCTGCTGAATAAAAAGCTAAATAACTCAAAAACCACAAAAAATAAACAATGAAAACCAATTGCAATTGTCTCAGAATATCACTCTCTACGTCATACTAAAAGTTATCTCAAAGGTGAACCACCACTTTAAGCTAATGGCAAATGGAGCGTTTTCTCTGCCATTGTAGAAAACATCAATTTGGCCCCCTACAACCCAATATGTATAGTACCTGCATATTTTAGCTATAAAACACTTATGTGCCATTTTGTAATTTATGAATATTGGAAAGAAGCATAGAATTACACTTTCCGTCATTAGGTAAAAACGTATTATTAAGTTTACGTCCCCTTTAAGCACTGACGTTTAATATCTGCCATCTATATTACACCGAGGGGGTTAATAACACAGTAAATTCATGAAGGGTTTAATGTCCTAGACTTGCCCTATGGCCTTATGAATGTAGATAATGTCTCCTGGCTGCTTATCAGTGACTTTTAAACCATTTTTATCAGAGTTTGAGCAATCTTTTCTCCTCCAAAGTATTTAAACAGTGTTTAAGAAGAGTTTCTCTGCAGTCGAGGTTTCCACGGTTCTTGTGCTGTGTCTGAACCCACTCTGTCTCATCATGCCTGCTGATTACAATGGCACTTGGGTCATGGAGAAGAATGAAAACTTTGATGGATACATGAAGGCTTTAGGTATTTTGTCTCCAAAGGGTTCATGTATTAAGTACAAAACTGTTATTGTTTTATGATTACATGTAAAGCTAAAATCCTAAATTCTATTTTTTAAACTTTTAAGCTTTTACTACGTATGTTATAGAATGTCCCACTCCTAGAAACTTTTCGATTGGCCTTTGTTTTTTAATATAGATTTTGTATTGTTTGCCTTCTTTTTCTGCTATTTTACAGCTTTCAAATGGGGGGTCGCTGACCCCAACAACCAAGGCACTGTAACCTGTTTGGTTACAATTCTGCTGTTACTTTGTATGACATATCTTCCCACATAAGCCCTCACATTCGTATTCCTGTCTTTATTTCAAACCAAATCCTGGGCTCTAGGTTAAATTGACCCTAGCTACCAGGTCACTGCTGAAATGCCAAATTGGAGAACTGCTAAACAAAATTCACAAAAAATAAGTAAAATAAATACACTGCTTAAAATATCACAGTCTTCCTCAAATGTAAATTTAAAGGAGAACTACACCTTTAACTAAAAATGCAGCAGTGGGCTGAGAATACAAATGCAAATGGTAGAACTTGGTTGAACTTTAGTATGCGTCTTGTGTAAAAGAAAATAGTCGTATTCAAGCAACAAGAATATACTAGTCCCCATTCCTCTGATTTGTTACATGCAGACATCGATTTTGCCACCCGCAAGATTGCAGCTCATCTTACCCAGACTAAAGAGTTTGTTCAAGATGGAAACAACTTCAAAACAAAGACCCTCAGCACATTCAGGAACTACGAGCTCAACTTCACCGTTGGAGTTGAATTTGAAGAACACACAAAGGGTCTGGACAACAGAGTGGTAAAGGTATGTATGTAGCAGAATCCTTTGTTGACAAGGAGCAGAAGTTAGCTTAGTGCAGAGAATGCTGATGGCAGGTAAATCCAACATAACTAACTTGATCTGTTAGAGACAACCACTGGGATAAATGGGCTAATAATAATAATTTCCCCCAAGTCCAGAAACAATAACTGTCTTATAATTTGTTATGGTTCTGCATGAGACCTTTTAGCAAGATATTATTAGGATTCCTTTGCTGTGTGCCCTACAAGAGTGTAAGTATGACGCTGGTCTAGATAAACCACTTTTGGCTCAGTATTAAAAACATTTGCTTTTGCAGACACTATCTTTGGTACAAGGCCCAATTATTTTGTCTAATGTGAATAAAAAAACTAAAAGCCTCTCCCTTGCATTCCTTCAGTTGTTTTAAATATATAAACCGTAGAGCACAGAGCATGAAAAACCACAGACAGCAAGAAAAGCGAGGATGAACTTAAAATGCTCATGTCTGGTTCAAGTGTTACTCTAAGAGTTGTTTTATTGCTGTTTTAGACCTTAGTAACTTGGGAAGGCGACAACCTTGTTTGTGTGCAGAAGGGAGAGAAGAACAACCGTGGCTGGAAGCACTGGTTTGAAGGAGATAAACTCTACCTGGTGAGAGGACATATTTAAATTGCAATCACTTGGGTTACAGAGCTTAGGGGTAATTTACAATGCCCCATGAGGTGTGCACAATGCAGAAAAAAGCCACAATCTATATTTTTTTTGCCCACTGTGGGACATTGTGCAAACACCTGCAGAGAAATGGCCATTTTGGAATGCATGGACCTGCGAACTGCGTTAGTCAGTGTTTGATTCGAGAGAGGGAGTACAGAAAGAATGTAGATCCCCCCCCTGCCCTGTATCTTGCCCATCATTCAAAGGTACAAGATACAGAGCAGCAGGAGGCGCAGCCTGCTTAGGGCAGATTGTAAGGCCATCGCTGCTCTCTGCATCCCCTAGTTGCTTTTGTACTTGCATCCAGGGGTTAAAGTAAAGTAAATAACCCCTCCAATATGTCTTAGGGCAGGCAGTAAGGACAGGGCTGGACTGTAACCCCCTACTGCTCTCTGCACCTTTAATGGCCATAGACTTGTAGATTTTATTCTGGTGTACGGCGAACAATAGTTCATTGCAATCTACTGGCCTACCACTAACCATTTAGATTAAATAAAGTAGTAAAAATAACCAGGCCAAGATTTCTGTCTTTGGCGCCCTAAGGCCGCTTCCCGCGGTCCTAGCGCCTGCCAAATTCGTGCCTAAGAGTCCTAGCACTAGGAATGCACCGAATCCACTATTTGTGATTTGGCCGAATCCCCGAATCCTTGGTGAAAGATTCGGCCGAATACCGAACCGAATCCTAATTTGCATATGCAAATTAGGGTCAGGAAAGGAAAAAGTGGAAAAAAGTCTTCTTTTGTGACAAAAAGTCACGTGATTTCCCTACCCGCCCCTAATTTACATATGCAAATTAGAATTTGGATTCGCTTCGGCCAGGCACAAGGATTCAGTTGAATCCGAATTCTGCTGAAAAAGGCCGAATCCCGAACCGAATCCTGGATTCGGTGCATCCCTACCTAGCAACTGCCAACATGACCGTACATAAGGTCAGCTGATGGCTTCTCATGAAGAGCAAAGGTTGGCCAGTTCTGGTAGAAAACTACTTTCCAACAACCTCTCTACAAGCTGACACCAATAAACTAAACCTCCTACCCAAATGAAAATGCAGTATATGGGTTTTTGTGAGTATTTCTCCCCACCCCTTTGTAAAAAAAAATAAATAAAAACGCACACTCAACTTGTATAGCTTATCAGGTTCATGTCTCATAAGGTATCTTGTTTCTGCGAGTTTCTTAAATAAAGTTTGCAGCGACAAATTTCCATACTTTCAAAGTTCCACATTGCATTCAAGGAATTGCAGAGATTATGGCTGTATTGACTGTTTTTCTGGTAAAACTACAGTATAATTAGTGTTACAACATAATCTGGCCAACAAATGTTTGAGATATAATGCACTGTAAGTATGGACGGCTCTAACTAGCCACACAGTGTAGCATCCCATAGGAAGTGAAGAACTGAACTGTCATCAGGGAGACTACTCACTACTCACTACTTGTTCACCTTTAAATTAACTTTTAGTATGATGTAGAGAGTAATAGTCTGAGACAATTTGTAGTTTGTAGTTTTCATTTATTATTTGTGGTGTTTTAGTTATTTCACTTTTTAATCTGCTCTTCAATTTCAATAATCTCGTAGCTATGGTCCAAATTTCCCTAGCAACCATGTATTGATTTGAATAAGAGACTGGAATATAATAAGGGGAGGGTCTGAACAGAAAGAGGAGTAATACAAAGTTGTAACAGCTATACATTTGTAGCCTTACAGAACATTTGTTTGTTAGATGGGGTCAGTGACCCCCATTATAAATTGGAAAGAGTCAAAAGAAAAAGGCAAAAAATTAAAATACTAATATTATATAAGATAAAAATGAATTCTATAACATACTTAAGCTAACTTAAAGATGAAGTACCCTTTAAATTATTTTTAGCAGATGATCCCTTATTTGGAAGTATTCCAGATAACGGATCCTATAATTCTAAGATTATTTTAATCGGGAAATAATAACCGTCAGAAAATGGTAGTTTACAACATACTGTTTCCTCATTTCAGGATCTAACTTGTGAAGATCAAGTGTGCCACCAAGTGTATAAGAAGAAAAATTAAAAACTGCAAAAGAAACCCTGCCCTGCCATAAAATGTTATTTTTGCTTTGTAAAGAGCGGATACACCATTACTGTGTATTTTTTCCTTCATTCAGGGAAAGTTCACAAATAAAACAAAAATATTTTTACTGAGTCTTTTTCTTTTTTTTTTTTAACATCATAAGCTTTGTTTTGTAAGTTTTGTCAATTGTCTGGGGCAAATGAAGGTTTACACAGTCATAGTTTAAAGTAATACAAACAGGAATACAGCTGGCCATACATTGAAAGATCCACTCATTTGGCAAGGTCATCTATATTCACAACTGTGTGTATATACAGTAGCAGTGATTCTAAATATCCTAAATATCTATACTGCTCCATCCCCTTTGTCGCTATTATTTCCCACTCCCTTTCCTCTCACGCAGCACTGAAACGTCAATGACTACAGTTTGTTTATAAGGGTACGGGCGCACGATAAGATTCGGGGACATTTAGTCGCCCGGCAACAAAATTGCCTCTTCTTCGAGCGACTTATATCCCCGAAAAGCCTTCCCGTCGGATAGAACCTGCTCCAATGCTGATTTTTAAGCGCGGAGAGGGAGGGCAGCAACTGGGCTGCTTCCTCAGGCGGCCGCAGCCCCAGGATCGGCGCTGCTCATGGGGTTGTATATCATATTCCAGTGCATCTGCAGATGAAAATTAAAAATCTCCGAGTATCTGTAGGTTAATTGTTTAAATATAGTTAAAGAATATGTCAACCCAAAAAAAGATTTTTTTCCTAATAAAAGAAAACACAATTCTAAGCAACTTTTCAATATGAATTTATTAAAAATGAATAGAAGGGGACAGATACTGTTGATGTGCGGTTTAGCCTCCGTTCTCCCTGCTTGCGGCCTTCTTTTGCCCAACTTCCACCTCTGCTCGCGCCTTTTTATATACTTGTGCATGCCCCATCCCTTTCATGATGTCACAGTGAGTCGGGCACGGGTATATAAAGAGTGCTAGGATAAGGCGGGGCCAGGGCTGGTCCTATCAAATGTGGGGCCCAATTGGGACCATGTTGGCGGGGCCCCTAGACAAAGTGTTGCTGGCTACTGACACAGCAAGTATTTAGGAAAATAAGGGCATACAGGCACAAAATAGAAAGGAA
The DNA here is from genome assembly GCF_017654675.1 of Xenopus laevis. Lineage (NCBI taxonomy): Eukaryota > Metazoa > Chordata > Amphibia > Anura > Pipidae > Xenopus > Xenopus laevis. The sequence continues at coordinate 115,951,570 of NC_054380.1, read as the reverse complement.
AGGGGCAGTGCGGGGCCCCCAGAGGTGCGGGGCCCAATTGGGCCCAATTGGTCCAATTGGCCTAAGGCCGGCCCTGGGCGGGGCACAGCAATACACATACGGTTGAAATCATTCAAACTGCCTGACAAAATCTGGGAGTATATGGTTCCTAACATCTAATATATGCGGTAAGTTAAACATTTCCTACAGCTGATCAAAGTGCTGCCTCTGCAGAAATGAGACACCCTGTAATTGATCAGCCCACAATACTACTTATAAGCAAGCCTCACATCCCATTCGTTCATGTAATAAGGAAAGGGCATACCCTTTGTCTTCAGTGAATGTAAGGGATGGCATTGCGCCAAGCAGTTAATAAAGGCAATCTATCACATATAGTGATGGGCGAAAAATTTGCCAAATGCATTGAAGTTTATGGGCATCGATAAAAGCCTGTGTATTGCTACAAAGGCTGCAATTTGAACTGCACTTCATACACCTAATAGCAGACATTAATAGTTGCAAAACTTAACTGCTGGTTCTGCTTCAAATGCAAGAGAGTAGCACTCATAAAACACCAAAAATGGTGAAATACTTTATATAGTGGATAATGTACCCCCTACTGTAATTAATAAAGATATTATGTCACAGAGGAGTTATGTGACCATATAAAAGCATGAGGCAGAAGGCTGAGTGCTTTTATACAGTTCACATAACTCCGAGGTGACTTATAATATCTTTATAGATTTCAATAGGGGGTACAATATGCATTATAATCTACATTTTGTGTGAAATGTTGTGAGGGGGGTCGGCGTCCAATTCTGGTTGCTGGTGTCCAAATCGGGTGCGCCGGCGTCTAATTCGGGCTCGTCGGCTTTCAATTTGAATGCGGCCGCGTCAAATTCAGAAACACTGCGTCAAATTCGACGGCCGGGGACCCCTGTTATAAACGGCACGTTATGACGTCAGAACGCGCTGTTTATAAGGATTTAATTTACAGTTTGGTCCCATAGGGAAATGACCAGACTGTAGATTATAAACATATACAGAGAATGTCTCTTCAACCTCAATCCTATTTTCAGTCCTATTAGTGCATAATATATACTAATGTGTTGTGTAGCAAGCCACAAATGAAATCAATTCAACTATTTATTACCTGCTAAAAGAGCATTACTATAGAGGCAGTAATCTAAAATGTAAGCAATAGCAAAATGGGCTCATGACTAAGGGGCAGATTTATCAAGGGTCGAAGTGCAAATTCAAAGTAAAAAAATTCAAATTTCGAGCTTTTTTTGTGTACTTCAACTATCGAATAGGCCAAAATTTGACTATTCGAATATCGTAATGTATCATGTACAGTCTCTTTAAAACTTTGATTTTGACCATTCACCATCTAAAACCTGCCGAAATGTTGTTCAAGGCCCTCCGAGAACCTTTCTGGAGTCAATTGGTGGACTTTGAAAAATCTACGTTTTTTGGGGCAAATCCTTCGATTTGAGTTCGATCGAATTCGCTAAAACTTCGATTTGAACAATTCGAATACAGCCTATTCATCCGAAGTTAAAAACTTTGATTTTTTTTAATACATTTCGATTGGTCTGTTTTTATTCGAATTTCGAAGTTATGGGAGTTGAAAAAACTCCCATCACCTCGAAATTCGACCCTTGGGTTGCCTCACAAGGTAACTTCAGGCGACTTCGGAAAACAAAGGGATCTGAGTACCATCCCATACCTCCAACATTTTGGAAATAAAAAGAGGGACAAAAAAGACGCTGCACGGAACGTGGCAAATCTTTTTGACCATGCCCATTTTTGTGGCCACACTCCCTAATTACCATGTTCATTTTACAAAATGTATTATTTATGTTATGAAAGTTTGAACATATTTCTGTGCTTTTTTTCCAGTTATTACAGTTTTGCTAATGAAGGTGAATTGCCCTTTAAGCTGTGAGTTTAACTTTTCCCAAGGGACCTGCTATCTTATATTGTTACAATTACATATTTGCTTATCTCGAAATTGTTACAAAAGTATCTTATCTGTTGCTGTGGCTGTTCTGAGCTCTCTGCCAAAAGCCAATTAAGTTAGAAACATTGTTTCTTTTTCTGGCTGTTCAGTGCAGAAAAAAACGGGGCTGCTGGTTGAGCTGTCAAAAGAGGGACTGTCCTTCTAAAAACGGGACAGTTGGGAGTAGGGTTGCCACCTGGCAGGTAAAAATGATGTCTGATCTCAATGTTAATAGGGAAAAAAGATAAATATATAGGAAGGCCGGTATTTTTTTCCAGAAAAGGTGGCAACCCTAGTTGGGAGGTATGCCATCCTGTCGGCGATTTAGATTCTAGCCAGCGGGGAGGAAGTTCGTGGAGATTGGTCGCCTGAAAAAGAGGCGATTTGTCGCCGGGCGACTTATCTCCCTGAATCTTCTTGTCTGTCTCTGCCCTTATACTTCCCTAAGTAGACAGATAAACCCGAATTGCTTATTGTTTGCTATCAGGGTCGTAACTACAGAGTAAGCAGCCCCTGAGACTGCAGGGGGGACAGGAGGTATAGGGGCCCCATGAGGCCGATGGTTGCCACCTTTTCTGGAAAAAAATTCCGGCCTTCCTATATATTTATCTTTTTTCCCTTAATAACATTGGGATCAACCATCATTTTAAAAGGCCAGGCGGTAAAATATCAGCCAGGTGGCAACCCTATGCAGAGGCACTAATTCATATAAAATTTAAATAAATATTGGTAAAACATGTCAACCTCTAGACATTTGGGGGCCTGAAAAATAATTTTTTTATTCACACGTATTCTAAGTCCTTTTCATACCTCCGGTTTTTCCGGCGCTTGCTATGGGAGAACTCAAATCTCCTACATAAACTGAGTGAATTTTATTTGCAGTCCGTAACATAAAATGAGCAGTTTTATTACATTTATTACATTCCCTGGAACCCGAAGTTTGGAAACAAGCAAAAAAAAAAAACACACGCCACGTCACAAGCATTTGGCTTCACTGCCAACCAAAAGATGGCGAGTTACTTTGCTAAATGAAGGGCTTGTCTGCCGCCGGATGTAGATGGTTTGCAGGTGCTGCGAGACTTCCGTTTGGTCCCGGAAGCTCCACGTCAGTCAGACAGGAGACCGAGGAACCGGGGAAATGGTGAGTAAGGCTGCGTAAGATTAGCTTTATATGTTGTTTTTAACATTACTTCTCCTTGTACACATGGTTCGTAAGGGCTGCGTTACCGTCTCATTAGTAATTACATTACTACATCTCTTTTAAAGTCTCATTTGCACATAGTGGCAGATGGAGTGGTATAAACCCTCTGAAAGCAGAGCCCACAAATACCATATTCTGGCACTACTACATGAGATGCTCCCCCTTATGTGGCCTCAATGCTGGTCAATGCACAACTTTTTGCAGCCTCTTTCAATTACTACAAATGGGGCCTCAAAGTGGAGCTCAACCCAAAACATGTTTATATTTTTTTGTGCACTTCTGTGTCTGACTCCTAAAACAATGTAGCAGAAGCCAAATGATTACCAGACCAGACAGTGTTTCAGAAGTCAGGCAGAACCAGGGAACAGAAAGGGATGAACAAATCTGACTTTCAGTTGCAATGGCATTAAAAAGGGGGTGATACTGTCATGGGAAAAAATGTTTTTTTCAAAATGAATCAGTTAATAGTGCTGCTCCAGCAGAATTCTGCACTGAAATCCATTTCTCAAAAGAGCAAACAGATTGTTTTATATTCAATTTTGAAATCTGACATGGGGCTAGACATATTGTCAATTTCCCAGCTGCCTCAAGTCATGTGACTCGTGCTCTGGTGCTCTGATAAACTTCAATCACTCTACTGCTGTACTGCAAGTTGGAGTGATATCACCCCCTCCCTTTCCCCCCAGAACAATGGGAAGGTAACCAGATAACAGCTCCCTAACACAAGATAACAGCTGCCTGGTAGATCTAAGAACAACACTCAATAGTAAAAACCCATGTCTCACTGAGACACATTCAGTTACATTGAGAAGGAAAAACAGCAGCCTGCCAGAAAGCATTTCTCTCCTAAAGTGCAGGCACAAGTCACATGACCAGGGGCAGCTGGGAAATTGACAATATGTCTAGCCCCATGTCAGATTTCAAAATTGAATATAAAAAAATCTGTTTGCTCTTTTGAGAAATGGATTTCAGTGCAGAATTCTGCTGGAGTAGCACTATTAACTGATGTATTTAGAAAAAAAAACATGTTTTCTGATGACAGGATCCCTTTAAGGTAACTTTTATTATTTTCTAGAACAGCCAATTCTAAGCAACTTGTTAATTGGTTTTCATAATATTTTTTTTTTATTTTTTTACAGTTTTATAGTGATTTGCCTTTTTCCTCTGACTCTATGCAGCTTTCAAATGGGCGTCAAACAAATAAATCAAATGCTCTGTAAGGCTGCAAATGTATTGTTATTGTTACTTTTTATTACTGATCCTTTTATCCAGGCCCCCTCCTATCCATATTCCAGTCCCTTATTCAAATCAATGCAAGGTTGCTAGGGTAATTTGGTCCCTAGTTACAGATTGTCTAAGATGCAAATTGAAGAGCTGCTAAATAACTCCAAAATCTTCAATAATAAAAAATGAAAACCAATTGCAAATTGTTTCACAACATCACTCTCTACATCATGCTAAAATTTATCCCAAAGGTGAACAACTCCTTTAAAGGGGTTGTTCACCTTCTAAAACTTTTTTTCCCAGTTCCCCTGTTTTAGATAGTTCCCAAGAAGTAAAGACTTTTTTCAATCACCTTCTATTTGTGATTGTTTTTCTAATACTGAAGCGTAAAGTTTAATTTTTCACCTTCTCGTGTCTTTTCTAAAGCAGCTATGGAAGGGGCTCGCCAATTTTGTAAACTTTTCTAAATGATACATTAGTTGCTACATTAAAGGGAAACTCCACAAAAACATAACTTAAGCTTTTTGAAAAGTAAACGTAATTTCAATCAACTTTGCAAAATATATCACTTAAAAAATATGCAGACTTTTCATGTTTTTAATGGTTTCTGACAGTTCCCTACGCCTAGCCCCTGCTCTCCTGCTGATCTCTCTGACTACTTTGCTGAGCTGGCTGACTACTGTTACTTTGTATCAACAGCCATCTGTCCTTAGCCTGTATACTCCAAACTCCACAATTCCCTGTACACGTGATTTCAATAAGGAAAGGAACATCACAGTGCAATGCATTGTGGGTTATGTAGTTCCTGCATGCAAGCTGTGGAGAAGTTGTTTAAAATTGTAACATCAGTGTTTTAGTCCCTGCTGAGAAACTCATCAAAGTTTAGCCAAATGTAGCAAATTGTAACAGTTCAGAATATATATAGAATCTGGATTACTGAGCTGCCAGACTGAAGCGCCAGACAGGAGTATTAAACTTCTTCCATTTGGGAAAAAAAAATAACATGCAAACATTGCATAAAGCATGCAAGGCAATTGAAAAAAGTCTTCATATCCGGTAATTAATCTGAAAACAACTGAACTGACAAAAGTGTAGAATGTGAACAACCCATTTAACTTTTAAAATCATCAATGAAAATATGCTGCAAAGTTGCTTAAAATTACATATATTCCCCTTAAGCAATGAAATGAAGTGTAATGCAGTAGAATTCTTTAAATGGTTGAGGAGACATCAAGCATAGCTTCTTCACATATTAAGAGTACTTAAAAATTCATACTTAAAGGGGTGGTTCACCTTTCAGTTAACTTTTAGTTTGTTTTAGAATGGCCAAGTCTACTCACAACTTTTCAATTGGTCTTCATTATATATTAATTTTTATAGTTTTTTTAATGTTTTGCAGTTTTCTTCTGAATCTTTCCAGCTTTCAAAGGGGTGTCACTGACCCCCTCTAAAAACAAATCCTCTGTACGGTTACACGTTTATTGTTATTGCTACTTTTTATTACTCCTCTTTCTCTTCAGGCCTTTCCTATTTTTAATCCAGTCTATTATTTAAATCAATGCATGGTTGCTAGGGTATTTTGGACCCTAGCAACCAGATTGCAATGTGAGAGCTGCTGAATAAAACTAAATAACTCAAAAACCACACATAATAAAAAATGAAAGTCAGTTGCAAATTGTCCCAGAATATCACTCTCTATGTCATACTAAAATTTAACTCAAAGGTGAACAACCCCTCTAAAGATAATTAAACCAAACTGACACCTTTTTAGTGGTGCATTTGACTTTACATTGTTCTCTCTGTATCTGACACAGATACAGAATGACGTTCATGTTACATCTGCTGAATTGAATTGACATGGCAAGTTTCAAAGTGTAGAGCTTCACTTGTACAGTTCTTTTTAAGAATATGTTTGTGTACACTAGGGATGCATCGAATCCAGGTTTCGGTTCAGGATTCGGCCTTTTTCAGCAGGGTTCAGATTTGGCCAAATCCTTCTGCCCGGCCAAACCGAATCCTAATTTGCAAATGCAAATTCGGGGCGGGGGGAATTGTATGACTTTTTGTCACAAAACAAGGCAGTAAAAAATGTTTTCTCCTTCCCACCACTAATTTGCATATGCAAATTAGGATTCGGTTCGGTATTCAGCCGAATTTTTCGCGAAGGATTCGGGGGTTCGGCCTAATCCAAAATAGTGGATTCGGTGCATCCCTTATGTAAACAGACATTTTTGGTTCTTTGTTTGGGTATGCTTGGGAAACTACCAGACATTTTTACACATAGTATAAGCAGCATGTATATGGATGTGATGGTTTAAAACTGTAGTTCACCTTTAGCTTTTATTATGACAACGAGATTGATATTTGAGACAATTTGCAACTGCTTTTCATATTTTTGTTCAGTAGCTATCTGGTTACTAGGGTCCCATTTACCCTAGCAAACGGGGAGTGGTTTGACTTTTTTGAGGAGCCAAGAAATGAATAGGAGGGGGCATGAGTAGAACCATGCGTAATAAAAAGTAAAAATAAAATTGTAGCCTTGCAGAGCAATAGTGAACACTGGGAAGAGGCAGAATTGGAAGGCATACATTTAAATCTATCAAAAATAGAGACTAAGTAAAATGCGGCTAAGAATAGGACATTCTGTAGCATAATTACAGTTAAGGTGAACTATCCCTCTATTTTATTTCAGTAAATTGATTTTCTGTTAGGCCTCATGCACATTGGCATTTTTGTTCAGGTTCAAAAGGCAAATAGCAGCCTCAACTGTCAGTACTTTCCTGTGGGTGTTGCATGGTCTGTTCACATCATACAATCTTCCTACATGTTTCAGATGAAGTTGTAGTGTAAGGAATTATGTGCCCATTTTGCTCTATGTAATCACATTCAGGTATATTTCTATGTGAGTTGTGTGTAGGGTTGCCACCTGACCTGTGTTTTACCGGCCTGGCCGGTAAAAATGATGGTTGATCCGATGTTATTAATAGGGAAAAAAGATAAAAATATAGTAAGGCTGGTATTTTTTTCCAGAAAAGGTGGCAACCCTAGTTGTGCGTTATAATGGAAACAGTTTTTTTCTAAAATTCTACCATGTGGCATTACATTCACACAGTTGGAGGCAAGTCCCAAATACCACCGCAAGTCTTTTAGGGAGTGATTAAACAAACAATGGTGGATGCCATGTTAAAAACCCAAGTTACTTCATTCCGTCTTTATATTTAGCATACAGTAATGTTTAATAGGATGGTTCATCTTTAAAGGGCATGTAAAGGCAAAAAAATAAAATCCCATTTTTACTTTCTTTAATGAAAAAGAAACATATCTCCAATATACTTCATTAAAAAAATGTGTACTGTTTTTATAAGAAACCTGACTGTATGCAGTGAAATTCTCCCTTCATTTACTGCTGTGGATAGGAATTGTCAGACGGTCCCTAACTGCTGAGCAGGGAAACAATTATACTTATGAACAGCAGGGGGAGCCCCCGCCTTACTTCCCAGCCATGCAGAACTCAAGCAGCTTTGTTTATGACGATCCCTAAGCAGCCCAGACCACACTGAGCATGTGCACAGTCTTAGTCTTGCAAAGATGTTTAACAAAGTTACAAGATGGTGACCCCCAGTAGCCAACTTTGAAAGCATAAATCATTTGTTTGATTAGGCTTGTGGTGCAGTAAGTTCATGTTTATATTTAGTATACAAAATACAGCATTTCTAACCTTATTCTATTTTAGACTTTACATACCCTTTAAGTTAACTTTCAGTATGTTATACATACTAAGCAACTTTTCAACTGCGCTTACTTTTTCCTTTTCCTTAGTTTTTGAATTATGTGCCTTCTTCTTTTGACTCTTTCATATGTGGGTCACTGACCCCATCTAAAACAAATGCTCTGAAAGGCCAGAGTTGTATTGTTATTGCTACTGTTTATTCATCATCTTTCTAGTCAGACCATTTTCTATTCATATTAGGGATGCACCGTATCCAGGATTCGGCCAGGATTTGGCCTTTTTCCGCAGGATTCGGATTTGGCCAAATCCTTCTGCCCAGCAGAACCAAATCCTTATTTGCATATGCAAAGTAGGGGCGGGGAGGGAAATCACGTGACTTTTTGTCACAAAACAAGGAAGTAAAAAAATGTTCCCCTTCCCACCCCTAATTTGCATATGTAAATTAGGATTTGGATTTGTTTCGGTATTCGGCCGAATCTTTTGCGAAGGATTCGGGGGTTCGGCTGAATCCAAAATAGTGGATTCGGTGCATTCCTAATTCATATTCCAGTCTCTTATTCAAATCAGTGCATGGTTGCTAGGGTAATTTGCACTCTAGTAACCAGATTGCTGAAACTGCAAAATAAAACTGCTGAATAAAAAACAAAATAATCGAAAATTATAACACATTGCAAATTCTATAAGAATATCACTCGCTACATCATACTAAGGGGCAGATTTATTAAGGGTCGAATTGAAAATTCGAATTCAAACTTTTGATTTTTTTTTTTTAATGGTCAAAACTATCAAATTCAACTAGGGAATTATCCAAACTCCATTCAAGTTTTTTTTAAAATTCTAATTAGATTTTTTTGAATTTTTTTTCATACTCTGGCCCTCAAATTCGACTATTCATCATCTAAAACCTACCGAATTACTGTATAAATCAATGGGAGAAGTGCAGTGACCAATTTGCTGACATTCAAGTTTTTTTCAGAGAAAAAACTTGAATTTAGTTACCGTATATACTCGAGTATAAACAGAGTTTTTCAGCATCCAAAATGTGCTGAAAAAGTCTACCTCGGCTTATACTCGGGTCAGCGAGCAGTACCTGAGATTGCAGTCACTTTTAATCCTTCCTATACCAACAGTTCACTTAGGGAGAGACTGCAATATCCCACAATGCCCTCTGTTGGTTATATGAAAGAATAACAGTGACTGCAATATCACACAGCGCCCTCTGTTGGTTATATGAAAGATTAACAGTGATGGCAATATCACACAGCGCCCTCTGCACATGGTAGTGGGACAGTGGGACAATGCACACCGTAATCCGTTTGGCAATTCTCTATCACCAACACATTGTAATGCACCCCATGCTAAATACCATTTCCCATGGGGCACACTGAGCTGATTGGTACTAACTTGGAATGCACCGAATCCATGATTCGGTTCGGGATTCAGCGTTTTTGAGCAGGATTCAGATTCGCTAAATCCTTCTGCCCGTCTGAAACAAATCCGAATCCTAATTTGCATATGCAGATATGGGGCGGGGAGGGAACTCGCTTGACTTTTTGTCACAAAACAAGGAAGTAAAAAATGTTTTCGCCTTCCTACCTATATTCAAATTAGGATTTGGTTCGGTATTCGGCCGAATCTTTCGTTAAGGATTCAGGGGTTCGGCCGCATCCAAAACAGTGGATTCGATGCATCCCTAGTACTAACACAAGTCATCAAACAGTATAGATTATGTGCTATACTATAATTCAGCCTTTATCTACCAACCAAGATTAACTGATTTCAGTTTACGCAATGCAGTTTTTTTATGGCATGTATCTTCTCCTGCTCAATTTTAGCCTCTGCGACTTGACATCAAGAGAAAACTTACTGCTCGGTCTGACCGAGTGAAGAGTGTGGACTTGCACCCAACTGAGCCATGGATGTTGGCTAGTTTATACAATGGCAGTGTGTGTGTATGGAATCATGAAACACAGGTAATACAAAACACTTTTATATTCAGCTCTGTATTACAATACCTAGAGGCATAAAGCAGTACTTCACATTTTTTATTTAGCAGTTTTGTTCACTGTTTTACTGATTATTTTTTTGCAGACGTTGGTGAAAACCTTTGAAATCTGTGACCTTCCAGTGAGAGCAGCAAAATTTGTGGCCCGAAAAAACTGGGTTGTCACAGGAGCTGTAAGTAGGAAATAATCTGAATCGTATGCATTTTCCTTTATTATTTTTGTGTTGTGTAGAAAACACTTAGGGCAGATTCATCATGGGTCGAATTGAAAATTTAAAACTGTCAAATTCAACTAGGGAGTTATTCAAATTCGATTCGAGTTTTTGAAAAAAATTCTAATTCGATTTTCGAGATTTATCATACTCTGGCCCTTTAAGATCTCGAAATCGAGAATTGCTTTTTAAGTTAATGGAAGCGGTCCAGGGATCAATTTGGAGTTGTTTGCAGCCTTCCTGATATTCAAGTTTTTCTCGAATCGAGTTTTTTAGGGGTTTTTTATGTTACGGGTTTGTATCTCCTTTAAAGCTTCACTTTTGCTTCTTTTATTGACATTTCTGTACTCTTTAAAATCCACCCACGTGATATATATATATATATATATATATATATATATATACACATATATACATACATATATATATATATATATATATATATATATATATATATATATATATATATATATATATAAAATATGTGCCTATATTTTCCACTAGGTCCTAAGCTAAGGCTAATTTTGGCTGTTATCAGCTTAAAGTTAACAACCCTCTAATTTAGTAAACTAACCAAACACAAATGATCAACTGATCTTAGAAGTTGCTTAGATGTTGCTCACTTAACTCTTAAGAGAACTCTTAAAGGAACAGTTATTCCTTTGAAAAGCAGGAAGTAGTGTTCTGGCTATTATGTTACACCTCCAGTCACTCCAGCCTTTATACATTACATTTTTGCCAAACTATATTAGAAACATGTTTTATTTTGCACAGCCTATCTATTTACCCAGTTTTTATTTTTACACTGAACAATTCCTTTAAGGACACTATGTATCAATGTTTTCAGTTCTTGAAAGATGGTTCTAACATTGGGGGTTTCAAACTTTAAAGCAGGGGTCCCCAACCTTTTGAACCCATGAGCAACATTTAGAAGTAAAAGGAGTTGGGGAGCAACACTAGCATGAAAAATAATCTTGGGGTGCCAAATAAGTGCTGTGATTGGCCATTTGATAGCCCCTATGTGGATTGTCAACCTACATTGAGGCTCTGTTTGGCAGTACCCTTGGTTTTAATGCAACTAAAACTTGCCTACAAGCCTGGAATTCAAAAATAAGCACCTGCTTTGAGACCACTGGGAGCAACATCCAAGGGATTGGAGAGCAACATATTGCTCACGAGCTACTGGTTGGGGATCACTGCTTTAAAGCATACCCAAAAGCATACCCAAAAGCAGTATAGCTGACTCACTCAAATTAGAAGCTTAAACTAGAAGTAAGTATCTTGATAATATAATCCATCAGTGATGGTTGCATAATTCCATTATATATATATATATATATATATATATATATATATATATATATATATATATATATATATATATATATATATATATATATATAATTTTTTTTTTTTGTAAAGAACATAGCAGTAGGGAGAGTATTGTTTACTCTGTTAAATCTTGGATAACCCAGAAATATATTACTGGCTGTTGTATATGAAACATAATTTGCATTTAGTTACATAGTCACAGTTTTTTTTTTGTTATAGATCATAGTTCTGTGAACTGTAAGGTCAATCTGGTAAACAGAATGCCCAAAAATATCACTGTAATTCTACAGTCATAACTAGTATAAATACTTATTATAGCTAAAGATAAGTACAAACAAATACATTTTTCCATACAGCTAAATAGGATACATCAATTATCAACGTAGGTAGGTGGCTTTCATTAAAGGAAACATTCACCCAAAAACTGTTTCTGAATAATGAAAGAGACTGTAATTTAAAGAAACATTCTAATATACATTAAATAAATTATGAGTTTGATGTTGTGATAATTTATGTTGAAAGCAGTTTCTGTCTCTTGCAATTTCTTCTTCTTTCCCTAATGACTCATACCAATGAAACATTGCATCCGTAGTCGGCTCTCCTCCAGCCAAGATTCTTTTTCCATAATGCATTTTAATCACTCTACAATGGAAAGTGTCTTTCATTTAGATTTTCTTTCATTATATCTGTGAGCGGACATATACTTAAAGTGGAAAACATAATAAAGCATAGCAATGGGATACAAACATCAAGATAAAAATAAAAAATATAATCAATACCAATACAAAACCTCCAGAGCTTTGATGGTATAAGGATGGAGGGGAGAAAAAGACAAACACAGAACATCACCCAGTGTCTTAGTACTGTGGGTTTGCTTTTTATGTTTTATTAAAGTTTTTATTGCAGTATCTTATTCCTCTTTATATAAGTGTAGTGAGTAAAGAGGATTCTATACATTATGGGTTTTGTAGAGTTATCTTATTGGTCACTCTCTACATAATGACTTAAAGGGATACTGTCATGATTTTTATGTTGTATTTTTTTTTCTTTCTAAATTACACCGTTTACACTGCAAATAATTCACTCTACAATATAACATTTAATTCCTGAATATTTTTGTTGTAATATTGGTGTGTAGGCAGCCATCTCAGGTCATTTTGCCTGGTCATGTGCTTTCAGAAAGAGCCAACACTTTAGGCTGGAACCGCTTTCTGGCAGGCTGTTGTTTCTCCTACTTAATGTATTGGATGTGTCCCAGTGGGACCTGGATTTTACTATTGGGTGCTGTTTTTAGATCTACCAGGCAGCTGTTATCTTGTGTTAGGAAGCTGTTATCTTGTGTTAGGAAGCTGCTATCTGGCTACCTTCCCATAGTCTTTTTAGGATGCTTGGGGGGGGAAAGGGAGGGGGTGATATCACTCCAACTTGCAGTACAGCATTAAAGAGTGACTAAAGTTTATCAGTGCACAAGTCACATGACTGGGGGCAGCTGGGAAACTGACAATATGTCTAGCCCCATGTCATATTTCAAAATTAGATATAAAAAAATCTTTTTGCTCTTTTGAGAAATGTATTTCAGTGCAGAATTCTGCTGGAGCAGCACTGATGCATTTTGAAATGTTTTTTCCCATGACAGTATCCCTTTAAGTAGTAAAATATACGTACAATATTTGTATAATCTCTTACAGAATGTTGAATCTGCAGCATTTGGAAATTATATTTTTCTGTCCAGTTTGAATTATTTAAACTGGGAAAATATTGTACAGCCTCAGGTACCAAAAGAAGTCAGACACACATGTAGCCCCTACCTCTAAATCACCAAGAATTATCACACAGGATAATTAGGAACTGTGTAAACTTGTTTTTGTTCTTTCCAAAGGATGACATGCAGATAAGGGTTTTCAACTACAACACTCTGGAGAGAGTTCATATGTTTGAAGCTCATTCTGATTATATACGATGCATTGCCGTTCACCCAACACAGCCTTTCATTCTGACGAGCAGTGGTAAGATGATTTCTGACGAAGAATGCCTTTTTTATCTAAAACATAAGCAATTTCTATATAAATTACACACATCATGTCAGTGGACATCTTCCAGATGCAAAGATGTAAATTAAGAAATAAATCAAGGGGATGGATCAGGACTATTTTTTGACCCCCGAAGCAAGAGACAAAAGACCAAAGAGACAACTGAGTCTGGTCTGCTCAATCCAGATACAAATGGTCAGGGTCACTAGCCTGTCAGATTTTATTTATAATATACCTGAATTCATTTTGTTTTCACAATTTATTTACATTTGTTTTGTGTCCTCACAAAATAATTTTTGGCCAGTTTGGTAGAAAACTTGTCAAAAAGAACAGGGCTGTCTGGCACTCAAAGGCATCCACAGGACCACATTGTTTTTAGTTAAAAAATCTCTTTATTAGCCAAAGTTAAAAAATGTATACTTGCATCTCCATCCGTCATACGTGTTTCGTACCCACAAGGGCACTTAATCATGGGCATAGCCAAAGATGCCCCAGTAGCTCCCCATCTTCTTTTCTGCTGATTTACTGCACATGCTCTGTGCTGCTGTCACTTACTGAGCTTAGGGACCCACTCACAACATACAGTATACATAGAATAGAAATGTTACAATATAAGTCTGATTAGTAATTAATACAGATAATTACTACATGGCAGTACAGAAACCAGTGCAATTGGCATCAGAATTTAATAATCAGCCCTGTAGCATCATCTTATATTACACGTCAACCTCATTTTCTGCTGGATAATTTGTGATGACCCCTAGTCTTAGCTTCTCAACAGCTGCTCATCAGCTTCTCCCTTAATTATTTGTTGAGCTTTAGATCATCCTTTAAAATTAAATTGAAACAGATTCTGTAACAAACTTTTTTTTCACCCCCAAGATGATATGTTGATCAAACTGTGGGACTGGGATAAGAAATGGTCATGCTCCCAGGTCTTCGAAGGTCACACACACTACGTCATGCAGATTGTTATAAATCCCAAGGACAACAACCAGTTTGCCAGTGCTTCTTTGGATCGCACAATCAAGGTAATGACAATCTGTGTGAGGCTTTAAAGTGGTTGCCATACATTGGTTGGTTGTATTTGCTTTAAATAGAGAAATTATTTGGTAGAAGTTATTTTAGTTTAATGGTGTAATTTGCAGGTCTGGCAGCTGGGTTCCTCTTCTCCGAATTTTACTTTGGAGGGACATGAGAAAGGGGTCAACTGTATTGATTATTACAGTGGAGGTGACAAGCCTTACCTCATTTCTGGGGCTGATGACAGATTGGTGAAGATTTGGGATTACCAGGTAAGAGACAGAATTATTGTGGGATAATATGCCAAAGCTTTTCTTTCATGAGTCATTTAATATGTACAGTATTCCTCTTGCTCACCTAGTATATAGCTGTGCTTTTTTGACTTTTTAGTATTTTCGTGTTGACGTGTACAAATAATATATTCCCGGCAACAAGTGTACATCTCTGTTGCTTTATATTTTTCCAGAACAAAACATGTGTTCAGACACTTGAGGGTCATGCGCAGAATGTTTCTTGTGTCAGCTTCCACCCTGAGCTTCCAATTATCATCACAGGCTCAGAAGATGGTATGTACATATAACTACAATAATTCCTCATTGTGTAGAAATATATATCATTTTGGCACTAGTTTGTTGGGTCCTTTACCTTTTAATATTTTTTAGGTACGGTGAGAATCTGGCACTCTAGCACTTACCGCCTTGAGAGTACTCTAAACTATGGCATGGAAAGGGTATGGTGTGTGTCTGGACTTCGAGGCTCCAACAATGTGGCACTTGGATATGATGAAGGCAGCATCATTGTTAAGGTGAATGAACACTTCAACTAAACTTGATGCCACATTCCTGGCAAAAAACATAGAATTTTTAGAATTTTTGTACCGCAGATACTTACCAAATCCACAGTCATGCTGATAGGACTGCCCTCTCTGGGTTTACCTTGTCTCAAATTAAAAAAGACTTTGATTTCACCAAGATATTATTATATTTGTGAAGTGTTTGTAAGCCCCAGCAGCCTGCATGGCTGTTTTCACCTCTTAGATAGAAAATGAATAATTTTATAGTTTCAAATAAATAATTTTATAGTTTCAAACCAAAAAAATGTTTTTCTTATTTTAAATATGATCTATATTGTTTTTTTGTGACAGTATTTTTTTATCTAAAATATTTCTGGGGTCCAAGTTTATGTTATAACTGTCTTGTGCACACTACTATGAATTTTAGGTAAGGATCTTGGCAGTTTGAACATTTACTAATGTGCAGTGGTATTAAATAGGGAGTAGATTTGGAAACTACTGTGAATGTCTATCTTCACGTTGGTTTCCTGCCCTGTTATATACATGATTTAATTCTTTGTTGTAGTCAAATGAAAATGAAAAAAAGATAACAGTAGTATGTCTTTAATTTCCCAGGAACATCTGAGTATTGGGGTGTTTTCTGAACATAGATTTTTAGTGAAGGTGTATTCAGTTGTATGAAATTAAATCAAATGTGAAAAACTGACTGCAAAAATTTGGGTACCCTTGTAATTTTGCTAATTTGAATTCATGTAACTGCTCAATACTGATTACTGGCAACACCAAATTGGTTGGATTAGCTCGTTTATACATGCAGTCTTTCAAAGTCTTTATCATTTATCTCTTTTCTGCTATGTACTGTAGTTGGGCCGTGAAGAACCAGCAATGTCCATGGATGCCAATGGGAAAATTATTTGGGCTAAGCACTCTGAGATTCAGCAAGCAAATCTGAAGGCCATGGGGGATACAGAGATTAAGGATGGGGAGAGGCTTCCACTTGCTGTGAAGGACATGGGCAGTTGTGAAATCTACCCCCAGACAATTCAACACAACCCTAATGGAAGGTAAACACTGCACCCTTCAAAGAATAAACCTAGTGCTAGTGCAATTTGCAGGTCTTAGCTACATGTCATACTGATGTAGAATCCATTAGGCAAGGGAAATTAACTTTTTAAGGATTATAATTTAGCTCTCCTGTACTGGTACAATTTACAATGAATTTCTGTCAATATGTGTGGTGAGTCAATACTTGATTATACTGAATATTTATTTATATAGTGCTATATTCTGCATCACTGTGGTCAATTTTATAAAGAACAATTTAACCTGCTGTTGTGTTTTTGGGGTGTCTGTGCTGAAAGCAAACCCACACAAGCACCTATCAGTAGTTCTGTAATAATGTTTGATGAGAGTCTGAAAGTTTTATTTATTTATTTTTATCTGTTTTTGTTAACTAATTCTAACCTTTGCTTTCTCTATTTTAGATTTGTAGTGGTGTGTGGAGATGGAGAATACATTATTTACACTGCTATGGCACTGCGTAACAAGAGCTTTGGTTCAGCACAGGAATTTGCCTGGGCTCACGACTCTTCTGAGTGAGTGTTACACAAAAGTCTTAACTGTTAAGCTGCTATGCATTAACTTAAAGGGATACTGTCATGGGAAAAAAATTTTTTCAAAATGAATCCGTTAATAGTGCTGCTCCAGCAGAATTCTGCACTGAAATCCATTTCTCAAAAGAGCAAACAGATTTTTTTATATTCAATTTTGAAATCTGACATGGGGGTAGACATATTGTCAATTTCCCAGCTGCCCCAAGTCATGTGACTTGTGCCTGCACTTTAGGAGAAAAATGCTTTCTGGCAGGCTGTAAAAACCCACTTAAGCAAGAACGTTACCTACAGGTACTCCAATTTCTCCCCACACTTCAAAAACATACAGGCAGGTAAAGGGGGGAGGATTCACAATGAAGATTGTGCGGGACTGCTTGACTCCTTTATACATTTTAGCTCTATTGAGGTTATCATTGGAAATATATACATAATGCGCCTAGTAGACTTATTTTGAAGATTGTTGGCCTCGATTCAAGGGCAATACTCATGCAGGTTTTTTAAACTCTTCACAGATATGCTATTCGAGAAAGCAACAGCGTGGTAAAGATTTTCAAGAACTTTAAGGAGAAGAAGAGCTTTAAACCAGACTTTGGGGCAGAAGGTCAGCCAAAGACATTTACCTCTAATTATTCATCTGTACCAATTTTGAAGTGCAACTATATACAAGTTGGAAATTCTGCGTTGTGTTTTCTTAAACTAGTACTACATTGAAAATACCGATCTTATGTCTTTCCCATTTTACTGAAACTGTACTGCTCTGGAGATATAAACTGGAGGGGAGGTTTAACTTGCATGAAAAAATGTATTTGCTGTCTCCTTGTTGTAGGTATCTATGGTGGATTCCTTCTTGGTGTACGGTCTGTTAACGGTTTGGCTTTCTATGACTGGGAGAATACAGAGCTCATCCGCAGGATTGAAATCCAACCCAAACACGTGAGCTTCATCTGCCTTTATTTAAGGATGATTTGGAATGCTAGGGATCAGTTTACCCTAGCACGCATGCATTCATTTGTATATGAGAATGGAATATGAATAGGGGAGGCCTTGAATAGAAGGATAAGTAATAAAAAGTATGGATGCACCGAATCCACTTTTTGGAATTCGGCCGAATCCCCAAATTCATTGTGAAAGATTCGGCCGAATACCTAACTGAATCCTAATTTGCATATGCAAATTAGGGTCAGGAAAGGAAAAGGTGGGGAAAAATGTTTTTTACTTCCTTGTTTTGTGTCAAAAAGTCACGTGATTTCCCTTCCCACACCTAATTTACATATGCAAATTCGGATTTGGTTCGGCCATGCACAAGGATTTGGCAAATCCGAATCCTGCTCAAAAAGGCTGAATCCCGAATCGAATCCTGGATTCGGTGTATCCCTAATAAAAAGTAGCAATAACAATACATTTGTAGCCTCACAGAGCATTTGCTTTTAGATGGGGTCAGTAAGCCATTTGAAATTTGGAAAGAGCCAGAAGAAGAAGGCAAAAAATTGAAATAAACAATGAAGACCAACTTAAAAGTTGATATTCTATAACATACTAAAATGTACCTCAAAGGTGAACCACTCCTTCAAGGATGCACTACAATTCCCACAATCCTTTGCTCAATTGACTATGCAGGGAATTGCAGTGCCTCTGAATCTTTTTGAAAATAATATTTGACTGATATGCACAGCAACAATTTAACAACAATAAGCATTAACCCATGTGTTAATGGTTATTATATTTACAACTTGTTTCAAGAATATGATGTCTGTAGAGTGCCATGCCTTGCCTGTCTACACTGTATGAGCAATATCAGGACTGCCTTTGACCAGTGCTATTGTGGATCATTCAGGTAGGGAAAGTAGGCAAGGAATCTATAAACAGATAGAGCAGCGCCTGACTATATATAAATAGCAGACATGGGACAAGTTTGGGAGACACTGGCTTTGGGGAAAGTATAAGAACTGAGCCTAGATTAAAGGAATTAGCATTCTAATATAGGTTTCTACTGCAGATTTTCTGGTCGGATTCTGGGGAGCTTGTATGCATTGCTACAGAGGAATCCTTCTTCATCCTCAAATATGTATCAGAGAAAGTAGCCACAGCACAGGAGACCCATGAGGGAGTTTCAGAGGATGGAATAGAAGATGCTTTTGAGGTGAGTTAAAATACTTCTAGCATTTTACCCCTACACAATTTGCTTATTGACATTATAATCTGTTTATAATTCTCATTTTACTCCATGCATAACCATAAGCATTGCTGTTACACTTTTTCTGCAGCTTTCTCACAATGTGGTAAAATGAAATTGTAATTAAAGCCACTG
This sequence comes from Xenopus laevis, assembly GCF_017654675.1. Classification (NCBI taxonomy): domain Eukaryota; kingdom Metazoa; phylum Chordata; class Amphibia; order Anura; family Pipidae; genus Xenopus; species Xenopus laevis. The sequence goes on along the minus strand of NC_054380.1, from coordinate 115,932,118 downwards.
CATATGGAAGAAAATTATTTTAAAAGACTCACATTCGTCTTCCTCCTTTCCAGGTCCTAGGAGAAATTCAGGAAATAGTTAAAACTGGTCTGTGGGTTGGAGACTGTTTTATATACACAAGCACAGTGAACAGACTCAACTACTATGTGGGAGGAGAGATTGTTACCATTGCACACTTAGATAGGTGAGTAACTTTGCTTCATAGGAGATGTGACCATTGTAAGAGGATAAAGAACAGATCTTTACTGCTAAAGGGCTGTGGTTGCCTTGGGCTGGTACAGAAGCCCAAAACATAATGTACAACATTTCTACCTACTTCTTTAGTTAAGCTTTAGTTCTCCTTTAACTCGGCCAAATACCGAATATACCCCTTACCTAATTGGAACCCCATGGAAACAAGGGGCAAAGAGAACTGCACACGGTTAAAAAATCTTTGATCTTGTTTGTGTGACAAAAAGTCATGTGATTTTTATTTATTTATTTTTCATTCGGTTTGGCCTGGTACTTGGATTCAGCTAGATCCTGCAGAAAAAGGGCTTGGTCGCAAACAGAAATCGGTTAATAAATAAGCCTTAGTGCATCTTGGAGGTTTTTTCAGATCCACATAATTTTTAGAACATTAATGCAATTTTAATATCTCATTCCACAGAACCATGTACCTGCTTGGTTACATACCCAAAGATAACCGCCTCTATCTTGGAGACAAAGAGCTTAATATTGTCAGTTACTCACTGCTGGTATCAGTCTTGGAATATCAGACAGCTGTCATGAGGAGAGACTTCAGCATGGCTGACAAAGTAATCCCAACTATCCCCAAAGAGCAGAGGACTCGAGTTGCTCACTTTCTGGAAAAACAGGTGGATACTGGGGGAATCGTGCCTTGGGTTCTCTTAATATTTTGGAGGTAACACTCTACAGTGTCAGTTACCCTCTGTCTCAATTTTGTTTTTCTTTTATAAACAGGGTTTCAAACAACAGGCTTTGGCTGTGTCTACAGATCCTGAACATCGCTTTGAGCTAGCACTGCAGCTGGGAGAACTTAAGATTGCCTACCAGCTAGCTGTGGAAGCAGAGGTAAATTAACCACACTTAGTGGCTTCAGTTATAATTATCACTATCTCAGCATTTCTTCATTCCAAATTTAAAACATGCCAAGGTGGAACTGTCCGGGTCTTCTTGGGAGATTCTCATAAAAATCTCAGATCTTATTTTGATACTTTTATACTTTTTATATTCTGTGTTAAGTTGTACACACCTATGCCAGCTGCCTTTCCCAGCATTTGTTTCAGGGTATAGTAGCCTCTTTCCAATTAAGGATAGGAAAGGTTAAAATTTAAGACAACACCCCGTCAGCTTCTGCCGTCTCCCACTTTGTGGTGCTCCCAGGCACTAGAGAAAACTGAGATAGATTCTGTGGGAGCAACTCCACCAACTATTTATTTTCAATTTTCCTTGTCTTTAATCAAGGAGTAACTTGGGATACTTAAACTAAGAGACACCTATTTTTAACATATTAATTTACTGGATTATTGGCACTGGTCACTTTATAGTTAATTATTTCTTGTAATGAATTGATGTGCAATATGTAATGGGAGACAATCGAATTAATGAATTAAAAAGTACTGGCACTTTATAAGTTATTTCACAGAAATCTAAAAATCTATTTTTTTTTTTTTTATACTTTTTAAGTGAATTGATCAATTGGGTACACTGAGTTTATTGGATGTGTAATGTAATTGGAAGACATAAATGGGAGCGATTATTGGAGGATGCTTTCTACGTAGTTTCTCCCAGGATCATATTATACATATTATAATTCATCGCTATAATTTATTAAAAATAAAGTACCCCGCTTTTAACCACCAATTTAGTTATGAATAGATCACTTTTTTTGATATAAATATGTATAGTTAATACTATTCAACTCATCTCTGTCTCAATATTTGTAACCTTGATCCTAATATCCTAAGGATTTAAAACTAAAGTGCAGTGGAATTAATCCAATTGATCAGTATAGATAGCTAATTAAAACATTCATCAAATGTTTGAATCTTAATACAGTGCTGAATGAAGTATAAATTAATTACCTTAATGAGCAATAGACATGCGTATTTTTAATTCATAAATTTATTTAGATGAAAAAGATTAAAGTGCAATAAATATCAATAAATAAATTGATGGGGATCAAAATAGTTGAATTAATTTACATAGCTTTAAACTAATATAATGTGACCATTAAATAGGATACATTATTTTACCAATATGCTCAAATTCATAGAGTATAGTCAGAGAAACAGGAAAATGCAGATGGAGTTGTCCCAAAAACTTTCTGCCTAATATTTTTTAGACCTGGGATACCACAAAGGTGGAGTAGGCAGGGTAACCGGGACTGTGGTGTCGTAATTTAGCTTGCCCTGTTATGTGGAGAGGCTGAACTAAACCTAAAAAACAAATCCTCTGCCCCTTGTAAAGGAAGGAAGTATTGTTAAAGAAAAATGGATTGAACCGAGCAAATAGGTCTCTTAAACCCCCACCCGCATATCACCCAGACCGGACTGTGCGTTAAAAAGATAGGTTGGTAAAAGCAATTAGAGTAAGAGATTCGTCAACTTGCGTTTCGCTGATTAGCTTTACCAAGCAAAAATTATATTATAGTTCCTCTTCTTTTCTTCCACAGTCCGAGCAGAAGTGGAAGCAGCTGGCAGAATTGGCCATCAGCAAATGTCAATTTGGATTGGCTCAAGAGTGCCTACATAGTGCCCAGGATTATGGAGGGCTCTTACTCCTAGCCACCTCTTCAGGAAATGCCACCATGGTAAATAAGCTGGCTGAAGGAGCAGAGAAAGATGGCAAAAACAACGTGGCTTTCCTGAGCTATTTCTTACTAGGAAAGTAAGTAAGAGCATGTCCAATGACGGCAATCATATATGGTGACGCTATTCTTGTCAATGTCAGAGAGATCACTTGTGGTTTTGAATTTCTTGTGGTCCTCATTGTGATGTGAGGTGTGAGAATTTTTTTTCATTCTGTTCCAAATTTAGGTTATAATCATAAAAAATAAAAAAAATATTAGCTTCAGTCCCTTAGCGTTAAATGTATAATATATTGGAGCATGATAGAGAGCTCTAGTGACCAAAACAAGGTAAAGCATTAAACTCAAAAAATATCTCTATAATCATGCTATTGATAAAAATGGTTTATTATATTATATTTAAATACAACAATAACCCCACATTTAGCCCAACGTGTTCTAAAATAGAATAAGGCTAGAAATGCTGTATTTTGTATACTAAATATAAACATGAACTTACTGCACCCCAAGCCTAATCACACAAATAATTTATGCTTTCAAATTTGGCTACAGGGGGTCACCATCTTGTAACTTTGTTAAACATCTTTGCAAGACTAAGACTGTGCACATGCTCAGTGTGGTCTGGGCTGCTTAGGGATCGTCATAAACAAAGCTGCTTGAGTTCTGCATGGCCGGGATGTAAGGCGAGGGCTCCCCCTGCTGTTCATAAGTATGATTGTTTCCCTGCTCAACAGATAGGGACCATCTGACAATGCCTATCCACAGCAGTAAATGAAGGGAGAATTTCACTGCATACAGTCAGGTTTCTTATAAAAACGGTACAAATTTTTTAATTAAAGTATATTGGAGATAGTTTTCTTTTTCATTAAAGAAAGTAAAAATGGGATTTTATTTTTTTGCCTTTGCATGCCCTTTAATCACTTAATCATAGGCTTTACTGGGAAAGCATGAAACACGCTGGGCTACATGTGGGGTTATTTTTGTATTTTAATATGATATAATAAACCATTTTTATCAATAGCATGATTATAGAGATATTTTTTGAGTTGAAATTTAGGTTATGCATGTACAACATGCAGGAAACTGACAGTGATGTCACTAAGAGGCCAAATTGTTAGGGAGTGCAATAAGGGTTTGCATTTATTTGGTTAATAGTGATTTATAGCCGCCTCCCAACCTACCTGAAATACAACTTAGTTAAGGATTTAGTGAGGTGTTAGAGACAAGAAGAATGATGTCCCTGCTCCTTAAAGGGCACCTATCACAGCCAAAATCAAACACATATTAACAATCTGACCAGTGCAACCTAAACACGTTTAATCAAACTACATATATAGTTATATAGATAGGGGAGATCTTGCAGAAGGAATAGTGAGCTGATCATTTACATTATACAAACAATTCTAACTGTTTTAAAAATCGGATTTCTTGAACTTTCACATAGTGTATTTACTTAGGAAATGATTTTAGTTATGATTGGTGCCCTTCACAGCTTACAGTTATATTAATATATCAAATATTTGTAGTACCAATGTCTGCTTGTATTCATATTATAAATACACATTTTTTACAGTTTAGACATTTATTTATCCTAATTTGCTGTGCATTTTATTTCTAGATTGGACACTTGCTTGGAGATGCTCATTTCTACAGGCCGCCTGCCCGAGGCAGCTTTTCTGGCACGGACCTACCTGCCAAGTCAGGTGTCCAGGTAGTAATGTACCTTGATAGGCATAGTTGATGCAATTAGCCCATAATGGCACCACTATAAAACAATGTGCAATAATGGAATTGATAGTAAAAGTTGTCAGATATACTCACAGTTAACCCCAGTCCATGGGTGCATAGCACATTGCAAAACTCAAAAATTGTGAGTTGTTTCTCCCTAAAATAATGACCAAAATATAATTAAAAGTTCAATCCATTTATTAGGACATACAGGAGATGGCCTGACATGTTTTGTGCCTGTTGGGGCATGAGTAAGCTATTTGGGAGAAAGAATTCACAATTTTTGACTTTTGCTATGTAGTTATGTTCCTTGTAAACAAATATTTGTTACAAAACATGTATTTAATAGTTATACCTGTGATGTTTGTAGTATTCTCTAGGCAGTTCTTATGTGCTGTGAGTTGAAGGGAATAAATCAGCATACAGTAGTGTTGAGTTGCAAATAGCCACTAACCTCACATTTTTTCAGTATTTGAGGGGTTGCAGGATGCCATGTTTCGGGGGAGTGTATGTTTCAGATCTGTTATTCTCATGCACTCTCCAGGGTGGTACAATTATGGAAAGAGAGCCTAGGCAAGGTCAACCAGAAGGCAGCAGACTCTTTGGCTGACCCCACTGAATACGAAAACCTCTTTCCTGGTCTAAAGGAAGCCTATGCTGCAGAGCCATTTTTAAAGCAGAAAACAAGCATGCTGCTCCCAGCTAAGGAATATCGTCATGTGACTGTAAGTAACAGTGATATACCTACATGTGCTGATTTCTACAATGTTTATACTGGTGGTAAATGTATAAGGTAGATCTCCATTTCAGCACCGTGCAATCCTTTCTTTGTACTGGGCCTGTCAGTATTCACAGATGGTTGTTTGTATTACTTTAATGTAACATAGTAACATCAAGTTCAACCTTTTAACTTTTTTTAACCTGCCTAACTGCCAGTTGATCCAGAGGAAGGCCAAAAAACCATCTGAAGCCTCTCCAATTTTGCTCAGAGGGGGAAAAAAATCCTTCCCGTCTCCAAGATGGGAATTGGACCAGTCCCTGGATCAACTTGGACTATGAGCTATTTCCCATAACCCTGTATTCCCTCACTTGCTAAAAAGCCATCCAACCCCTTCTTAAAGTTATCTAATGTATCAGCCTGTACCACTGATTCAGGGAAACAATTCCACATCTTCACAGCTCTCACTGTAAAAAAAACCTTCTGAATATTTAGGCGGAACCTCTTTTCTTCTAAACGGAATTGGGTGACCTTGTGTCAATGTCTCTATACTTAGACTTCCATTGTGTATGTTTCATAATGCAGCTTTGGGGAACCTACTTGCGTTAGATGTTGGAGGGATATGGTGGGTAATTTCTTATCTAGAGCGCCACAATATGTTCAAACCTTTAATAACAACGCATGCAAAGTCCTCCCTTTTAGAAAGTATTTAAAGAGAGGGTTTGTACAGATTAGTATAATCTTAAACTGGCCATAGACTAAATGATCCGATCGTATGAATCGAGGATTCGTACGATTTTAGGACCATGTGTCAAGAGTCCCGACATTTTTCGTCCGGCGGAGATCGGTCGTTCAGTCGATAGGACAGGTTAGAAAATTTCTGTCGGCTGCGGATAATTTCTCTGCGTGTATTGCCGATCATACGATTTTCAGTGGGAGACTGTCACTAGCTTTGTCAGACATAACTATAGTACGATTGCTGTCAGGGGCAGAACATCGGCTGATCTGTTCTTTTACTTCTTTATTTGATCGGAATGGTAAGACTTTGATCTGAATGTTTAGTGGAGGGTCGGGAGATGGGAAAGTCCGATCATACGTTATTTCGTACGATCGGATCTTTGCGTCTATGGCCAGCTTAATTTATTCTTTGGTTTTCAAAAAATATAAAAGTCTAGGATAGATAGCCAGTAGGGATGCACCGAATCCACCATTTTGGATTCGGCTGAACCCCAAATCCTTTGCGAAAGATTCGGCTAAATACTGAATCAGAACCCTAATTTGCATATGCAAATTAGGAATGGGAAGGGGAAAACATTTTTACTTCCTTGTTTTTGGTCAAAAAGTCACACGATTTCCTTCCTGCCCCTAATCTGTGCAAATTAGGATTCTGGTTGGCCGGGCAGAAGGATTCTGCCGAATCCTGCTGAAAAAGGCGGAATCCCGAACCGAACCCTGGATTCGGTGCATCCCTAATAGCCAGACTGCCAAATGTTGAGTAACTCCCCATTGTACATACATTTATGGTAATATTGCATCCTTCACTTACTCTTTTAGCCAAATGAAGAGAGAAATGTCTTGTCTGAAGCAAAGGGGTTTGATCCACCAGAATCAGCCTTCACAGTAAGTCGTGGTACAAACAGTATCAAAGAAAGCAGGAAACCACTGTTACTATCCAATTATATATATATATATATATATATATATATATATATATATATATATATATATATTCTCCATGACGCGTGGCATATAGAGAGAAAGCAAAAAAAAAAAAAAGCAGTGTGAAATATTGGGAATGTCTCCAGAGCCCTATGTTCCTTGGCAGAACGATAGAAATTGACTTTTGGAGAAGGAGACTCTGAGTATACAGTATATTGGAGGGGGAGCCATTCCAGTATTACAGTTGGTTGGATGTGGAAACAGAAGATTATATACACTGTAAAACTTTTTATATTTTGCTTCTACAGACCGTAGAAAAGGAGAGTGAAGAAGCAGTTCCCATCCCTATCACAGTACCATCTCCATCAGTAGCAGCCCCAGAAATTCCTGCACCTAAAAGTGACATGGATAAGGTGAGTGGCAGGAGAAAAGCATATGATAAAGATATAAATGTGTATTTTCATTCTTGCTTTCAAATTATTTGCTGCTTTTTTTAGGCATTATTTGACCTAGATGAGGATTTGGACAACATGGAGCTGGATGACATTGACACCACGGATATCAACTTGGATGATGAGCTTTCTGATTAATAATTTCAATGCCCAACATTTTATTTAAGTGACCAAAATGTATCTTCTCCTTATGTTGCATCCGTGGAATATATAGGCTTTTAGGTTCCCACAAAGATGAGATACCTTATGCGCTTTTATCTGGACTACCATCTTTTTAAGGGGATAATGGCCTCTCTTGTACATTTCTTTGTTAGTGTCTCTCACCGTTCTTTTTGTCTAACATACACTTTGATTCTCAGCATTAACTGTAAGAATAAAAGTTACTGCTACAAATCTTTAGCTTGGTGTTTTACTACCTTTAGCACTTGTGTTGGATCCAGCAATCTTGATAGGTATGATCTGCATTTGGTCTCCTTGCAAGTGTGCCCAAGTTAAATTTGCAAATATCAAATATTACGTATGGCTGCATTATGCATTCATACTGGAGAATACAGCAGTATAACCTCGCATTTCTACAGTTCATTCGAAATTCCATCTAAATTTGCATGTGGGCATTTCGTTGTGCTCTCATTTCTACAGTTTAGCACTAATTCTGATTTGAAAAAAAGCTGGTGTAATGCAAAATGGCGGCATAACAAGTGCTTCAAAAGAGTTTAGACCAGTGGGGTCACATGTAATTCTAAATCAGGGAAGCTGTAGGGGGAGTAGGAGAGAAATCAGGGCATCGGTGATAAACTGACGTAATGCTGCTACGTAGAAAGTCTACACTATCGGCCATCCTATTACCAGTGTTTGATGCTGAAGATTTGGATGTTTCTTTTGGAAACACAGTATATGTACAATATCATGTTATCCTACTCTTTCTCTTGCTTCACCCAGTGTTCTCCTTTGTGTTTGTTTTCCTTTCTTTTTTCTCTATACCTGTGATCCCCAACCAGTAGCTCATGAGTAACATGTTGCTCTCTGTGGCCTAAAAACAGGTGATTATTTTTGAACTTCTGACTTGGAGGCAAGTTTTGGTTGTATAAAAACAATAAGTACTGCCAAACAGAGACTCCTGTAGGCTGCCAGTCCACATAGTGGCTTCCAAATAGCCAATCACAGCCCTTATTTGGCACCCCAGGATTTCTCTAGGTCTGCTTGGGGGACACAGGGACAGTGGGGTATAGCTGGAACCACTAGGAGGCAGGACACAATAAAAAAATAGAAACTTGACCCCTCCTCCTCCTGCTATACCCCTCCTCTGTAGGCAGAGACACTCAGTTTCGTTTTATTTTGCTCTTTTATTTTTATTTCATTACAATTCCTTCACATCATATGGAGCTAGACAGCTACACTGAGTAGTCTGATCCATTACTTGAGGATGTCACCGGGGTCTCTTGTGCTCTGCACTGACCATCCAGCATTGATTCCCTCCCTCTGACATACAGAGAGAGGATGCGCTGGCCGGGACACAGGGCTGAGGTATAGCCAGGTTCATCCTGTTGCTCAATCCTCCTTATATGCCCCAAGGATCCCTACACTACAGTCTGGGAACTCCTGCCGTGGCTCATTTAAGGTAAGCATATATCCTTAATAGCAGCCTATTCACTCTCTGAGCCCCCCTCCCCCTCTGCACAAACCATCTGCCTTGCACAGCAGTATAGGAGACTTTAGGTGGCCATACACGGATAGATCCGCTCGTTTGGCGATGTCGCCAAACGAGCGGATCTCCCTCCGATATGCCCACCTTGAGGTGGGCAATATCGGGCTGATCCGATCGTGGGCCCTAGGGCCCAACGATCGGATCCTAGCGTTCACCAAACGGGCGGTCGGATCGCGGGACCGCATCAACGAACAGATGCGGCCGCGATCCGACGGGATTTTTAATCCCATCCGATCGAGATCTGGCCGACTTTCGGCCAGATCTCGATCGGGGAAGCCCGTCGGGGGCCCCCATACACGGGCCAATAAGCTGCCGACACGGTCTGTCGGCAGCTTTTATCGGCCCGTGTATGGCCACCTTTTGTTGCAACCTGCAGGTCACTAGTTCAGACCCAGGCAGTATGTTAATCAGCCTCCACCAAACACACAGGCACTTGATAAAGGGCTTCTGGCCCGAAACATGTTGTGTGCAATAAAGAGCACCTAGCAGCAAGTTCTGCCTTTTCACTTGCTTTCTCTCAGTTCTCTAGCTAATTGGTTAATTTCCTACACCTGGAGCGGGGGTGGCTTACTGAGATTGAGAGCACAGCTGCCAAATCATCTCTACAAATTGTCCAGAATGGGAATGGCACTTATGTTTCCTACTGTCCTCACTGTCAGAAACACAAGTGAGTTATTGTGGGCTTAACACCAGTTGCGCACCACTATTTTACAAGAGACTTCACCAAGGCTGTCTTTCACTCTACCTGGGGAGGCAACAGCTGGGGCAGATTTTGCACCTACTGTACATGCACCCTGTGTGCAACCCAAAAAGTGCGCGCCAGTGCCTTATGCACCATTTTTCTAAGGCGTGCGTCTGCACCATATGTCACTGCTAGGGGAGGGGCCATTCTTCGCACTCTCCATTGTGCGCCCAGGCAGCTACTTCCCATTGATTCTGGAGGAGGTTCCATTACTAGCAGACTCGCCACACTGGGCAGAACTCTTTCCCAGCTTCTCTGCAGCGCAGCCCCCCCCCCTGTTTTTTCAAAGAACACAACAGGGCAGTACTTCTGACACAATGGGGTTTTTAGCTATTGCCACAGGGCAGCAGGCTTTGTAATTACTGCCTTATCAGCCTTTACTCCCCTCCAAGGCTTTACTCCCAGCAGTACCATGGGGAGGCATTTTCAGTTATATATATATATAACCTACATTATATATATTGTTAACTTAATTCCTCTCTTACAGGAACAGCTTGTGTACACCATGTCTGAAGGTACAGGTGATAACCTTTTTTCCAGGCCAGCAACTACTTCATCGGTTAAGTATTTAGCTTGTGCCAAATGCCGCATCTGGTCACAAGGACCCTCTGTGTTCCACGTGCAAGCCACCTGATGCAGTTTCGGAAACGTCAGAACTCCGTACTCAGGTAAGCCAAGCCTCCCATGGGGACCCATCAGGCCAGCCCCGGGACTCCACCCCCCTGGACCCCCAGCCTCCCCCAGAATGGGCATCTAAGCTTGCCGCCGGCATTCCTAAATTGGTGGAGTACCGTGGCTAGATAAGCCTCGGCCTAAGCCTCCAAAATGTAGAGCCCCCTCTCCTTCCGAGGATGAGTGTGAGGCGGAGTCCATCACTACTTCATCCCTGCCGCCTGACTCCGAGGAGGATCCGGCTCTGTCTGATGGTGAACTATCTCACAGTTCCGACCCAGAGTAAGGGGAATCCCCCCAAACTCTCCTCCGAGGCCATTGATTCCCTCATTTCAGTATTAGAGACCCTTCACTTAAAGGAGCCTGAACCTAGTTGCAGTACCTCCTTGTTTAAGCGCCGCAGCAGGTCCTCACCTTCCTTTCCTCTCTCATGCTCAACTCGAGCAAATTATACAACAGGAATGGTTCAAGCCAGAGGGATGTTTCCAGGCTAACCGCCGTTTTTCTCAAACTATATCCTTTTCCACAGGAACTAACGGAAAAGTGGACCTCCCCACCTTCAGTGGACGCGCCTGTCTCTCGACTATCTAAGGACACTGCTTTACCAGTTCCTGATGCAGCCTCCTTCAAGGACTCCATGGACAAGAAGCTTGAGGGCATTCTAAGTTCCCTCTTCTCTGCTTCAGGTACCTCCCTTCGGCCTGTTCTAGACTCGGCTTGGGTAAGTAGAGCCGTCCAAACTTGGTCGGACGCCTTATGCCGAGCGATTGCCACAAGGGTCCCCCGTGAAGAACTCGCTCATTTGGCCTCGCAAATCAAGGAGGCTGACTACCTATGTGAAGCCTCCCTCGATGTGCTACAGGTGATTAGCAGAACTTCAGCCGACTTGTCGGTATCGGTTCGCAGATCTCTCTGGATGAAACTGCGGACTTGTCTTCAAAAAAGTCTCTCACGACACTCTATCACCTGCAGAGGACGCTTCAGTGGAATGTCCAGGCCATCCTGGCAGTCCCGCAAGTCCACGTCTGCATTACTCACCCCTTCTTCCCTTCAGCGACTCAGCCGTAGGGGGAGGGAGACTTTGCAGGTTTGCCGACTCCTGGAAGAATCTGACTCAAGACGCCTAGGTACACAGGTCGTGAGTCAGGGCTACCACCTAGAATTCGCTTCTCTCCCGCCCCGCCGGTTCTTCATGTCCAGATATCCTCAGGGGCATCAAAAGGCTCAGGCGCTGCACGACGCGATCGGCAAGCTTATCCGTTCAGAGGTCATCATCCCTTTTCCGACTGAGGAGAGATTCCGAGGCTATTACTCAAACTTGTTTGTAGTTCCCAAGAAGGATGGATCTGTTCGGCCAATCCTGGACCTCAAGGAACTCCATACTTTCATTCGACCGCGAAGGTTCAAGTTGGAATTCCTCAGGTCTGTCATCGCGGCCCCAATTTTCTGTCCCCATCAGAGATTCTTGCGATTTGCCTTCCAAAATCGCCACTTCCAACTCACAGACCTTCCCCTTGGCCTGAACTTGGCCCCTCGTGTCTTTACCAAGATCATGTCGGTGGCCACTGCTCTAATCCGCACCAGGGGGATCTCCATAACTTCTTATCTGGACGATCTCCTGATCAAGGCACCTTAATTTGCAGTGGCCCAGCAGGCGTTGCACTTCACCATGGTTCGATTACAGGAGTTTGGTTGGTTCATCAACCTGGACAAGTCCTCGTTAACCCCAAGCCAATCCATGGTCTTCCTCTGGATGCAGTTCAACACCCAGACACAAACTCTCCCAGTGACAAGGTCCAGCATTTGCGGACCCTCGTGCGGTCTCTCCTCTCGAAGTCCCACACTGCGAGATTCTACATGAAGGTGTTGGGAGTCATGGTTTCGATGATAGAATCAGTTCCCTTCACCCAATGTCACCTCAGGGAGTTTCAGTCGAATATTCTTGCGGCCTGGAGGCACAAATCCCTTCTCCTGGAATTTCGTTTATCCCGCAGGACTCGAGTCTCTCTTCTCTGGTTGATGCAAACCAGTCACCTGACCAGGGGCAGACCCCTAGGGGATCCACAATGGTGACTGCTCACCACAGATGCAAGCCTCTCCGGTTGGGGAGCAGTGCAGAGGGTCGGTCAGCGCAGGGTCGCTGGTCTCTATCGGAACAATGTCTTCACATCAACCTTCTTGAGATACAGGCAATCCAACTCGCCTGTCAGCCATCTTCATTCCAGGTCTCTTAAACTGGGAAGCAGATTTCTCAGCAGACATCCCTAGATCCCTGCGAGTGGCCTGTAAAGGACAACATCTTCCACAAGATCACTCAAAGATGGGGGACGCCAGAGGTCGATCACAATCGTAAAGTTCCTCTCTTCTTTGCAAGGTCCAGGGACCCTCTGGCGGCAGACGCCCTCACCTCTCCCTGGGACTTCCATCTTGCGTTCTTTCCAAGAAAGATCAAGAAACTTCAGAGAGAACTCATTCTCTCATCCTCATAGGTCCAACATGGCCCTGTAGATCCTGGGTCTAGGATCTAGTACATCTCTCAGTAGAGGAACCTTGGCCTCTCATCCTGGACCTTCTCTCTCAGGGTCCAATCCTTCACCACTGTCCTGCCACCCTCAATTTGATGGCGTGGCTACTGAAACTGCGATTCTAAGACGGAAGGGGTTCTCTGACACTGTCATTCTACCATGCGTGCAGCCCGCAAACCGGTCTCCGCCAAGACGTACCATTGGGTCTGGTTCACTTACCATTGGTGGTGCCAATGTAATGGTTTCAATTCACTGAAGTTTTCCACTCCACTCCTTCTGGCCTTATACAGGAGGGACTGTCCCTGCACATGTCCCTCGGATCACTGAAATCTCAGTTTTCGGCACTTCCATCCTGTTCCAAAGACCTATTGCCTTGTTCCCAGATGTTAGGATTTTTCTTCAGGGAATGGCCCACATAAAGCGCCCGGTACTTTCACCGGTGCCAAATTGGGACTTAACCCTAGTCCTACGTGCCCTGCAACACGCTCCCTTTAAACCCATGTATTCTATTCCACTTCAGTGGCTCACATGGAAAACAGTTTTTTCTGCTGGCTATTGCCTCAGCACGGAGAGTATCTGAGATCTCTGCCCAATCCTGTGGTCTCCTCTGTTGACCTTCCGGAACGACAGGGCAGTACTTCATACTTCTCCCTCTTTTCTTCCCAAGGTGGTTTCCACTTTCCACCTCAACCAGGAAATTACGATTCCTACCTTCTGCCCATCCCTTTCCAATGCGAAGGAAGCAGCACTGCACACCCTCGACCCCGTTAGGGCCCTCAAGTTTTACCTGCACCGGGTTGAGGACATCCGTCTATCGGACTCCTTGTCCTTAGACCACCATATCCTGATGGATAAAGCAGGCCATCCAGAGATCCTATTCATCACAGGGTCAGGTTCCCCCAGATCAATCAGGGCACATTCCACCAGAGGGCTTTTCGAAAATAAGCCTCAGCGGAACAAGGCTGCAACGTGGACTTCGAACCATACTTTTGCCAAATTTTACCAGTTTGGCACCTTGTGGCATCTGACACCCACTATGGCGGGAAGGTACTTCAGGCTGCAGTGGCTGGTTCCACGTAGGCCTCTACTTCCCGCCCTAGATTCAGGGGACAGCTTTGGTACGTCCCCACTGTCCCTGTGTCCCCCAAGCAGACCTAGAGAAAAGGAGATTTTGTGTACTCACCGTTAAATCTCTTTCTCTTCAGTCGCTTGGGGGACACAGGGCTTCCCTCCCTGAATAGAGGCCTTCTCTTGGCTTCAGACTGTTCTTCTTGTAATTAGTTATCAGATTTTCTGTTGATTATTGATAACCTCCTGTTTCTCCTTGGTACGAACTGAGTGTCTCTGCCTACAGAGGAGGGGTATAGCAGGAGGAGGAGGGGTCAAGTTTCTATTTTTTTATTGTGTCCTGCCTCCTAGTGGTTCCAGCTATACCCCACTGTCCCTGTGTCCCCCAAGCGACTGAAGAGAAAGAGATTTAACGGTGAGTACACAAAATCTCCTTTTTTTTTGCATGCCTCTGTTGCTCTCCAACCCTTTTTATTTTTGAATGTGGCTTCCCTTTGCAATTTCCACCTTCTGCTATCCCTGTTATTTTTCCTACTCTGGCTTCTCTTAAAGGAACAGTAACACCAAAAACTAAAAGTGTTTTAAAGTAATGAAAATATCATGTAGTGTTGCCCTGCACTGGTAAAACTGATCTGTTTGCTTCAGAAACACTACTATAGTTCATATATACAAGCTGTTGAGTAGCAATGGAAGAAATTGAAAAACGGCTATATGGCACAGGATAAATAATGGATAACAGATAGCATTATGTTCTACAGAGATTATCTGCTGTGTAACTTAGGGATACTGTCATGGGAAAAACATTTTTTTCAAAATGAATCAGTCAATATTGCTGCTCCAGCAGAATTCTGCACTGAAATCCATTTCTCAAAAGAGCAAACAGATTTTTTTTATATTCAATTTTGAAATCTGACATTGGGCTAGACATATTGTCAATTTCCCAGCTGCCCCAAGTCATGTGACTTGTGCTCTGATAAACTTCAATCACTCTTTACTGCTGTAATGCAAGTTGGACTGATATCACCCCCCTCCCTTTCCCCCCCAGCAGCCAAATAAAAGAACAAGGGGAAGGTAACCAGATAACAGCTCCCTAACACAAGATAACAGCTGCCTGGTATATCTAAGAACAACACTCAATAGTAAAAACCCATGTCTCACTGAGACACATTCAGTTACATTGAGAAGGAAAAACAGCAGCCTGCCAGAAAGCATTTCTCTCCTAAAGTGCAGGCACAAGTCACATGACCAGGGGCAGCTGGGAAATTGACAAAATGTCTAGCCCCATGTCAGATTTCAAAATTGAATATAAAAAAAACTGTTTGCTCTTTTGAGAAATGGATTTCAGTGCAGAAGCCTGCTGGAGTAGCACTATTAACTGATTCATTTTGGAAAAAAACATGTTTTCTGATGACAGGATCCCTTTAAGCCTTTTCTCCTTTGAACAGCTGCCCCATGGCTACACAGCAGCTTATTTATGTAAACAATAGTAGTGTTTCTGAAGCAAACACAGCAGTTTTATTAGTACAGGGCAACACTGCATTATATTTTTATTACTTTAAAACAATTTAATTTTTTGATGTTACTGGTCTTTTAACACTGTGACCTACAAACCCATTCCTTTACGCACTTCTCTGCTGTATGCCAAGCCTTTTTTTTTTTTGCAGAATTCAGATGAATCCAAGGGGCGGATTTATTAAGGGTCGAATTTTCACTTTTTTTTTTTTTTATGATCAAAACTCTCAAATTCGAATTGTGAATAATCCAAACTCTTTTCGAATTTTAATTCAAATTTCCAGATTTATCGAACCATGGTCCTTTTAAAAATTCGAATTAGACTATTCACCACCTAAAACATGTTGAATTTATGTACAGGTATAGGATCCCGAAACCCGATATCCAGAAAGCTACGAATTACGGAATGGTTGTCTCACATAGACTCCATTTTATCCAAATAATCCAAATTTTTAAAAATGATTTCCTTTTTCTCTGTAATAATAAAACAGTAACTTGTACTTGATCCCAACTAAGATATAATTATTCCTTATTGGAAGCAAAACCAACCTATTGGGCTTATTTAATGTTTAAATGAATTTCTAGTAGACTTAAGGCATGAAGAACCAAATTACGGAAAGATCTGTAATACGGAAAACCCCAGGTCCTGAGCGTTCTAGATAACAGGTCCCATACCTGTATAAGTCAACAGAAGAGACCAATTTGAACTTGTTACTAGCCTTTGAGTTTTTCTTTTTATTAGAGTTTAAAAAACTCGCATGAATTCGAAATTTGGCCTTTGATAAATGTGCCTCCAAGTGTCTGGCTGAACTAGATCTGAACTCTTAAAATCATATGCATTTAGATCATTATTGATTACGTAAACTGGGGGTTTGTTTTGCGTGGATTGAGTGCATCCATCATACAATCAACATAGATTTAATTTTCTATTCTTCTTTCTTTTAAGAGCTCTTTTCTTAGCAGCAGAGAGAGCCATATGCCCACTGACTGGGTCACTCCTTCCAGTCAGCACATGGCTCTCCCTCCTGTCTGTATGAAAGATTGGATTAGAGCTGCACCAACTATGTGGTAGAATTCAATCAACACATGCACTACTGGGTGGCCTCTGAAAAGCTTTTGGGCAAATACTAGACAAGTACTGAGAAGCATAAAGTATCTTTATCAAGAAACATAATAAATACACACAAGGTGAGCTCTGATCATGTTTATTATACGCAAATCCTTGTAGAGCAGCTGCTTCCCCTTGCACATTCCCTCTGGCATTGCCTTTCCCTCAGTTGGAAGAATTTGGGCCTTTGGTTATTTTATAGAAATCAATGTTAGTGGGCTATTTCATGATCCTGGTGAAGCTGCGATGCAGAGATTCCTAAAACTCATGCAGAGCCAATTCTATGTATCCAGGTTTCTGAGCCTCCATCTTCACATAGATTTGCAAGATATTAAGAAGCATAAACATTAGAAGGCTTAAGTGTGGAGCAAACTATCTGATACAGGTGAGCATGCTTAGACTCGCCTTAATCAATTCAACCCCATCAGCTCCCTGGGACGCTCTTGCACATTCCTAATCTGGATACAGCATGTGATAGAGTCGCACTAAATGGACGGCATCATCCAACCTGACATGGAAAGACACAATCACCAATGTTTTTGCTATGTTGGGAATTAATGAGAGAACATTAAGGTCAAATCTTGCCTAGAAAGATTAAAGGGAACATGTAGCATATATTTTGACTATGGACAAAAACAAATCAACTCATCTGAAATAGAATAAAATCCTCAATAGTGCTCTGATCCTCCGCTTTCCATATTTCTGGTCTGCGACTCGGATAGATTTCTGTAGGAGCCGCTGAGACTTTCTAAAGGTGGCCATCCTTTAGACCAGTTTGGCAACTTATCTGCGTGTGTGTGGGGGCTTCAGACGGGTCCACCTGATCAATAGGCCAAATACCAGCCAGATATCGATCGGGCAAGTTCGATTTTTTTTCTTAGATCCAGGACCGCATCAGCTAGTTGATGCCGTCAACACTCGTTCACATCAGTGTAATCCCCAGGGCCGAACGTTCGGATTAACCCGATATCGCCCTGCCATTAGTGGACATATCAGGCTATGATCCGCTCATTTGGCGACCTCGTTAAACGAGCGGATCTGATAGTGTTTGGCACCTCAACACAGGCTGTACTGCTTGCTTCTCAGTAAGGACGACGTGGGCGTGCAGAGGTGGACTCACCAGTCATACTCAGTCTTTCCTTGCAGACAGCCCTCCATCCTGCCTTCGCCAGCTCTCCTCCCACACCACCCGTCCTGACTGCATCCATTATCACTGCCAAACCTGCTCTCCACGACAACCACCATAGTAAGGATATTGCTGGGGGGAGGCAGTTGTATAAACCAAACCAATAAATACAAAACGAGTCCCAAACTCAGTGTGTTCCCAATCCAGCGATTACCAGGCTCTCTTCCACCTCCAAAAATTATAAATTTCAAAAAAAAAAAAACGCTGTATACCTCAAAGTGATTTGAGAGGGGAAAAAAAAACAGAAAAGTAATCTAGTGTAGTATTTTATAGTATACAAAAAAAAAACACCATATAAGTTTTCAAATGTTCATTATATGTGTCCCATAAACTTGTTATCGTGAACAGTGGGTTAAATACAGCAGACAAGGGATCCGTAGAAAGATGGGGTGGAACCTGTCCACCTAAAATCTTGGGGGCCGATTCACTAACTTCGAGTGAAGGATTCGAAGGTAAAAAACTTCGAATTTCGAAGTTTTTTTTTGGGCTACTTCGACCTTCGACTACGACTTCAAATCGAAGGATTCGAAGTAAAAATCGTTCAACTATTCGACAATTTGATAGTTGAAGTACTGTCTCTTTAAAAAAAACTTCGACCCCCTAGTTCGCCATCTAAAAGCTACCGAAGTCAATGTTAGCCTATGGGGAAGGTCCCCATAGGCTTGGCTAACTTTTTTGGATCGAAGGATATTCCTTCGATCGTTGGATTAAAATCCTTCGAATCGTTCGATTCGAAGGATTTTATCGTTCGATTCGAAGGATTTTATAGTTCGATCAAAGGAATTTTCCTTTGATCGTTCGATCGAACTATCTGCACTAAATCCTTCGACTTCGATATTCGAAGTCGAAGGATTTTAATTCCTAGCAGAATATCGAGGGTTAATTAACCCTCGATATTCGACCCTTAGTGAATCGGCCCCCTAGTGTTTCTGGAGGTATATTATACTCACAATAAAGCCAGTAAAACAGAGCTTATCACAGCGTGAATTCCGTTCCCAAGTTAAATCTTCCTTTTCCCCTTTCTCCTTTATGGGCAATAAGAAGGCAGCATGTGTAGAAACGTAATTATAATTTTAATAGTAAGTAAAAGTTTACACTCACAAGCATGGAATATTCGTTCGCATAAAATCCGTTTTAAAATCAAGTCCTGCTGCTGGCAGCTTCACAGTCTCTCCTGCGCATCCAGCGTGTCTGTTCAGCGTTCGCCTGGATCCACTGCGCTTGCCCCAGCTTCACAGTCCGTGTGCTTCTACACCTGCTACGTCACCACTGACGCGTTTCGCCGTTCAGGCTTCTTCCAAGAGCAGTGACGTTTCCTCTAAAGTGCCTCCTTAAGTTGCCCATCCGTTTGAAGCATTGCAACTTTATTCATGTAAGTCCTTTGAAACAAAGTATCTGTACAGCCGACCTAATCAGCTTATCGCCCAATATGGTACAAAATACTATCTTAAAAACACTTTTGCAACAATTTATAACAGTTAAAAAAGATCAGGTTTACCTGGGCTTTTCTAACCTGATCTTTTTTAACTGTTATAAATTGTTGCAAATGTGTTTTTAATATAGTAGTTGGTATCATATTGGGCGATAAAAAAAAAAAGTGCATAACAAAATATAAGATGCAGGGAGTTTTTCTATGGAGCAGGCTAAGAACAGGTAGACACATAGGCAGGAGGGAAGGGCAGTGCCAGGCCAAGCCGACCCTAGGTGTAAAAGAGGAGAGGGGGATATTGCTATCAAACTTTGTGCTTAGCAGATTCCTTCAGCATCTTGCTTCTACAGTATATCACTGCAAATGAACTCTGGCTACATTTTCCCTCAGCGGTCATAGACCATAAAAAAAAAGAGATGGTGCAGGTAACTTATGCGTCCAAGTGAATCCTTTACTTCTGCAAGTCCACTAACAACCCCGAGCTTCCACTAACAGAGGGTAAAACGATGGCAGTTAACGACTGCAGTATCTGAAAGGCTTCCTACTGAAGGAAATAAAAAAAAAAGATGTCTCATAATTAAGATGAATTAAACCAAACAGGTGCGAGCTGGTCATATAAAACGGAAAATGGGGAATTTGCTAAATGACACAGTGACTTTATTGATGCCAACAAAGACCTTGAGAAGGAAATTGCATCTCTAAAAAATAAAGTTGGTGGATATCTTTTATTTATTCTTTAACCTAATACCTTTATATATATATATATATAATATGCAGTTACAATTTAGATATTATGAAAATTGCATCTTTAAAAAATAGGGATGCACCGAATCCAGGTTTCGTTTTGGGATTCGGCCTGGATTTAGCCTTTTTCAGCAGGATTCGGATTTGGACAAATCCTTCTACATGGCCGAACCCAAACCTAATTTGCATATGCAAATTAGGGGCAGGAGGGAAATCATGGACTTTTTGTCTCAAAACAAGGAAGTAAAAAATTTTCCCCCTTCCAAACACTAATTTGCATATGCAAATTAGGATTCGGTTCAGTATTCAGCTGAATCTTTCATGATGGATTCGGGGGTTTGGCAGAATCCAAAATAGTGGATTCAGTGCATCCCTAGTATGAGCAGAAGTATATTACATGACACTGCCTATTGCCAGTAGAAGCAGATTGCAGCAATGGGCACTCAAGAAATGCTTTCCTGCAGATTTGGTTTTCCCTTTTTATGGTGAGATACATGGATACTGAAGGACAATCATCCCCGGCTCCAGCTGACAGATTTCTACAGAAGCTAAATGATCAAGGACCAAGGTCTCCAATTGCCCAAACACAATGTCAAGGACCAAGGTCTCCAGTTGCCCAAACACAATGTCTGAAGCACATTCTGTGTCACTAACTCGTTTGCTGTCATTCTAGCAGCGGGGATAGAAGAAGTGATATAGGCTTGATTTAAGACAGGGCATGTCATTTCAGAAAGTTGTTCCAAATAGTTATCATTTCTTTTAGAATGTAACTAATATTTTGAAATACATGAACACTGTAGAACATAAAGGATATTATACCCCTGGCATTAAAAGCCTGTTAGGAATCTGCGACCTTTATAGAAAAAACTTTTTAGCATCTAAATTATAGTACACATATATTATGTAGCCAGGAGAGGAGGCAGTGACTCCTATATACAGACATATGTTGTTTTTTTTTATTGGTTTGTTTAATTTTTCTAGTCTAAATTGTGTGAATATTGAGACTATGGCTGATAGTAGAAACCTGAGTGATGCATTAACCAAAAGCTGCCAACAGGTGTCACTCTGCCCCCACAGAATTGAAACAAATACTGTCTCTATTTAATGGGAGTTGCATTCTCTAGCCTTTATTATTATCCCCTTCATTGCCAGTAGTGCTGCTGTACATTGCTGTCGCAAGTAGATTGATCATCATGCACATTAGTGAAAGTCCCTATAACATACACAGCAGCGTTAATTTATTCAATACTTACTTTTAAAGTGTGGGAGAAAGCTAGAGTACCTTGGGGGACCTCATGCAGATTCCAGAACCCCAACACTTGTGTAAGTGTGAGTTCCATCATGGCAAGGATTCCCAAACTGTGGGGCTTACTCCCCAGAGGTGGCCCGGCCTGGAGGATAGCTAGATGAGATTTTGGGAGAATTCTAATTGGTTCTCCAAGATGCCCAGCTGAAACGTCAGGCGTAAACACTTTTTTTCTGCTGTTATAGATATTGTATGTCTTGAACCTTGTGATTTCAAAGGGTTGACAAATGTCTGAGGGCTACTTCATTAGGTAGTCATCACTCTGCATATATACCAGGCATGCAGCCATACTGATATTGCTCTTTTATATTGCCATCTGCTTCTTTCCAAGGATGTTAGAGGGAGTATTAGGGGGGAAAGGGTGGCAGTGACACTAAAGCTGGCCATAGATGTTGAGATTTTTAAAAGATCCGATCCTCATCGTGAGACCACGATTTTCTCGGAACGATCGTACGATTGTATGAATTGACCATCAACTAAAAAGACCAATTTGCCAGGAAAACAAAGGGGAGCTGCCTGCTTGGCCCTGCAAACATAGATAGATTGCACTGGGACCAACAAAGATTTTTTGACCTGGCCGATCAATTTCCTGACAGATGTCGGGCGAAAAATCGTAAGATGTCCGATCATTTCAAACCCACTAACCGCACGATAATTTCGAAGGATTGGTCGGACTTCGCTAAAATCGGTCGTTCGGCAAGAAGAATCATCTCGTCAATTCGAGTTAAAAAAAAAAAATCAAAATTAGAAATTTAGCATACTGTCCCTTTTAGAATTTGAATTCGACTATTCGCCTTCTAAAACCTGCCGAATTGGTGTTTTAGCCTATGGGGGACCTCCTTCAATAAATTTGGAGTCATTTGGTGGACTTTTGAAAATCTAAATGTATTTTTTGGGGAAAAAACTCAAGTCGAATTTGATTCAAATTCGATTTGACTTTGCAGGTCGATCCTATTTACCTGAATTTTAAAAAATCAAATTTTTTAATAAGTTTTGATTGGTCATTTTTTTTGTTGAAATTTCCAATTTATGGGAGTTTTTATACACTCCCATAAACTCTAAATTTGACCCTTGATAAATATGCACCTAAGGGGGTTATTTAATAAAGGTCAAATTTTGTAATGGAAATTTTTTAAAACTCTAATAAATTTTATTATTTATTTATGAAACAAATTTGAATGTCTAAAATTGGATCGAATAGTCCCGACCCAAAAACTCAAATTGAATTTGATTTGAGGTTTTTTTTCCTGGAAGAAACTCAACTTTTGAGTGTGACGATTTTTATTTTGACGGATGACTATTTTTTTAAGCTCTGTGGGCTACATTGTTGCAGTGAAACTTGGCAAAAATTTGGCTCATCTCTGCTATTAACATCTTCAAATAGTTTAATGGACCTCTGCCATTGACTTCTACATGAACTCGGCAGGTTTTAGGTGGAGAATAGTCGAATTAGAGCTGCTTTCAGGGTCGAGGTGTGAAAATCTCACATTCAAATTCGAGTTGGTGTTTTTAAATTCAAAATTGTGAGTTTTGACCAAAAAAAGTTGGAGAATGGATTGCTCCACACAAGCATAAAAAGTAACAGGGGAAAAAGATCATCCCAAAATGGCACTGTTCAACATAATATATGCAATTGTTTTACAGCAAAACGACACCGTTTGTATTCTGACAGTGTCCCTTTAAGCACTCTTTATGACATTTCTTTGACATTTCATTTGGAACGTGAGGGTCTCTGAGTTCACAGATTCTACTGGACCTGTTTCCTAAAAGACGCAATGTGACAGCCTGACTGAAATATGTGAATAAATGAATCACTGTTGATATATAATATATATATATATGATATGAAATATATTTTAATGTGGTGCTGTCAGATTCACCACTAATTTAATTATTTATGGCCTTAAATGCCTTCTCTTAGAGCTGATTCTTTGAACTGTTTCTTTTCATTTCTCTATATTGTTGTTAATCTGAAACAAGACAATCAAGCCAGTATTGTTAGTACATTACAGTCATAAAAATGATCTTGTTGCAGAGCAACTCTCCCAGCAGAGAAACTATATAGCACTCCCCACTCACACTCCCAGGGATGTCTCTCATATAGATCTGGGTTCTGCTGCTGATCTCCACTTTCCTAACTCATACTGAATATAACAGGTAAGACTTGTATATCTTCTAGATTGCCAGTTCCTGTGTTCAGAGCCATCTCAGGTGTTTGGCAGTTCCTATTGTAATTTCCATGTTAGAATTGAACATTGGCTGAATGACACAGAGCCACAGAGTAAGTTATTGCTTTATTTTTCCTGCGCTACAGGAAATATTTGATGCTGTAAAAATGGCATAATTATGGGTGGAATTTATCTGGTTGGGAAAGGATCAATTCTGTTCAAGTTCAGGGCCGGATTTACATAGTGGGCGCCCCTAGGCCCACTGCCATTCGTCACCCCTGTCCCCTCCCCTTTATTTGTGCAAATTTTCATCATCTCTACTGGAGCAATGGGGATTGGTGCATAGGAAATTTAAAAAATGATTGTATCTCCAGCGCATCCCCAGTGATTTTGAACCAATGTGGGTGTGGTTGGGCAGCATGCCGCCCCCCTAAAATCCTGCCACCCTAGGCCCGGGCCTAGGTGGCCTTTCCACAAATCCGGGCCTGTTCAAGTTGCTGCACCAAAACATCAACAAATAAACATAGACATAAAGTCATCAAATTTTTAAATTGGAGGTTTAGCAAATGTGTATAAAGCTGTGCAGCAGGTAAGGTCAATGTCCTGGTCTATAAATGCATTTCACTGTATTTCAGCTTGTTTGCTGAATTCTTCTTGCTCGATATCCTACTGTTGGTTTTGGCACCCGGCAAAATGTGGCACCCATATTTGGCAATATTTGGCAATACTGTTAAAAAAGTATTACAGTTCAAATATTTGATAAGATATATAAACATCAGAGCAACTGAATCTTATAAAAAACACGAGTAACAAACAGTGCCATTTCTGCCATTGGGCATGTAGAGAAACTCACTGCAGGTGATACTGTGCAGGAGTGTAAATAAGCCGGGTAACTCTAAGGCTGTGCCATGGAAAACGTAAGTGGAGTGAATGGGGCTGTTCCTTGGAAAATGCAAGTTCAGTGGATGGGACTGTGCCTTGGAAAATGCAAGTGGAGTGAATGGGGCTGTGCCTTTGTTTGGGTTTAAAAGAATGCTGATTGGTTGTGGAAAATTAGTTGGACCAATGATAACAGATATCAGTGCCAAGCCCACCCCCTGGGGGGTGATGACTGAAATTCTTCTCATGTTCTGAGACAAACTTGTTGTCATTGGAAATTGTGTACCGAAACCAGGTTTCTTTTTTGCAAACGAATAGAGTGACTCTCTAGGAGTGAATGGAGAAATTACAAAAAGAGGAGAATTCAGGAGACAGCAGGAATGCATTTTATTGACTGTGCCACCTGCAGAAAGTGGCATCAAATGTAGTGATGCATCGCTAGCATAAGGAGATATGCCCAGGGTTGGACTGGTGGGTGCAGGGCCCATCGGGGATGCCACCCCAGTGGCCCCAGCATCCGCCAAGTGGCCCCCCTACCCTACCCCCCAAGCCTGCCAACTGCCCTCCCCCAAACATACATAAATGAAATTTACCTTTAGCACGTTGAGGGTGGGAGATCAGCACCCTGGGGGAGCTTTGGCGGGGCTCAGGTTGGGGCTGGCGGGGCCCACCGGGTTTTTTCCCAGTGTCCCACCGTCCCAGTCTGACGCTGGATATACCCCTCTGTGCCTCACCTGGCCGCTGATAGTAACTGTACTGCCTCCACAGCGAGGAGCACTTTTCAGCACACTGAAGATGAAAGCTCTTTTCTTCTAACCTTGAGGGGTGACCTCTTGTTTTTTGTACATTTCTGTGAATAAGGAGACCCCCTTGAGATTTGTATGTACTGACCTCTAACATATGTCACGCGTTACCAGATCACCTTGCAAGCGTCTCTCTCCAGAGAAAACAAACCCAATTTTGATTGGCCTTACGTTTTCTATTCCTTATTAAAAGGACATTTTCACCAAACAATGTCTCCTTTTAACTCTTTCTTGCAAGAAAAACAGCTCTGTGCATAAATAAATCCATATCGCTCTCATATCAGTATCTCTTCACAGTGTGTAGACTCCGTTGAAGTAAAATGTTAAAGAGAATGCAACCCAAAAATAAAATGTCCCTAATGGAAAAAAATCCAATTCTAAGCAATGTTCAAATATACGGCAATTTGAAAATGTGTTAGTGGTTTTAAAGTCAATTGTAAAATCTCAATCGAAATCAGAATATGTCTGTCCCTTGCTATTCTCTGTACTAGTTGTTCTGACTTTAAAACTTTGTAGCAGAAACCAGCTGATGCTTCTTCTGGTGAACTGATTTCTGCTACATTGTTTTTAAGAGTCAGAACCAGAAAATAGAGGGATAAACACTTCTTTCAACTGCAGTTGCATTTACATATAAGTGTGTCATAAATGTAGTTTGGAAAGTAGCTTATCATTAACCAAAAAAAATATTTTAGTTTACCTCCCTTTTAAACCATTACCCCCTGGCAAACTGTTGGGCTTGGTTGTGCTTTGGCCAGGCAACACATTTTTTCTGTAACATTGTATTAAAACCAGAAATATAGGTACCGTATATACTCGAGTATAAGCCGACCCGAGTATAAGCCGAGGTACCTAATTTTACCTACGAAAACTGGGAAAACTTATTGACTCTAGTATAAGCCTAGACACAACTACAGCCCTGTCTCCCAGCAGCGCACATTCTGCCAAAGCGACCCCCCCAGCGATCAACCCGACTTCTTTGCAAAGTTGATGGTGACAGAGAATTGCCAAACGGATTACTGTGTGCATTGTCCCACTGTCCCACTACCATGTGCAGAGGGTGCTGTTTGATATTGCCATCACTGTTAATCCTTCATATAACCAACAGAGGGCACTGTGTGATATTGCCATCACTGTTATTCTTTCATATAACCAACAGAGGGTGCTGTGTGATATTGCAGTCACTGTTAATCTTTCATATAACCAACAGAGGGCGCACTGTTATTCTTTCATATAACCAACAGAGGGCACTGTGTGATATTGCAGTCACTGTTATTCTTTCATATAACCAACAGAGGGCACTGTGTGATATTGCAGTCACTGTTATTCTTTCATATAACCAACAGAGGGCACTGTGTGATATTGCAGTCACTGTTATTCTTTCATATAACCAACAGAGGGCGCACTGTTATTCTTTCATATAACCAACAGAGGGTGCTGTGTGATATTGCAGTCAGTTATTCTTTAATATAACAACAGAGGGCGCTGTGTGATATTGCAGTCACTGTTAATCTTTCATACAACCAACAGATGGCGCTGTGTGATATTGCAGTCACTGTTATTCTTTCATATAACCAACAGATGGCGCTGTGTGATATTGCAGTCACTGTTATTCTTTCATATAACCAACAGAGGGCGCACTGTTATTCTTTCATATAACCAACAGAGGGCATTGTGGGATATTGCAGTCTCTCCCCAAGTGCACTGTTGGTATAGGAATGATTAAAAGTGACTGCAATCTCAGCTACTCGGGTCGGGTACCGGCCGCTGACCCGAGTATAAGCAGAGGTAGACTTTTTCAGCACATTTTGGATGCTGAAAAACTCGGCTTATACTCGGGTATATATGGTACTGGGTTAATGTCAGTTTGCCATTTTCCCTGCCAACTATGTAACATTTGTGTCTTTGACAGGGAAAGGATTAAAGGAGAAGGAAAGGTTAAAGCTAAGTAAGCTTTATCAGAAAGGTCCACTTAAATATACCAGTAAACCCTCAAAGTAATGCTGCTTTGAGTCCTCTCTCGAAAGAAACACTGCATTTCCTTCCTTCTACTGTGTACACATCAGACTTCCTGTTTTAAGCTTAAACCTCCTTGCCCCGGGCGTGAGCATGCTCAGTTTGCTCCTCTTCCACCCCCCTTCTCTGCTGTAATCTGAGCCCAGAGCTATAAGCGAGCAGGGAGAGACTCAGGCAGGAAGTGATGTCACACCAAGCTAATATGGCAGCTGCTATCCTAAACAAACAGAGAGAGCTTCTAGAGCTTTTTACTCAGGTATGGTAAAACATTCTACAGAATAAATATAGCATTCTAGCTTGCAATATTACAGCTAATCTATTGGCAATAAAATACCTCCATAGCTTTCCTTTCTCCTTTAAGGCTGTAAAACCAGCAGAAATTGTATACAGTATTTCAAAAAGGCTACCAAAAAAAAATTCTTGCCCAGATCGGTAAACACCAAATCCCAGTCTGCGGCAAAACCTGCACAAAATCCTGGAGCAGAAGCAGAGAGGGAGGCTGGGGGATGTTCTGCAGGGCACATTAGAAAAGGACAGCACTGTAGGCTTATTGCTTCTCCGGGGTTATCTGAGAGCACGCTGGTTGCAGTGACTATATGCATGTATGTCTCAGACAATCCATCTGGGGAGCATCTGATCCTGTGTCTTTTAATTTGAGGCTAGAGCACTAAGAAAGGTGCATGGTTTTGCAACCATATAGCATGCAAATGCTGCTGTTTTCTGGCAGGAACGAAGTAAAGCCTGTCACTTGATTAATATAAATGGACCCGTGCCACTTTTCTAATTTTTTCATCTGTCAGCCCTCCAGCACTGTTTTAGCAGTGGCTTATGTCAGGGAGATACAGTCTGCGGCAGAACTACAGAGGAAGCAGACCCTGTGGCTGCAGGGAGGCCCAGGAATTACAGTGGCCCCCATGAGGTCCTAAATAATGAGCAATTTCAACATATATTGGTAACACAGCTCAACCTCTGGTTTTGTTGGGGGGGTCTAAAATTTATTTGTTTTGGGGCCCAGTAACAACTAGTTACACCATTGTTCTGCGCTTATTAGATTGACTTTTCTGAATGCAGCCGCCAGATCAAGACATGTTCATACCCCTTATCTGATGACGTCTACCTGATATTTAAATTACCTCTGAGCCAGCGAGACGCAATAAGTATAATATGATATTCAGGGCCAGAACTAGGGGTAGGCATATGAGGCAAGTGCCTAGGGGCGGAAAGGCAGAGGGTCGCCAGACACGTACTTCTTCTGCTGCCTTCCCCTATTTCTGACCCTTGTGCAGTGTTGGACTGGTCCACCGGGATACCAGGAAAAGTCCCGATGGGCCCAGGTGTCAATGGGCCCTCATGCTGCCAAACATTTGACCTATTTCATGTCCATTCCCTATTTTTATGAGAACATAGTGGCTAAATAGTTGGAAAAATAGAGTATAGTATGAAAAGAAATTAAGAGAATAGAGGTTGAGTGAGGAGAGGAAGAAAAATAGTATTAAGAGTGGACACCTGGTCTAAGATTAATTGGTGGGCCCCTGGTCAAAGGTTTTTGGGTGAGTCCCTGGTGTCCCAGTCCACCTGTGGCAGGTATAGACTGTGTGTGCACTCTTTAGCGCACAAGGAGGGGCAACATAGTCGGCTGGGTTGCCTAGGGCAGAACAGATTTTGGAACGGGACAAGTAGAAGGAATACCAGGATGGTGGTTTGTAGAGATGTTAGAGATATACTAAGGTTTTAAGTTAAAAATTAAATATTATTAGAGCCAGTTATTCTCTGTAAGTGATAGAAGGAGCAATAAGGACCATTCCTGTTTCATCTAGAATATGATTGGCAACAAGGACAGCTTGTGATGCTGCAAAGTTTGATTTCCCATATGAAGCTGAGAACTCGACTCAGAGTGCAGCCCCTGAGAGTACGGAGCCAGCTCGCCTTTTGTTTTCAGACTGTTGGCTCTGGCGCACACTAATACAGGAAAATACGTGCAATCTGATATGAAGTCTTGTGGGTTTGCTTTCCTGGGCAATATGAAACCACAAGGTCTGATTTTTATGACTCAGAAATTATATATATATCTATATTTTTTTTTAAAGTGAATACAGTTAATTAAAACATATTTGTTTAGGCTGAACACTTGTCAGTGAAAACTGCAAAAGGAAAATTATATATTCATTATATATACATATCTATGCTTATGTCAGTGTTTTAACTTTTTTAAATATGTGTTAAAGGCCCTGAACAAGCATTGACCTCCAAGTACTAATTTATAGTGTCACTATTCCAGTTTTAGGCCAATAAGCTCCTGTGACATCATTTAGCTCTCCTCCCAGTATGGCCTAGTCTTATAGTCAACCTGGTAATCACCTAGAGACTTTAATTAGTTACCTGAAAGAATTGGATAGTTACTAGTGATGGGCGTATTCCCGCGATTCGCCGCCGGTGAATAAATTCGCAAAACCGGCATAAAAATTCACCGGTGTCCGTTTTTTTGGATGCCGGCGCATTTCCGCCAGCGAATGTGCGTAAAAAATGGACGCCAGCGTCAAAATCATCAAAAACGAGTTGCCGGCGCCGTTTCGAGAATTTCGCTGAAAATTCGCAAATTATTCGGCGAAGTGAAACGCCACAGATTCGCCCATCACTAATAGTTACTAGCCATGCAGACTGAGATACGTAAAGGTGGCCATACACTATAAGATCCGTTTGTTTGGCAAGGTCACCAAATGAGCGGATCTTAACCTGATTTGCCCACTAACAGCTGGGCAATATCGGATGAATCCGAACGTTTGGCCCTGGGGCCGAACGATCGTATTACAATACTACGAATGTGCTCAGAAGGGTCGCAGGACTGCATAACCTAGCCGATGCAGTCCTGGATCGTACAAAAAATCAAACTTGATCGATCAATATCTGGCCAATATCTGGCCAATTTTTGGCCTGATATCGATCGGGAGGACCCGTCGGGAGCCCCCACACATGGGCAGGTAAGATGCCGAATCGGTTTAAAGGGCCGATATTGGCATCTTTAATCTGCCCGTGCATGGCCTCCTTAAGTTTTCTCTGATGGAAAACAGTTTAGAAGTTCTGTCCCAGAGTTCATGTGAGGATTTAAAATGGGCCAATGAGCTTAAAAGAATGGTTTACCTTAACATTAACTTTTTGTATGTTATAGAATGGCCAATTCTAAGCAACTTTTCAATTGGTCTTCATTATTTATTTTTATATAGTTTTTATAACAATAATTTGCCTTCTTCCAACGGGGGTCACTGACCCCATAAAAATGCTCTGTAAAGCTCCAAATGTATTGTTATTGCTGCTTTTGATTACTCATATTTCTATTCCAGTCTCTTGTTCAAATCACTGCATGTTTGCTAAGGTAATTTTGACCCAAACAGATTGCCTAAATTGCAAACTGGAGAGCTGCTGAATAAAAAGCTAAATAATTCAAAAACCACAAATAATAAAAAATGAAAACCAATTGTAAACTATCTTAGAATATCTCTCGCTAAATCATACTAAAAGTTAAAGTAGACATGTCACCCAGATAAAAAATACTGTATAATAAAAGTCCTTTTCATATTAAACATGAAATCCAAATTCTTGTTTTTATTAAAGCATTCATAGCTGTTTTAAACTTGTTTAAAAATCTCAGCTGTCAATCAAATATTGTCTGCCCCTCCACTATGCTATGGGCATAGAGGTGGGGCAGACAATTACTTTCACTTTCCATTCAGCACTTCCTAGATGTCACTGCTCTCCCCACATTCCCCCGTTCTGTTCACCGTTTAATTGTGTAGCCAGTACATGGGGATGGACATCAGGTCCCCCATTCTGGTGCACAAACAAGATTCTGAGATGATACAAGGCTTGTCTTAATAACAGTGTCCACAAAATAATTTAAACAGCGTAATTTAAGTTAACTTTGCTTGACTAACATGATAAAAATAGGATTTGAATAATTTTTTTGGGTGACGGGTCCCAGTTAACTTAAAGGGGAACAAACCTTGTAACAAGTGATATGCGGGCTGCCCCGATACCTGTGGGACCCGCTGGTTTACCCGCAGATCAGACAGGCTCGGGCCGACTTTGCACCCCCCCCTTTCCAAATCCTTGTGCTTGGCCAAACCAAATCTTTAAAGGGATACAGTCATGGGGGAAAAAAAAAATGTCAAAATGAATCAGCTAATAGTGCTGCTCCAGCAGAACTCTGCACTGAAATCCATTTCTCATAAGAACAAACAGATTTTTTTATATTCAATTTTGAAATCTGACATGGGGCTAGACATATTGTCAATTTCCCAGCTGCCCCAAGTCATGTGACTTGTGCTCTGATAAACTTCAGTCACTCTTTACTGCTGTACTGCAATTTAGAGTGATATCGCCCCCTCCCTTTCCCCCCCCAGCAGCCAAACAACAGAACAATGAGAAGGTAACCAGATAGCGGCTCCCTAACACAAGATAACAGCTGCCTGGTAGATATAAGAACAGCACTCAATAGTAAAAACCCATGTCCCACTGAGACACATTCAGTTACATTGAGAAGAAAAAACAGCAGCCTGCCAGAAAGCATTTCTCTCCTAAAGTGCAGGCACAAGTCACATGACTGTGGGCAGCTGGGAAATTGACAAAATATCTAGCCCCATGTCAGATTTTAAAATTGAATATAACAAAATCTGTTTGCTCTTTTGAAAAATGTATTTCAGTGCAGAATTCTGCTGGAGCAGCACTATTAACTAATTCATTTTGAAAAAAAATTTTTTTCCCATGACAGTAACCCTTTAAAATCGTAAAAACAAGAAAGTAAAAGGTTCTTAATGTGCACTCACTGCAACGTTCTCTTCTTCCCTTCCCTGCCCTGAATAGCATATGCAAATTCAGATTCGGTCTGGCCCGGATTTCCTACACGGGAGCCCATAGGCCACACGGTCCTAGTGCCGAAACCCCCACTGCACGCGCCCATGCGCTGAAGCACTCAAGAGCTGTTCATCCCTGGTGCTCTTAGAATGCGACTGGGCAGCATGCAGTCCCCATAATTTTCCAAAATAGTGGATTAGGTGCATAGCTGGTTTTAGGTAAATTATTGGCATTCAACTAATTTTCTATCAATTAGATGTAGACATTTCAAGAGTCTATGTATTGCATTGGGACTTGCCTTGTTGCCATGTGGACATCTTTAGAACTTACTTTGTGTATATCTTTCAAAAGTTGTTCCATTGGCTTTGGCTGTAGAAACAGGTTGAGTAAAGGGTTTGGAGAGCCCATTGTCTCTGAACAGTTTCAACAAGAAGCCAATAGCTGAGATAGTGGATGGGGATTGAATCTGAATTAACATCAGAATAGAACATGAGTTTTTATATGCTGGTAGTTGTAGGGCACTATAGGTGGAACAGTACAAAGTACATGGATATTGAGCAATAGGAGCAAGAGTGGAGAGCAGTTATACTATGTAGAACATACTGTCAGTTCATGCTGAGAAGCAGGAGGGATTATAAGGAACAGTAGGTGGTACCTAGACTTCAAACAATCACATGTACTTGATCAACTAGACATTCCTCTCCATTTTGTGCAGATGCTTCAGGATTTCTTTCCACACATCCATAATTAAGATCTTTACGAGGTGCAGACTCCACTGTTTCTTTTTACAAGTGAAATCTTTAAAACCTTAACTTGTTGATAAAGATTAGAGCTAATGAGGTCAGGATCCATTATCTCCTCATTCCGAAACACTAACAACTTGAGCCAGTCTCTGACGCTGCTCAATTTGCCGCCATGTGTTTCTCCTTTAGATCAGATCTGCAAGAAAAATACAGAGAGAATCAGGATCGGCTGACATTAAACCCTACAGCTTTCACCTTACAAATCCCATTGTACATTTATCCGGCAGGAAATCCAGATCTTCTTAATGTGCCGCAATATTTAGGGAGTCAATCCTAGCAAGCACCAATAAACGTTGATACAGTGAAATGTTGCAAGCGCTGCATACCATAGAAACCCAAATGTGAAATGGCTAAAGAGCTGGTAAAATCGTGTGCAACCCCCTCCCCCCATTTGTATTATTTTGCAATATGTATCAAATATCATTTGAAAATCAGGTTACATGCTATTTATTGGAAACCCCATGAGAATGGGCTATGTGTGTTTTTTTCTTCCTGCCCACAAGGGTTTTAATAATAGAATACCAAATAAAGCCCTTAGAACTGTCATTCAGGCTGTTATTCTAAGAGAAGCTTATGTAGAGAACTGAGTTCTGTCATAAAATTACCAGCTGAGTCCTTTGCATGACATTTTGGCAGCTCCAAATACGATCCCTAACTAGCGTGCTAATACAGTATGTTAGTTCTGGTTGCATTTTATGTTAGTAAGTTTATAGCAAATAACTGGCTTATCTTTTGAATATGTGATTAACAATGTCAAGCACTTTGCCTGGACCCAGTTTATTTGGCAGTAAAAGGTCTAGAGAAACACAGAGCCCAAGGATTGTACCTAAATGAAATGATTAAAATTGGCCATAGATGTTGAGATTTTTAAATGATCCGATATTCATCGTGAGACCACGATTAT
Organism: Xenopus laevis; assembly: GCF_017654675.1. NCBI lineage: Eukaryota > Metazoa > Chordata > Amphibia > Anura > Pipidae > Xenopus > Xenopus laevis. The sequence goes on along the minus strand of NC_054380.1, from coordinate 115,898,334 downwards.
CTCGGAACGATCGTATGAATTGACCATCAACTAAAAAGACCAATTTGCCAGGAAAACAAAGGGGAGCTGCCTGCTTGGCCCTGCAAACATAGATAGATTGCACTGGGGCGGACAAAGATTTTTTGACCTGACCGATCAATTTCCTTACAGATGTCGGCCGAAAAATCGTAAGATGTACGATTGTTCGAATCCCACTAACCGTACGATAATTTCGAAGGATTGGTCGTTTGAGTGCCAAAATGCCCAAAAGCACCACCCACTGACTTTAATGGTAATGGCCTTACAATCACTTTGGGTAAGTTATCTGCAAACATAGTAGTAGTGGGAGACTTCTCCAGGCATTTATCCCATTTGCAGACAATTGCAACAAGGGTTCATTATATCATTTCTCGGGGCTAAATAATATTGTGGCACACAAAGCACCCCTTGTGCCATTACTGTAAGGGCATTCAGGGCTAAAAATAAAATAATCAGTAAAAATAAATAGCAAAAAGATGTCCACGTGGTTATAAGAAATGATATACTCACCCCCACCAATTTATAAAGTGTCTAAAATACAATTACTGTAGGTGCTGCTCCAAATCCATATCAAGGTTAAGGTCTGTTCAAAAAATGGTAGACAACTTGAAGACTTGTGTAATGTAAACGTGTCTATGAAGGTCACTAAAAGAAGTGGTGAAGGACAACATTGGTATTATTGATCTTTGAGTACAAAGATAGTCTTTCCTATAGTTAAAGAGAGGGAATGCTGGTAGAGATACAATCCCACTGATGCGACCAGACTAATTACATTTGACATTTAGAAATCCTTGTGTCAGGGGCCTATCGGCTCCTATCGGAGAAGTCCGGACCAAGGAGGAAGCTTCAGGACAAAGTTCAAGTTCGCGGTAACCAAAGGGATCAATAATAAATGTAGTCAGGAATCAGGCAATAGTTCAATAGGCTGGCAGCAAAGAATCAAAGTCCAGAGTTCAGACAAAGGTCAAAAGTCCAAGAATCAGTAATTAAGGAATTTAGGAACACCCAGGAATGCAACAAACAAATCCTATAATTGGGCACTGAAGCGACATCCTGGGCTTCCTTTTATTTCAAATTTGGCGCCAAAATGACGGCATCATGACCTCACACATTTGTATGCTGACGTTGGCGCACCGGCGCCAGAACCCACGTGGTGACCATGGGTGCCACCATTTTGGATGAGGACTAGTCGCGGACGGGAGTGCTGCAGCGCGCTCTTGACACCATGACAACACATACTCAACATTCTACTGACTAAGAATCAACCCTGTGGGTGACCTGTTGTAGATCTCGGACTCTCTCGAAATACTGTACATCACCATGATTGGAAGAGGATCGGAACTGGGTACTGAAGAATTTCTGTTCTGTGCATGTGCTCACCCAGGCAATTTCTGACAACTTACCACCCCCACTAACTTTACCTTTAAAGTCCTCCCTGATCCCAGCAGTACATGTGGATATGCGTCATATTCCTCACATTTGCTAGAGACAGATTTGTTGAAAATGTGCTTTTAATATTTGGCCAAAAGCAGTGCTTTTTGAGGATTGACTTATAGCATATGCCATAAATTTCTCTCACAAAAAGCAATAGTTCTGCCTGTACAACATGGGGCATTTGCGGTTCACATAAATACTAGCAGAGATCCTAAATTACACAGTGGGGGTTACCATCAGTGAATGCTGTGTTCCGCAGAGCTTTCATCAAGATAGAATATAAAAACTAAAATATGATTGCTGTTAGTAAATCAGCCCTCATACATGCTGTTGTTATACATGAGTTCTAGTGAGGTGTCTTTACAGGCCTATGATGAAAGCTTCTGCCATCCCAGTCACAAGATCCAGCTCCTAGAATTGCTACCTCCATCCCATGACACATACTGCTTATCTCCCAAAGACTTACAGGGAGAACAACTGAAAAAGTACAGAGCTTTGCAGCACCCCTACATAAAAGGAGAACTAAACTCCCCCAATAATAAAAACCCCCTATCCTACATAGTCCTCCCTCCCAGCTTCCCCCAGCATAGGTGATTACCCCTGAAAGTGCCCCTAATTCATTAATCATGTATGGGTGCAGAGTAAGTGCAGTGGATCTCATGGGTGCCATCTTCTGGCTCTTCGGTATTCTTCGGGCCCTCTTCCTTCCCTTTGGCAATTTCCGGCACTTTGGTGTATGCGCAGTTGCTACGAACCAGAACACTGCTCTGAATACAGAATACAGAAGAGCCGGAAAATTGTGCCAATGAGGGCCAGGGCCCCCCGGGTTTTTTCCCAGTGTCCCACTAGCTCAGTCCAACCTTGTTTATAATTATTTATAATGGTACTCTTGCTTGGCCTTCGACAGGCCAGAATTGAGGCAAGACAGTAGAATGAATTGAATAAAGTCTGCTTGCGTACAGGATTTCTTCCACATATGCTCAGTAGATCTTGCACAGGTGCATAGGGATCTGGTTTGGGAATTCAGCCAGGGGAGTTGGTTTGAGCATTTAGCCTGTAAGGAAGCAAATGAGCCAATGATGGAGATAGTATGTGATTATACTCACTGATCAAGGTGTCAGGATCAGTCATCTCCCTAAAGGAGGAGAGGCTGGACCTAAAAGACTGAGCTAAGGCCAGGATGTCAATGTCAGTGAGGGAAGGAGCATGTGGGGAAGGAGAGTTATAGATGGAAAATGTAACCAAATGATCAGAAAGGAGGAAGGGGTCACTGTTAAAACCAGAGACAGATAGATTTTTAGTAAAGACTAGATCCAGAAAATGGCCATTCTTATGAATAGGAGTGTTCATCCACTACTTGAGCTCAAAGAACGAGGTTGGGCAGGGAAGACGAGAGGGCCGGGGTTGTGAAGCATCATCGATAGTACATAATGAGCAAGGATGATTGCAGGGCTGTCAGTACAGAGAAAGAAAGAGAGCCAGGTGTCAGTCAGAAAGGAAGGTAAGAGGAGGAGGCTGGTGTTGGTCTGTATATGACAGCCACCCGCCCAGAGAAAGGGTGGAAGATCTGAAGGGAATGCACCTCAAAAGAGTTAAATGAGAAGGCTGGAGAAATAGGAATAGGTTTGAACTGACAGCGAGAGGAGATAATTCCAACTCTCCTATTGAGTCCAATGGTTCTGGGATTTCAGAGAGGAGAGAGAGAGAGACCACCATGAGAAAGTGCTGCCTCAAAGGCAGTATCATTCTGTAAAAGCAATGTTTCCATAAGTGGAACAAGACTAAATAATTTAGACAAAAAATATCATGGATAATTATGGATTTGTTAGCAGATTTTTCTCATAACAAGTCTAAATAGGCCATCATTATGATCCAACGAATTGCACAGGGGCCAGGCCAGATCAACCTGCTTTGGCCTACCATATGGGTGACCAAATCATATAAAGATTTGCTGTTTAGTAGTGTTGGTCTGAACACTTCAAAGCTTCCCTCTGCTAGATAACAAAAAGTAACATAGGGTTGCACAGGTGAAACATTTTGCAAATAGTTTGCACATTTTTATACATATAAACTTTATCTACTCCAGCTCCTCAGCTAAAAGGCTAATATCAAAGCAAAGTAAGTCACCACATACTGCATACACAGCCTATGGAATGAATACCTGGGCTCCAGGCTGGGTGCAAGTGGCAGATGACAGGGGCTACATGTACAGTACAGGATAGTGAATGGTTTCTGGGAGCAACTGTTGCCTGGAATCCAGAAGCTCCAGGCTTCTTAGTTGGTTTATTCCTAGTATTTAATAACTAGTACATGATGGCTGCCTATGGTCTAGAATTTAGATATAGTTCCAAGAACGGTACATATTGGTTATGTGTATGTGTAACCTCAATGAATAAAGTTCCCATCAGGTATTGGCACGCGTTGCTTTTACTTTGCTGAGTTTCTCCCTTTTATTTCTCACCCTTAAATGGCATTATCTTAAATTGGCTGGAAAGGGAGAATTTCCCATCGAAAAGTCCCCATGTTGACTTAAGCGTGTTGATAAGACTACGGCTGAGAAAGCTGTTTTTCTCTGCTAATTTGCTTTGTAGCTTAATTACTAAATGTATGAAACACTCCCTGGATAGAGTGCAGCTGCAGCAATTACAAACAATAATTCACCAACTAGGATCCAGTTTATTTGCTGTTTTCTGTCCAAAACACTGCAATTAATCTCATAAGAACCAATCATTTTTTTATGTGCTTTTACATATATATTGTATAACAGTTACCAGTTAATTTTTATTATTTAAACCCTTCAGAGAAGGCCAGCGAGTATGGCCATAGAACAGTCATTTGTTGCATTGCTTATCCAGATTGCATCTTACCCCAGGCACTAGTGATTGCTATGTGAGCAATAAGGGGCACCCTCTTGCACTTGTAGCCAGGGGTGGAACTACTGGGGGTTTGAGGGGTGCAATCACACCTCTGCCCGCACCCCTTTAGGGCCTTCCGGATGCTCACACCGATGCAGAGGCACCCTGAAAACTGTATCCGATAGGGGATGAGGGGACCTGGATGTTCCACCTGCATCTGGGCTCCGGCGCTCATAGTTCCGTTACTGCTGGAGGCCCAGGGTATACCCCTAAATTATTTTGGTCCAACTGAATAGCATGCAAATGAAAGCTGTGTACTTGACTTGGCAACTATTACAAACACTGCAGCAATTTACAAAGGGGTGCAATTGTGCCAATATTATTTATGCATAGCATGTGAATGATGGGAGAAGCAAAATTTTGCTTTAAGCATAATATAGCTGGAATGCTTGTTTAAAATACATTTGGGCAAAAAAAAGTAAACTGTACCAATATTTTAAATTTGGGACGTGGTAAGAAAATGAGGCTCAGGGTTTTTTCATTCTGACAGTGAGCTAGGAATGCACCAAACCCTGGATTTGTTTCAGAATTTGTCTGAATCCCAGTCTTCTTATGTAGAATTTTGATTCAGTCAAATCCCAGTGCCTGGCCTAACGAAATCCGAGCCTTTGATATCACGACTTTTCATCTTTCATCTTTTCTTTGCATACTCAATTGTTGGAGGGATTTTGCTTATTTGCATGTTCAAATTAGGGTTCCCATTCGGTGTGAAGTTCAGGTTGAGACGCAACATGCTGCATTTTTCCTGCATTCGGTGCCTACATGCACCTGTGTGAGTACAGCCCCATTGAAAAAAACTGAATGCGTCTACTCGTGCGCTCCCCTGCGACTGAACGCATAAAAACGGAAAGAAGTGGAGCGCAGCTTCAAACGCTCGTCTGTAAGGGCTCTTACACGTGAGCGTTCTGACCTGCGCTCCCCTGCGTTCCGTTTTTTGGCGTTCAGCCACAGGGGAGCGCAGGAATAGACGCAAGTCATTATTTGAAATGGGGCTGTACTCACTCAGGTGCGTGTAGGCGCCGAACGCAGGTTCAGACGCAACATGCTGCGTTTTTCCTGCGTTCGGCGCCTACACACGCCTGAGTGAGTACAGCCCCATTTCAAATAATGACTTGCGTCTATTCCTGCGCTCCCCTGCGGCTGAACGCCAAAAAACGGAACGCAGGGGAGCGCAGGTCAGAACGCTCATGTGTAAGAGCCCTAAGAGCCCTAAATTGTGGATAAGGGCCATCCCTACAGTTAACACACCAATACACATTCCCAAGCCAATTAGGCAAGTTAGCAGTGGTGCCCATACTTTACTAACGCAGGGTCTACTTTTAGGGATGTTGTCCCATTATGAGCTACTCCATAAAAGTATTGTTAGCATTCTGTTCCTTGGAAAATATTACTTAAGTATTATATTGATGTATTAGAGAATTTATATTGCTAAATTTAACAAACAGCTATTTCTTATGTATGGTGATAGGCGAATCTGTCCCGTTTTGCCTAACCGAAAAATTTGCAAAAATCTCGAAAAAAAAATTGCAGCAGTTTCACAAGACAATTCGCAGGTGACTAAATGCGGAAATTTGCAGCGAATCCATGCCTGGCGAATAAATTCGCCCATCACTACTTATGTAACCTTAACATAATAAATAACTGAATGAAAAGCATGAAACTGGAGGGTGATATAGATAAGCTGTTTGGTGACAGTGTCTTGAGATCTATTGATCACCAGCTAAAGGTCTATTGGTAGATCCTGGTTGACCTTTTGGGCACCCCTGATCTAACTAAATTAAAGTTCAACAGCTTGCACCAGCTCTAGGAATCCATAGCAGCCAATCAGCAAGCAGCACTTATGTATGATTATTTGCCATGGGTTACTAGTAGTGATGGGCAAATTTGTCCCGATTTGCTCTGCCAAAAAATTAGCAATTTCCAGTGAAATGCGCGAAAAAATTCGCAAAAGCATTGAAGTCAATTGGCGTCAAAATTATTTTGATGCGCGTCAATTTCGGTGTCCGCGTCCAAATGTATTAAAGTCAATGAGTGTCCGAATAATTTTGATGCATGACAAATTTTTATGTGCGTGACTATTCTGACGCACGCCCAAAATTTTTTGGACGTAGCAGATTTTTCACTGGCAAATTTTCTCTGCAGTTTTGTGACTTTATTCGCCAGCAGCAAAACGTGGAAATACGCCGCAAATTCACGCCTGGCATTAGATTTGTCACCTGTTTACATGTAGCTCTTTAGATAGCTTTTGACTCTTGAGTAACACTCACAGACTATCTGTACATTGTTATCTGGGTAAATGGGTTAAAAATAATTATTTTTCATGTTTTTCCCAAATCAGCAGCCTTCTTATAGGAACAGCATGTGAGTTATATAAAAAAACAACCTCTTTGCTAAGAATTTTCCCTTTAGAATCTCTGATAAATGTCACCTGCAGGGCCCTCCGTTAATAAAAACAACCCTGTGCTACTGTTGGCAATTACAGTGTTTGAAGAGGTGGGATAAGACACATGGATTCAAAGTTCCTTGTTTGCGAATAATTGAGATGCAAAAGCGAGGGAGCGCAGCTTTTGATGCAGAAATTGCATCCACTGAGAGTAACAGAATTCAGATTGCACAAATGCCATGGGCATGAGTGCTTCATTGATGGGTTCTATTGTTTGCACTTCTTAGGGCTCCAGAGCTTTCGTCCACAGGATTTCTAAATGAGTTTAAGAACCAGTGAAATGTGGGTTGTGGGGCAGATATAATTAACATATTATATATATTTCAAACATATCAGACCCTTTGCAAGGGTCTGAAAAGCACTGAATTGCATAAAGGCATTTTACTGGTTAAGGGGGTTATTTATTAAAGTCCAAATGGCAAAAACTCGAAAAATTCTAGTTTTTTAACTTTAAAATTAGAATTTTTAGTTTAAAAAAAAAAAAACTCAAATTTTTCAAGATTTATTATATCCCCCGAATATGGAAAAGTCAGAATCTGACAATCTGGCATCTCAGACCTGCCGAGGTTGTATATAAGTCAATGGGAGAGGTCCCTATCCTATTTGGAAGTTTCTGTGGTCCGTGCTCGGTTTTATCTAGTTTGTCCCCGATCCGATTAAATTGTGCTTTTTTAATAATAAATAAGGTTGCATGCATCGTGGATTCTAGTTTGGTCTGACATTTTTTTTAAAAAAAAATCCGAAAAAAATTGATTTTTATTAATAACCCTCAAGTGTCTCCTCTAGAGTTTCAGCAATTGCTGATGCAGCACCCCTGGACAGAAGGACAAGGACCTAACCAGAGAATCCTCATGCACAGAACTGCTGCATATGAGAAATGATGTATCTCATACATTTTTCTTGAGGAGCTTGCCTTTATAATTCTTATACTTTATATTTATAGCACCAACATATTCCACAGTGCTTTTTATTCACTTCAGTCCTTGGCCCAGTGGACTTTTAAACCTTCTTCTTAAAACCATCTTCTACACGATCGATTATCTTGCTCAGTTCCAGGTCTGTTTTATTCTTGGCTTTACACTCTTGATCCTAGCCAGTAGTAGAAGATTTTTATTCACATACAACCAAGTTCATTTTACCTGCATGTTTATCTTGGCCTCTCCTCAACTGATACAGAGAAGGTTGTTGGCTGTCAGTAGTCCTTGTCACTTTAATCCCAGTTTTGGCAGATGAAGGAGGTTCAGTTGGCAGGAGGCTTGATGTCTCTTTTCATTTCCCGGGATAGAACAGCCCTGAGTCCAGCGGCCCTAGACAGATTGTGTTACTTTGCCAGAACCCAACTATATTTTCCATTCATTTAATTGGACAAGAATTCCTTACAGTTAATCAGCCACTTAGTTAGAAGGGCACGTCTGTATAATCACTAAACGAAACTCTTGTTCTGTATGTGTCACCATTAGTCTGTCTCTGTCTATCTCTTCATCTGTATGCTTACATATATTTACCTTCACTTTACTATGTACATTTTATCTGCTATCTGTCTATGTGTCTCTATGGGGCAAATTCACTAAGATTCGTAGTTGCGCCAGGCGTGACTTCGCCGCACTTCGCCAGGCGTAGCTTCGCCAGCGCTCTGCAAATTCACTAAAATCCGAAGTTGCGCTCAGGGGTAGCGTAAGGTTGCGAAGTTGCGCTAGCGTTGATTCGCTACGATAGCGATGGTTAATTTGCATACGGCGCCAAATTCAAATTTGGAGGAATACGTACAATCACTACAAATGCATGGGAAACCTTCAAAACAACAAATAATTTTTTTTTTTTTGCCCTACACATGTGCCCCCTGTATAGTTAAGTTGCCATGAGTTAGTAAATGTAGGGGGGAAGGAGGGGAGCCCCAAAATTTTTTTTGATCTTTTTCAGTCTATCGCCCATAATATAGAAAAAGCGCCAGCGTTTTTTGGGACTTAGAAAAATTTTGAACTTTTTTTGAAGCAATCCCTATCTACTCTATTGCGCTTCGCCTGGTCTGAGGTGGCGAAGGAAGTCTAGCGTAAAAGGTAGCGTTCAGTACAATGCGGGCTTTAGTGAATTTGCGTAGTTATGTCCGTTGCGCAAATTCGCCAGGCGTAAGGGTGCGAAGTAACACTAGCGAATTTATGCGTTCGTTAGTGAATTTGCGAAGTAACGAAAATGACCAACGCTAGCGAATTGACGCTAGCGTTAGGAGCTTCAGCGCATAGTGAATTTGCCCCTATGTCTCTTTGACAGTGAAATATTTTAGCCTATTGACTACTACTCATTCTATCTATTTATATCCCCTGCAAACACTTTACATGTGGTGATCCCTGGTAACTGGCCGAAAATGCAGAAAGAGGCATTTTTGCACGATTACCTTGGGTGGACACAAGTGTTTCACATGCAATACTCTAAGTGAATGAAGAGGGGCAGGTATTTTCGGGTTCTTTATGGCAACATGGGAGACGCTTCCCATGGGTGAAATTGCCTTTACGAAAGGCCCAGTGATACACATTTGCTTCTATTCCCAGTGTTTCCAAGTAGGTAAAATAGTAATCATTCATCTATCAAATTCTACAGAGCAAATTAAGAAGCTTTTCAATGGCGCCATAGAGCTGAGAAGTTGAAATCTATACTTCCTCTGAATGGATTTAACCCGGGAAATGCTGATTATATGTTGGGTGTGTCCCCCCTGTAGTACTGGAGTGGTTAAAATAACACCTTCTCTATCCTCTAACACGACTGCGGTTTTGCTTACATGCCTGTGGGCCCTGCAGTGATCCATGTGTCATTTTGATTCCTTCTAAACCACAATTTTAAGGTTTTAGGCTGGGCCAAGTTTAAAGGAATTGTACAGAAAAGCTAAGAATTTACCGTAAATTGCTTTATAATAATCGGCATTGAGAATGAGCTGTAGCAACCTCTGACTTTCAAATTGCTAGCTGCAGGCCAGATTGATTTGCTACTATATTGCCTGGTTTTTCATGTATTTTCCTTTGATTATTGGGAGATTATGTGGCTTGTTTTCTGATCCGATATAAGCGAATAAATGCTAACATTAATGTTCTTGCTCGTGGCAATGCAATAATACCTGCTACAGTTTTTATCAATGGCAGTAAAAGTGCCCATAGTGCTTGGCACAAAACAAAGGCCTTTGGCCAGGCTGTAAATATTGAACATTATCCATTCTGCCATTGAGTACAGACCAGTGAATAAGCTCATGGAATCTGGCCAGTGGTGCTCATTCCTTTACCAGCTGCTTTATGCACCGAGCATGTGCCAACAGGTATTGTAGCCATTTTCCTACATTTGTTTGCTGAACAGTTGGTTCCATCTGTGATGCTCTGGTCGCTCTTACTAGCATGGCCCCTTAGCATCGGCTGCTTCTATCCTGTTTTGAAGTTTAAAAAAAACCAACTTTTTTTTATAATTATTCTAATGGGAGTTCAAGCTGTATTTTTATTATAACAGGATAAGCATGCCTCGCAGCTCAAATTGTCCCCTGGCAGCTTTTAAGGGTAAGTTCATTTTAAAATTTGGTGTGATGTACAGTAGTGATATTAAAGTTGAATATGAATTGGAGAGAGCATGAATAGAAAGATATGCAAATAATAATAATAAAATCCAACATCCTAACGAAAAACTAGGCAGAAGAAAGGGCATGTTTATAAAGCTGTGTGTTTCTCTTTATGCATGATGTTACACCAGTGTTTATTAATAGTGATAGGTGAATTTATTCGGCAGGCGCAAATTCACTGCAAATTTCCCCCGTTTCGCCCAGGGCCGGATTTACATAGTGGCCGCCCCTAGGCCTACTGCCGTTTGTCACCCCTGTCCCCTCCCCTTTTTTCGTGCAAATTTTCACCATCTGGACCAATGTGGGTGTGGTTAGGCAGCATGCCGCCCCCCCCTAAAATCCTGCCGCCCTAGGCCCGGGCCCCAAATCTGGGCCTGGTTTCGCCACCTGCAAAAAATTCACAAAGCTGCAGCGAAAATTCGCCGGCGTCAAAGGTTTTTTTTTACCCCAGCGACAATTCTGAAGCGGTGAAGCGAAACGGGACAAATTCGCCCATCACTATTTATTAACCATTTTGAATGGGAGCCATTAATAAATATATTTCATAGAACAGCTCATATGTAAAACCCTGCTTTATTTAAACCCTGCTTTACTATTTATAATATATCTTTTAACTAGTTTATGCCATTGGATAATCTTAAATACTAAATTGCCATTATTTCAGGAGGTACAGGGGGCCCTAATTAATGAGCAATTTCAATATATATTGGTAAAACCGCTCAACCCCTGGATATGTTGGGGGCCCTAAAATGAATTTGCTGTGGGGCCCAGTATCATCTAGTTACGCCACTGATCATTTCTATACAGAGAAATTTTGTTGGGTACAATTAAACACAAAGATATACAGGAGAATCACAAAAGTACCATTAACCCACTGCAAATTTTGCTTTCAGTCTCATCAGCGCTAATTGCTAAGTAGTATATCTCAGGAGCAAAATTACTCCGGATTAGTTGCATTAGCCCTTGATGTGGAATAAGCCATTTATTGCTGCCGCTGAACCTGATGTTTTCCATTAATTTTTTTTTCTGTAAAAAATGTAACAAAAATCATTCAAATCAAAAGTTTATTGCCAAATATAGATTGGATGGATTTCTGTTCCTATAATGGGTAGTTGAAGATATTACTAGTGATGTGCGAATTTGTCCTGTTTCACTTCGCCACGAATTTCGCTAATTTCCTGCAAAATCGGCAAAACTGGGGAAGAATCGGCACAACTGAGATTTTGACCCCAGCAACAATTCGGCGGCGTCAAAATGGGCGCCGGCATCGGAACCGTCGTCAACAGTTCACAAATGTATTCGCCGCGACGAAACAAGCAAATTCGCTGCGAATTCGCGCCTGGCGAAGAAATTCGCCCATCACTAGATATTACTCTTCTCACCAAACAGTGAAGATGGATAATATAAACAAACCCATTTACTTCTTTGAGAGAGTGCGCAGTCATTTACTTTTTTCGTTTTGGCGACTCCAACAGAGGCTCCGAGTGACCATGATGAGGGGTCAGAGTCCTGTTTGACCTTTTCTTTGGTATCAAAGAGAAAACAGAATTGGGCTTGAGGCATCTCCATGGCAGAAGAAAAAAGGGAGAAATTCCCAGTGCAGATAAACAGCTGCATTTCCTGCAATTAGCAGTGACGAGGAAGGTCGTGATAACTTTGCACGCAGGAATGCCATATTTCATCACCACGTTCCCTTGCTGCACATACTTCGGGTTTAACCCTTTGTTGCTCAGAGCAGCCTTTTATGTGCAGCGGGCATGGGAAGCCAGGCTGGCAGGGAAGGGGATATTAGAGAGGAAGCAGGATGCACTGTTGGCAGACATAGAGGGAGCACAAGTTCTGCTGTTAGCAAAGGGAAAACTAGTTTCAAAGGGGGAGGAATGCAGTGCACCCAGTGCAGCAAGGTTCAGGATTATTGTTATTATGACCATACATCAGTAGTGCTGTACAATTTTCACCATGTATACATAAATATATATGCAGTAGGAAAAGGAGTATGTGCCAGCAGTATTTGCTTAGGGTTGAAACACAAGTACACAATATAGGGCAAATCTGAAAAATATTCATATTAAACTACACCTACCTGTACCAGCATAAGATTCTTTATCCAGAAACCTGTTATTCTGAAAGCTAAGAATTATATTAAGCAGATAATTCACGTTTGAAAAAATGATGAACTGTTTTTCTGTAATAATAGCAATACCTTGTACTTTATCCCAACAAGATATTACTCCCAAAACAATCCTATTGGGTTTATGTAATGTTTAAATTTTTAGTAGACTTGAAATATGGTGATCCAAATTACGGAATGACCTCTTATCCGTAAAACCCCAGGTCCCAAACATTAGCTGGATCTGTAAATTCTGTCTCACTGCTGTATTGTGAGTGCAGGCCACACTTTAATTTGCCTGTTCTGCATTGTTCTAAACTGTATACACTACTACCGGTATGCGATCTGTTATCTGGAAACCTGTTATCCAGAATGCTCAAAATTACAGAAAGGCTGTCTCTCATAGACTACATTTTATCGAAATAATTCAAATTAAAAAAAAAATGATTTCCCTTTTCTCTGTAATAATAAAACAGTAGCTTGTACTTGATCCCAACTAAGATATAATGAATCCTTATTGGAGGCAAAACCAGCCTATTGGGTTTATTTAATGTTTACATGATTTTCTAGTAGACTTCAGGTATGAAGATCTAAATTATGGAAATCTCCATTATCCGGAAAACCCCAGGTCCCGAGCATTTTGGATAACAGATTCCACTTGCTTATGATATGGGGGCTGTGCCAAGCTCTATACATAATAACATTGATTGTGGCAAGTACCACCAGATTATTTAGAACTCTCTCTTGTTAGTACTGTTAGATGGTAAACCATACAGGGGAATGACAGTAACCAGCCTACTGTATTTACATATAAGAAATTGTATGCAGGACTGGGATTGTGGCAAATGTTTTTGGGACTGACCAGTGAAGAACCACAATGTTAGACTCACTGAAAACCTCACCATAAGAGCCTCCCACTCCTGCTGCTAAGGTCCCCCCACCCAAGTATTTTCCCATCTCCTCTGTGTTCCTCTGGTAGCCACCACTGCCTGGTGCTGGAGACATCTGCCCATGGGCAAAGCACTTCCCCCTCCATCCTACAGATCCTGGGCAGGCAGCAGATAAGTGCAGTGGGGCCCACCAGGATTTCCTCCATGTCCAGTGTCATGGCTGGCCAGTCCAAGCTTGAAGAACCATAAACTCCATAAATAAGATGGAATGTACACCTGTCTTGAGGAGATGAGGTGGATCTCTTAGCATGTTGCACCTACCCAAACTTGCATTTAATGCTGTTGTTGACGCTCTACATATTGGCACCATTTACAAAAAGAAAATTTAGGTCTGCAACATGACAGGTGCAGCGTCGAGTCTGCACCCCTTCCCTCTGAGCAAAACCCCATACCTCCTATCCCAATGATACACACACACCACTGGTTTGGAAAAAGATGGCCGCAGTTGTTTATTTAACAAAATAATACCATACTTAACATGTATAACATTTTCAACTTTTAACAAACCGTTTGTATAACAAACCATTTTACCCAACCTTTATAATATTCCCCCCCTGGGGGAAAGGGGGGTTGCTGTGCCTCAACTGGTAAGATTGGTTACTCCTCCATTTTACCCGGCCCTAAACTGGGCTGCTTACCTTTCCCATAAGGACCCAGGCCTACCAGGCTACTTCCACTTGCTGTTAAATACCCCATTTTAACTTCCCCTGGGGCTCCTTGTAAAGGTACCCTCCGCCAACTGCGACGACAAACACACCCTTCTAACAGGGAGGGGGGGCGGGATGCTGCGTCCTGCTGCTTCCACGTCCTGGCGCTGGTTAGTACTCTGTGCGGCCAGCGGGCCTTACAAAAAAGGGGCGGGAGTGGCACTCTCCTAAGCCCAGTCAAGCCCTGCTTCCCTATGGGGTTCATTGGGTCCCATGCACGTGATTTACAAAAGTGTTTGCGTAATTTGCATCTGCATTGGTAAGAAACCAGGAAAACTGAAACAAGAACAATCTGAATTTACTACACCACTTGAAGTGAGACGCCAGCGAGGACCATACACATATGAACTGTCTGATGGACGCATGTGGAATGCAAGTCGTCTTGCTCCTGTTAGATATGACTTTGGAGAAGCTTCATTTGATGAAGGATATTTTCCTACTCCTGATGTCAACTGCAATAGGTCTGAGGAAATTGAACCGATAAGGCGTACTGAGAGAATCAGAAAACTACCTGCATGGACCAAGGACTATGTGATGTGAATAATGTAAATTATTGCTTTAAAATGCATACTGTTTAATGTTGCTGTTTATTATAGTTGTCCAAATGCTTTCCTACTATAGGGGGAATATGTGGCGTTTATAAAAATGGCCTGTAGATGTCACTGTGCTCAGACATACTGTGCTAATAAAGTACTGTTATACTCTAGTCATCCTCGGCTACTCAAAACATAACAGGATGATTTGTTGAAGAAGCATAATATCTTGATCTTAAGATCAGCACATGTATTGTTAGATATGTGTATATATGTGCACTGGGTTCATTTGTAGGAGCTGAACTTAATGGACTTTTTCAAACCAAATGAACTATGTAACCTTTCTATTTTTTGCTCTGTTGCTGTTGTGGACATACTCACTAGAACCAGTATAATCATGAGATTTTTAGATGGCCTTTTAGATACTTTCATACCAGGTCCGGATTGGCCATTGGGCGGTTTGGGCAAATGTCCGGTGGTCCTCACCATTTTGGGCCAGAAAAGCATAGCAGATGGGAGCCAAAGCTGAATGGGTCCCCGAAGCAAAATGGGGGAGCTGAAGCAGAAGTTGACGGAAAGTGGAGAAGCTGCTGTTCTCTACGAGGAAGAAGACTGCTTGCACTGAACACCAATGGATCTTTTTTTTAAATCCCTAGCTACAGTGTTTTCTTACTTTCATAGGGGTAGAGCCCTGAGTACCAATGTTTTTTGTTTTACTTTAATGGGGGACCATCGACACCAATGTTTTTTTTAACATGGGGAGGCTGGCCACCAATGTTTTTTTTTTAACTTTTATGGGGGAAAGCCCTGACCGCCAATGTTATTTTTCTTTTATTTTTTTACCTTCCTAATGGATATCTGATAAAATATAAGTCAATGAGGTCAAATCAGCAGGCATTGTTGGCCTGTTTGCCCAGCTTTAGAGATCAAATGTTTTATTGTTGTTTTTTTTTTGCTTTATATTCTTGTCTTGTACCTTGGGAAATATATTCCCATATATACTGTATATGTATATGTATTCATACATGGCAAAACTATGCAGTATTGGATGCCCAAATAATGTAGGAAAGATAGTCCGGTTTACACACGCTTACTGTATATAGATACTACTTATCAATCAGAAAGATTATTAAGCCCTCCATAGTTCTCAGCACTTCCAGCAGGGATATTTCCACTATAAAAGTGTGCCATGTGGCTGGCAATGCTATTCTATACCTATGATCACAGTATCATTTATGGAGGGAATAATGGGCACAATACATTGATGAATTATGAAATTGGAAGCTTGATTTGTTTTTATGACACATTGTACTCTGCTTTATGAAGTTAAGTTAGTTCTCTTAAATACGGCCATTTTTTTCTGCGCTCCCCTGTGTTGCGCTTTCTTCCGTTCAGCCGAAGGGGAGCACAGGAGTAGATGCACTCAATTATTGTGAAGCGCCGAATGCAGGTGAAATACAACATGCTGCGTCCCACCTGCGTTTGACACTTACATACGTCTGTGTGAGTACAGCCCCCTTCACAATAATTGAGCAACTCTACTCCTGCGCTCCCCTGTGGCTGAACAGAAGAAAGTGCAACGCAGGGGAGTGCAGGAAAAAAACGCCCATGTGTAAGAGTCCTTAAGGTGCATCATTGCTGATTACTTGTGCAATAAGTTTATGGAGCCATGTTCCATCGGCTTTCCCAAGATACAGTGGCAGTAAACAGATGTTTAATGAGAATTTATTTTGTTCCAAAACAAAATATTATCCACTGACAAATAACACACCTTTCCTAGATTTTCCTACATCAGACCTGTTTTCTAACAGGTACTAAAATTCTGAATTTCAACATTATGACAAAGGGTAGAGTGGAATAATCGGAGGAACCATAGGAAAGTAGAGTCAATACTTGCCCCCCTACATCGCTAAGAGTAGTAAACCAAAAGCAGTCAATCAATGCAATCTGCAATTAAATTTGATTTGTATTCTGCAAGTCAGGCAGTGAACTCAAATGTCTGGTCCATAAAGCTTATAGTACTGCTGCAAATTAGCACCTAGGTTAGTAAACGAACCTATGTAACCAGACATGCTGATTTCTAGTTAATTGTATACATATATATTATTGAGCTATGCAATGGTGTTCAGTTTGGCTGCATCTAATTATTTTGCCAAATGCAGAGTTGCATTGAAGCTGGAACAGGAACATATGAATTAATGTCATTAATGTCTGGTGTGTGCTAGAATATCAGACTTATATTGTTCGGCACACACTGAGTTAAAGGCATACAAAATACGGGCGCCAAAGGTTTGCATCAACTATTTATTGAATTCTCAACCTGCTTTAGTTCCCGGGCCCCAAAATGACTTTAATGAAACCCCCCGATAGGAGAGACCCTTTTATTAAATTTGTGCAGGAGCTGGCATCAGTCTTTGCAAAAAGATCAAATTTCCCGGCTCACATCTCGGCCTGAGAGTGAACTCCCAATCACGTTTCCAAGGGACCCCCCTATCCCACCCCCTCCTCATTCTCACCCTGACCTGCTGCACTGAGAAGGGGATTGTGTGATTGATCCCCAAGATGGTATTCATTCTCTCCTCTGCCTTATTCCTTCTATCTCACTTATTATTGCATTTTTTTCTTTGCTCCCTGAGAGACAGGGCAGAACGAAGAACTTTTGGTCCGTTCAACGTCCAATCCCTTTTAAGTCAGGGAGAAATCTGCTCCGCCAGAAAGTTCAGAGCTGCCAGATTTAATAAGTCCACAGAAATATTCAGATGAAAACTGCTCGGAGCGATCCTTGGAGGAAGCCAGCGCCTCACCCCTAGTTTAACGTTATGATCCTTATCATAATTAATTCAATAAACTCGTAATGTACTTCAACCTAGGCATAGAGAATAATATTCTGTCCTGAGTGGTGTTTGCTTTCAAGCAGAGATATTTCAGCCCTGGCCTGATCTCTCTCACTGCTAGTAATGAAGCCCAGACAGGCTCTGGAATTAGGCACAGAACCACACTTTCCAAACAGGTCTGATAACTGGGGAACATTATATGCCGAGGTGTAAATACCCAGCTTGATGTTTGTCTGATTGTGCTGCAGGATAATTGCTTTCTAACGAGTCTACAATATGTGTAATGATTTATCCCCATTATTAGTGTGTTGTCATATAGAAGCCGTGGGTACTGCTCCATCTAAGATCAATATTACATGGTATTTTTAAATGGTGCGTCTCTAGTTCCTGGAGCATTCCCTCACTGTACAAGAAGACCTCTGCTACCATAGAAATTCTGGAGTGCCCCCAACAGGTACAGCATATAGTCTGGCGTCCTTCAGCAAACTACCCCTGCGTCTGGCGCCCCTTATCTTATGCTACACTAGGCCTGCGCCTTTGTGGCCTCACCACAAATCTAGGTCTGCAAATAGGGGGCCACTTTCTACTCTAGGGATGTAGGGGGCAAGTATTGACTCTATCACTTTCCTATGCTTCCTACTATTATTCCACTCTACCCTTTGTCATAATGTCAGTATATCAATGTATTCTGTACTGTAATAGCTTCCACAAACCCATGTTAATGTTCTATATTAGGAGGGCACCCCATTCTTCTACTAAGGACAAGCACATGCAAATGTTAATTATGATCAGTCAAATATACATGGTGATTCAGCTATGCATATTTTGAATTGGTACAGCTGAGCAAACATACAATGGTTTCCATACAGAACTGAACTTAACTGCCCTTTAACCTACTGCAGATCACAAGTATCCCAACCCCATGTAAGTCCTTGCTTTACTGTATTTAACCTCTACCTAGAAATAATCAGTCATCTTACAGCCTATTTGTTTTGCTATTCTTCCATTTTTATTACATACCCTTTCCTCAAAACATGTCTTACAGGTATTTCCCTTTAACCGCTAGCTCCATATATCTAGTGGCAATAACTCTGACTGTGTATCCGTATAAGGGCTTCTCTGCACATAACATAACCTCTAAGTAGATTGGGGCCTAATATTTCCTGAAGCACTCACGTTGTGACATATTCAAAATTAGCAATTAACCGTCATTCCAAGCAGCCAAACTTTACAAGCTCACAACTGGGTGACCGGGAGTCTAATCTCTTTTGACACTGAGGTGGGTCAGCATAAAGCTAGAGGTGAAAGTAATTTTAGGAGCCGTAGGAGCCCTAACTTCAAACAGATGGCGGTAGGCTCAAAAGCTGACCTAGTGGAGTGGGTGAGTCTTACTCAGGTTTATCGGGAGGTTTGCAGTAAGAACATACCTTAACCCTTTCGTTGGCCACCCAACTGGAAAAAGGGTTTTAAATCACACATTTTTAAGATATAAAAAATAGGCAAAAGAAAAAAGAAAAATATAACTTTATCTACAAACAGAAAGCAACTTATTACATTAACAAAATTTAGTCCAATATTTATAAAAAAAAGCATTAAAGTGATACCGACCCTAAAAATTTTATTTTCAGAATATTAATCTACATTAAAAGTTACCTATCGGTCATGTTGATCGTTTTTCGTGGATAGTTCTGGTTTTGTAAGTAATTGTTATTTGAAGTTCTTAAACCTGACTGTTTTGCCAACCTGAATGTCCCTTCTCAACCTGTCAGTTAGAGTTTCTAATGCTCTCTAACGGATTACTGCTGCACAAATATGGCAGCCCCCTCATAGAGGAAGAGGATAGTAAGAAAGGTAATGTAAAAGCATCAGGCAAATACTTTTATGGCAAAATTATAAATAGCATTCAAAGACAATGTTTCATGATATTAAAAAAGCTTATTGTCAGTATGTCTTTAACAGTCCTGTTAATATACAGCATCTCTCCTTGATTGTATGTATATGTATATATATATATATATATATATATATATATATATATATATATTCAGTCAGTACAGTGAACGCACTCCTCCCGGATATAATTCAATCGATGGTGGTGCGTTGGTCAATGTTTGATGGAAATGACCCTGTGAATAAAGACACATTTATTTCACTGAATATGAACGAGTGCGGGTCCATTCATTGAATTATATATATATATATATATATATATATATATATATATATATATATATATATATGAATTATACAGTGACACTATATGTTGTATGATAGGTGATGCATAGTTATCAAGCAATACAGACACAAAAAAGTAGGCTGAGCACCTTAGTTGCATACGGGCTGTTGCTACACACACACACATATGCTGAACTGGGACATGGCAGCCCCTGGGTCTAATGTGTCTATGGTAGCACCCCTAAAATAGATCTGTCAGAGTCATATACACAAC
Organism: Xenopus laevis; assembly: GCF_017654675.1. Taxonomy (NCBI): domain Eukaryota; kingdom Metazoa; phylum Chordata; class Amphibia; order Anura; family Pipidae; genus Xenopus; species Xenopus laevis. Next base: position 115,878,349 of record NC_054380.1, on the reverse strand, counting down.
ACAGAAGAACAGGGAACTGTGCAATCACAGCTACTAATTGTTTGGGAGTTATTTATTAAACTTCGAAAGTCAAAAACACGAGAAAAAAAATTGTTTTTTTACTTTAAAATCCAAATTTGTAGTGAAAAAAAAACTCACAAATTTTTCGGGATTTATTATACCCCGAGGATGAAAAGAGTCTGAATCCGAAAATCCCAACAATGGAGTGCTGCTCCAGGCCTGAAACACCGTCCGGTATCGGGCCCAATGCTGCCCAAAGCCCAAAAACTGTACATAGCAAAACAAGAGACCTGTGGCACAGCTGATGCAATTGATTTGGTGATCAGTGTTTATTCAGCTCACAAAACAAAGCGGCAATGTTTTGCGCCTCTGCTGGGCCCTTTATCAAGCCTGATAAGCCAGGCTTAATAAAGGGCCCAGCAGAGGCCCGAAACGTTGTCGCTTTGTTTTGTGAGCTGAATAAACATTGATCAATTGCATCAGCTGTGCCACAGGTCTCTTGTTTTGCTATGAATCCGAAAATCCGGCATCTCAGAACTGCCAAGGTTGCATATAAGTCAATGATATCTTTATCTGCGCTGGGTTTCCTGCAAAAATCCGAAGATTTTGTGGTATTCGTTCAAAAATCAGAGAAGATCCAAGTTTACACACAGTGAGCCCTGTAAGTGACATCTCCTTGAGGCAAATGATAATTTTACACTTAGGTCTGTGCACCCTAAACTAATGACCTTACTTTTCTTTCTTTTTCTTTCTCGTTTTCTTGCACTTTTTTGTGAATAAGCCCTATACTTCATTATAAAAGAAGAAGACATACACGGTATAAAGCAATCAAGTTCAGCCATTCATAAATATTCCAGAAAAACTGATCCATTGATAGGAAAACAAAAGTGCCTGCAAGCCAGCTGTCACGGTGGTAAAAACATTCCACCATTACCCCAAAATGGTGATCTTCTCCCGAGATGAGCTAAAGGTAATGGACCTGTTATTCACAATGATCTGGACTTTAAACCCAATATGATTTATTTGCCTCCAATAAAGATTAATTATATATTAGTTAGGATCACCTAGTTGGTACTTTTTTACTGTTACAGAAAAAAAAGAAAGCAGTTTTAAAATTTTGTAATTATTTGATTAAAATGGAGGTAAGGGAGATGGCTTTCCTGTAATTCAGAGCTTTCTGGATAAAGGATTTTTGCATAACGGATCCCATACCTGTACTAGTGATTTTCATAGAAATCTCTTATTCCCACCTCTCATTGTACCAAAATGCCATAAGCTGGCTGCCCTTACAGTTAAAGGTGGCCATACACATGCAGATTTAAGCTACCAATTCGGGTCCTTAAAGGAACAGGAAAACAAAAAATGAAAGTGTTTTAAAAGAATGACAATAATATGTAATGTTGCACTACACTGGTAAAACTGCTGTATTTGATTCAGAAGCACAGCTCATTTATATAAACTCTAGTTGTGTTTTTGAAGCAAATACATACATTATATTGTCATTCCTTCACAATCATTCAAATTGAATCCAAACACATATATTTTTTGGTGTTACTGTTCCTTTAAGACTGGCCGATATCTGGCCAAAAATCAGCCAGATTTCAATAGGGCAGGTTTGATTTTCCCACCCAATCGAGGCCCACAATGGCTAAGTGATGCGGTCCTGGTCTGTTGGCTGATATGCCTGTCATTGTAATAGGGCCAAAGGGTTTCTTGCCTATTGTCAGTCTTAAATGCTTTTTCATTACTGATTTGCTTAAAATCGTCAATCAAGTTATCATTAGATGATGTCTTACTACTCCTAGGTGTAAGACATAATGTTCAAGTTTTTGAAAGCAAAACCCCAAATAAAATGTTAGTTTCAGTTGTCTTCTGAGACAACTTCTATGTATAGAAAAAACCTCACGGCACTCAGGTCTACGTTAAAATCTCAATCTTTTATTGAAGCGGAGTGCAATGCAACGTTTCGTGGTAACCCTCTTTGTGAAACATGCTAGACCTGAGTGCCGTGAGGTTTTTTCTACAGAATTTTAGAATTGAGGTTGCCGAGCCTCCACCTACGTGCAGCAGGCATATCGTCATCCATTGAAAAGGAGGGTGTGCAATTCCACACTACACTGTTTGGACAACTTCTATGTGGCCATGATTGTAGCTTGTGGTGCTGATGCAGTGCAGAACAAGTAATGCGTTCATAGAGGTGTTTCTGATGGACCCCTGATTTATTAGAGCTTGTTCCATGCTTGCTGCTTGATCTACATGGATGCACAGGAGGTGGGCAGTGTTTGAGGCCTGGTTTAGCTATCCACTTCTCTCAGCCAGCAAAAAAAACACAGACTGAGAGCAGCGGAACCAACTCTGTGGGGCAGATTTATCAAAGGTCGAAGTGAAAATTCAAATTTAGAGCTATTTTTTGTGTACTTTGACTAGGGAATAGTCCATATTCGATTTGAATTTGAAAAAATTTGAAAATTTGAATATCGAAATTTATCATGTATTGTCTCTTTAAAAATCCTAAAACCTGCCGAATTGCTGTTTTAGCCTATCGGGGGGCCTCCTAGAACCTATTTGAAGTCAATTGGTGGACTATGAAAATCAAAGTTTTTTTTAAAACACTTCGAATTGAATGTGCTATTACTTCGATTCATACGATTCGAATTGGAGCGAAAACTGACTATTCACCCGCAGAAAAAAACGTAATAAATTTCAGTTGGTCTTTTTTTATTCTAATTTTGAATTTATGGGAGTTCAAAAAAACTCATTACTTCATAATTCGACTCTTGATAAATCTGCCCCTGTGTTTTCACATCGGTAACCTGCACTTGGATCAGATAAAGGGATATAAAGGGAGTGGAAGTTTGGGGGGGAGAACCTCCTGAAGCTCAACAGCAACTTTTAGCTTTTCCCATGCAGTAGGGTTGTGAAGTTCTACAGCAGCAGCCATGGAGAGCCTAAAGGTGGTCATAGACATACGGATATTGCCTTTAGGTAAAAGGTTTTTTGTGTGTGTTGACTTGCGCGAACAATCTCTGCAGATATTTTTGTACCATAGATTTTGGTAGTTTCTGTAATCAGAAAGGTTAGAAAATTGTGTTCATATACCCCCCTTCCTACTAAATGTCTATATGTACTGCCAATCTTGCCTGAAAGGCAAATAATACATTAGTATTTTGTAGAAAGAGATATTCTGAGACAATTTGCAAATTGGTTTTAATTTTTTATTATTTGTGATTTTCGAGTTATTTAACGTTTTATCCGGAAGCTCTCCAGTTTGCAATTTCAGCATTCTGGTTGCAAGGGTCCATATTAACCTAGTAACCATGCACTTATTTGAATAAGAGACTGGAAAATGAATCGGAGAGGACATGAATAGAAAAACAAGGTATAAATAGTAACAACAACTAAATCGTTAGCCTTACAGAGCATTTGTTTTTTTGATGGCCCATTTGAAAGCTGGAAAGAGTCAGAAGAAGAAGGCAAATAATTCAAAAACGATAAAAAATAAAGACCAATTGAAAAGTTACAATTTTCATTTCTATGACATACAGGTATGGTACCTGTTGTTCAGAATGCTTGGGACCTGGGATTTTCTGGATAATGGATCTTTCCATGATTTGAATTTTCATACCTTAAGTCTACTAGAAAAATATGTAAGCATTAAATTAAACCAAAAGGCTGGTTTGACATTGAATAATGATTAATTATATCTTAGTTTGGATCTAGAAGACGGTACTGTTTTATTATTACAGAGAAAAAGGAAATCATTTTTAAAAATTTGGATTATTTGGATAAAATGGAGTCTACGGGAGACGGCCTTTTCGTAATTTGGAGCTTTCTGGATAATGGGTTTCCAGATACCTGTACTAAAAGCGCTGAACCACCCCTTTAACAATAGTACAATCCAACCAGCTTTTGGGAGGCTTGTGGTTTAAAGACAAATCTTTCCTACAAATGACAGCAGTCTTAATGTAAATGATTCATTATACTAAATAGCAAACAATATGTATATTTCTGTACATTTATGGCCAGCTGGTCTCTGGGATAAGCGGTCCACTTTTGCTTAAAAATCTTTCCAATAGGGACTATAAGGGGCAGATTTATCAAGGGTCAAATTTTTGAATTTGAAAAACTTGGAAATTCATAATCAAAAAGACCAACCAAAATTAAATCGAAGGTTTTTTTTTGGCCAAATAGGTCGATTCAATCGAATAGGTCAGTTTTAGATCAAATTTGAATCATACGAATCAAAGTTTTTCCCCCAAAAAAAAAACTTTGATTTTTCAAAGTCCACCAATTGACTCCAAATCAGTTCTAGGAGGTACCCCATAGGCTAAAACCGCAATTCGGCAGGATTTAGATGGTGAATGGTCAAAGTTGAATTTTTAAAGAGACAGTACGTGATAAATTTCGAAATTCAAATTTTTTTTCCTTAGTCGAAGTACACAAAAATTAGCTCGAAATTCGAATTTTTTTAATTAAAATTTTCGCTTCGACCTTTGATAAATCTGCCCCTTAGAGTATTTGTGTGTTGTACATTTTAAGGTGGCCATAGACGCAAAGATCCTATTGTACGAATCGACGATTCGTACGATTTTCTGACCTTTTGTGGAGAGTCCCTACATTTTTCGTCCGGCGGAGATCGGTCGTTTGGTCGATTGGACAGGTTTGATTTTGTCCCGACCGCCCCGCCGGAGCCCATTGTGCTCTCGTCGTAATCTGATCGTTCGGCCATAGAGCGGAACGTTCAGATCACCCCCGATATAGCCATGCCCGTTAGTGGCAAATCGGGGAAAGATCAGCTCGTTTGGCGATGTTGCCAAACGAGCGGATCTTTGCGTCTATGGCCACGTTTCGTTTTCAGATTTATCAACAGTCAATAGAATTCGGTAACATCAGAGGGAACTGACTATAAACTGTAGGCTTATACGCTGCATGCAGAACTCAAATATTTTAGGAAAGTGTGCTGACCCGTCTCCAGACCCCGCCCCCACACCCCTTCTAAATAAAACATAGCATTAAATCATTTATACAGTCATGGAGAACAGACAGTGGAGCCCTGGGATACATCAGTATGAAATTGGAGCTTAGTGATGACCCTGCCCACAATAGACTCTTGCAGCTCTCTGGCACTATAAATGGAGCCCAGATCAGCCAACTGGCACCGCTAGGCAGGCAGGTTAACTGCATTACCAACCCACAGTGAAACCTAAACTTCAAGTCCACGTTGCAATAATGGATTTGGAGGCAGGTATATATCAGATCTAAATGACTGTGTTTATTTAAAAATAGACTGTTTTAACTATTGAGTGAACAGGGACTATGAGAATAAAGCGCATGGAGGCAATATTTTATATTTCTCTCTGTTATGAGGGTTCCTTTATACTGAGATACTACAAGGCATTTTCTAGACAGACAGGGTCCTGGCAGAACTATGTACAGAAAGTATGTGGTTACATATTAAAGTCCTTTAATACACAGTGGGGTTGGCTTGATCAACACTTACAATCTCCTGCCCCCTCTCAGATTGATTAAATTGGCTCAAGATGACACCAGTAATTAACTCAAGATGGGATAGACCTAACGATCATATCTTGCTCCCTCTCACTCACACAATCCTTCATTGCCCTCCCTCCCCCTGTTCAGCCCCTCGCGGCTCTGTCTTCGATTTATAATGGTTTATATTGGCGAGCGCACAAACATTTTAATATAAGTACCATCAGATTGGTGACATCATCAGAACAGTGCCTTGACACCCCTTCATTATTTAGTTCCTTATTCACCTCCCATAATACTCCCCAAACATTATATATATATATATATATACGTAGTCACATGGCTTTCTAGAAATGGACTTTCCCTTTCAATTCCCTGCCTGTCTATCTATCTCTGTCTCTGGCTTTTGGAAAGACGGTATCTTGGCTAGTACATTGAAAATATATTACTTTTTAATCTATTAAAAACAAATCTGGATTGCTTGGCATTAAGTAGCAAAATACTCAAGATATTTCAATAAGCCTTAAGGTCAAGAGCTGAGCTAACAGTATGTTCTCTTCTATGTTCATTAGCTTTGTTATTAATTACTTAGGAAATCATTAATAAGTCTCAGGAGGCAGAGAGCTACTAACTGTAATGCTTATTAGTAAGAGCGTGATATGAATGTGGGAGAGCACTGAAGGTTTCCTAGAACATAATTAGAGCATATATTACATGGATAGACATTGTATATAAAGAAGGCTAAAGTGGCCACATATTATATTAGATTAGATTGCTTGTGGCCTGGCATGTTCCAGTTTGTGGATTTACCCAGCAGTTAAAATCTAAACAAGATAGAATCCCTGGCCACATCACAATTCCAACACTACAAAAAAAAAGTTTTTTTGGGGGTTCCAACATATGTAGTTACATTTTTCAAAGATGCAATAGCAAAAGGGAAAGGGGATTTCATCACAAAACATTTTAAAATTATGAAGGCGTAAAAATCCTCTGCATTCACTCCTGTCAATATATTAAGGGCATTTAGGGGCACATTTACTAAGTTCGAGTGAAGGATTAGAATAAAAAATACTGTATTTTTTTTGGCTACTTCGACCATCGAATTGGCTACTTCGACCATCGACTACGACTTCGACTTTGAATCGAAACGGTTCAAACTAAAAATCGTTCGACTATTCGACCATTCGATAGTCGAAGTACTGTCTCTTTAAAAAAAAACTTCGACCCCCTAGTTCGCCACCTAAAACCAACCGAGCACCAATGTTAGCCTATGGGGAAGGTCCCCATAGGCTTTCTAGGCAATTTGGGATCGAAGGATCGTTTGATCGATGGATTAAAATCCTTCGAATTGTTCGATTCGAAGGATTTAATCGATTTTTCCTACGATCGTTCAAACGAACGAATTGCGGTAAATCCTTCGACTTCGATATTCGAAGTAAAAGGATTTTACTTCGAAGGCCGAATATCGAGGTTTAATTAACCCTCGATATTCGCCCCACGAGATTATTGGGGGAATGTAATACTGGTCGCTAAGCATAAAATGTTCACAATGCAAATAAAAGGGAACAATTTTGCCTTTTGAACACTTTGCCTGTCACGTGACAGTAAGATAATGATTGAGGATTTTACAGTTTGTGATAGTGAGGAGTGTTTATAATAAAACTTCTGAATGAAAAAGTTGTTAAAGGAAAACTATACCCCCCAAACAATGTAGGTCTCTATTAAAAGATACTGAGTAAAACAGCTCATGTGTAAAACCCTGCTTCATGTAAATGAACCATTATCATAATAATATACTTTTTTAGTAGTATGTGCCATTGGGTAATCATAAATAGAAAATTTCCATTTTAAAAAATAAGGGCCGCCCCCTGAGATCGTAAGATTCACTGTGCACACATACAAACCACATGTAAGGTCACATGAGCCAATTAACAGACAGAGTTCTGCCTTTTGCTTCCTCACTTCTTCCTGTTACAGTTAGTGTTGTAGTATTTCTGGTCAGGTGATCTCTGAGGCAGCACAGATAGAGTCACGAAATGGTGGCTCAAGGCAAGAGATGTAAAAGGGCAATATTTATGTAAATATATACTCCAGTTTGGTAAGATTCTTTAATATGTCATTCAATTTGATATAAACTATCTGTTGCTTAAGTATTCATTTTGGGGGTATAGTTTTCCTTTAAGTTTGCTCCCAAAGATAACGCCACCTTCAAGCCGGCAATGCACAATTAAGATTCACAATTTAATATAAAGTCTAATGAAGAATATTACATTGCGACACGTTTTTATTCATAAATTTGTTCTCTGCAAATTTTATTACATTCTCCCCTTTTTTCTGACAGCTACTTAAAAAAGTGTTCTTCCTCCTTAAACAAAACAGGGATTATTTGTCCATATATAGTAATATATTTAAGCTAAATGAGTCATCTTGGGCCATCTTGCCAGAGCTTTACTCATTTTCATCTGATTTACTAAGATTTCTACTATTTTATTATGCATTTTTTAGGGGCTAATTTGTACCTGTGACTTGCTTTTCAAAGGTTACAACTCCAAATTGATTGTCCTTTTGATTGGACACCACAGGGATGACCTGAGCCATGAGACGTGAGCCATGTGACCATCATTTAGGAAGGGGGTAGGTAAGTACATAGTAGGGCAATGTATAAACATTTCAGTGTTTGAGTTTTCCATTTAAGTGGAGCTGGCAGAGTATTTACAGTGGTACCCACTGTATGGAAGGACAGATTATATACAAGGATGCCAAATGGCTTTTCATTGTATTAAGGGGGCAGATTTATCAAAGGTCGAAGTGAAAATTCAAAGTAAAAAAATTTGAATTTCGAGCTATTTTTGTGTACTTTGACTAGGGAATAGTCCAAATTCGATCAGAATTTGAAAAAAATGTGAAAATTTGAATATCGAAATATATCATGTAGCGATGGGCGAATTTATTCGCCAGTCTCAAATTTGCGCCGAATTAGCCAATGTAAAAAAAAGGCTGCCGACACATTTTCACCGGCAGATGTGCGCTGGTGTCTTAAAAAATGGACGCCAGCATCAAAAACGGACGCCGGCGTCAAAAACGAGACGCAGACGCCGTTTCGCTAATTTTTTGCTGTTTCACGAAGCAAAACGGCCCAAATTCGCCCATCACTAATATCATGTACTGTCTCAAACATTAACTTCTACCATTGGCCATCTAAAACCTGCCGAATTGCTATTTTAGCCTATGGTGGGCCTCCTAGAACCTATTTGGAGTCAATTGGTGGACTTTGAAAAATCAAAGTTTTTTTTGAAAATACTTAGAATCGAATTTGATCGAATACAATCTTACTTCGATTTGAACGATCGAATACACCCACAAAAAAATCTTTGATTTTTTTATGGAATTTCAGTTGGTCTTTTTTTATTCGAATTTATTCAAGTTATGGGAGTTCAAAAAATCTGCCCCTAAAGGTCGAATAGTAAATTCGAATTTTCAAATTTTTTTTGGTGCCTAAATTCACATTCAAATTTGAATCCCCCAATTTGAATGTGAGATGCATCACACCTTGACCATGGAAACAGTTCTGATTCGAATATTAACCACCTAAAACCTGCCAAGTTAATTTACAATTCAATGGCAGAGGTTCATCAAATCATTTGAATATGTAAATTGCCTTCCTGACATTCAAGTTTTTTTATGGAGGGAAAACTCGATTTTATTATTCATGCAGTAATCTCAATGTTAGTTTATGGAGAGTTGTGTCATCAGCCGTCTCTCCTAATAAGGATATGCGATTATCTGATCATTTAGGGATATACAGTTTAAAATATAGTTAGATATGGTAGACTTAACGCAGGTATGGTATGCATTACTTGAATGTTATTCAGAAAGCTCTGAATTACAGAAAGGCCACCTCCCACAGACTCATTTTTAAAGGGCATGTAAAGGCAAAAAAATAAAATCCCATTTTTACTTTCTTTAATGAAAAAAGAAACCTATCTCCAATATACTTTAATTAAAAAAGGTGTACTGTTTTTATAAGAAACCTGACTGTAATTCTCCCTTCATTTACTTCTGTGAATAGGAATTGTCAGACGGTCCCTAACTGCTGAGCAGGGAAACAATCATACTTATGAACAGCAGGGGGAGCCCCCGCCTTACTTCCCAGCCATGCAGAACTCAAGCAGCTTTGTTTATGACGATCCCTAAGCAGCCCAGACCACACTGAGCATGTGCACAGTCTTAGTCTTGCAAAGATGTTTAACAAAGTTACAAGATGGTGACCCCCTGTAGCCAACCTTGAAAGCATAAGTTATTTTTTTGATTAGGCTTGTGGTGCAGTAAGTTCATGTTTATATTTACAAAATACAGCATTTCTAGCCTTATCCTATTTTAGACTTTACATTCCTTTTAATCAAATAAATCTAATTTTTAAAAATGATTTGCTATTTTTCTGTGATAATGAAACAGTAGCTTGTACTTTACCCCAAAAATACATTACTAATCTTTATTGTTGGCAAAACAATCCTATTGGGTGTTTCTCTAGTAGACTTAAGGTATGGAGATCAAAAACAGAAAGACCCTTTATCCGGAAAACCCCAGGTCCCAAGAAATCTGGATAACAGGTCCCATACCTGTACATGATAGTAGAGGGAGCTGTGCAATTGACTGTCCCCCTGTCTCCATTGCTACATAAATGACTGCTTTCTAATGAGATGTCTGTTAAACTTTGCATTCCCCTGAATTAAGTTCTGGTTCTCACGTGAATCTTTGTTTTTATCTTATTTTTTAGTATTAGTAGCTGGAGGTTTCTAGGAGTTTAACTTCCACAAGTGAAGCCATGGTGCTTGCTGGAGGTTATTATCTCTGCCATTAGTAGAGGTGCTTCTAGATGACCTGCTCATTAAAGAGATACATTTGAGCTGTGCCACATTTTCTCACCTACAGCCGTTGCTCTGTGGGGGCCCCACTGTGTGAAGAGCCCGGGGCAACCGCCTCTGCTTCGACCTCCTTAAAGTCAATTCTGCTCATAAGTCATCTGCATTAGGTTTTCACTTCTCGCTGCATCATTAGCTTATCAAACAGCATTCTTGTCACATTCATCTTCTAGATCACAAGATATTCATACCTCGTCTTCATTAAAACCATGTTCTAGATTCAGCACTGATCCCAGGCCGTGCTGAAATATTTCCCCTTCCTTTGAATTGATGCAGTTGTTTGGCCGTGAGGAAAGTGGAAAATGTGACTGTAGTCTTCTCTTGTGCGAATATATGATGTCATAGTTATTACTCAGCCGTGCCCTCTCTCCTGCTCTCTCTTTCACTGTCTTCACAAATCCCAAGTATTTCTTTATTCTGATATTATAAGATACAGGCCCTTTATATTCTAACCAACTCTTCTCAACATACCCTGTCCAAGTGTATACGAGATAATGTTTCACTACTGGTGATGTTACAGAGCATCACAAATTTACTGCTTTTTATATAGGTCAGGTCACCATATTCCAAGGGGACTTCTGCTATTCTTTCATTTCATTGTAGTTGGTGGTATATTTTTTTCTTATTTTAAATATTTTGGTGAATATTCCTACTTTGAAGATTGTGTTACATTGAATAATTGTATGAGAGATAATTTAAACAGATGCTTAATATGCTTTTGTTGTGTGCATTTGGGGTACAAAATATATGGATTAGATGATAGATAGATAGATAGATAGATAGATAGATAGATAGATAGATAGATAGATAGATGGATAGATGGATAGGTGGATAGATAGATGATAGATAGATAGAGAGATGGATGGATGGATAAATTATGGATGGATAGTGTCAGGGGGCCGGGAGCCCCCTCTGGGGAGTAGTCCGGATCTAGGAGGAAGCCCCTCAGGAGGGATCAGGGTCGTGGTATCCAGGGGTTAGGCAAGAGGATAATCAAAGTCCAAGCACAGGTCAGAAGGCAGGCGGAATACAAACAAAGTCCAGGGCAAGGCAGGGGGGTCAAAGGCAGGCAGAGTAACAGCGAAGTCCAGGTCCAGGCAAGGGGTCACTCCAAGGAATCAGGCAGAAATAACAGGAAAAACAGCAAGGGAACCCAGGAATCACTTAGGGAACAGGATCCTATTTTCGGGCGCCATCTTGGCGCCTCAGGAGTCCTTTTATCTTTGAATTTGGTGCCCTTGCGCCAGCGTCAGCGCGCCTGCGACCGTCGCGCCGTGCTGGCGTCACAACGCCGGCGTCGGAACTCACGTGGGTTGCCTGGGCGCCGCCATTTTGGATTCTTCGCCGCCGGGAGCGGACGCGACTCCTCGCGCTCCCGGCGGTCTTGACAGTACCCCCCCCCTCACGGGGGGCCTCAGGACCACCGGGACTTGGTTTCTGGGGAAACTTGGAGTGGAAGTCTCTTACCAAACGAGGAGCATGCACATCACGGTGTCCCTCCCAAGAGCATTCTTCGGGGCCAAAGCCCTTCCAATGGATGAGGTATTGAAGGGACCCTCTGGAGATTCTGGAATCAAGAATTCTCTCCACCTCGAATTCTTGTTGACCCTCCACAGAGACGGCAGGAGGAGGAGATTGGACACCAGAGAAACGGTTGGAGACGGTGGGCTTCACCAGGGAGACGTGGAACACGTTGGGGATTCTCATCTCTGGTGGGAGTTGAAGTCTGATGGCTACAGGGTTAATTATCTCCAAGATGGGGAACGGACCCAGGAACTTCGGACCCAACTTGGGAGATGGCACCTTCAAGCGAATATTCCTGGAAGAGAGCCAGACACTATCACCCACCTTGTAGGGAGGAGAGGGCCTTCTACGGCGATCCGCGAAAGTCTTGTGGACTAGAGCACTCTTCTCCAGATTAGACTTGGTTGCGGCCCAAATAGCAAGCATATGAGCTGCCAGATCATCTGCAGCCGGGACGTCCGACAACACGAAGTCCTGAGGAAAGGCTTGAGGGTGCTGTCCATACACCACCATAAATGGAGACCTTCCTGTGGAGGAATGACATGCATTATTATGAGCAAACTCCGCCCACGGGAGGAGGTCAGACCAATCGTCCTGGCAAAGAGACACGTGGTTCCTCAGGAACTGTTCTAAGGCTTGGTTCACACGTTCAGCTGCCCCATTCGTCTGCGGGTGGTAGGCAGACGAAAATTGAAGTGTTATTCCCAAGTCTTTACATAGGGAACGCCAGAACTTGGCGGTAAACTGGGTGCCTCTGTCGGAGACGATCTCCACCGGGAAACCATGCAGGCGGAAGATGTACTTAATAAAGAGTTGGGATAATTCCACCGCAGAGGGTAACTTCTTCAAAGGGATGAAATGGGCCATTTTGCTGAAGCGGTCAATGACAACCCAGATCACAGTATTCCCACCGGAGGGAGGAAGTTCGACAATAAAGTCCATAGAGAGGTGCGTCCACGGACGAGAGGGAACCGGCAAAGGCTGTAACAACCCGCTGGGGCGGGAATGGCTAGGCTTAGAAGTGGCACAGACATTACAAGCAGCCACAAAGTCCTTTACATCCTTGCGGATATCTGGCCACCAGACTAGGCGCCTCAAGAGTTCAAGGGTCTTGGCCGGACCAGGATGTCCAGCTTGCCTGGAGCAGTGGGTTTGTTGCAGGATGGCCAGGCGAAGTTCTGGAGGGACGAAGGCCATGCCAATCGGAGTATCTTGAGGAGCCGAGGACTGCCCAGCCAGGATCTGGTCGGCAAATTGGGGATACAGAGAGGCAATGATCTTGACTGGTGGAATGATTGGTTCCTGCCTCTCAGGGTCACGGTCCACCGGAGTGAAGCTACGAGACAAGGCGTCGGCCTCCAGATTCTTGGAACCTGGGCGATAAGTCAAAACAAAGTTAAATCGAGAAAAGAAAAGGGCCCACCTGGCTTGTCTGGGATTTAGCCTCTTGAGGGACTGTATAAACTCCAGATTCTTGTGATCTGTGTAAATCTGGACAGGAATTTCAGAGCCCTCCAGGAGGTGACGCCATTCTTCAAGGGCAAGCTTGACTGCCAAGAGTTCTCGATTTCCGACATCATAGTTCTGCTCTGCGGATGAGAACTTCTTGGAGAAATACGCACAGGGGTGCAATTTTCCATCAGTGGAGTGTCTCTGAGAAAGGATAGCTCCGGCTCCGACTTCTGAAGCATCAACCTCGATGCAGAAGGGTAGTGCAGGATTGGGATGTCGGAGAACAGGAGCGGACGTGAAGGCCTCTTTCAAAGACTGAAAGGCTTCTATGGCAGATGGAGGCAACAGGCTGGGTTTACCCCCTTTCCGGATGAGGGCCAGGATAGGTGCAATGCGGGAAGAGAACCCCCGGATGAACTGTCGATAATAATTAGCAAATCCGATGAATCTCTGGATTGCCTTGGTACTCAGTGGGAGAGGCCACTCCTGGATGGCCGACACTTTCACGGGGTCCATCTCAAATCCCTCTGGAGAGATAATGTACCCTAGGAAGGGGATCTTGGATACCTCGAAGACACACTTCTCCAACTTGGCGAAGAGAGAGTTCTTCCTCAGACGAGAGAGTACCTCCTTCACCTGGGAGCGATGACTTTCAAGGTCCTTGGAGAAGATCAGGATGTCGTCCAAGTATACGACTACGAACCTTCCTAGGAGATCTCGGAACACATCATTAACAAACTCCTGGAAGACGGCAGGAGCATTGCATAGGCCGAAGGGCATAACAAGATATTCATAGTGCCCATCCCGAGTGTTGAATGCCGTCTTCCATTCGTCACCCTCCCGGATGCGAATGAGGTTGTAGGCCCCCCGGAGATCCAACTTGGAGAAAATCTTTGCCCCTTTCAGCTGGTCAAAGAGCTCGGCAATCAGGGGCAGGGGGTACCTGTTTTTCACGGTGATCTTATTCAGGCCCCGATAGTCTATACAAGGCCGAAGGCCTCCGTCCTTCTTCTCCACGAAGAAGAACCCAGCCCCTGCAGGAGAGGTAGAAGGGCGGATAAACCCCCGCTGGAGATTTTCTTGGATGTACTCCTTCATAGCGGTAGTCTCTGCAGGAGAGAGAGGGTAAATGCGCCCTCTGGGGGGCATGGCTCCTGGCAGGAGTTCAACCGGACAGTCATAGGAGCGATGTGGGGGAAGGAACTCTGCAGACTTTTTACAAAACACATCGGAAAATCCCTTGTAAGTGGAGGGCAAAGTCTTTAGTTCCGCAGTGGAGACATTCACCTTCTCGAGGGGTTTTGGCGGAAGGCAATGTTGCAGGCAAAATAAACTCCAACGAGAGATCTGCCCAGTGGACCAGTCTATGGTGGGGTTATGCAGACGTAACCATGGAAGACCCAATATTACTGGAGTAGAAGGACAGGGGATGATGAAGAATGAAAGTTTTTCTTGATGCAGCGCCCCAACTTGTACAGATAGTTCCGCCGTGAACATAGTGACGAATTCAAACTCCAGGGGTTTGTCATCTATGGCGGTAATTCGCAGGGGTGAAGACAATGGAAGCAGAGGAATCTTCATGCGTTCGGCAAAGAAGGCGTCCATGAAATTGCCATCCGCTCCGGAGTCGAGGAAGGCCCTTTCGAAGATAGACTTACTTGCCAGGTGAATCTGCAAAGGAAGGAGAAGTCTGCGAGAATTTTCTTGATACTTCTCCTGAGGCCCTCGAGCAATGCCCCCTACATGAGAAACCAGAGACATACCTCGGGGTACAAAACTCTTGGCTTTGGCATGACAGGCGTTGGCAAAATGGGAATGTCCACCACAGTACAAACAGAGCCCTGCCATATGTCTTCGGAGTCTTTCCTGCTCGGAGAGGCGAGCTTTTCCTACTTGCATAGGTTCCTCCAGGGGAGACGTGGACACATGAGTCACAGGGACAGCGGGTGCTTGCAGAATCGGCCTTTGAAAGCGAGGGGCCAACATGGGAGAAAATCGTCTGCTGCGCTCTCTCTCCAACTGGTGTTCTCTGAGGCGGGTGTCCACCTTAATAGATAGAGCGATCAGTCCTTCCAGGGTGTCAGGAGTCTCTCTGGAGACGAGATCATCTTTGATGCGGAAGGATAGGCCTTGGTAGTATACGGCCTTGTAAGCGTCATCACACCAGGAAGTCTCCGCCATCAGTGTTCGGAAGTCTATAGCGTACTCATTGACACTGCGGCTTCCCTGCCGGAGCTGCAAGAGACGGGCAGGGGCGTTCGTGACCCGACCTGGAGCATCAAAGACAATGCGAAAAGCTTGGAGAAAGTCTTTAACATCATAAGTCACCGGGGAATTCTTCTCCCAAAGAGACGTTGCCCACTCCAGTGGCTTGCCTTCCAATCGAGACATCACATACCCCACCTTGGAACGCTCACTTGGAAACTGTGTGGGTTGGAACTCAAATTGAATTTGGCACTGTGTGGCAAATCCCCTGCAGGCTTGTGGATCCCCACTAAAGCGAAGGGGAGGTGGAATGCGAGGCTCACCTGTCGGGTAGCTTGCGTTCATAGAGGCTGCCGCCATGGGGGGATCACCAGTAGGTGGAGCAGCGGAGGGCGCAGAAGGCACTCGAGCAAGCAGGACATCGAGTGCTTGCCCAATGCGAACCTGCTGGTTTTCGTAGTCCTCCATGCGGGATGCCAGTCCGCGGAGTGCTCGTCCGACATCAGGTGTGGCTTCCTCAGAAGGATCCATGGCCCGAAAATAAAGTCAGGGGGCCGGGAGCCCCCTCTGGGGAGTAGTCCGGATCTAGGAGGAAGCCCCTCAGGAGGGATCAGGGTCGTGGTATCCAGGGGTTAGGCAAGAGGATAATCAAAGTCCAAGCACAGGTCAGAAGGCAGGCGGAATACAAACAAAGTCCAGGGCAAGGCAGGGGGGTCAAAGGCAGGCAGAGTAACAGCGAAGTCCAGGTCCAGGCAAGGGGTCACTCCAAGGAATCAGGCAGAAATAACAGGAAAAACAGCAAGGGAACCCAGGAATCACTTAGGGAACAGGATCCTATTTTCGGGCGCCATCTTGGCGCCTCAGGCGTCCTTTTATCTTTGAATTTGGCGCCCTTGCGCCAGCGTCAGCGCGCCTGCGACTGTCGCGCCGTGCTGGCGTCACAACGCCGGCGTCGGAACCCACGTGGGTTGCCTGGGCGCCGCCATTTTGGATTCTTCGCAGACAGATAGATGGGTGGATAGATGGATGGATGGATAGATTATGGATGGATAGATGGACGGATGGATGGATGGATAGATGGATGGATAGATGGATGGATAGATGGATAGATTATGGATGGATAGATGGATCGATGGATAGATTTTGGATGGATAGATTTTGGATGGATAGATGGATGGATAGATAGATTATGGACAGATAGATGGATGGATAGATGGATGGATAGATAGATTATGGATGGATAGATGGATGGATAGATAGATTATGGATGGATAGATGGATAGATGGATGGATGGATAGATTATGGATGGATAGATGGATGGATGGATAGATTATGGATGGATAGATGGATTATGTATGGATAGATAGATTATGGATGGATAGATGGATGTATAGATAGATTATGGATGGATAGAAGGATAGATGGATGGATAGATAGATTATGGATGGATAGATGGATGTATAGATAGATTATGGATGGATAGATGGATGTATAGATAGATTATGGATGGATAGATGGATCGATGGATATATTTGGATGGATAGATTTTGGATGGATGGATGGATGGATAGATAGATTATGGACAGATAGATGGATGGATAGATGGATGGATAGATGGATTATGGATGGATAGATGGATGGATAGATAGATTATGGATGGATAGATGGATAGATGGATAGATAGATTATGGATGGATAGATGGATAGATAGATAGATTATGGATGGATAGATGGATTATGGATGTATAGATAGATTATGGATGGATAGATGGATGTATAGATAGATTATGGATGGATAGATGGATAGATGGATGGATAGATAGATTATGGATGTATAGATGGATGTATAGATAGATTATGGATGGATAGATGGATGGATAGATAGATTATGGATGGATAGATGGATCGATGGATAGATTTTGGATGGATAGATGGATGGATAGATTATGGACAGATGGATGGATAGATTATGGATGGATAGATGGATGGATAGATAGATTATGGATGGATAGATGGATTATGGATGTATAGATAGATTATGGATGGATAGATGGATGGATAGATAGATTATGGATGGGTAGATGGATGGATAGATGGATGGATAGATAGATGGATGGATAGATAGATTATGGATGGATGGATGAATTGATGGATAGATTTTGGATGGATAGATGGATAGATAGATAGATTATGGACAGATAGATGGATGGATAGATGGATGGATAGATAGATTATGGATGGATAGATGGATGGATAGATAGATTATGGATGGATAGATGGATTATGGATGTATAGATAGATTATGGATGTATAGATAGATTATGGATGGATAAATGGATGTATAGATAGATTATGGATGGATAAATGGATAGATGGATGGATAGATAGATTATGGATGGATAGATGGATGGATAGATATATTATGGATGGATAGATGGATTATGGATGTATAGATAGATTATGGATGGATAGATGGATGTATAGATAGATTATGGATGGATAGATTGATAGATGGATGTATAGATAGATTATGGATGGATAGATAGATTATGGATGGATAGATAGATTATGGATGGATAGATAGATGGATATATAGATTATGGATGGATAGATAGATGGATAGATAGATAGATAGATAGATAGATAGATAGATAGATGGATAGATAGATAGATTATGGATGGATAGATAGATGGATAGATAGATTATGGATGGATAGATAGATTATGGATGGATAGATAGATGGGTGGATAGATAGATTATGGATGGATAGATAGATGGATGGATAGATAGATTATGGTTGGATAGATAGATGGATGGATAGATAGATTATGAATGGATAGATAGATGGATAGATAGATTATGGATGGATAGATGGATAGATAGATTATGGATGGATAGATAGATTATGGATGGATAGATAGATGGGTGGATAGATAGATGGATGGATAGATAGATTATGGATGGATAGATGGATGTATAGATAGATTATGGATGGATAGATGGATAGTTGGATGTATAGATAGATTATGGATGGATAGATGGTTGTATAGATAGATTATGGATGGATAGATGGATGTATAGATAGATCATGGATGGATAGATGGATCGATGGATAGATTTTGGATGGATAGATGGATGGATAGATAGATTATGGACAGATAGATGGATGGATAGATGGATGATAGATAGATTATGGATGGATAGATGGATGGATAGATAGATTATGGATGGATGGATAGATGGATAGATGGATGGATAGATAGATAGATTATGGATGGATAGATGGATAGATAGATAGATTATGGATGGATAGATGGATGTATAGATAGATTATGGATGGATAGATGGATAGATGGATGGATAGATAGATTATGGATGGATAGATGGATGTATAGATAGATTATGGATGGATAGATGGATGTATAGATAGATTATGGATGGATAGATGGATGGATAGATAGATTATGGATGGATAGATGGATCGATGGATAGATTTTGGATGGATAGATGGATGGATAGATAGATTATGGACAGATAGATGGATGGATAGATTATGGATGGATAGATGGATGGATAGATAGATTATGGATGTATAGATAGATTATGGATGGATAGATGGATGGATAGATAGATTATGGATGGGTAGATGGATGGATAGATGGATGGATAGATAGATGGATGGATAGATAGATTATGGATGGATAGATGGATCGATGGATAGATTTTGGATGGATAGATGGATGGATAGATAGATTATGGACAGATAGATGGATGGATAGATAGATTATGGATGGATAGATGGATGGATAGATAGATTATGGATGGATAGATGGATTATGGATGTATAGATAGATTATGGATGGATAGATGGATGTATAGATAGATTATGGATGGATAAATGGATAGATGGTTGGATAGATAGATTATGGATGGATAGATGGATGGATAGATAGATTATGGATGGATAGATGGATTATGGATGTATAGATAGATTATGGATGGATAGATGGATGTATAGATAGATTATGGATGGATAGATGGATAGATGGATGGATAGATAGATTATGGATGGATAGATAGATTATGGATGGATAGATAGATGGATATATAGATTATGGATGGATAGATGGATAGATAGATAGATAGATAGATAGATGGATAGATAGATAGATTATGGATGGATGGATAGATAGATTATGGATGGATAGATAGATTATGGATGGATAGATAGATTATGGATGGATAGATAGATGGATATATAGATTATGGATGGATAGATGGATAGATAGATAGATAGATAGATAGATGGATAGATAGATAGATTATGGATGGATGGATAGATAGATTATGGATGGATAGATAGATTATGGATGGATAGATAGATTATGGATGGATAGATAGATGGGTGGATAGATAGATTATGGATGGATAGATAGATGGATGGATAAATAGATTATGGTTGGATAGATAGATGGATGGATAGATTATGGATGGATAGATGGATAGATAGATTCTGGATGGATAGATAGATGGATAGATAGATTATGGCTGGATAGATAGATGGATAGATAGATAGATAGATAGATAGATAGATAGATAGATTATGGATGGATAGATAGATACTGCAGATTATCCAGAAAGCTTCAAAGTCTCAAAATCTATCATAGACTTCATTTTATCTAAATAATCCAAATTTAAAAAAAAAAAAATTCTCTGTAATAATAAAACAGTACTTTATACTTGATCCAAACTAAGATATAATTAATACCTATTGGAAGCAAAATCATCTTATGTTTATCAAGGGTCGAAGTGAATTCGAAGGAAATTTTCGAAGTAAAAAAATTCGAAATTCTACATACGTTTTTGGATACTCGATATTCGAAGTCGAAGTATTTCAATTCGATGGTCGGATTTCGAAGTATTTTTAACTTCGAAATTCGACCCTTGATAAATCTGCCCCTTAATGTTTCCATGATTTTCTTGTAGTCTTAAAGAATGAAGTTCCAAATTATAGAAAGATCCGTTATCCAGAAAACCCCCAGGTCCCATACTTTCTGCATAACAGGTCCCATGCTTGTATAGTGTACAATATTGCAGGGTTTAGTCGGCAAACAGAATATTTCATTTTTAAGAATAAAAAAACAATATCACATTTTATTATTGCTGGTGCTGTATAAGAGAACAATTATTGGCAATGTCATTTTGGTGTAGGATTAGTTAGTCGATAAAATGGGTCTAAATAATTTGCAAGCACTCTATAAACATAAAAAATTTACAAAAATGGTCAAATTCATCTGCCAAGCTGATTTTGGAACTGGTACAGCACAAAGTTCTGTGTTCTTGCTACAGTTTGCTGTAATTTCTCTGCATGCACACGGCTTAGAGGGAACATTGACAACAAGTGCATTCTGACATGACAGATATTAAGAGCCCTATTAATGTGAGGGTAACACACTACTAAGGTATGCATATGCTAAGCAGAGAAATATTCAGAAGTCACAGAGCACGGTCAGAAGGGTTAGGAACTAGTTTAATAGGAAGACTGAGCTCAGCAGGAGAGCAGGACAAGGTTACAGGCTGACCTTAACAATATAAACAAATGTATAGGAGGACGGCATAGCAAGATTTATTATTATTTCAGACCAAGAATTAATAAACCAGATATTAGGGAGAGATCTTACCAAAGATCTGCCCCTAGGGGGGCACCAAATAACTTGTTCAGAAAGGGAATGCCCATCACCCGCCAGACATCACCTTTGCTCTCTGTGGAATGTATTCAGCTAAAAATACACAATTCATCAATTTATTAATAGAGATGTTTATGAACGGGAGGTATAAGGTTACTAAAGCACTGAGACAGATAAAGCAATAAAAGAACATCTTGTTATTAAAGTTCCCTAATAAATACAATATTAGCGCACTCTTCCTCGCCGACACAAAACACAATGTTCTGGGGGGTTTTTTCAGTTTAGTGTGTTGGGAGATTTGGTATTATTTAACTGGTATATTGCCTTCTCTATATATTTACCTTAGAAAAAAAAAGTTTTAACTGAGGTGCAAAATATTTGTTTTATTTCAAGAGTATTTTCTTAATGATTCACTTAATATTGTCATCGCTGTGCCATTTCATGAAATGCTGAGAACATCTGTGATCCCCTATGTTTTCCCACAACGTGATCATCTAAAATCTGAATTCTAGGACTAATAGCACAGAAGTTTAAAGGAGAAATCGGAATATGAAAACCTGTCCAATTCATGTAAAAGTCAATGCCAGAGGTCCCTTTAACCATTTGAAGATGTTTTCTGCCTCCACGAATTTCAGGTGTTTGACACTGGTTTTCGCTCAATAAATTCAATGTATTCGAGGTTTTTAACCTATAAACTCAAAACAAACATTTTTTCGAGTTTAATTATTAGCAAATTAGCCAATTTGTGGATGGGAGTTAGGTCCAGTTTTGTTTCTGGTAAAATATGTGAAAGAAAAGGAAGTTTTAGTAAAAATACCCTTAGGGGGTTATTTTCTAAACTCCGAAAGCAAAAATCACAATTTTGTTTTTATATAATATTAGAATATTAAAAAATCACAATTTTTTCAGAATTTATTAAACCCCAAGGATGAATTAAAACCAGAATCTGGAAATCCAGCATCTCAGACCTGTCGAGGTTGCATATAAGTCAATGGGAGAAGTCCCAATGATTTGTTGATGTGCGCTGGGTTTTCAGGTGAAAATTCTGAAAAAAATCGAGAAAATTGTGAAAATCTGATGAAAATCCAAAAAAATTGTGAAAGTCAGGTTTTTTCCTGCAAAGCAAGTTTTGGGGAAAATGTAATAATAAAAACCCGAGCGGATTTGATCGGAGTTTGTAGCAGAAAATATTGAGATAAATTCGGACTTAAATAACCCCCCCAAGTGTGATGTAGAGAGGGATATTCTGAGACAATATATATGCAGTTGGTTTTCATTTTTTATTATTTGTGGTTTTTGAGTTATTTAGATTTTTATTCAGCAACTCCCCAGTTTGCAATTTCAGCAATCTGATATTTGGAGTCCAAATTCCCCTAGCAACCATGCTTTGGTTTGAATGAGAGACTGAAATATGAATAGGAGAGGGTCTGATTAGAAAGATGAGTTCGAAAAAGTAGCAATAACAATACATTTGTAGACTTACTGAGCATTGTTTTTTAAATGGGGTCAGTGACCCCCATTTGAAAGCCAGAAAGATTCAGAAGAAGAAGGGAAATGGTTCAAAATCCATAAAAAAGAAACAATGAAGGCAAGCTGAAATGTTGCTTAGAATTAGCCATTTTATACCATACAGCAGAGATCCCCAACCTTTTGAACCCGTGAGCAACATTCAGAAGTAAAAAGAGTTGGGGAGCAACACAAACATGAAAAATGTTCTTGGGGTGCCAAATAAGTGCTGTGATTGGCCATTTGGTAGCCCCTTTGTGGATTGTCAACCTACATTGAGGCTCTGTTTGGCAGTGGACCTGGTTTTTATACAACCAAAACTTGCCTCCGAGCCTGGGATTCAAAAATAAGCTCCTGCTTTGAGGCCACTGGGAGCAACATCCAAGGGGTTAGAGAGCAACATGTTGCTCACGAGCTACTGGTTGGGGATCACTGCCATACAGTATGGGACCTTGGGCTTTCTGGATCTGTAAATATCTATAGTTTGGATCTCTATGCCTTGTCTGCTAAAAAACATTTAAACATTCATTATCCTCAATAGGATTGCTTTTCCTCCAATAAGGTACAATTATATCTTGGTTTAGATCATGTAGAAGGTTTTATTATTAAAGTGAAAAAAAGGAATCATTTCCTAAAATTTTTAATTATATAATTTGAAATGTTTATGGGAAATGGTGTTCCTGAAATAATAATAATGGAATCCATACCTGTACTAAAAGTTAACTTAAAGGTGAACCAGATAAAAATACAGATAGAATTGAATGCAAGTATAAGATTGCATTCAGAAAGCTTGTATGTGGAGACAGCTGCATGAGAGGTTAATAGACACTGGGGGGTTATTTACTAAATCTTGAATTTTTCTCAAAAGAGCAAACAGATTTTTTTATATTCAATTTTGAAATCTGACATGGGGCTAGACATATTGTCAATTTCCCAGCTGCCCCAAGTCATGTGACTTATGCTCTGATAAACTTCAATCACTCTTTACTGCTGTACTGCAAGCTGGAGTGATATCACCCCCTCCCCCCCTCCAGCAGCCAAACAACAGAACAATGGGAAGGTAACCAGATAGCAGCTCCCTAACACAAGATAACAGCTGCCTGGTAGATCTAAGAACAACACTCAATAGTAAAAACCCATGTCCCACTGAGACACATTCAGTTACATTGAGAAGGAAAAACAGCAGCCTGCCAGAAAGCATTTCTCTCCTAAAGTGCAGGCACAAGTCACATGACCAGGGGCAGCTGGGAAATTGACAAAATGTCTAGACCCATGTCAGATTTCAAAATTGAATATAAAAAAATCTGTTTGCTCTTTTGAGAAATGGATTTCAGTGCAGAATTCTGCTGGAGTAGCACTATTAACTGATGCGTTTTGAAAAAAACATGTTTTCTGATGACAGGATCCCTTTAAAGAAAACTCAACCAAATTCCCATCCACAAATTTGTCTAATTTACTAATAATTTTTCACCAAGAATATCGGTATGAGAAAAAACAGAGTTTGAATTGTTAGGCAACAAACTCAAATTTATGGCGAAAAAACATTGAGTTTTCAAACGAAAACCAGAGTCAAATTCAAGAAGGTTAAAAACATCTTAAAATTGTTAAAGGGAGAGCTGGCATTGACTTTTACATGAACTCGACAGGTTTTAGTATTTTTGGATTCAGACTTTTAGCAGCTTTGGAGAATAATAAATCTTAAAAATTTGATGCTTTTTTTTCCTCTAAAAATTCAAGCTTTTTCACTAAAAAAACTTATATAAAAAAAATTTCGACCAAACTCTCAAACCCGAATCCCTTTAAGTTACCAATAATTATTCTCGGAATAATTGGTGCAACAAAAAATCACAACAAAAGCAAGCAGCAATTTAAATAGTGCAACTTTTTAAAATTGTTGCTCTGAAAACTTTTCGAACGAAAACCAAAGTCAAACAGCCCGAAACGCTTGCACATCATGAAGGCAAAAAACATTTTACAATTGTAAAAAGGACCATATGCCATTGGCTTTTACATTTTTACATGACTTCAACAGGTTTTAGTTGAAGCATTTTCAATTTGAACTTTTCCCCTTCTCGACCAAAAAATTTCACGGCATGGTGCAAGGATTTAGTTATGGGCTCAGAAGTCCTCGCATCCTCATAGTCATAGTTTAGTCATAGCTACAACATTTTTCTTCAATATTTTGCTGCCAGAACCAAAAAGTTGCTGAATTTCCTTGTCTGGTTCCCCTCTAGACCTCATCTTTTTGGGGCATGTGCAACATTTTTGTGAATTATGTAAAGTTTGTTTAGTTACAACACATTTACAGTTTAGAGACAGCCTTTAGATAGAGCAGATAGAGCAATAAAGAACCATACTTGGATGGCAAGATACATGTGACCAAGGCAAATGTGGGAATTCTGAAGCTTATTTACCGACACTTGTGAATTCCCACATTTGTCTTTGTCACGTGTATCTTGCCATCCAAGTATGGTTCTTTATTGCTCTATCTGCTCTATCTAAAGGCTGTCTCTAAACTGTAAATGTGTTGTAACTAAACAAACTTTACATAATTCACAAAAATGTTGCACATGCCCCATCTGGTGACCCTTGTGCATCAGGCACACTTGTGTGTAATACACCACCAATTATCTACAAATTCCCAGCCCATATATTTATACAGGTATGGGATCTGTTATCCGGAACCCCATTATCCAGAAAGCTCCTAATTACAGAAAGGCTGTCTCTCATAGACTCCATTTTATCCAATTTTTTTAAAAATGATTTCCTTTTTCTCTGTAATAATAAAACAGTACCTTGTACTTGATCCCAACTAAGATATAATTAATCAAGATTGGAGACAAAACCAGCCTGTTTGCATGATTTTCTAGTAGACTTAAGGTATGAAGATCCAAATTATGGAAAGATCCCTTATCCAGAATATCCCAGGTCCGGAGCATTCTGGATAACATGTCCTGTACCAGAGAGTGCAGGCTAGTGTGTGTCTGTACAGCAGCTCAGTTTCCCGATAAGCAGTAAATTTGTTAAACTCATATAAACACTTTCCACTAATGGATTGAGCCAATCCAAGTGATCAGATTAGTAAAATAACCAAAACTAATGTCCACAGCACAAAAACATGTCAGAAAACACAAATATTGGGAGTACTCTGGAGACAGCAGGCGTACAAATGTGATTGTATGTGTAAGATGAGATGTTTTTAGCTACCAATTACAGGGGGGAATGGTCACCCGAAACATTACTTTTCACCCAGGGTCATTTGTCTTGTGTCGGATGGCACCGCAAGTGCACGTTATTAAACCCAAATCACATCAAACCGTCTCAAAATGGGGAGACGAGGCAGAGAGAGAGAGCTGGGACTGCAGGAAATGTGTTGTTAATGAATTATGTGAGGATCCTGCTGGACTAGGGAAGGACTCTCAGGGCTGCTTTGAAAGGAGACACTAACTGGGAGAAATTCAAGCTACACTAATGTCAGTGTTACGTTACGGATCTTTGCAGTGCATGTAAAAAAGGAGTTCATCCGTAAGGTATATTTTGATATATTGTAGATAGTTTACTAAGAAACTTTGCTGTTGGATATACATTTTTTTAATCTTGAATTTTGATTAATTGCCTTTCAGGTTTTGTCTTTTACATGTGACATCAGCAGAGCTCTGTCCTCATTTACAGTCACATTGGTCCATTCTAGCCATAAGCAGGATAAAGTGATCGGTACTATGACACTATGTTTGACCAAAAAGCTGTTCATTTGAGTAACCCTAAAGTTTTTTTTTAAACTTAATCCAAGTGGGTTCAGCACACCATGAGGTAGAAAATGACCCAGGTGCTACTCTCATTAGCAGTATACAAAATATCAAAAGAGCGAGGTGCACACCAGGAACCTTTAAAGGGTTAAAAAATCTTTTCTTTATTTAATACATCTTTAAAAAAAACAGGTCAACGTTTTGGTCTTTGCCTAAGACCTTTCTCAAGACAATACATCATGTATGAAAAGATTTTTTAACCCTTTAAAGGTTCCCTTTATATTTATATATATATATATATATATATATATATATATATATATATATATATATATACACAAATTTTACCATTAATATTACCTAAATGTGTTGATGCTTAATAAATTAGGGGTAAATAATACATCTATTCAACCCCTTCTAGACTGTACATGCATATATGATTTTGCAGAGAGTCCTCTTGATGCCCACAAATGTATCTTTCTAGAGTATCAATAACTTGCCAGTGGAGGAAGGTTTCAGAGGTGGGACAATCATACCAATAGTGAGTTCATAGTGTGGCCTTTAAAACAATCAAAACCAGTTAAATAATAATGCCTCCAGCATAATCAACCAATTAGCCCAAGCAACCAACTGAAGGGAATAATGGTCCTATAAAATTAAATTTTTATAAACCAGTGGATGTACATTGCAGTGTAGGGACAATGATGTTCTATGCTTGGCGCAGAATACTGATTAAAATTAAATGTACTACAAGGGCACTGGAGACTGTGCATTGTACTGCAGTATCAGGGTAGGACCATTTGTAACCCCTGCATTATAGTATAGGATGGGCAGTGTACTGTAAGGAGAGTAGATATTGCAGTGAGCAGGGATGTGACATATATGAAGGTACCATTAGCAGCTTGGAGCTACTGTACCATGTGCAGGAGATGCAGGAAAGCATGCGCTAGTTCTTGTGCCGAAACCAAGTTTATTTTTTACTAAAACAAAAAAGTCTTTCACCATACCCCAAGACACGCTGCTTGATTAGTCAACACAAAACCTTTATCATCGACCATCTAATGCATCATCCATTCTTCATTAATGTAAGTATTAATCAGCAAGTACAGTTGCTCTTGATTTACTTCTACTAAATTTGTGGCCTCCAGGTGCATGGCCCTCATTTGGGAAGCAGTTATGTTCATGGCAGGAGTATGCATGCCCAGATTTGTGGGCCGGCCACAAAGACCTGTGCCTAGGGTTGCAAAGTTCAGGGGGCAGCATGCCGGGCTCTGGCCACATCTGAAATGGAGAAAAGTGCTGGCGATCGTGGGAACAGCACTGGAGAGGCAATGAAGAGTAGGTGAGGGAAATAAGAGCAGGACGGGTTGTGCGGGTGAGGGAGGTGTGAGGGGCCAATAGGGTGTGAGTGGCCCAGAATAAGCAGACTTATATTTATTGTGTTCATATAATCTACCCTTATACATATATAAGTATATATAGCACCCCATATTTGTGTCTGTAAGTTACCCTCCGATTTAGATTGTAAGCTCTACAGGCAAAGGACCTCCATCCTCTTG
This sequence comes from Xenopus laevis, assembly GCF_017654675.1. NCBI lineage: Eukaryota > Metazoa > Chordata > Amphibia > Anura > Pipidae > Xenopus > Xenopus laevis. The sequence goes on along the minus strand of NC_054380.1, from coordinate 115,850,256 downwards.
TCTCCTTGACACTTAGCTCTTAGTCTTTATTGTAACTGTACTTTGTATTTATTTATATTGTTTTATGTACTTATTTGTATTATTGGAATGACCCCTTATTTGTTATTCTAATTTATTATTCTGCTGTACAGTGGTTCATTCTCAAGCAGTGCTATATAAATAAAAAATATAAATAAACCCATGCATTTCATACATAGGCATTTAGTGCACACACATATATATGTGAATATTGAGACTGAAGAGGAAAGGAAAGCTGCTATGCCAGAGATCTTACTCATTCTGGCAGGAGTATAAGCTCCTTGTGGACATCAGGCTGCAGCAAATCATCTGGTGATTTCATCCCGATGCTGAATTTTTAGCATTACATTTTAAAGGGGATTGTTCGCATTCAAACAACTAATTGTTTCTATACAGTTCACCAGAAATAAAGACTTTTTCCAATAACTTTCTATTTTCTATGTGTCACCGTTTTTCTAATATTGAAGTGTAAATTGTTTCTAAAGCAGCTCTGGGAGGGGGGTCGCCGACCCTGAAAACTGTTCTAAATTGATCCATTTAGTTGATCCATTTCTTACATTTGTCCCTGCTGAGTTGAATCCCTGGGTTTCATTACAGGCAGCTGTTAGAATTGATACAATAGTTGCTAATACTCCAGAGATGCTGCTGAGAAATATTTCAACTAATTGTTGCAAAATTGTAACAGTTCAGAGTCTGCACCTGAATTACTGAGCTGCCAGACTCAAACATTTAATTTTAAACATAAAGTTTGGAAAAACAGTAAAAAATAAATAATGGAAAGTAAATGAAAAAAGTCTTTATTTCTGGGGAACAATCTCAAAACAACTGAACTGAAAAAAGTGTTTGGAAGGTGAACAACCCCTTTAAACTTCTAGCCAGACATCTGCCCCTTAAATTCCCCTTTGTAGTAGCAACCCTCATAGAAAGGTGTGACACGCTAAGTGAGTGTGAGCTTACAGGCATGCAGGTGTGCATGAGAAAATTCTTTTACAGTGTCCCCTCCAACCTTTCTTCCTTAAAATAGAATTAAAGCTTAACCAAAGAAGTAGGTAGAAATGTTGTACATTATGTTTTGGGCTTCTGTACCAGCCCAAGGCAACCACAGCCCTTTAGCAGTAAAGATCTGTGTCTCCAAAGATGCCCCAGTAGCTCCCCATCTTCTTTTCTGCTGATTCACTGCACATGCTCTGTGCTGCTGTCACTTACTGAGCTTAGGGACCCACTCACAATATACAGTACACATAGAATAGAAATGTCACAATATAAGGCTGATTAGTAATTAATACAGATAATTACTACATGGCAGCACAGAAACCAGTGCAATTAGCATCAGAATTTAATAATCAGCCCTGTAGCATCAGCTTATATTACAGTCCAACCTCATTTTCTGCTTGATAATTAGTGAAGACCCCTAAGCTTAGCTTCTCAACAGCTGCTCAGAGCCCACTGAGCATGTGAGTGTCACAGACACTTTCCAAGATGGTGACCCCCTGTGACAAATTTGAAGTCCTGGATCATTGCTGCTATTGACAAGCTGATGCAATAAGTTCATTATATAAAATATGGCATTTTTAGGCACATTCATTTTTAGGGTTTAGCTCTCCTTTAATGTGTGACAGAAGGATGAATAATGTACACCCCAGTGTTTAAAACTGTATCCATACAAGTTGGAACACGAACATTTACAATTACACAATTGAATGTAAGCAGTGCTGTTTACTCACAATCAATGGCTCCTATCTGTTGTGTAGTGTACAAGTGGGTATTTTCTGTCCAAAATCTACCCATAACAAGACTGACAGGCAGATGCCATTGAACAGTGGTGTAACTAGAGTATGCCGGCCCCCCTGCAAAAAAATCTTCAGAGGGGCCCAGCACACTCTGATCCCCATCCTCCCACCCATGCCCCGCCCCAGCCTGACTCCGCCCATGCCCTGCCCAACTTGCATCCCTCTTCCTCGCCGGTAAGAGAGCGACTGAGGAGGAGGGGGTTTTCTTATTAGCTATAGAGGAAGCAGACCCCAAAGTCCGGGCCCCCTGTTCCCTGGGCCCCCCTGCGACTGCAGCGTCAGCTTTCTCTATAGTTACGCCACTGCCACTGAAGGTTCCTTGATTTTAACCACGCCACTGGGTGCACAGTGCAGATGCAGAGCAAAATTCTTATATTTTTATTATGACTATAGGTTTTATTGCTTATCATTCACTTAAGGGTCTTTCATTAGTTATTTAGATACATGCCTGGTTGCTGGTGTCATTGAGCCTAGCAACCAGATCATCTAGCTGTTAAAATGAAGAACAAAAAAATTCAAACCAACTGCAGACCAACTGTCCAACTCAACTTGTCTCAGTTCATCCAAAGTTAAAATTCTTTTGATATGTCGAAGAGCTTTCTTTTTTTTATGTATGTGTTACTGATCACTAGCAGAGAGTGAAAGGGTTAAGAGAGCTTATAATGAAAGGCAACTTTGCTGAGAGCCATTCTAACACTGGATCCCCAGGCAGCACTGCACTTTGGATTTGTAGTCTGAAGGCATTTTAATTATTATAATTACTCACCTTAAAAAAAAAAATCAGGTGCTATATGGGAAACTGCACCAGAATAAAATCCCAGCACAATACATGTATTTTCTCTGCTAATCTAGCGACAAGGTCACACTAGATGTTGTAGAGAGCGGCTTGAGTGTGCCCCTGACATTCTGGAGGTAGAATTGAATGTGACAGAGCCCAGCACAGTCTGAGCCACTATCTGATAAAATGCAGCCACAAGGTCATGTCACACTGCATGGGCATATCAACTCTGGTTTAATCCTAAAACCAGTCGTATGTGCTCTGGAGCTGATACTCTTGCATGACGCCTGCCCTGGATGTGATCATACTGGTAGCTTTCCTTTGTGTTGACCTTCTTGTCCTGCCTGTCTATGTATTGAGTCACACTTGTGTAACACACTCCATGAGAGTTGTACATACCCCTGACTGAGTCATTACTACTCTGGGATCCTTTGGAGTGCAGGGATGCATTTTGTAAGGCAAAAGCATGATATCTTTATAATTGCACACCCTGTGATTCCCAAGAGCTTGCATTGCCTTTGCTTCTCTATGCTTCTCTATATATAAAATATCTGATGCAAATGAAGCAGTGTCTGGGGTGCAAAATCCCCAAATCTGTTATTATTATGAACAGAAATTTTAAATGGTATTCCTCACCATATCCGTTACACCCCAGCAATAAATGGGACATTTTATCCAAGTGTTTGTTAATTTGCTCTGATTAGATGAAGAATTAATACCCAATGCAACACAGCGCTGCGAAATATGTTGGCGCTATATAAATACATGTTAATAATAATATTAATAATAACAACAACAAAATATAATGACTTGATTCATTGGGTGCAGGATAAAAAAAATCCCAACTTCCAAATACAACATAAATGTTTAATTTACTCTGCATTATAAGCAGTGGCAAAACTAGAGAGCTACAGGCCCCCCTGCAAAAAAATCATCAGAGGGGCCCAGCTCACTTCGATCCCCATCCTCCTACCCACTTCCTGCCTCCGCCCACTTCCCGCCCTGACTCTGCTTGGACCCCGCCCACTCCTCACCACTTTCCACCCCATGCGGGCTTGCTCTCTGCTTCCTGCTTTTCCCCAGCCCCCCTGAGACTTTGGGGTCTACTTCCTCTATAGTTACACCACTAATTATATAACAGCAGTTTTAGCCCAGCTTAGTGGATTCCCATACTGTAGTCTCTCTTTAGGGTTTGTGGCAGACAATAATGATGGTCTTTTATCTTTTAGGTCCTTGGAACCAGGCATTTTGACTGCCGCTGTCACCCAATAGAAAACAGTAGCAGTTAAAGAAACAGTAACACCAAAAAATTATAGTGTCCTAAAGTAATGAAAATATATTGTAACGTTGTGCTGCACTGGCAAAACTGGTGTATTTTCTTCAGAAACACTACTATAGTTTATATAAACAAGCCTCTGTGTAGCCATGGGGGCAGCCATTCAAAGCTGAAAAAGAAGAAAAGGCACAGAATACACAGCACATAACAGATAAGCTCTGTAGTATACAATGGAATTCTTCAGAACTTATTTATTATCTACTCTGTGTTCTGTGCTTGAATGGCTGCACAGTTGTATCAGTTCAGGGCAACACTACATTATATTTTTATTACTTTAAAACCCTTTTTTATTTTTTGGTGTTACTGTTCCTTTAATCCACTCCTGACCTCCTGTCACTGCTCTTAATGTTGCTAAATGGTAAGCACCTATTTTTTTGCCACTTTGGTTTTAGGGTAGGGCGGCGGGGGCTGGGCCTTAGCATTACTGGGAACCCTTGCGGCAAAACAACATTGATAAAAGGACAAATTCTGTTCGAGCTTGTTAGATCTTTTTAGTTTATACATAAGTGATATCCAACCTGCAGCCCTCCAGTTGTTGCAGAATTATAACTAAATCTAGGATGTTCCTGATTTATGAATCATAACGTTTACCCAGTGCAACTGTTTGAAACTGAATCTTGTTTTGTGGAATGATATGCCATGGAAATGAATAGGAATAACCTAGTAAACATATTTATTAACATACTGAAGATGATAAACATAGCCACCAATTCAAAGCAGATTTCAGAAGTCTCATGCAAAAGCAAAGCTGTCATTAGGCAGCTGCACTGGTGCAATTTAGCAGCTTTGTTCATCAGCAGTGCACCAAAGGAATTTTTGAAGTGCCATATATGTATGCAAGTGTATTGAGAGGCCTTTGAACAACCAGCATGGGGGCCTATGGAATGCACCTTATCTCTGCTGTGGAACCGACTGTGCAAGAGAGTCTTTTTGTATTGCTGGTAATTGGCTGAAGTGGACTTTATGGAAGAGCTCCTACCAATACTCAGGGATACGCAAGAAAACATTGAACTTCACAGTTCACAGACAATGCTAAAACTGAGGTGAGGGCTTACAAAGACCCACTTGTCTCTAAAAAATGTTTAGTAGAAGACACTTTTGGTTGGGTAAATGCAGTTAATTGCTGACAGGGAAAATCCATTATAATACCATTATTAAATAATTATAATATTTATTATTTATATTCTATTATTGGCTCAAGAAAAATTCTAAATCCAAGATGCCTGGATAGTCTTCAACAATTAACCCACAATGGATTTTAGGATTGGTAGGTTGGCCATCCGTATTTTAAGTGGACACAAAACATGGTCCCAGTGTGTTTTACTTTCCTAATAAAAGACTCATCCCTGGTTTTGATCTAGATAAACTCTGTCTGTATTTCATGTTCCTCCTTATGTTCTCCAGAGCTTTTCTGCGGGACATTAGATGGTTCCTTCGTCTCCTCCATAGACATGCAAGCAGAGAAAAAGCTGATCTGCACCAATGCATTCTATTGCATTTCTGCCACAAAATCTGCTCTATGTTACATTCCAATCACGACATTAAGAATACACAGCAAACAAACCAAAATGTTCGTTTTTTCCACCAGCAATGAAAATGAGAAGCCATGGGGGACCCAGAAATGTGCAACAAACATGGGTGGAGGTTAATATTCGATTGCAGAGGCTACCAATAGATGGCTTTCCATGAATTCATATTTCTATACTTATGTACGGCAGTTGGTCTTTATTTGGGGAGGCTAAGCCTCACTAAACCTTCATTATTCCCTGCTTAAAGAGAACCTAAAACTGTGTTTATCATTCGCATACTCTCATAGTTGGAACAATTCATGCAAACACATTCTGGAGGTTAAAGTACCATTAACTGCTAATGAAACGTGCTAGCTGATTTAAGCATTGTTGCTCTAAATTTAGAATAAACAGTGTGTAACAGTAGAAGTGGCACATTTTTGGACTGGCTCATAATTTTTTGTGCAAATCCTTACTTCAGAGGAGATTAAACAGAGAGCTGCCGTTTGTAATCACAAGTCCGATGACAGATCTAGAGCTTAATCCATCTTGACACTTTCCATCTGTCAAATTGGTTTATGTTTTACCACTGAGATTCAAATTTCTCAGTCCTTAATTGATGCTTTTTTGCTACTGGGATGGGTTTCTAATAAAGGAGACGATCAGGATGCCTGGTCAGTAATAGACAGGGCAAACGGGAACCCTGTTTCCTGTAAGAAATAACAAGGGCTGAGTTAGTACTTTGCAAGCACCTACATCGGGTTGTTATAGAGCAGGGATCCCCCACCCTTTTTTTTTTTTACCTGTGAGCCACATTCAAATTTAGAAAAAAGTTGGAGCGCAACACATGCATGAAAAAAAACTTCCTGGGGATACCATTTATGGGCTGTGACTACTGGTAGCCCCTATGTGGACTGGCAGTCTTCAGAAGGCTCTTTTTGGTTGTGCTTCATTTTGAACTTCAGGCTTGGAGGCAGGATTTAGTTGCATAAATAATGCTAAAACTAAAACTTGCCTCCAAGTCTGAAATTCAAAAAGGTCCCTGAGAGTAATGTCCAAGGGATCGGTGAGCAACATGTTGATAGTGAACCACTAGTTTGGGATCACTGTTATAGAGTATCATGGGGATTTCTCTGAAGGTAACCCTCCCCCCAGATTGTGTAATCATTGAGACTGTATAAAAACAAGAAGGGGTTTTTGTGTGGATATATTAAGCTCCTTTTATAATAATTCATAACCTGTTCAAATGTGTTTATTTATCAAAGTACGAATTTATCTCAACATTTTTGGAAAAAAACTCCGACCAAATCCGAATGGTTTTTTTGGGCTTATTTATTAATACACTTTCCCGAAAATTTTGTTTGCGGGGAAAAAATCTTGAAAAATTAGATTTTCACGATTTTTTTCAGATTTTTCACCCGAAAGGGTATTGGGAAAAACCCAGCGCACATCAAAAAATCATTGGGACTTCTTCCATTGACTTATATGCAACCTCAACAGGTTTGAGATGCCTGATTTTCAGATTCGGACTTTTCCATCCTCGTCGTTTAATAAATTCTGAAAAATGTATGATTTTTTTAAAAGTCAGATTTTATTAAAAAAAATCACGAATTTTTCGTGATTCTTGCATTTGGAGTTTAGTAAATAACCCCCTTATTTCTCAGCTACACACACAATGCTGAGTACTGAGCCTGCCGCATTGTGGAAAACACTTTCATTTAACAGCTCTTTATAAAATATCATAGGTGCCCACAAGGTGGCACCATTCCATCCCAGGTCTGGCACCTGAATATCAACTGGAGAGGAAAGGCTGCCATTATTTCCAGCATATGACCCACTGGCCTGTTATTTCCCAGTGTCAGCCAAATGATTGGGTCTCAGGAGAAAAACTGTTTCTAAGGGTGTATGGAGTGAGTAACACAAAAAAGCATAACTATTATCTTCTACAAAGCAAAAAGCTGATACAGGTATGTGTATTTATAATTTTGCCTGCACCACTGCAATACTTTAATAAACACATTATTTATGAATTATCAAATGACAGCACACACACAGTATGTGTGAGCAATTTTTTTAAAACGAATTTGAGGGGCATGCCACATTTGTTTAAGGGTGGGCTCATGTATAGAGCATTAGAGGGTCTCCTCTGTCTTTATTATGGCTCATTGGACATGTGTTTGAATAAGTGGCCACTTCAAGCATTTGCACCAACATTACTATTAAAGAAGTCCATATGACTTTTATGTACCCGCCCTATTCAAATTAAAGGACCAGTAACACTAAAAAATTTTGTATTAAAAAATCCATCCCCCCCCACGAATAATAGGTCTACCCTGCATAAAGTTTATTAAAATCCATACTTTATTGAAAAAATACTGTTTGAAAACACTACTTCCTGTGTACTGCAAAACGGCGATAAGGCGACTCACTCTGCAGCTCTGCGCTCTGCATCTTCCCCCTAACCCGACTTCTGCCAAAACCGGAAGCCAAGCGCTACAACTGTAACAGCAGCCAATGGAAAACCTGTTTATGTTCCATATCAGGCAAATGCATATCTTTCCTTTGTATGAGAGCACTCCTAAGACGGCATGTTTATGCCTGACCTGTTGTATATGTTATATTCTAGCTAGGTTTATTAAGCCCAGAGTCCGCAGCAGCTCCGACTATTATTAATAGTGAGTAACGCCTTCCTACCTCAGCTAATTTTCACACAGTGCAACCATTTCCCGTCACAGCACAGCACACCATGTCCGACACCGAGCAGCTCTCCGTCTTCTTTCTCTCAGCCGGGTTATTACCTCCTGTCTACGCTCAGCTGACTCGCACTGACAACCACCCTTCTGAATGGCGGAACGCCGTGACGATTCCAACTACAGACGCCATGTTTGCTATGGGCAAGTCACTATCCAGGGACAACGGAAATAGAAGAATCGCGCGGAATGGAGGGAATGATGTCAGGGGCCTCTCCTGTGACGGGAAATGGTTGCACTGTGTGAAAATTAGCTGAGGTAGGAAGGCGTTACTCACTATTAATAATAGTCGGAGCTGCTGCGGACTCTGGGCTTAATAAACCTAGCTAGAATATAACATATACAACAGGTCAGGCATAAACATGCCGTCTTAGGAGTGCTCTCATACAAAGGAAAGATATGCATTTGCCTGATATGAAACATAAACAGGTTTTCCATTGGCTGCTGTCACAGTTGTAGCGCTTGGCTTCCGGTTTTGGCAGAAGTCGGGTTAGGGGGAAGATGCAGAGCGCAGAGCTGCAGAGTGAGTCGCCTTATCGCCGTTTTGCAGTACACAGGAAGTAGTGTTTTCAAACAGTATTTTTTCAATAAAGTATGGATTTTAATAAACTTTATGCAGGGTAGACCTATTATTCGTGGTGGGGGGATGGATTTTTTAATACAAAATTTTTTAGTGTTACTGGTCCTTTAACTTAAGCGCAACAGTGCTATTGAAGTTTTGTTTCACGCTAGCGCAAATTTGCCCGCGTTCGGCTGCTGAGACGCAACTTCGCATTTTAATATATTAACATAGTGGTAATGAATTTGCACCTGGTAAAGTGGCTTAGAGTGTGGCGAATCGGTCGCTGGTGAAAATTCGCACTTTAGTGAATTTGCCCCATGGAGTTTAGCCCGAAATGAATTGATAATTAGCTATGTAGGATGTGTATTTAATATGTGGCTGGAATCAAAGGGGTAAGGTGGCAACCCTCATGCATATATGTATCTGTGTAGAGAAATGGTTGTAACTGTAGCCATTACATGCAATTCTATGAAGCCTTTTGTTAAAACACAATCAATTTTGGGAGGGGTGGGTTAGCAGTAAGAAATAGAATTGTGTAGTTTTCCCTTTAATAAAATGCAGAGCCTTATACTGTGTTATATAGCGTTATTTAGGCATTCCTGTCTCCACTAATTTATTTCATTTCTGTAACTTCCAGTGCCGAGGGTGAGGCCACACAGTCATAGTAAACACGGTTTGTGCCTCGGATTCACTGAATGGAAAACAGGTGTCACTAACAATCATCGTGTGGATTTTTGTTTTTAAAACTGTGTGTGTGTGCGGTGTAAAGAGTGAAATAAAGATAGGAGAGATATGAAACCCACTGCACACAGGTAATTGAAAATAAAAGGGAAAAACAAAGGAAGAAGTATTTTAAGCCTGCTCCCTACAGAGTTTCCTAAGAAGCTGGAATTTTTGCAGCCTTTTACCTAGAAAACTCAGCTGGGAATTGGGAGGTTGAAAGGCTTGTAGTGGTGTAAGTGAGATGGGTCCCAGCTGCTGTGTGTTAGGGTCACAAATCCCCGCTTTCCAGGAGTGCAGTTTGCATTAGGGGGTGTACTGCGCCAGGTTGAAGAGGGACTGCATTTAATGATGGACATAACCCAAAGCAAAATAATCACTGGGTGGTTTCCTGAGGTTTAACCCTTGGCCGGGGATTCACCAATTGCCTTAAGTCTTAAATGGTGATAAAAGGCAGTCAGATTTATATTTGTGAAAAGGCAGCAATTGGATTTTTTTTAATGGACTAGCTGAGCTTAAATGAAGAACACATCAAGTTAACAACCATTTGTTTTCTCTTGGTTTTTATTGCACTGCCCTTTATTGATAAGCAGAGTTTAATGCATGTTCATAATAATAAATGCATATAGGCTCGTTTTAGGTTTCTTGATATCAAACACATAACCTTTCCACAAACAGTACTTAATAGCTAATTAGCAGTTGGAAAAGATGTTTGCTGCTGACGGCACAGAAATATGCAGTATACATGTAACTAATTGGCTAATTAAAGGGGTTGTTCACCTTGAAATTAACTGTCAGTATAACATAGAGTGATATTCTAAGACAATTTGTAATAGCTAGTGATGGGCCAATTTATTCGGCAGGCGCGAATAAATTTGTGAAAAAAAAATTTGCCGGCGTCAAAAACGGGCACCGGCGTCCAAAACGGGCGCCGGCATCAAAAACGAGACGCCGGCGCCGTTTCGCAAATTTTTCACCGTTTCGCGCGAAGCGAAACGGTGCAAATTCGCCCATCACTAGCAATAGCTTTTTACATTTTTCATTATTTGGGTTTTTGAGTTATATAGGTATTTTTTTTTAGCAGCTCTCCAGTTTGCAAAGTCAGCAATCTGGTTGTTAGCCCCCCCCCCCCATTATAAGAAAATTGGTGGCCAGGGCCCCCATTAAACGTCTTTGTAAAAAAAACTTACCCCCCCCAGAAGTTTAAAACAAATTTGGTGCCCAGGGCCCCACCACACAACAGGGACTACATAGGGTTACCTTTAGGGGGGCCCTGCCATGTTACACTTACTTCATTAGTGTGGCCCACCTGCTGTCAGTGAGCTGCCAACTACAGAAGGGAGGAGGGGAGCACAGGTGGCTGCATCTTCTTCCAGTGACAGCATTTTCTTCCCTTATTGGTCACAGAATTTCAAGTCCTGGTAAAGCTGCATGGTGATTGGATGAGCTGGAGGTGAAGTTCAAACCTCAGCTATCCGATCCCTGAGCAGCTCAACCGGGCTTAAACTCAGTGACCAATAAGGGGAAGTAATGGACAGAAGATACCTCCCCCTGTGCTCCCGCCCTGCCTTCCCGAAGTCAGAAGCTCTCAGAAAGCAGGGGGGCCCGGCTAATCAAGAAAGTGCGGCATGGCCGCACCCCCCTTACCCTCGGGGCCCCCTACAACTCTCCCCCCCAGTCCCCCCCTGATGGCTGCACTGGTCCTATGTGTTGCGCTTTCTTCCATTCAGCCGCAGGGGAGTACAGGAGTAGACGTACTCAATTATTATGAAGGGGGCTGTACTCACACAGACGCATGTAAGCACCAAACGCAGGTTGGGATGAAGCATGTTGCATTTCACCTGCGTTCGGTGCATACATGCGTCTGTGTGAGCCCCTTTCAAAATAATTGACTGCGTTTACTCCAGGGCTCCCCTGCGGCTGAACGGAAGAAAGTGCAACACAGGGGAGCGCAGGCAAAAACGGCCGTGTGTAAGAGCCCTTACAGAATTAAAAAGCCTTCATTACTTCATCACGGTTCAAATTACAGAAACACAACAATGTTTCAAGCTGTGGCGTAACTACCAGGGGTGCAGTAGGTGCAATCGCACCCGGGTCCACACCCCCTTGGGGCCTACTGGAGCTGGAATAACAGTTATCGCCGGAGGCTGGGCAGGGGGAGATTTTACAGCTCGCACGATTCAAAGGGGGAGGGCCCAACAGGGGGGACCTCGTGCCCATGCTATACCAGGGCCCGCTGGTGAGTAGTTAAGCCACTGGTTTCAAGCTGCTTTTTTTGGCCAAGGATGTGGACTGTATACATGTCTGATTTTAAAGGGGCAAGGTTGCAACTTTAAATTGTTTATTTAATACATATTGGGACATCTTGCTTTCTTTGTTAAGTGTAAATGAAATCTATTCTAGGCACAGGCAACTGCGGTCCACCAGAGGGGCTCCTAAAGCTGGCCATAGATGCAAAGATCCGATCGTACGATCGGACTTTCCCATCTCAAGACCTGCCACTAACCATTCTGATCAAATAAAGTAGAAAAGAACAGATCAGCTGATGTTCTGCCCCTGACAGCAATCGTACGAAAGTTATGTTCGACCAAAGCTAGTGACAGTCTCCCTCTGAAAATCGTACAATTGGCAAAATAAAGAGAAGTTAACGTCAGCCGACAGAAATCTTTTAACCTGTCCGATCGACCAAATGTCCGGACTCTCCACACACGAATCCTCGATTCGTACGATCAGATCTTTGTGACTATGGCCAGCTTAACACACCAACAGCAAAAGGCTTCCATTGGGGATGCACTAGCATTTGCATTACAAGTTCTGAAGGTCAACAGTTGTCGATCATCTAGACTGCGCCAAGATATGACCAAATGGCCAGATTATCCTGAAAGTTACTGTTAAGTAGTAGTGATAAGTGAAATTTTTGCACCAATAATGGATTTGCAATGAAATTTTGTGTTGAGCCACCAGCCATCTGAATAATACTCAAGGAAAAAGGATATAACCTTTGACTTTAATTAATTTTGTGTGAAAACAACAATACTTTCTTGCTGCACACCACTTACTTATTTACACATAAAGGCTGCATTCAATCCCAGGCTGCTTCCAAGTCCAACATACCTTGCACCTGAGGAAGGGGTTGTTCCCTGAAAGCTTGTGCTTTGGATTTCTGCAAATAAATGTGATTAAGGCAAATGTGCCAAAAACTGGTGTGCTTCACCCCTACACGCATTTGTGTAAAAAGCCATGAAAACGTCCATTGACTCCATTTTGTGCAACACCTCCCCCGCCACCATAAACCACTCATAGACTTTGTTGTATTTTGTGACTTATTTAGTGAATTTTTCCCACACACACAGGTTCGCTCACCATTGTTTTGTACAGTTAGTTCTAGAACTGAACATTTGCCTTACCGACAGTTATGGATCATTTTGTACAATTTTTGAAATGAAAGCAAAAAATAATGCTTTTGTTCTAAATACTGGAGTTTATTCCAAGCCTAACCAAAATTAAAAGGGGAAATCCAAAAAGGTCTGTCTGTAAACCACAAAAATTGTTGAAATACCCAGATTTCCAATTTCCAAGGTGTTTGCATATAAGAAACACATATAAGGAGTTTTTATGTCAGCTTTACCCCTACTTCTGACAAGTTGATTCCTCTTTCCTTGAAGGCAGAACGTGTTAATCAAGGTGATATTATTCCCCTTGTAGTTACCTATAGCAACCAAACATTTTAGACCAATGGTTGTTCATTTCTGATTGCTAGTGATGGGCGAATTTGGGGCGTTTAGCTTCGCCGAAAAATTTGCGAGTTTCCTGCGGACATTTTTTAACACAGACGCAAATTTGGATCGGTGTCCATTTTTTTTGACGCCAAGGAATTTTCACGGCGGTTGCATGAATCTTATAGACAGCGGCGAATCGCGGGAATTCACCGTGAATTCGCGCCTGCCGAATAAATTCGCCCATCACTACTGATTGATACAGGGATGGTGCAGAGTAGCTCCTATGTCTTTGAAGTGCATGCTCATTGTACATATTGTCACTCCCTTGTCAATCAAATCATGATGTCAAGTCTACTGCTGCATGCAAGTCTTGTAATATATTGTATACCTGGGCACCCACAAATCGGCACACACACTGCTGTCACCACTGCCTTCTGCACACTGTCCAGGGCTATGGCTCAGAGCTTGCACATTGACAAAGTATGATATATCATCTGCTTATCTCATGCCAAACAGGACTTGAGTGTGAGCTTCACACTTAGCTGTGATGTTGTGACAGCTTCATAACAAAGATAACAGCAGCCAATATCATGTTTAATTCTCTGATAGATCCTCTGTATGGCCTAATAGGAGACATTAGTGCAATTAGTTGACATTGAATATTCTTTAAAACATTTCACTGATTCATAAGGTATATTAAGTATAGGTATAGGATCCATTAACCGGAAACCCATTATCCAGAGAGTTATTACAGAAATCCAGAGACTTCATTTTATCCAAATAATCCAAATTTTAATAAATGATTTCCTTTTTCTCTGTAATAAAAAAACAGAGCCTTATACTTGATCCCATTTGAGATATAATTAATCCTTATTGGAAGCAAAACAAGCCTACTGGGTTTATTAAATGTTTACCTGATTTTCTAGTAGACCTAAGGTATGAAGATCCAAATTACAAAAAGATCCATTATCCGTAATGCCCCAGGTCCCAAGCATTCTGGATAACAGGTCCCATACCTGTACTCCTGTTTATTTTTTATATGGGAAGGTTTGGGCAATGGGCAGGTTTTAAAAATACATCTGCCAATGCACCATCGGCCAGTGCTTGATGGACTGGAGAAAGTGGAAAGAAACTTTAGGAAGGGAGACAGACCATGTATAGCCTCGCATACGCTTGTGCTCTACCATGGACATTGACCAATTGGTCAGAGAGCATTCCCAGTCTGCCCCTGTATGTCTTCCTATACGTTTTACTATAGGGTGCAAACTGTGAGAAATAATAAGACACCAGTTCATTTGGCATGTAACCACGTAAACATGAATGGACCAGGTACAGAGTGATCATTTTGGTCGCTGCTTTAGAGTTCCTTGCCTCATCTACAGAGCAGAGTGGTCCAATAAACTCTCAGTACCGTAACAATCCAAACAGACTGGTGTGCAGCAATGGTCAGTGTCAATGGTTTGGAGGAAAAGCAATGTGCCTGTTCTGCTAATGTCTGTCAGGTCTGAGGTTGCACGGTGACACAAGGATAAAGTAACAATTAGCCTGGAGTGATGCGGTGTTGAAACATTCCAGCAGAGTCTCTTGTCGTCCCCCTCCCAAGGATCCCATCAGATCTCCAGACCTTGCCCTCCTGGATGCAACACTAAGTGCTGCTGCTGAGTCCCACTTTCCATCTGGGGGGGGAGGTGATGGAGGCCAGGTGGCTGCACTTGGGAGCTGTCTGTCACTGGCTCCTGTAATGGAATGGGGGTTGGGGGTGCAGCTGTGAGACCCCCTTGTACAATTGGACTCGACAGCTGTGTGAGCAGCTAGGATTCCTCTCATTCCAGACAGCCTGGTCCTGTGGCAGCTCAGCAACACCTGGGACAGCCAGAAAATGTTCCCTGGGACTTGTGGGGGACACCCAATGCTTGGCAATCCAGAAAAGCACTTAACAGCTGGCAACAAGGGAAGCCTTTAGTGCACAGGGGGTGGGGGGGCACAGAGACTTCTTGTCTACATCCCTGCACATCTTAGGCACAAACTTGGGTTATAGAGATAATATTTTCTATGTATCCTCTTGCCGTACCAGTATCCACAGTAGCACTCTGTAGGCATTATTATCGGCAAAGATGAACAGGCTTCGCTGTAAAAAGAAGTCCTGCTCTTTATGACAGAGCTTCTTCATTTACCTCAGAGTTGTCCAACTTTATAGAGTTGTTGAACTTTCAGTATCCCCAGACACAAGAAGAGAATGGTAGCTCAATAGCAGGTGGAAGACTACTGGTTGGGCTCAGAACATTCATAAAAAGCTTGTTCCCCTTTTTCTCTGCTGACAGTCAGGTTGTGCAAACTCCCAGAATGATATGATGGCTGGCATTTCATCTAAACTCTTGGTGGTGCTTTAGCAGAACCTTTTCTCATAAACAGAACCTACTGTACCCATTGCTACTAATCCCATGTAGTAACCTGCTGTCCTCATCATTATTTGCTCTATAACTGCACAATGGTTCCTCATCTGATCACAGGTCTGAGGATAATCTCATTCGTAATGTCTAGTTTTAATTTAGGGTAAAGAAGGCATTTGCTTTTTGGCCGCCTGTGTAACCACTTTTGGCATAAATAGGCAAAATGTTAATAGAAGCAGAAATGATGTCTTGTGGTAACAATTTAGTTCTTAATGGGATTTAGTCATGATTTTTCTGATGTCGTTTTCATTTCTAAATTACCTTGTTTACACTGCAAATAATTCACTCTACAATAAAATTTAATTCCTGAAACAGCAAGTGTATTTTTTTTAGTTGTATTGGTGTGTAGGCAGCCATCTCAGGTCATTTTGCCTGGTCATGTGCTTTCAGAAAGAGCCAGCACTTTAGGAGAGAAATGCTTTCTGGCAGGCTGTTGTTTCTCCTACTCAATGTAACTGAATGTGTCTCAGTGGGACCTGGATTTTACTATTGAGTGTTGTTCTTTTATCTACCAGGGAGCTATTATCTTATGTTAGGGAGCTGCTATCTGGTTACCCTCCCATTGTCCTGCTAATGGACTGTTGGGGGGAATGGGAGGGGGTGATCTCACTCCAACTTGCAGTACAGCAGTAAAGAGTGACTGAAGTTTATCAGAGCAGAATTCACATGACTGGGGGCAGCATAGACAATATGTCTAGCCCCATGTCAGATTAAATACAAAAACTCTGTTTGCTCTTTTGAGAAACGGATTTCAGTGCAGAATTCTGCTAGAGCAGCACTATTAACTGATGTGTTTTGAAAAAAAAATTTTTTTCCCATGACAGTATCCCTTTAAGGAAAGTCTAACCTGCAGCCCTCAAGGTACAGTTGTACACCAAAGCTAACCATACCACAAAGAGCAGAAGTGGCACCAAATTTCCTACAATTACAGGGGCCCCTACATTGCTATCTTGGACCCTGAAGAGCCCTTTTCAATTTCAGTTTATAGCTAGCAGCCATGTTCCAGGATGTAAACAGAAGGCAGACATTCCTCCACTCTTTGCCATGACTTTGATCTCTATCCATGGAGATTCTTCTTAGGTACAGCGAGGGTCACTCTGTACAACCTCTTCAGGGATAAACTGGTGTAAACACAGCGGGACAGTTGTCAGCTCCCCAGCATTCACTAACTGATAAGATACTCAAGGGTTGGACAAGGAGCTTCCAGCCAGACAGAATAGGGGCACAACTTCACTCCTTTTTTCTGTGACATTGATGGATGGGGCAAGTACAAAGTCACTCTGAGACAACTACAAACTGTCCGAAAGGCTTGTCAGGAAGTTGCTGCCAAAGAAAATATTCCATATAGGGGCAGAAAAGTTGCTAAAGGCTATATGCACCTGATGATCCGTTAGGACTCCCCTTACTGCTGTCATATAGGAAATGGGTCTGTCTGTGCCTACATTTATATCAGTTACAATTCAATTCATACGGAGTAAATACATTTTTAAGTCACCATTTTATCAAATTCTACACTAAGGGGGGAATTCACAAAAGTGTCGGTAAAATAAGTAACCCAGAAGTGGCAGTCGACAAATTTGTAAAATGTCCTGCGAATGGAAAATTCACAAAGGCAAATGTTACCATCTCTGAATGTCTCGTAAGTCCGACAATTTTCTAAAATGTCGTATATCTTTTCATCGTACAAACAACATTTACCAAGACTTTTCAAAAGACAATTTGACCGACATTTTCATTTTGGAGAGCCTAAAGTGTCTGAAAAATTGTCGGTAAAAAAAATGAGTTTACAAGTAATTCATAAAAATGTCGGGAAAAGTGGCACCGAAAAAACCACGCCCACATTTAACGACACTAATTCAAAAGTGTCGTACATGTCAGAAAATTGGCGGAGAAATGCTCTGTCAATTTGTCGGCTGTTGCTATGACACTTTCTACGACATTTTAAAGACATTTTTTCGTTCCCGGCACTTTTGTTAATTCCCCCCTAAGTCTTGCCATTAGAAAAGTGTATGATATATAAAGGGGTCATAAACCCTCTAGACAAAGACAGTTCTATAATTATGCCCTTCGCTTCTATGGGTATTATGCAGTTGTTATGTTAATGAGACCTGAAATCTGAATTCCAGAACAGGCTTGTGTAGGAAAAAGTTTGGTGGCCCCTCCTTTAGAAAAAAGTCAAAAGAAATATTTGTCCAGAATAAAAGAATAAGTAAGGAGGGTGAGGCTACTGATGAAGATAATTGAAGATGGGAATTACTAACAGGAGGTATTATACAAACTGCCTTTATTTAAGTCACCTACATGAACTACTACAACCAGCTTTGTGGAGTAAGTTGTGCTCTCAGGCCAACACTGTGCAATTCTGCCTTACAAGAAATTCTTGCCTCACAGCTATGCTGGATGAGAGAATACCTCCCAACATTCCAGACTGGAAATGCAGGACATTTTAGGGCATTAGTTATACCCAGCCATACCCATTAAGATATTGAAGTAAAAGGAGCTCCGATCTGCTATTTGGTATTCTGCATGGATGGTCAAATAACACAGTATCCAAATGTTTGGCCCACAGTCTCCCTAGATAACTGCAATTGTGGGCTGTGTACGGGTCACTTTGCCAGATTTTAATACTGTTTAACACTCAACATATAAAGATATAAATCTGGAAGGCACTGAGCACGCACACTTATTGGAACACATATCTTGCATCTTAAATGAAGGAGGACTGCTGGAAATCATTACAGGGCACAAGCTGAGATATCAAAGCGATAAAGGGATAATACTCCAAAAGGAAGGAAAATATAGGCAGTGGTGCTTGAATATTTTGCAGTATTTTTTTCATGAAAATGGGCTAAGACATGATCTGTTTTTCACACAAGTGTGTCACGGCTCAAACAAAGGAGTTTTCACAGATCGTTGATCTTTGTGAAATTCCTGTCGATCAAACCAACAAATTTATTAGGGTTATATCCCAAACCCACAGACAGCGCCACTAAAGGAAACGTTAAACTAGCAGAAATTGTGTAGATAAGTCAAAAGAACTTTTGGGCTTCATAAAAAGCATTACATTTGGCAAACACTGCATTCGACCATAGGAACTTTATCCCATCTGGTAAACATTATAGTGGCAATATCATGGTTTGGACCTGCTTTGCTGCCTCTGGACCAGGATTCTGAATTCTGAATTGTCCCAGCATATTCTGCATGAAAATGTCAGGTTATCTGAACTGAAGCTCAATAAAAAGTGGGTCATGCAGCAAGAGAACAATCATAAACATAAAAGTCAATCAACCAAAGAATTGTTAAAGCAGACAAATGTTAATGTTATGGAATGGACAAATCCTGACCTTAATCCAATAGAAATTGTAGAAGGAGCAGGAAGTTAATATGAGGGAGCCCACCAGCGTGGCTGAAGCGGCTCTATTTTTAGGAATGGGCTAAAATATAATTTTCCTCAATAAATAAATAAATAATTATGTTTAGACTCAGATGGGTTCTCATTATCTAGTTTTATGATCTTTGTCAAAAACAGATCACGTTTAGGTCATATTTATGCAGAAATATTGAATTGAAAATAGTCACAAGTTATTATTCTGACTTTAATCTTGACATACTCATTTTTAGGTATTTACACCTAGGCTGCATTGCCTTTAAATAGTGGGTCACAGACAGCGGCATTTGAAGAGTCAGGGACTTCAATCTATACCATGGAGACAAATTAATGGACCATGCAAAGTCATAGGGGGCCTGAAGGTTATCTTTAGTCAGCTCTGTAAGAAAAGTTACAGACCATAACATTCTGGCTCTACAGGGGAGCCCCATAGAGTAAGTTAGAATCTCTCAATATCAGGACTTTAAGGCAATTAAGAAGACAGCTCTGAAAATATAAGGTACATAAAATAATCATCCAGTGATAGGGCCAAAAATAATACATGAACCAGCGTTGGCCTGGAATAGATATAAGATAGTTTTCAGGATGAAAGAGATCTGAAGTCTTTAGTTTGATCAGGTAATGGGAAGGTTATATTGCTCTGCCATCAAACTCTACTTTCTGCATTACTCAAGCTAATAAGTGGTGACAGACGGAGATGAATTCCATCTGTTGTTAAGAACATCTTAGAGACATTTCTGACAGTTGAATCCTATTAGATGTGCACTTCTCACAATTTCATAGAACTCAGCAACAGCAGATAACTTTATTCACCCGGCACTTAGTATTATTCTCCACTCACGGGGGGTCATTCCTCAAGTGTTATATTTGCCACATATTTGCCATTCTGTGCTGATTTCCTCATATAGTTTCATGGGGGAATCAGATCTTTCTTTAGGCTGTACCAAGTGCTGATGGGTCCAGTACTATTTGCCAGCTCTTGGCTGAATATAATACCACTTTACACAATGGTAGTTCCATACAGAATCATTAAAATTTGGGGACATCTATTTAAGACAAAGTTTAAGCCAAAAGATGGCGAAACGTTGTTTTATTTTATTTGATACAATGGCAAAGCTTTACACCCTGAAGCATTGGCCTGCCCTCTGTAAGTAACTGTATGTGAAAAATGGCATGCAAACAAATTAGGAATGCACTGAATCCAGGATTCGGCCTTTTTCAGCAGGATTCGGCCGAATCCTTCTGCCTGGCCGAACCGAATGGGGACAGAAATGACGCAATTTTTTGTCACAAAACAAAGAAGTAAAAAAATTTTCCCCTTCCCACCCCTAATTTGCATATGCAAATTCGAATTCGGATTCGGTACGGTATTCGGCCGAATCTTTAGCAGAGGATTCGGGGGTTCGGCCAAATATAAAATAGTGGATTCGGTGCATCCCTAAAACAAATAGATTACATGTTTCTAGGATCTAGGTGTTTTTATTACATAGTGAATTTAGAAAGAGGATATGGAAGCCTCATCCATAATAACTGGTACCACTTTCTTGAATAACGGGATATGAAGCACACCATCCTCCGGCTTTGCCTTTTAATCATTTTATTACAGCGGAAAAATCACACAAGCTTTCAGGGAAACCCCCTTCCTCAGGTGCATTACACACTAAGGGGCACATTTACTATTGGTCGAATATCGAGGGTTAATTAACCCTTGATATTCGACCCTTGAAGTAAAATCCTTCGACAACGAAGTCGAAGGATTTACCGCAAATACTTTGATCGAACGATTAAATCCTTCGAATCAAAAAAAGCTTAGAAAGCTTATGGGGAAGGTCCCCCTAGGCTAACATTGATGCTCGGTAGGTTTAAAGTGGCGAAGTAGGTAGTCAAAGTTTTTTTTAAAGAGACAGTACTTCGACTATCGAATGGTCGAATAGTCGAACGATTTTTAGTTTGAATCTTTCGATTCGAAGTTGTAGTCGAAGGTCAAAGTAGCCAATTCGATGGTCAAAGTACCCAAAAAAACCTTTGAAATTCGAAGTTTTTTTCATTCTAATCCTTCACTCGAGCTTAGTAAATGTGCCCTTAAGTGAACCTCATGCATTAAGCGCCCCTTACATCATGCGACTAATCACCAAATTCATTAACCCCTTAACATCATGATGCAAAAGTCCATATTCCATATTGTCATACAGTCTCAATTCTTTAGGTGCATAATTCAATACCTGTAATAAATAAATAAATAATTCATCTCAATTAAAAAAAACAGTTAATATATATTACAAATTCAATCCAATCTCAAAGTCTTTACATTATTTTGCTATAAAAACATTGTAAACTAAAATGTTCATTTAATCCCATCGACATACGAGAGTCTAATCTCTTTTTCCAAACTGCCTCTCTTCTTAGTAGCTGTTTTCGTATGTTGCCTCCTCTAACAGTATTTACCTGTTCCAATATTGTCCATCTTAGTTGAGAGACTGTATGTTTGTTATGAAAAAAATGCCTAGCTACTGATAATTCAGAAATTCTGTCTTTCTTTTCTTCCTGTATATTTCTATCCTCCAACTCAACTGTATAATTTGGTATTTTGCTTTTGTGTTCATTCAACCGCGTCTTAATGGATCTACTCGTTTGCCCTGTATCCACATGGGCATTTTAACATGTAAATTACTTCCTTACTATTACAAATAAAATGCCCATTAATCCTAATGGGAGAGAGTTTTGTAGGATGTGCTTTTGTCTCCCCTCTTATGATTTCATTGCAATGTGCACATTCTCCACAGCCAAATGTACTATTTTTAGGGGTGTCAGTAATCCCATATTCTTGTCTTTTTTTTAGGACCTTTTTTGATACATTTCTCCTATTGTTTTCTCTTGTCTGTATGAAAATAAAGGAGAATTTCTAAATAGTTCACCTACTTCCCTGTCTGTTTTCAGTATTTTCCAATTTTTTTAAAATTATGAGTTTTACAAAAGGTGTTAACCAACCACAGGTTGATATGAAAGGAATTCTAGTTAGTTTTAATTTATCTTGTTGCCTTTGATTATTTATCAATTCCTTACGTTCCACCTTTTTTAACTCTTGTTTTATTTCTTTCACTCCATGTGGCCTAAGGTTAGGATGCAAATGCAGGTGTGATATCAGCAGGGCCACCATCAGGAGGACACATGGGGGAGGGCTGAAGCCTCTGAAGCCAAATCCACGGAAGCGAGCAGAAGCTGCCTTAGAAGGTGCCATTTCCAATGAGAATGAAGACGATCGCAAGGCTGAACTTTAAAGATAAATACAACTAATGTTTTTTTAATCTTTGATGGGACTTCTGGCCACAAATGTGTTTTTTTTAGCTTCTATGGGGCCCTTGACCATCAATTTTTTTTAAGTTATTGGGGGGCCACCATTTTTAAAAAAAACTTTTATGGCTGACTCTTGACCACCAATGGGTTTTTTTTTTAACTTGTAGGGGGGCTGGCCTCCAGTGTTCTATTTTTTTGCATTGTACGGAGGGACCCTGGGCACCAATGGGTTTTAGCGCTCATGTTTTAGTGGCTTTTTAGTGTGGGGGTCCTGGGTGGGGCGAGTGGAGGTGGTGGGCAGGGCCCAGAAAATTTTGTCTTACAGGGCCCTGTGATTTCTGATGGCAGCCCATATATCAGGACCCAAGAATAACTTGATTTTCTTCAGTTTGAAGTAACCCAGCCAAATCCATGTTTAAGGGACACTGACATAATTAAAATGTCCATTATATGGATAAGTCATGCCACGGACCTGATTTCAGTAGTACAGGTATGGGATCCATTATCCGGAAACCCATTATCCAGAAAGCTACGGATTACGGAAAGGCCGTCTCCCATAGACTCCATTATAATCAAATAATCCAAATTTTTAAAAATGATTGCCTTTTTTCTCTGTAGTAATAAAACAGTAACTTGTACTTGACAAACAACTATATAATCAATCCTTATTGGAAGCAAAAACAGCTTATTGGGTGTATTTAATATTTACATGATTTTCTAGTAGACTTAATCTACGAAGATCCAAATTACGGAAAGATCCATTATCCGGAAAACCCCAGGTCCCGAGCATTCTGGATAACAGGTCTCATACCTGTACTGCCATCTGAACTTCTAGTGGCAACTATCTAAATGCTAAGAAAGTTGGATTGATTTTAATTAAGGAAATGCAGGAAACAACAAAACTCCCTCAATGAATTTATATGGAGACATAACAACTACAACTGACACACCTGACACTAGCTGGGGGTGATATGATGGATCTTTCTTGCTTGAATTTGCGCTAAATCTTTTCCCCAGAAATTTGCACTGGACCAGGCTGAACTAATCCAGGCTTTGTACATTCATGTGTCATGTAA
Source organism: Xenopus laevis (assembly GCF_017654675.1). Lineage (NCBI taxonomy): Eukaryota > Metazoa > Chordata > Amphibia > Anura > Pipidae > Xenopus > Xenopus laevis. Next base: position 115,826,867 of record NC_054380.1, on the reverse strand, counting down.
TAACAGCATTAGATTGGACAGGTCATTTGGGCAGGTGCTTATATCCATCTGACAGCAGTACAGCCCATGTAGTCATAGATATTCCCCTTGAATCAGTTGACAGTTTAGGGCCAGTGAAATGAGGCATGCATGTTAATCCCTATTCAGGATGGGCCCCGGAAGCATCTGTCATGGTTGGATGTATGTGAAGGGGTTACAGGTTGGGGCAAGTCTAATTTCCCTTTAGTGCGCAGTTATCCAGGTGTACTGGGAATCTTGTACCACTAATAAGGCCATTATCACAATTTTCACTTATATCCAAGTTACTTTCCTCAAGGGGAAAAATGCAGATTTAAATATTTTGCTGTGAACTACACATACTTCTAAGCCAAACTCTATATGCATATAGGGATCCATGTTAATATATAGGCAGTGGCTTGCTGTAAACAAGCTGAATTGTGCTCATCCATATCTCCAAAGAGGAAGCAAAAAAGTCATACATTGTTGATGTATATGCTGTGTATTTATTTCACCATTTTAAAAACCACAAACAAAATACTTCCTATGCACCCACAGACACAAAACAGATCAGACGACCCCTATCATGATCCCTGTGGATCTGCCACTGGAATCTGTGGCCATTCTGTAAATGTGGTGCATTGTCTGACAGTCACAGGCAACGGGGTTAATGGCAGGTTGCTTTCCACAGCAGTTAATAGGATGTAATAGGGGGTAATTCCCAAAATATTGATTACTGGTATTCAGTAGCATTGATGTAACGCCCATTAATTTTACATATATCTTTACTGTACATATTATAGTTTTATGGAACCTTTATTGTTAGGCAAGACAATAAATATTCAGAAAAAATGGTGTAAATTTTACTCCAGGGTAGTAACCATAGAAACCATAGTCAAATTTTGTTGCAGCGAGTTGATTTCTCATTGGCTGCTACTGGAGAGGGACATCAGCTCTGTATATTCCCATAACGTCATCCATAGAGCATAGGCAAGGACAGTGAAAGCATTCGTTCTTCCTCGGTATAATTGCTGGATCATATTTGTATTTATGTGGATGCTGGGAGTTGTAGTTCATGAACAGCCAGAGGGTGTAGATGTGAAATATCCAATATAGGTAGCGAGTTGATTTCTTATTGGCTGCTACTGGAGAGGGATATCAGCTCTGTGTGTTCCCATACCGTCATCTATAGAGCATTGGCATTGGCAAGGACAGTGAAAGCATTTGCTCTAGGCAGCCGGACTTAGACAGGGCATTCGTTCTTCCTCGGTATAATTGCTAGATCATATTTGTATTGATGTGGATGCTGGGAGTTGTAGTTCACGAACAGCCAGAGGGTGTAGATTTGAAATATCTGTAGCGCTTCCCAATGATTTGGCTATATTTAGAAACAGGCCACTGTCAAACAGATGGTAGACCCCCCCCTTAAGGGGTGGTGCAATTAAAGAAAAATCTAATATCTTACATTTTTTTCAGTTGACTAAAAATAGTGAAAAAGTCAAATTTTTCTTGTTTCACTCCTTCCTTTCTGTGTGTACCAACTGTGCCGATCATTATATCAATATCTCTCCTGCTAATTGCTCCTGTGCTCTGAGCGTCACATCCTGGGTCTTTGCCTTAATTGGGCAGATTGTTGGGATAAGAGTGGGTTTAAGAGATTAGAGCCAGGTGTAACATTACAGGAAAGTGCAACGTTAACTTCAAACACTCGTCAAGGAAAGGAAAAGCCTCCACCTCCTTCTGCATCTGACACTTAGTGACAATACAGGCGCCCACCTGCGTGCAGGTAACAGGCAAACACAGTGACCCCTGCCCTGTACAAAGCCAGGGGGCAAATTAAATGGGGAGGGGGTCTGGTGACTTGACTTTTTTCCACTTCAGAACAACATGTTCATGTAGGATGTATATATATATATATATATATATATGACTGCGAATTGATGCAGAGACATATATTGCTGTATAGATTTATAATGAACTTGATCTGGACATTCCAGTGGATGTTACAGGATTGGTTTACCTGCAGGTGCAGCAGTACCTGTCTTTCAGGAAGGGAATAGGGACCAACAAGGTCAGGGGCAAAACACTTTATTTATGTTTTCAGGGCCCCTTTATATATGTAAAATAGGATTGTTTGGCTGTTGCTGAAGTACAGTGATGACAGATTTCAGCTACTAATGGATTCAGGGAGGGTCCATTTAAGGACTAAAGGGCTGTGCTGATTTTACATTTTGAACTCTTTAAGAGTAGAGACAGACAAGAAGATTCGGGGAGATTTAGTTGCCCGGCGACTAATTGTCTCTTCTTCGGGCGACTAATCTCCCCGAACAGCCTTCCTGCCTGCTAGAATCTAAATCGCCGGTTGGATGGCACTCGTAGTGCTTTGTTTTCCGAAGTACCCAAAGTTTCTTCGTCAGGCGACTTCGGAAAAAAAAGCGCTCCAGGTGCCATTCCGCCCACAATTTAGAGTCTAGCCGGCAGGAAGGGTTTTCGGGGAGATTAGTCGCATGAAGAAGAGGCGATTTGTCGCCGGGCAACTAAATCTCCCCGAATCTTCTCTTCTGTCTCTGCCCTAAATATGAGTTTTAAAAAGAATAAGCCTAATGGGGCTGCTGAAATTTACTAGAGGTCTACAAGATACTGTTCCCATAAGCGTACCTATATATACGGATGCTGAAAAAATCCACTCAGGGCTATATTTTAAAAAACAAAACATGCAAATAGATCCAAATAGGGTAAGATTGTTTTATCATTCGTGTTCTGAAATTCCTCAAACATTAATTACTATGGCAGGTTACTGTGGTAGATTAAAGCTGTTTATCCTATAGGGCAAGAGCATTGTATCCTATGGGAAGCTATAGCATTACATTCTAAGGGAGGCTAATGCATCATATCCTACTAGATATTTTTGGTTTTTAAGTTATTTAGCTTTTTATTCAGCAGCTCTCCAGTTTGCACTTTCTGCAGTCTGGTTGCTAGGGACCACATTATCCTAGCAACCATGCATTGATCTGAAAAAGAGACCGGAATATGAATTTATATCACCCCTTTAAGCATTATATCCTATAGGAGGCCAAAGCACTATATCCTATGGGAGGTAAATCATTATACATTATACATTAAGTGAGGCTAAAGCATTATAGCCAAGGAAGTTAAATAATTATGCCCTGTAAAAGGATAAAGCATTATATCCAACGGAAGTTCATTACATCCAATTATATCCTATTAAAGGCAAAATAAGTGTATATATATGTGTGTGTATATATATATATATATATATATATATATATATATATACACACACACACAGACCAAGGAGGAGTCGGCACTCTCGATACAAGGTTCAAAAATGCCTGGGTGCAGTGTCCAAATTTAGTATCTATGTCACTCAAGTAAGGTCCGCACTCTCAGGTCTTAGAAAAAATAAAAAAGTTTATTCACATGGATGACTAACGTTTCCACTATTTGCCCTGGAGGTACAGAGAGGTGTGATAAGTGTCCAGTGTTTAAAGCTGCAATAACACACTGCAAACCTGAGACTCACTGAGCTGTGACAGGAGATCTGTCCTTTAGTATTCAGCATGACAGGACATATAACCAGCACTCTGTGAATACACAAACTGCTCCCAGGTTGAACTAGCAGCCACTCAGGGTGCCCGGAGCCGGAGGCAATGGGATACTGTGCCTGCTACTAGCAAAATGTTCTCTGTCTATCCACATCCGACACAGTCTGAAAAGCCCTTACTTATTTAAAGAACAGATATTCACTATCACTTGTGTGTCAAATTAACAAATGGATTAGAGATCCGGCTCCAAAACATACATTCCAAAGGCTACTCCTTATCATACATAGACTAATAAATACTTTATACAGATACATTGCTTTTAGTGCCCCCTCCAAGTCATTAAAGTGGACCAGTCACCCAGACACAAAAATCTGCACAATAAAAATCCTTTTCAAATTAAACATGAAATCCAATTTCTATTTTTTATTAAAGCCTTAATAGCTGTTGTATGCCCATTTAAAAATCTCATCTGTCAATCAAACATTATCTGCCCCTCCTCTATGCCTTAGTCAGACAATTACTTTCACTTTCCATTCAGCACTTCCTAGAAATCACTGCTGTCCCCACATTCCCCCAGTTCTCTAAAATATTTAATTGTGTAACCAGTACATGGGGATGGACATCAGGTCCCCCATTCTGGTGCACAAACAAGATTCTGAGATGATACAAAGCTTGTCTTAATAACAGTGTCCACAAAATGGCTCCTGCCTGCTTGCTGTAATTATGAATTCCCAGACTGATGGAAACAAGATTCGAATAATTTATATTGTGTAATTAAAGTTCATCCTGCCTGACTAATGTGATAAAATAGGATTTTGAATATTTTTTTTGGGTGACGGGTCCCCTTTAAAGGAAAAATAAAGTGCTTTCTGAGCATGTGCAGTGTCACTGACACTCAAATGATGACAAACTCCTGCTAGCTAGCTGTTATTGACCTGCTAAGCAGTGCTGGTACAGTTCAGTATATAAAATAAAACATTTCTATTCCATAATTATTTTTTGCCTTAAAATCTTAAATTTGCCTAATGTGATTCTTTTCAAACACACAAGGACACTAGCTGAAACATATATGCACTTAAGTGTATTGGGATGTGATTTGTGGGAAATATGATAAAATATGGCAGTAAGATTTAAAAACAAAAAACAAAAACACAGTCAGTTAATGGTTAAATGCTCAAAATAGTACATTTGTGTAGATGGAGATGAACGAGGCCTGCCTTGGTTTTACTCTTTCTTTTCTTTCTTTCTTTTCAGCTCTGTGTAACAATTTCTATGCTCCATTTATGGAAGGGCCAATCTGGCAGTGAAAGAGTGTACAAGTACAGATTCCTCTCTAATCTCCATGTAGATTTTGAGGACTTGCATTTTCTGCTTCAGTTCCATTTCTGAAATGTCATCTTGATTGGAGAGGAGCTCGGGTTCTGGGGATTAACGGAGCATCCCCTGGTTCTGCTTAGAGCTGATCCCTATGAGACGCTGCCAGTTGTGCTTTACAGCAGGAAAAGGTTCATCTAAATCACAGTTCGTCCAATCTCTTCAGTGTAGGTCTATATTATTAGGAAAGACTGACCAGTCCTCTCTGTGACTTCTATGATCCCACCGGTACTTGGTTAATTAGGGTAATTTAAAAATCATGGTGCCCCAAGCTTATCATTCTGCTTTATGCCCTGCTAACCCTAATCATTTTGTGGAAACAGAGTTTGCCTGAGGGGGACTTTCTAGCTCTTTCGCTTCACTTATATAGGTCTTTTTTGGGGAAAGATTATCAAATGGTAAGGGTAGGGACACACTGGGCGATTTGGGGAGTTTTAGTCGCCTGGCGACTAATCGCCGCGACTTTTCTCCCCGAATGCCTCCCCTCGCTCTGCGCCTGGCTAAAATGAAAAATCGCCTGCGCTAATCACACGCGGCGATTCGTTTTCCGAAGTCGTCCGAAGTTTCCTCGTGAGGCAACTTCGGGCGATTTCGGAAAACGAATCGCCGCGTGTGATTAGCGCAGTCGATTTTTCATTTTAGCCAGGCGCAGAGCGAGGGGAGGCATTCGGGGAGAAAAGTCGCGGCGATTAGTCGCCAGGCGACTAAAACTCCCCAAATCGCCCAGTGTGTCCCTACCCTAAAAGTGTATGGTTTTAACCATCAATAAATACACCCCTGGGTGCCATATTTTAGTTCAGGGATCCCCAACCAGTGGCTCTTGAGCAACATGTTTCTCACCAACTCACAGTGGCCTCAAAGCAGGTACTTATTATTGAATTCCAGGCTTGAAGCAAATTTTAGTTGCATAAAAAAAAACTATTGCCAAATAATGCCAAATAGAGCCTCCTTGAGACTGTCAGTCCTTAGAGGAGCTACCAAATAGCCAATCGCAGGTCTTACATGCCCCCACCCACACACACACACTCTTTTGTCATTCTTGTGTTGCTGCCCAATTGTTTTTACAATTAAATGTGACTCACGGGTAAATTCCTTGAATAGAAATGTAACTATAAACTGGGTAGAACAAGTTATGCCCAACTAAAGAACAGTAGAGCATCATTTACACTGGACACACAGGATTGGGCCTTTGCTATGTGGAAGGAATGAAGGGAAGGTATAATGGAGCTACAACTCACTTATGCAACTGTGTTTAAATAAAATATAAGGGTGCCAGGAGGTTCTTGCAGAAAACAAACAGAACTGATTTTATTCTCCAACACAATGTCTACAGGGCTTTGTACTTACGTCCAATGATGCAAAGTCGTAGCACAAGATGTTATATGCCAGGACAGTCTGAAACAGAGACATCATGTGACACCATGGGGAGACAGCTAGGTAAGTTTAAGGTTCACCTTCTAGTTTGTCAATGCCCCATGTGGTCCAGATCCCATACAGTAAAAATGGATAAAGGAGAATAATCTAGTGCCTGATTCCTTATTCAGTACCGCGAAACCTAGGGGAGAGCTACTCCCTGCTATCAATCCTTGTTGGAGCACAGACTGCTCATTAAACTAAATCTGACTCGCTTGCCGAAAAAGTGCTATAACAATAATTAATCTGTCACTGACCAATGTCTTATTCACAGGATCCCTGCTCCTTGTCCCTTTAGGCACAGCTTTCCTGGGGACAGATAGTTTTAGATGGTAGAACTGTAACGGAAATTTAAAAATGTTTTTGTAACTTGTATGAAAAAAATCGCACAAACAAGGGAAAAAAATTCAGCCCAGAACTTGACCTTTTTAGTAAGGATCCATTCATATTTCTTGCAAGGCTTATGGTGTAATCACCCTCTTCTGAAAAGTAGTTCAGCTTGTCACACTGGCAACACCGATTCCTTTCACTGCTGTGTGTCTGTGTATGGGAACGTTTCTGCACCTCTACCTTTGTCTGCTCTTGGGATGTTGGAGGCTCGTCTAATGTGTGAGATGTGGTTGATCTGCTATCCGTCTGCTTGCATTGTCTGTATGTTGTGGTGCGTGTCTTTGGGATTAGAACCCCTGATTTCCCTGCATGTTCTGACAAGGAGGCTCCTCGCACCTTCTCAGGCAGGACACGCCAGCACGGATAGCACATTCCAGGGGAGAGCAGTAAGATATTGAGATTCCTGTGATTGCAAGCTCAGCAGGCAGAATCCCTTAACTACAAGTTCCGTAGCCCTGTACTCAAAGTTAGAACCCAGTATGTAAATACCGATAGGAGCAGTGGAGTAATTACTTGCTGGCGGCCCTGGTACAAGATGGGGACCCGCCCCCTGCCGGTGCCCTCCCCGGTAAAAATCGCTGTAAAATCTACCCCAGCCCAGCCACCTGCAGTAACCGATATTGCGGGTTCAAAGGGGGTGTAGGCCCAGGTGTGATCGTACTCCCTACACACATGGTAGTTACGCCACTGCATAGGACGGAATTTTATTTAAAATATTCAGATTTACAATAAATCAAACAAGAAAAAATACATTTCATATTATCTTTTTTCAATAAGAAAAGCAAAATCCTTTTCACATTTTTTTTTATGTGTCTCTGATATTTCAATTTCTTTTGATTTAATAAAAGTAACATCTCTACCAATTGCCTCTGTTACTGATTCCACCGACATCTCTATTTGACTTGTAGTCATTCTGCACCTCATGTGCCACGGGTGATAACGTATAACTGCTATAATAATGTACAAAGTGGCTTTGTTTCTTTCACCAGTACTATTATTTTTGACCACTCCATATTAAAATTCGGCAAAATCTAAGTCTTTTCTTAGATTTCGGTTTCTTGATGAGCTCGAAACTGGACAATCTATGAGAAAGTGTTTTTGAGATTCATCCACTTTACAGCACCATAGACACTCTCTCTGTACCACATTGAGGTTTTTTAAGTTGCCTCTTACATACATCTTGCCCTGTAATGACAACCATACCGTGTCCCAAAATTTCCTTGGCATTCTTTTATCCAAAAGGAACTTAATACTTCAGGGCAATCTTTTACTCCTATTGGAGATGCAAAATGAGAGTCTATAATTTTTCAATATAGCAATTTTCTATGTAACTCATCAGAACTGATGTTCCATTTTTTACTGTTTTAACCATTTGTCGCAGATAGGTGGGAACAAGACTTTCTTGTATCCTTACCTCTTTCACTCTACCACCCAGTAGGCAATCTTTAATAAAAGGTGATGCCCAATTATACACTGATTTCCCACAGAGACTCTTTCCCCTGCACCACCCGTCCAAAGTTAAACTTCAAAAAGATGGTGCAGAAGAAAACCACAGGACATGGCATGTCCAACACTCCCTTTTTCTTCTGTAGGAAAGTGATCCCTCTTTTTACTGAGTTGAGCCTACTCCCCCAAAGCATTTGTAAGAAGAGGCTCTAGATCCGGGCATAGAAAGATTTTGGTAACAAGAAGACATAAGAGATAAAAAGGAAAATCGGAATTATGAAAGTCTTAATAATGTCAATCCTTTCTCTATAGGTCAGCTTCCAAGCCTTCCAACGCTGAACTTTTGCCAGACCAATATTCCGTTTTTCAAGATCTCCCTTCCCAAATTTGATCCCTAAGATTTTGACTAGATCTGAGGCTACTGGGAATTTCTCAAGTCTGAAACTTGGTTCCCCGTCTAAACTCCAAAAAGCTTCTGATTTGTCATGATTGATCTAAGACCCTGAGACTTTAGAGTAGCTTCTGATACACTACAAAACCTTTCCCTCCTCCTCAGGTTTTGATATTACTAGAGTTATATCATCCACGTAGGCGAGGGACTTAAAGGATCTGCTCAGCGGAAACTGAACACCCACAAGCCCACACTCCTGCAGTTTCCCCAAGAAAGGATCCAACGAGAAAACATACAGGAGTGGGCCCAAAGGGCACCTCTGTCTCACACCAGCCTTCACGAAAAGTCCCCGCCTTTCCAACCATTAATCAACGGAAAGCTTTTTGCCTCTTTATACAGAACTTTAATCCAGTTTATAAATTCTTCCGGAATACCGTATCTGTGCAAAACCGCCCATAGATATTCAGGATTGACTTTATCAGGAAGTATCTACCGCACTTCCAAGCTTTACATCTCTCCAGTGCTTCCCTTAGTGAAAGAATAGCCCCAAAGATACTTCTTTCTATCACAATTGAGAAGGGCAATCGGCCTCCAATTCCCAATGTGCCTTGAATCCTTCCCCTTTGATATCAGAATCAGAGAAGAAGATGTATAGATGGAGTCACTGGATAGGAGAGAATGACTATAATGCTGCCTGTCCAGACTAAACTAAAATTCATAGTAAAGGTATGGCACCCGTTATCCAGAATACTCGGACCTGGTTTTCCAGATACCAGATCTTTCTGTAATTTTGATCTTCATAGCTTAAGTCTACTAGAAAATAATTTAAATATTATATAAAACCAGGTTAACAGTTAACAGGTTTATAGATAACGAATCCCATTCCTATATCAACACTACCAAATCTATTAGCAGGTTACCCGGCTGCCCCCATTGTAAAACATAAGAATATAAGAGGCCACTGATGAATTCTTAAAAACTAATTAATCAAATTTGAGTTTTTGCTGCAGTTTGAGAACAAATATTTTCGAAGTTACGTTTAGCTGAAAAAGAATGGAACAATGTGATTTTTGTGGCACTGGAGGTTTTTTCAGCAAATTTATACAATCAACTTTTTCTGAGAGTAAATCGTAAAGAGTATTGCTGCTGTATTTTAAGGGATAATGTATTTTTATCAGGTATTAATAAAGGATTGACTCAAAACCACAGGTATCTAAATGATAATAGTTCTTCTACATGAGATAATAAAGCACCTGCCCATGTATATCCCAATCAATAGGTACTTGCTCATTTTTGGGTGTTGTTTCTTAGATTCCCAGTTGTACAGTGTATTTTGTCTGTTGGGAATAAGGTCAGTTACCAGATCTCATGACCACAGAGTTTCTTGCAAGGAACACTGATAAGAGATTATTTATGGAATGTCTGTGGTTACTATGGGTTTGCAGCTTTAAAATTAAGCAACTGACACCATTCTGACGTTCTATTTACTTGATACAGAGAGAAGTAAAGGCCTTCTGCCAAACCTAATATTGCTGCACCTCTAAGAAGTGTGTGTTTGCAGGGGCTTAACTATAGAGGAAGCACAACCAGGAAGTAGGGCCCCATGAAGTCCTAATTAATCTACAAATTAAATAAATATCAGTAAAACTGATCAACCTCGGGGCCTGAATAATAATCTGCAGTGGGGCCCCGTAATATCTGGTTACCCCACTGTGTGTTTGTGTCCATTTTCACGCATGTTTGAGTGAAATGCCACAAATTCAATTTTGTTAGAAAGAAACTATGGGGCAAATTTACTAAAGGGTGAAGTGGCGAAAGCTGGCAAAAATTCACCAGCTTGACGTCATTTCGGCACTTTGCCGATTTACTAACGGGCGCTGGCGTAATTTCGCCAAGGAGATAGACTCTGGCGCAACTTCGCACTCTAACGCCAGGTGTATTTTTATTTTATTTTACTGACCGTTACCTCTATCGCCAGACTTGCCTTCGCCACCTCAGACCAGGCGAAGTGCAATAGAGTAGATAGGACTTCCTCAAAAAGTCCCACAAAACGTTGGCGTCTTTTCCTTTTTACATGGTGATAGGCTGAAAAAGATCGAAAAAAAATTTGGGGTACCCTCCTTCCCCCCTACATTTGATAACATATGGCACCAAAACTAAACTTGTGTAGGGCAATACACATGTGCGTTGTCCAGGCGAATTTACGCCTGGTGAAGTGTTGCGATGTGTGCAAAGCCAGCACTGGCAAATTTTTGGAGGTGAGTAAATTTGCCCCTATATACTGTATGTAACATATAGAACATTTTCTTTGATACTGTTATTTACAATGTAATGATTGGTTAAGTCTGTGATTCCCAACCAGTAGCTCGTGAGCAACTTGTTGCTCCCCAATCCCTTCGATGTTGCTCCCAGTGGCCTCAAAGCAGGTGCTTATATTTGAATTCCTGGCTTAAAGGCAAGTTTTAGTTTTATTGAAACAAAGTGTACTGCTAAACAGAGTCTCCTCTAGCTGCCAGTCCACATAAGGGCCACCAATAGCCAATAATAGCCCTTATTTGGCACCTCACAGGAACATTTTTCGTGCTTGTGTTGCTCCCCAACTCTTTTTACAATTGAATGTGGCTCATGGGGGAAAAAGATTGGGGACCCCTGGGTTAAGTCATATGCCAATCAAAATGTAACAGGTACAAATGGCAGCTGAGTTCTCCTCTCTCAAACAGAATAGTTTCTGTCTTGTAACACACACATTTGCAGCTAGAATAATACTCACTCAGTTTTCCTTTTTTTGGCTCTTATTCGATACTTTCACTTTCAAAACAACTGTCCATCTTCCAGAATGGGCAGAGCATCTCCTCTATGTTGTGCTTAAAGGGGTGGTTTACTTAACATCAACTCTAAGTATATTTTACAATGTCCTATTCCTAACAACTTTTCAATTGGTCTTAATTATTCATTTTGTATAGTTTTTTTTTATTTATTTGCCTTCCTCTTCTGCCTCTTTCCAGCTTTCAAATGGGGGTTACTGACACCAGCCGCCCACACTGCTCTATGAGGTTAGAATTGTATTGTGTATGTTAATATGTATTCCTTATCTTACAATTGAAACCCTCTGCTATTCATATTCCAGTCTCTCATTCAAACCACTGCCTGGTTGCTAGGGGTAAACCAGATAGTTAATGGAAAGCTGCTGAACAAAAATCTATCTGGAATATGGAAAACCACAAAAAAAAAAATAACGAAGACCAATTGCAAATTGTTTCAGAATATCAATATCTACAGCATAATAAAAGTTAATTTAAATGTGAACTACCCCTTTAACTAGCCTCTGCACCACATATTAGGAGTAACACACATCAGTACTGGCAGGATAATAAAAGAAATAGTGCAATGAGATATTCAATATCAGGACCAGGGGCTATTAGAGTCCCATAGGAGTAGCCCAGTTCAGAGTCCATCCACTTACAAGGGGAAATGAAGAAGAAGACAAATGTTTGGAAGAGAAATATCACAGCAGAGTTTTGGCTTACAGAAAGTGTAACAGTTGATGTTCATATTAACTGTGTGCAACAGGATAAATAATACTGGGCCAAGCTGCAAGGCACAAAAATTATACGTTGTGCCTAGATTTTGGCCCATTTTTGGTAAATGAGCCCTAGAGTGTCTATTTGAAGAAGGGTTGTCACTCAGGGCCGTAACTAGGGGTAGGCAGAGTAGGCACGTGCCTAGGGCGCAAAGCTTGAGGGGCACCACCTTTCACTGCTGCCTACCCCAGTCCGGTCTGCAGTACTGCTCGTTACGCTCGTTTGTGTGCATGCACTCTTATGCGAGGGGGTGGTGTGTTCAGTCAGTGCGTTCATGTACGAGTGAGCAAGCGCACTGCAGAGGGGCAATTCGGCCAGCCGGGTAGCATGGGGTGCCCGGCCGGTCTGGCCTGGCCCTGTTGCCACTTTTCCCCGTCACTAACTCCAGCAAGGAGGAACTGGGTGGTGAAGTTACTGGGGGTGGTTTGGTGTTGTCCAGGGTGAAGCTATCACATGGCGATTGCCCAATCACCATGTCAATCTCAGAAAAACCTGCCCTAATTTTAAAAATAAGGAAGTTTTGACACCGACAGCCCTTCCAAAAACCAGACAGATGACAACCCAAATTTGAAGCAGTCTTTGATAAACATCCCATAAGCACAATAAAATCATATTCTATATACCTGTCCAGGCCCAGACTGGCAATCTATGGATTGTGGCAAATGCCAGAGGGGCTGCTGTAAGATGCCATATACATTTGTTGGGCTGGTGTGGGGACTGTTTGGACCTGAATAACAGTCCGGGTGTCTAGCTGTATTTCTATGTATGTGATAGCCCTAGAATGGTTTCCAAGAGAAGAGAGAACACTTGGTAAAGGTAGGTAAGGAGGTGATAGTACTTGGCCTGCAAGCACTTGGGGTATTTTGATACAGAATTTTTTTTTTTTTTTTAGAAGTTCATTCATCACTTGCTTTTTAACATTTTCTTCATATTCACTCTGCAACATCTTTGAGGGTTGAATTATAATAAAATGAAGGTGACAAACCATGAAGTACTGTATATATAGCACTTGAGCAGACCGTGGCCATAAAGTTCCATGAAGAGATTCATCTGGCTCATGAATCTGGACATACTGAATGGCCAGGTAAATTGATTCTTATTTATGGCCAACCCTGATGAGGGAGATGTTAATTAAAACTAGTGTAGCCTGTCTGACATAGAGAAGAAGTGTAGGGCTCTTCTTCCAACCCAACCGCCCATGTGTTCACTTTCTACACTAGCAATGTTTTTTTTCTCATTTTGATTTCTTTATAATTTATTTCACTCCATGGCATTTTCTGTCTGAAAATGAAAACATCCCCATGCTCCTATGGTTTTTTGTCTCTCCAATGGGATGGCTGCACCAAGGTGTCATGTGTAATTATGTTGCTGTAGTGTTGAAGCTGCAATAAACAGATTGTTCAATATCAGTGATTTCTCCGACCAGCTGGTCTCCTCCGTCCCACCGCTCGGAGATTACATGGCAAGGAAGGTTTTCATGGGTTTGCAGGTTGGCAGCTCATCCCGAAAGCTGGTGCGGATTTTCAAAGCGGCGCTGAGTTGCTCAGTGATACAGATCAATGGGGCTTGTATTGCATACACTAACAACATAATTAGCCAAATGGACAAGGAGAAACCTGAGTCTTCACATCACATTGGAAGTGATTAACTGCAGCCTGTTCCAAACCTCCCTCCATGCCCCTTGCATTGAAACATCCCTCCTTTCTCTTACTACCTGCACAGGATGGTTTAACCCCTGTAAACCAGAAGCAAAGAACCAGCAAACAGACTCATCTTTACACACACACACGCACACACATACACGCACACACATACACACATACATGCACACACATACACATACACGCACACACAAATGGAAGCACTGGTGTTTGCCCCATAATTAACAAATCATTTTCAATAGCAAAATAGCATATAATAAAGCAAATGCATAGCAAACCATACAGTATGTCTCATAATTATCTAAATATTTGTTTGCATATTTGCTGGTGCTTTAACCTGTCTAAAAGCAGGCACACATTTAATTTAAAGTAGAACCAAAGCTTAAAGGGCATTTAAAGGCAAAAAAGTAAAATCCCATTTTTACTTTCTTTAATTAAAAAGAAACCTATCTCCAATATACTTTAATTAAAAAATGTGTACCGTTTTTATAAGAAGCCTGACCGTATGTAGTGAAATTCTCCCTTCATTAACTGCTGTGGATAGGAATTGTCAGATGGTCCCTAACTGCTGAGCAGGGAAACAATCATACTTATGAACAGCAGGGGGAGCCCCCGCCTTACTTCCCAGCCATGCAGAACTCAAGCAGCTTTGTTTATGACGATCCCTAAGCAGCCCAGACCACACTGAGCATGTGCACAGACTGAGAATTAAAATAGGCCCTGACATTTCAGGTACACAGAAGCCCACTAAGCCCACACAGAGGCCCAAACAGCCCCCACCAGCCCACTAAACACTGACTTTCTATGGCACCTTATAGCAGCCCCTCTGGCATTTGCCAGAACCCACAGATTGCCAGTCCGGGCCTGGCCTTTATAGTGCTACACTAGCCTCCCTAAGTGGTCCTGAATCAAAAAAAGTTAGCAATAATTGAATAGAAGCAGTGAGATAATAGTCTCTGGGAAGGTACTGCAGCTATAGGGTAACAGATATAATAGGGAGAGACGGTGCCTATAGTAGCAGTGGGATAATAGTCTCTGGGAAGGGAGTGTGACTGTGGGATAGCAGGTATAGTAGGGAGAGATAGTGTCTATAGTAACAGTGGGATAATAGTCTCTGGGAAGGGAGTGTGACTGTGGGATAGCAGGTATAGTAAGGAGAGATGGTGTCTATAGTAACAGTGGGATAATAGTCTCTGGGAAGGGAGAGTGACTGTGGGATAGCAGGTATAGTAAGGAGAGATGGTGTCTATAGTAACAGTGGGATAATAGTCTCTGGGAAGGGAGTGTGACTGTGGGATAGCAGGTATAGTAGGGAGAGATGGTGTCTATAGTAACAGTGGGATAATAGCTTCTAGGGAGGGAGTGTGGCTGTGAGATAGCAGGTATAGTAGGGAGAGATGGTGGATATATTAGCTATGCAGGTCCAGACTAAGAATTAAAATAGGCCCTGGCATTTCAGGTACACAGAGGCCCAATCAGCCCACACAGAGGCCTAAACATCCCCCACCAGCCCACTAAATACTGACTTTCTATGGCACCTTATAGCAGCCCCTCTGGTATTTGCCAGAACCCACAGATTGCCAGTCCAGGCCTGTAGCTATGGGATAATAGTCTCTGGGAAGGGACAGTGGCTGTGGGATAGCAGGTATAGTAGGGAGAGATGGTGCCTATAGTAACAGTGGGACAATAGTCTCTGGGAGAGGACTGTGGCTGTGGGATAGCAGGTATAGTAGACAGGGCCGGAATTACATAGTGGGTGCCCTTAGGCCCATGCCGTTCGTCGCCCCTGTCCACTCCCCTTTTATCATCTGGACTGGAGCAATGGGGATTGGCGCACGGGAAATTTTAAAAAATGGCTGTGTCTCCAGCACATCCCCACTGTTTTTGAACCAATGTCGGTGTGAATGAGCAGCATGCTGCCCCCCTAAAATCCTGCCGCCCTAGGCCCGGGCCTAGGTGGCCTTTCCACAA
Source organism: Xenopus laevis (assembly GCF_017654675.1). Taxonomy (NCBI): domain Eukaryota; kingdom Metazoa; phylum Chordata; class Amphibia; order Anura; family Pipidae; genus Xenopus; species Xenopus laevis. The sequence continues at coordinate 115,811,077 of NC_054380.1, read as the reverse complement.
ATCCGGGCCTGATAGTAGAAAGATACTAACATCTCTCCCTAGTATACCTGTTAAGGTTCAACCAATTTCTTATCTTTTTTTTTTTGCTGGATAATAAGAGCCATTCTGAAATGGTTAATAGCCTAAAGTGGTGTCACTGAGGGGTTATCTACAGCTCTCACCTCCCTGCAGACCCCAAAACCCAGATGTGCCTTGGAAGGCTAAATAGATTTTAATAAAATGAAATGTGATCTGCGCAGAGTAATCCTGCAGGGAGGGGAAGAGCCTAGGACCAGCAATGATTACTTAGTAGAGTATGTGTGTTTGTATATATATATATATATATATATATATATATATAAACATACGAGTGACGGCACTCCCAGAAGAACAAAAGGTTGAAATAGGCAATGTTGCTAATAAAATAAGGTTTATTAGATCCATCTAATAAACCTTATTTTATTAGCAACATTGCCTATTTCAACCTTTTGTTCTTCTGGGAGTGCCGTCACTCGTATGTTTATAGAACTGAACCTGATATCGCATTGGCACCCAGGCTTCTTACTACTTATGGTTGTGCGTTCCACTCGATGTATCTATATATATATATATATATATATACACACTTTAGAACATTACACAGATAATGTTCAATACAGATGGATTACTAATTGTGTTTTTATTAAAAGGATTAAAATGGCACATGTACACATAAAACAGGTACGGTTGCCCAACTATACCAAACACTATCCATGTACAATCTACTATACATATTGATCAGTTATAAATATTGTATATACCATATCAGTCAGCACTTCCAAGGATATTTATTCAATATCCATACTGATCAAATAATCCACTAGAAAAACTGTCCAAAAAAAAGCAAGTATTGTCCATATACTTGTAAGGAAAAGGGGTCGGTGTAGTTGGCTAAGGGCAACTTCAAGCACAATTGCCATGTCTTTTTACACACAATACAGAATTTTTTCCTCCTATGATTGTTGTTCCTTTGTGGTCTCCAGGGGGAGTTGCACTTGACACAACTGGACACAAAAATAAAAAAGTCCACTTGGCATAATTTCTGTTGTGAGACTGACATGAGTTCCCTTCCTAATCTTAGTGCAACTACATTGTGGTAATTGGCACATGCCACTGTGCAAACCCTGGAGCTAATGCCAACCCATGAACTAAGTTCCCATTTGTTGACTGGAGCAACTGCCTAAAATGTGGAATAGGAGGCAGACAGTGGCACGAGAACAAATATATAAAAGTGCACATGTAGGCGCAAGTACCTATAATGAATGGGAGTTTGGTTCATCTGACTGTGGCCAAGTCAGTTGTAACTTAGAAATGACCCCTAATGTCTCAGGCCACTCCTAATTTTGTGCGACTGACTCGAGAAACTCCCGAAGCCCCAGATAATGTGACTGTGTAAAATTGATTGTCTGGCCATTAGTTAAAGGGGTTATTCACCTTTTTTTAATTCAGTTGTTTTCAGATTGTTCACCAGACTTTTTTCAATTACTTTCCATCTTTTATTTTTGACAGTTTTTCCAAAATTGAAGTTTAAAGTTTAATGTCTGGTGTCCGGTTTAATCTCTGGTGTTTCAGTCTGGTAGCTCTTGTGATTTTCTTTATTTATTTTTTGGTTTGCTGCAATTTTACCGGATCACGGCAAAATCCTGGACTCAAATTTTATTAAATAGTGTAAATAGATGCTAATCAGTATGAGGCACAATACCCCCGATGGCACAGCAACAATTTGTTATTTTTTATTTATTTTTTATCATAGTTTCAAAATAATATCAATATTTATTAGAATAAAGTTATACAGTATATATGGTATATATATGCAGTTACTGTTTTTGGTTATGACAAAAGTGTGATTGGAATCAGGTTCTCGCTGTTGGTGCATAACGCGGGCAGCTGGGTTGTATCTAAGCAGGATCTGCACATGGAAGCCTGTTATATATGTACACAAGGGACAGGATTGTTCTAGCAAGAGCTTACAATCTAGGTGCACATGGATGGCCCTTATCCCATAGGAACCCCTCAGTTTCATGCTGATCTTGTTAGAAGCCCCCTGCCTTTCCCAATATGTGCAGGAATTCCTGGTTCAACAAACAAACATTCCCAGGTCTTCCTGTCCTGCGTTCAATGTGTGACCAGACCCGGTTTCCAGCAGAGATCATAGGAAGGACCCTCACTTTTATCCAGTGCAAACTGCCCTTCTAATCCCCATCCCAAGCAGCAGAAGCACCCGGATGACATGGATAGTGCTATTAAACTGCAGGCTGTGTTCATCATCAGCGCCCACACAGACTCACTGCAGTGTGATTTTGCACAGCTTGATCTTCAGTATAGTGCAAATTGCACAAAGTGTTAAGAAATAGGCTCTTATTATGTGCAAACAGATTCGTGCCTTCATTGTTATGTTTATTCACAATATACAGATGCCCCGAATCACTGAATAACCCAGCATCACAATAATGACGGTTTTAGGCAAGAAATCCCAGTGCCATTTCAAAGGGGAACTTAATACATTCCTTTAGATTTTATGCAGAAATGTATCTCACTCTTTATGATTCAAAGACATATATTGAAGCACAAATCAAAAATAGAAAATAATTACAAGAAGTCATTTCTTATGTTGTACTGCAAGTATAGGATTGGTTATCTGGAAACCTGCAATTCACAAAGCTCTGAATTAAGGGAAAGTCATCTCCCACAGACTCCATTTTATTCAAATCATCCATCTTTTTAAAAATGATTTCCTATTTCTCTGTAAAAATAACATTGTACCTTGTTCTTGATCCAATCTAAGATATAATCAATCCTTATGGGAGGTGAAATAAATCTATTAGGTTTATTTAATATTTAAATGTTTTGTTTTTTAGCAGATTTAAGGAATGGTGATCCAAATTACAGAAAGACCCCCTATGCAGAAACCCCAGGTCCCAAGCCTTTAGACTAACAGGACCCATACCTGTATACAGTGCTGTAACTAGATGTTTAGGTCCCCCATCATATGCAGAGGTTGCTCTGTATTACCAATATATATTAAAATGACTCATTAATTAGGGACTCATGGGGCCCCCTATACCCCTGCCTCCCCCTTTAGTTGCAGGATCTGCTTACTCTGTAGTTATACCCGTGCCTGGATATAAAAATATTATGTTTTATGAAGGAAAACTAACAATATAGGATAGGAGAGCAGGTATCCAAGTCACAGGCAAGAAATAATTGACTAATGAGAGCTACATGTATAAGGGAAAACTTGTTGTTGTCTAATAAACATTTCTGTGAAGAAATAAATAGGAATTTTCCCCCGGGACATAAGAGCTGATTGTATTGAGAGTGCCCGAGTAGCTTATTACACAAATAAAACAAAAATCTTTTAGTAGAACTGAGATACATGTTGATGTTGAGTTCTGCTGAATGTTTACTTCTTTTGACATACATGGCTACCTGTTTTAGTTCAGATTGGATTTCCAGGGACCAAAAGAAGCTTGATTCAGTATCTAGCAGTCTCAAGAGCAGGGGTCCCAGGACTTTTTTACCTGTGAGCCACATTCAAATGGAAATAAAAACTTGCCTTCAAGCCTGGAATTCAAAAATAAACACCTGCTTTGAGGCCTCGGGGAGCAACATCGAAAGGGGTTGGAGAGCAACATGTTTCTCATGAGCCACTGGTTGGGGATCACTGCTCTAGTGAACAAGTTCCTTCAAATTGTACGAGTTCTTCCAGGGGTTCCTTGGGACCCACAGTATGTTTTCAGACCATAAATTGACCTAAGATTTTTAGAAGGTTAATGTTGGTCACGATGCTCCAAGAACTAAAAGAGCTTTAAGGGCTGAACGTTCTTATTAACCTATTGGTGCACATTTCTACATTCTTTACTGCATATTCCCATCATTCTGCCACATACATGCTTCTGATCCTTTTTACTGCATTTGCTTACACTGTAAATTGTAATCATTCTATTCTTTGCATTTAACCTATACAGGTTCTGGCCATTTTACCCATTCCAAACTGCACATTCTATCCTGTACATTCTCACCTTTTTCATTCCCACCAGTCTATCTCTGTGACATGACAAGTTGTTACTAGGATCCCCCAAAAGATCAGATCCTCATCGTGAGACCACGATTTTCTCAGAACGATCGTACGAATTTACCATCAACTAAAAAGACCAATTTGCCAGGAAAACAAAGGGGAGCTGCCTGCTTGGCCCTGCAAACATAGATAGATTGCACTGGGACCGACAAAGATTTTTTGACCTGGCCGATCAATTTCCTGACAGATGTCGGCCGAAAAATCGTAAGATGTACGATCGTTCGAATCCCACTAACCGCACGATAATTTCGAAGGATTGGTCGGACTTCCCTAAAATCGGTTGTTCAGCAAGAAGAATCGTCGCATCTATGGGGAGCTTAATGACAGTAAAAAGCACTCAACCAATCTGCCCTCCTGGCAGGCTACGACTGGTTTGAGCCCTCCTGTGAATGGGGTCTTCTAAATTGGAGAACTACTATGTTCCAAGGACAACTGGGCCCTCCAAGAGCAGAAAAGGTTAACTTACACTAGATCTGCTCAAGTGGTTGTGCACCAAACTAGGTTGATACACCAGATATTGATTGATGATAACATGGACCTATGCAGAGCCAATAAAGAGGGAACTTATGACATCCTTTTAAGAAGGAATTGTTAGGCATTCCAGTTAGGTATTATGCTGGGGAGCACACTTTATATTTATTCCTATGGTGCATAGATAGCATTGATCCCCAAAGACAATAGAAGTCTTCATAATTTGTTGAAAAGTGGGGTTAAAATTTACAGTCCCCCCCCTCGCCCACCGCCAGTCTCTTTTCTCTGTTTAGGGTGTTGAGTGAGTTGTGTAGGTGGGTTTACAGAGACCCTTGCACAGTTTCCCTTGTGTTTCCATATATTTAAATTACTGCAGAGTAGCAATTAACTGTTTGTATGCAGTTGTCCGCTATAACAGAAGAGTTCAGAAGAATCCCTCTGGTGGCCAGTTTATATGAGTTTCCCCTATATGATTTCAGATCAAATGAGTGTGAATGTTGAAGGCCCAATTACATGTTTTCAATGTTAGAACTGATTGTGAAGATAATGTTGTTCTTAGATCGACATAAAGGCTTTTTCCTGGCAGAACAACGCCTTTTAATGTAATATCTCCCCTGCTTGTTTTTCCTTGAATTCCACTCCCTAAATGAAACAGAGCAGACAGAATAATAATAATGATAATAATAATAACAATAATGTTACATTTGCCCTTTTATCCCTACTGATGTTCTGTAACGCGTCATGCACTAAATGGGTTAAAAAGGGACTTTTACATGGGTTCATCTAGCAGGTGGCTGGCAGTTCTTGAGATGTTTAATTCACATGAGCTCTGTGCTCGCAGCTATACTGACGTCACTGACAGACTGAGTGGCTTTCAGCTCCTCCGATAGCAGAGGTCAGGAATTCTCCCTGTGTCAGTCATCACATAGATTGGAACCAAACACCCCACATTGGACTCCGGGCCCTATCCATTCCCTAGTCCTCTTCTCCAGCTCATCTTTATCCAATCAGCATCCAGCCTGTGCTCATTCCCCTACCCACAATGTTCACTCTCGCACACAAATTCTGATGCTTAACTTAAACCTTTCCATATTTATCCCAAGATCATTCAATATTCCATAACTATTCATTCTATCCAATCCACTCCCATTGCCAAGATTCTGTCATCACACATCGCCATTTCCCCATAATATGTATTCATTTTACTTCTCACAAGGGGTGTGAGAAGTAAACGACCTAGTATTTATGTGATGTGTTGCTGAAATTTTAAGTTAATTTTTCTCTCCCCTATATTACTATTTCTCTAAGTAAGGTGTTTATAAAACCCTTGCCATGCTTATTTCTGCTGCACAGCAACATTGCTATTATCGCCCTCTCTCTCTGATGGTAACAAGGATTATATGTCACAGTTGTGACATCACATGGAAAAGGAATAATACACTGCTAACTAACACTTCATACGCATATGACAGTGATATCCAACCCACAGTCTTCCCACTGATGATAAGGATAGTTCTAAGAACCCTGCGGCAGGTGGTCACATTGGTCACATAATCTTTTTATAAGTAAAGGTGGCCATACACTATAAGATCCGCTCGTTTAGCAAGGTTGACAAACGAGCGGATCTTGACCCGATATGCCCACTGACGGCTGGGCGATATCAGATGAATCCGAATGTTCAACCCTGGGGCCGAACGGTCGGATTACGATACTACGAAGGGCTCCGATGTGTCGCAGGACCGCATCAACTAGCCGATCGTACAAAAAATTGACCGACCGATATCGGCAATGTCGGCAGCTTATTGGCCCATTGTATGGGGCCCCCCGACGGGCTTCACCGATCGAGATCTGGCCGAAAGTCGGCCAGATCTCGATCGGGTGGGACGAAAAATCCCGTCGGATTGCGGCCGCATCTATTCGTTGATGCGGTACCGCGATCCGACCACCCATTGCTATTCGTTAGAATCCGATCATTGGGCCCTAGGGCCCACGATCGGATCAGCCCGATATTACCAACCTCAAGGTAGGCATATCGGGGAGAGATACGCTCGTTTGGCGACATCGCCAAACGAGCGGATCTCTCAGTGTATGGGGACCTTTAGATAGATACGTGGGGTTTAAACCAATAAGGGGTATTCAATTAACAATGAAATCCTGGCATGAGTTTTCTTGCTTATTGGAAATGAGAAGAGGTGTTCTCTATATCAAGGAAGACATTAAAGGGAATGCCAACCCAAACATTTCTTGCCTAATAAGCAAACACAGTTCTAAACAATTTTGCCATATACATTCTCTTAAATGTTCTATGTTTTGGGGTTTTAAATGGTTTGTATATGTATTGCTATTGAAGCAGTATTTGTCTGTCCCTTTCTATATTCTGCATTGGTGGCTCAGACCAGGAGTTAGCAAACGCTGGTTTCTATAGCAATTGTTTTTTCAAATCAATTTAAAAGCACTGAATTTTTTTGAATAAATGCATATTGGAAAGTTGCTTAGAATTATGTTTTCCTTTATTAGGCAATTTATTATTTTGGGTTTGGCTTGCATAGTTTTTATAACTGGAGGTGCCTCAGAGTTACTACAATTAAAAATAAGCCCAGAAAAGACAAAAATACGCAACTGCTTGGAATACGCAATTTGTTGGAATTGTTAGACATCTGCAAATTGTACTGTACGTGAAATAAGAACTAAATGCCAGTAGGAAAGCCTGAGGTTGCACAACTATGGGTTCAGGCACTGTATTGTTTGTTATAAATCCCTCTCTGTCTCACACAGTAACACAAAGGTGCAGAATTGTGAAAAGTGTTGATGTTATTGTATTGTATGTTTGTTGTTACACCCTAATTGTCTGTTGTTCTGCATCTCTGGGTGTTGTTATATCAGTGATAATGCATTGTTATACATGTTATTGAAATACACGCTCTGCACGCATACCACTCACTGATTAGATTTGTGTAATGTTATACAGGTATGGGATCCGTTATCTGAAAACCTGTCATGCAGAAAGCTCAGAATTATGGAAAGTCTGTCTCCCATAGACTCCATTTTATCCAAATAATCCAAATTTTAAAAAATGTTTTCCTTTTTTTTCGGTAATAATAAAACAGTAGCTTGTACTTGATCCCAACTAAGATATAAATAACCCTTATTGGAAGCAAACCCAGCCTATTGGGTTTATTTAATGTTTAAATGATTTTCTAGTAGACGAAAAGGGATACTGTCATCGAAAAACATGTTTTTTTTCAAAAAGCATCAGTTAGTAGTGCTACTCCAGCAGAATTCTGCACTGAAATCCATTTCTCAAAAGAGCAAACAGTTTTCTTATATTCAATTTTAAAATCTCACATGGGGCTAGATATTTTGTCAATTTCCCAGCTGCCCCTGGTCATGTGACTTGTGCCTGCACTTTAGGAGAGAAATGCTTTCTGGCAGGCTGCTGTTTTTCCTTCTCAATGTAACTGAATGTGTCTCAGTGGGACATGGGTTTTTACTATTGAGTGTTGTTCTTAGATCTACCAGGCAGCTGTTATCTTGATATAGGCTTGATAGGCTTCTTCTTCTTCTTCTACTTTGAGGATGTGCAGCTCATAGTCACTGGTAACAAACATTTCAAAATTGGACCTATACTTTAAAAAAAACCCATAAACCTAGAATTCTATGAGAAAAAAATCACAGAATGGGGAATTGGGAATAATGACTGGTAAAGCATTGGTATTGAATGTATATTGGCAGCAGAAAATGCCCCAGTGTCACAATTCATTTACTATTGTCAGAGACACACTGCCCCTATATCTCAAGTGGTTCCTGAGGGATCTGCTCCTGCTGCTGCTGCAGGGTGAATATTATATGTACAGTGTGTACTTGCCATAGGACAACATTGTCAGGAGGGTGTTGATTTTGGAGAAAATGCTTTTATCTCACTTTATTTCTGGGCACATTGTCAAGCACTTTTAATGGATTGTGTCCCATTGGATTACAGTAGGTCAGACAGGGCAGAAATAAGATGGTCTGATCATGCCTCTAGTATATGTATATGTAGGGTATATACTAGCCTGGAAGTGATAGGGACTGCACTGTTCTCCTACTTGCACTGCTTTATATTTTGACTCTTTTCTGTGTATTTTGTTATGGCTGTAATTAATTCTTGTACCCTGATTGGCCACTTACAGCAAATCGCAACATTCTTTTTAAATTCTATTTAAATCCCATTCTGTTTAATGTTCAGTGCCCAATCTTGGTAAACTAAATATAATCATTACTCAAGCCTTGTCCATAATATGAGTCTTCATGTACCTTGGCCAAATCTTTCTGCCTTCACACCAACTACACCTTTATGCAACTTGCCCTGACCTACAGCCTGTATGTCTATGATCTTGAGTGTAGATTCAGCAGGACTCACAGTAGGGCGTTGTTAAAATGGCAACTTCTGTGTATGAGCCATCTTTATATCTCACTTGATTTAGGACCCTGAGTTTGATATCTACTCATTTACCAGGAATTGAAATGATCTTCTTAACCTTGGAGGTAAAGTGATACTGTCATTAAAGTCTCCGTATTAATTCCCCTTCCAACATAATCATAAGATATTGCCACTGAACATAACATCTAACTACAGGTATGGGACCAATTATCCAGATTCCTCAGGACCTGGAGTTTTCCAAATAACAGAAATAATGAACATGAAATAAACCCAATAGGCTGGTTTTGCTTCCATTAAGGATTATTTATATTTTAGTTTCAGTCAATTGCAAGATACTGTTTTATTATTGCAGAGAAACAGGAAATAGTTATAAAAAATTTGGATTATTTGGGTATAATAGAGTGTAAGGGAGATGGCCTTTCCATAATTCAGAGCTTTCTGGATAACTGACGCCATACCTGTATTAAAGGGATTAACAGTCTGATTGATTTCTAAGTGTAACTAAAATTAAACCACCTGGTATGACATTAGCCCAGTACATTATTATAAACCATAAATCCATCATGTGCACCCAGCCTGCCCCCCAAAGAACTTTGCATTTTTAATATGGGCACCGGCAGGCCAGATCTTTATATCCTGTACAAAGAAGGGTATCTCCCTCAAACATACATCTTAAATATACTGACCAAAACAAAAGGTAAAGAGTAGGGATGGGTGAATTTTTTCGCATTGTCTCGCCGAAAAAATTACGTCCATGGACTGTATGGCGGCTTCCAACTAAAAAAAATACGCGCGTCAAAACTATTTTGCCGCGCGACAAAAATTTTGCGACATTTCGCCGGCGGCGAATTTTTAGCAAAACTAAACGGGTCAAATTCGCCCATCCCTAGTAAAGAGGACCCTCTCATAAAATCTTGCAATCTGTAAGTGATTCCAATCCGTACATAATGTTGAAAGATCATTGGCATTACTACATTACCAATGCTTATTGAGCTTGGCTTCAGACCATGACGTTTAGTTAAGTTACGGCCCATAATGCAGTGGCACCACTTTCTGGGAGGTAAAATAAACCAGCTAATAGAATCAAGGGCTTCAGCTTAATCCTCCATCCTGAAATCGTTACACATACTGCTCAGAATGACACGGCCCAGAGTACTGCTGCCAAGAATGCTTTAATGTTGCCTAATTCCATCCCTACCTTCACTCGGTCAGAACTGAGGCTGCTAAGGCTTAGGCTAATTGGAATACAGTACTAAATGGAATAACTCCCCTGGCTCTGAGCTTTTGCCATATTTCTGCAGAACCCCCATGATTGCAGCCAAACAATAGAACCTATATCATTGTCTAGAGCAGGGATCCCTAACCTTTTGAAGCTGTGAACAACATTCAGAAGTAAAAGGAGTTGGGGAGCAACACTAGCATGAAAAATGTTCTTAGGGTGCCAAATAAGTGCTGTGATTGGCCATTTGGTAGCCCCTATGTGGTTTGTCAACCTACATTGAGACTCTGTTTGGCAGTGAACCTGGTTTTTATGAAACCAAAACCAAAATTCCAAGCCTGGAATTCAAAAATAAGCAGCTGCTTTGAGGCCAGTGGGAGCAACATCCAAGGGGTTGGAGAGCATCATGTTGCTCACGAGCTACTGGTTGGGGATCACTGGTCTAAACCATGAGAGTAAATTCTTTGAAACAGGGACCTTATCCCAATTGTGTATTGAAACACCTAAGCACTTAAACAAAGATGTATTTATTCTCACTATCTAATTGTATTATTACTATACCCCTGTTTGTGTTTATGACCTGTAAAGCACAGTGTACATTTGTGGTGCCATATAAAAAGAAATACATACAGACATTTAGCTAGGTTCCTCAGCAGTTCATAAACAAACTGGTAACACAGGTAAGTAGGTCTCCTGATACACCATACCTACATTTACTAGAAAGGCTATAAAGTCAGGGCCACAGGGCCGGATTTACATAACGGGTGCCCCTAGGCCCGCAGCTGTTCGTCAGCCCCTGTCCCCTCATGCTCATGCACATATTTTCATCATCGGGTTGGGAGCATTTTGGATTGTCACATAGGAAATTTAAAAAAAACTATTGTATCTCATGATCAACCCCAGAGCTTCCAAACCAATGCAGGTGTGGTCCTGCCACCCTAGGCCCGGGCCTTGGTGGCCTTTTAAAAAATCGGGGCCTGCAGGGCCATTTTCTGCCCAAGGCTATCAAAAAACCCAGAAATAGACCAGTTTTCCCAGTGAAATCGCAGTCCTCCACTCCATAGAGAAGTTACCTCCTTAGGCATCTTATTCTTATTATAACATTTTACCAACACTATGGGGCCGATTTACTAAACCACAACTTTTTCAGGCTGGGCTTTTCATCGGCAAAAAAATGGTAGAAGTTGCAGGACAAAAAGTGCAACTATTCCAGGATTTATTATTCGCCAATCTACCACAATTCCGAAACAGAAAATACTCCAGCTAATAGAAATCATGTCGAAGTCAGTGGCAGATGTCCCATTTACAACAGGAAGATTTTCTTTGATTTTTGGCTTTTGAGATTATTGGGTGTTTCTGATACTGGTGACAAGTTGAAAAAGTTTTCGCAAATTTTTTTCCTTTCATGCTTTTTTAGTCAGATCTTTTGATTGACTGTCAATCACCCTATAGGAGAATGTTGCCATTGAGGAGAAGCCACCCAGCTCAATGACTTACTTATGGTCCAGCACAGTCTGTTAAAGCAAACGATGTGGCAGCTCCCCTTGTGCATATATGAACAGAGAAATACATTTCTGAGCATATTACAAAGCACATTTACAAAGCATTTAATGGAAAATGAAGATAAATAAGCCCTACTGATGTAAGATGTCTAACCATACCACAGTAACGTAACTAGAGGGGGGCGGGCCCTGGAGCGGGACGCGCAGCCGGTCCACCCACCCACCTCCGTACGTGATTTTCGGCCCGGATTTCAGTGGCGCGCAAGCTGCCGGGGGGCCCTAAGGGGGTGCGGGCCCTGGCCCTCTCGCACCCCCTACTCCCCCGGTAGTTCCGCCACTGCCATACCATATAATGATCAACCCTGCCCATGCTCAGATGCGCCCATGAATTAAATATCATTCATGTGTTCTCAGAAGACCAGTGTGCACAATCTTACCCATAGACTGGTGGTGATGCCTGGCTGAAAAGAGACAATATGCATTTCTTTAAACAAACAATAAATTATATGGTATATACCACCATCAGAAAGGATTATATTTAGCAACGATCAGGATTTCCCTCATACAATGTATGTTCTGTTCTGCATATGGTTGTGTTACACAAACTGACACAAAACGTTTTTCCATTGGGGCAAAGTGACTATAATGGTTTTCCAGCTGGATTCTCTTGGGGGCTCTCCAGTAGGTGCATAGTGAATGTGCCCCTCTTATCCAATCCTTGGAATTCCACTGGATGGAGCCTCATTAACTCCTCATTAGCTGTCTTTTGTTTCATGGAATTCTGTTTCACAGTGACGTCTTAAATTTCACCCACGTTAATTAGGGCCTGGAAAGGGGAGGCAGCTCCTGTTGACAGAGACTAACGATATCCCACGGTTCATTTAAGGGCTTTGATCCTGAATCTATCAATTAACTCCTTCCCATCCATACTAGCCTCTCCACAGCTAAAATGACATTGGTCCCATGCTTGCAGCTTTAGGGCCGCGGCTGCATATTTCCGTTATTAAAGGTATAAATTGTAATAAAATGATATAATTGTTTTATTATACATTTTTGCATTGGATAAAGTTGCATGTTACCCCTGGGCACCCTGTGTGTGCCTAATTAGCAGTTTTGTTATGTGCATATTGTAGACTGCAATAGTTTCTGTGCAGCCATGGAGTAATTAAAGCTAATTAGGTATGCTGCTTAGGGATTTTAAAAATATCTCAAGGAATATCTAAATGTCTAGATAGAGTGCAGGAGTACAATTGTGCATCAAATAAACCATAACAATAAGCAGTAGAGCTGCCGTACATAATACGTTAAACATTTACTGAACAAAAATGTATAATGTGATTAAACCAATTTGATTGGAACAAATACACTTAAAACACAAGTTAAATCAAGACAGCTGCACAAGTCTCATAGCACATGGGTAACCCAGCCCTGTAGCCTGTTATTTGTTTTAATGGAAACCCACTGTCCCCGCCAGTCTAAAAATCACTGCCAGAAAATATGTATTGTGTGAGTCCACAGCAGAAACCCCACAAATTCAATTAACAAGGTAAACAATGTAAGTACCTGGGCACCTCTAATATTTATTATTTCAGTGCTTTGGAAAATAAAATATGAAAGGGATTCCATTTCAGCATAGGATTTGTACAGTAAAGTTATGAACACATCTGCAAGGCCCTGTATCTATATAAACTTCTAGGTCCAAGTGATAATTACTGTCTTAATGATTCAGATTAAGAATCAGTGTATTATGTACTTTATTGATCATTGATCCCTGAACAATTCTGCTTGTACTGTCAATTGCACTCTTCTTGTTTATAGATACATATTTTGTTGAGTCAAAGCAACACTCCCATCATAGTTCTGGGATTATAATGGAAACCTTTCTTTTCATTCCTTCCTAAATGCCTCCTCTTGCGCAAATGCTTTTTATTCATCATCCCCTACTTTGTGTTGGATGAACACAGCAAGGGTATGTGAATCCATAAATATAAATAAATCTGGTATGAGGAATGAGTGGTCACTGCAGAAGGAAAAGACAATAGTAACCTTCATCTGGTCATTATTTTATTTTAAAGTAATGGGCAGTAAAACAACGAATCAAGGCAACTTTAGTAGCAATGTGTATTTTTGGCATTATGTATTTATATTCGACTAGCGCACTTGGTGTGATCATCTAAACAGACTGACTGGGCACGATGGAGCTTGGGGCCAAAATCTGCAAATCTGCAAGGAATGTGCTTGACTGCAAGTACCTTTAATTATGGAGGACAAGGTTAATAAGGGCCCAAAGGGTTCATTTGATTCTCTAAACCCAAAGCAAATATCCATTCTGACCAACACTTCACCTGAATCCCAAACTTATTTTAATGACATATTGATGCAATCCTGCCTGGTTCACAGAGACTTAGGACATATGGGTAAGAAGAAAATAAAGACCATAATGTGTATTTTAGCCTATGCAGATAAACCATTGATTATATGTGGTGCAATCGGGGTATTCCACATACTTCCAACATATATATATATATATAATATATATATATATATATATATATATATATATATATATATATATATATATATATATAGTAGAACCCCTATTTTACGTTTTTTAGGGGACCGGATAAAAATGGTGTAAAATCCAGGAAAATGTAAAATCAGGGAAATGTTTTAAGTATAATATATAGGTAGGACCACAAAACAACAATGTAAAATGAGGGAAAACTTAAAATCAAGGGATGTAAAATGGGGGTTCTACTGTGTATATATATTTATACACACACTGCCAGGTGATGTTGTGATGGCTGATTCTGTTAATGATTTAGGGTCAGGGCACACACGAGGAAACTTCGGGCGACTTCGGAGTGGGATGGCACACGGCGCGTTACATTTTAGCCAGCGGGAAGGCAAGGGAGGCAGTTCAGGGAGATTAGTCTCCCCAAAGAAGAGGAGATTTGTCGCTGATCTCCCTGAATCTGCCTGTGTGCCCTGACCCTTAAGAGGAGTTTGGGTGATTTCTTAGACAGGTATAATATCCAAAGCTATTGTGATACTAAAATCTACAATTAATATAGATATGGGCATATATGGTTTATGTGAGTGTATGGAGGGATTTGGGTTTGGGTTTGATTTGGAGGGGTTGAACTTAATGGACTTTGGTCTTTTTTCAGTAACTATGTAACTAACTATGTTGGGCCACACAAGAATTACTCTCTGTATTTTATACATAAGGTAATGTAAGGGTGCTGCAATCCTTTCCTCTGTTTTTGGCCTTATAAACTGAATGTCAGCATGTCAGAGTACAAACACTGAGATACATGGAAGTGCAAATCCACTAACGTTAGCTATGTATGTGAAGCAAGCAGTGGACCCCTGGGAATGCACCAGATCCTACAGAAGGGATGCTAGGGATTTTATTTTCTCAAACAATGATCTGGGATATGAGGGAATGGGATGCTGTGTGTAAGGAAGCCCCTGTGTTCCTGGGCCACGCTGAGGCTTCCTGAGCCCCCCTGACATTGCTTAGAGTGTTTGTTATTGCAGCTCTGGGAGGAGACAGGGACACATCCTATATGGGGGGCAGGAGGCATTCCACTTCAAATTTTATTATAGATCAAGCACAGCTGGACCCCAGCACCAGCCCTAAACTGCTCGGCCTACAACTGTGTAACTTTTCTCCCAAAAATACCAAAAATAAGGAATGCTCTGAATGGAGCTGAGTCAGGTTCCAGCATGCACTGCTGTGCCCAGCCAAGTACAATAAGGCCAAGTATCAAGCACATTCAGAGTGATTATTTCATTAGACTGTTGCAGGTCATGCACTACACTAGTGGCACTGAATTCATATACACTATGTACAGCCTACATAATGCTGGGAAAAGTGAAAGTCTGTCAATAAATGCATACCTTGCATGTATGGAATCCCTTTGCAATGCAATATTATTTGTAGCCTTCCCCAGGTTATATAATGTTTATTAGATAAATGGCACATGTGTATATTGTGAATGTACAATGTATATGATCAGTCTGGGGAAATGAATCAACTTGCCTCTGTGGAACCATATGCATACATGTCATATAAGAGACATTCATTTTGTTAAGTAAAAGCAATGGTGCAGACAGCGTCAGTGTAACCCACCCGCATTGTTATATTAAGCTGTTCCAGTGATGCACATGTATTCAAGAGTTGCTTACCTAAATATAGTAGACCCCCATTTTATATTTTTCAGGGGACAACAAAAAAATGTAGAATCCGTGAAATTTGTAATACATTATTTATTAGTCAGACAATAGTGTAAAATGAGCGCAAACCTCAAATCAGGGGATGTAAAATTGAGGTTTCGCTGTACATGTAAATATGAGACAGGAGAGATCCACCTATGTTCTTTTTTTAATTTTAAATTAATCCAGATATCTACAATTATCTATAAAAGGATCTGCTTTTCACCTATAGTGATTAGTTACCTTAGTAATGAGCCGACTTATAATATGCTGCTGCCAACTTGAACAGGGTTTTATTTAAATCACCTTAGACCAGTGGTTCCCAAACCATGGGGTTAGCCATCCCCAGGAGAAGCATAGAGCAGTGATAGAGGGGATCAGTGTGAAGGTCAATTAGGGTGAGAATTGGGGAGAACAAGCATTTTCTCTCCTAGATATCCCTGAAAGGCCAACTTGCAGGTCAATTATGATGAAAGTTCAACTGTATTTGTTTCCTAGATATTATTGGACCTATGGTTGAATGACTTGATACACAGATATGTCTTATATCTGTGTTATTTAATGAGTTCTGGGTTCTCTGACCAAAGAAGGGATCTGGAAGTGAGTGACGTGTCCTCAGAACAAGAAGAATTCCATGGAATCCTGCAGAGAGGAAACATTATGGCAAGTGTCAATTCAACAAAGATATAGATCAGCACATTGAAAAATGGTCTGGGTAGTGAGAAACAATAGCAAGTTAGGGCAGATGAATAGTAATATTGACAAAGAAAATAAAGACTACGTTGACCCATGTACAGGGTTTGACAGTGTGAATGCACTGCCCATGTGATGATAGGCATGAGCAGAGGGAGGTGAGTCATCTGCATTGATTTTTTAGGCAAAATGGTGGTTCAGTAGGACGAACTTCCTTGCAGTATTGGGGTCCTGAGTCTGATTTTTGCTTGGGCACTATCAGCAATGGATCTGTATACTATTTCCCTCCATGTGGGTTTCCTCCAAAACAGGCAGGTTAACTGGCTTCTTATGTTACAGGGACCTATTATTGTAGGCTCCACTGGGGCAGGGACTGTCAGTCTAACTGTGTTGGCACTACATAAATAATGGATCTTTTTGATATTTTTATGCAAACTGGTCCCATCTCTTTTTTATGTCTGGGGCTTGCCACCAGGATGCCATAGGGTTAGCAGCTCTTCTTTAGTTTCCCATCATTCTCCTTCTAGATGAGAGTGATTTTTTTAGACAAAATGGGCTAAAGGGAAAAGAGACGTTTCCAGGCAGATGCGTGTGCAGATTGTGGGCGTCACCTCTGAGTGGTGGGAAGTTTTGACCTGCAAAGTAAAATCCCCAGGCTGTGATACTGTGCACATCTTGCCTGATAAATCCAAGGCCAGCGTTCCTCTGAGCTCACTTCCCACTGAATTCTTAGAAGGAGATGTTTATGTGAATGTTTTGTGTCTGCTGAACAGCTTGTGCATCCAGATATCTGTAAATGGGATTGCAGTTTGACTCCCAAACTTCTCCTCTTCTCTATCTTTTAGATGCAGCAATTCCTTGCCCTCTATCCTCTGGCCCTCAACTCCCCACGGAAATGAGAAGAGTTTGGCAGCTGATCATCATTTGGTCAATCTAACCTTCCCTTTGCCTCTCCCCCCAGTTGGATTACATTTTTTCCATTTATTCACATGGGACAGAAGGCCAGTTCTTGCTTACAGTCCAACGTATTATTATTACATCAGCTGAAATGCAATGAATGGTTCTGTACGGACTCAGGCAACAGTCATTTTTACTTTATAAAAAATAATTGTTTTAATTATCCCTGTACAAAGATTGAGAGATGGGTGTACAGTGTATTCAGTGGGAAAGCAAGTGCATACAGACAGTTTCCTACAGTGGCGTAACTAAATATTACTGGGCCTCAGAGCAAATTGTTTTTCAGGCCCCCAAAATGACCTGTTTTACCAATATTTATTGAACCCAAATCAACCTTGCATTGATTTGAATAAGAGACTGGAATATGAATAGGAGAGGCCTGAATAGAAAGACGAGTAATAAAAAGTAGCAATAACAATACATTTGTAGCCTTACAGAGCATTTGTTTTTTTAGATGGGGTCAGCGACCCCCTTTTCAAAGCTGGAAAGAGCCAGAAGAATAAAGCAAATAATTAAAAAAACTATAAACAATAAATAATGACCACTTGAAAAATTGCTTAGAATTGGCCATTTTGTAACATACTAAAAGTTAATCTAAAATTGAACCACCCCATTAATCCCAACTAAAATAGAATTCATTCTTATTGGAGACAAAACAATTCTATTGGGTTAACTTAAAGTATGGAGATCCAAATTACAGAAAGTTTCCTTATACAGGAAAGCCAGAGCATTCTGGATAATAGGCCCCATACCTGTACCAAGCAAGCATTCTATCATTTGTTGGGATTATTTGTCAATATAATCCCAACATTGTAGTCTGTGGATTTGGCAGCTTTCATTACCAAATCTGCTAATATAATAGCAACAACTAATTTTAATATGTTTATTAAAGGGGACCAGTCACCCAGACACAAAAAGCTGTGTAATAAAAGGCCTTTTCAAATTAAACATGAAATCCAATTTCTGTTTTTTATTAAAGCATTCATAGCTGTTGTAAACTCATTTAGGGTTAGTTCACACAAGGAGATTCGGGGAGATTTTGATGCCTTGCGACTAATCGCCTCGTCTTCTGAGCGACAATCTCCCCGAACTGCCTCAGTGTGTTTTCCCATAAGCCATAATAAAAAGTCACCTGTGCTAATGCTGGGGATTGTAGTCCAAAGACAGCTAATAGACCACAAGTTGGGCATCCATGATTCATGTCATTTTTCCTGCTGTTCTCTATATATCAGTATACTGAGTAGCATTTGCAGGGAGCCTTGGTGCCGGTATGGAGGTATGGAACAGGAGATAAAGGGAAAGTTCAGGAGAGGAGAGGTGAAGGCAATGCCGAAGTCCAAAAGAATTCAATTAATTACTTAACTGTTAAGTCAAAGGTTTTTGGCTGGGGCCCTGGTGTCCCAGTCCGACACTGGCCCTTTTAAGTCCTTGCTGGGCCCTGGGTAAAGACGCACTTGGTGGGCCCTGATCATTTTGCTGCGTGCCACACTCCTAAAATGAACACCCATTTTACTATAACACAAGTCAGATACGCCAGTATAATGACTAATAGCTACTATACAAAATGATTAATCCCAGACTTGCAAATTTATCCCTAAGTAAGGTGTAGAAAGGGCATATTAACCCTAAATATACTACTATAATACTATAGAAAATGAATAATCATCATATTAAGCCCAGGCGTGACAGTTAAAATAAATATCCCAGTATAAATATGTAATCAATCCCATACATGCCAGTAAGATCACAGAAAAATGTCCAATAAACATTTCATTAAGTCTATACATGACACAGTGGAACGCATGGCCCTTCGCGAATAACAGAACAGCGACGGCCTGCGGGGGCAGTGGCAGCGATGGAGGTGACGGTTTGCAGTAAATTCAGTGTCTCCCCCAGATCAGTGGGCCCTGGCCAGATGCCCCATTGGGCCTATGGATAAAGCAGTCCTGATGTGAATACATGCGTCTTCAGATAATCATCAAAGGTGATTTTTTTTTGTGTTTAAGGCCTTTTTGTTCATTTGGATGCATGCTGCATACTACACTGGTTTCTGGGTAGCTTTAGTTTGTATGTACAATGCAGGGTCGCTGTTAGGGGTGCAGATTAAATACAGTATGTGCTTTACAAGGAGTACATTGGTAAGCAACAGTGGAGTTTACAATCTAAGGTTTCTATCATATTCAGACACACACTATGGTCATTTTTATATGGAACCCATTACCCTGTCTTTATGTTTTAGGAATGTGGGCAACTCCTGCATCGTGGAGAGTACAGCCCAGGTTCCTTCTGTACTAACTTCTAGCCACAGATGTTCCCTGGAAAATTCATTGACATCCCTATGAGTGCCTGTCATGGTCGTTTTTTGGGATTTTATCATTTTAAGCTTCATACTTTGCTGTGATTTGAGTAATTGTAACTTTTGTGTCGCCAGTTATCATTTCTTTTGTGTTCTTTGCTCACTTGTTGCAACACAAATTGCAGGGACCATATAGTTCATGCAATACTAAGGGATTTGCTACCTGCACAATATCTCATTTACTGGTATTAAATAATACGTTTTGATGCTTAGAACAGTAAGGAGGACTGGAAAGGTTTGCTGTGGGGTCGGCCAGGTCAAGCCACTGCTTAATGTTTGTTTTTATGGCTGATCCGGACAATGTGGAGCTGCCTACTCCGGATTTGGTTTCTGATGTTTGGGAGGTCCTCCAAGCTCAGCTTGCTGTTTGCACAGATTTTCCCTGTGATCCTCAGAGTTGTTCACAATAAACTCACTAACTATCCGAACCCTCCACACAGAGCACTGATTGTCAATTTATCACATATGGTATCAAGAAGTGATTGACTAAAAGCTGTTGGGGGGGCACAGTCTGAAAAGCACAGGCCTTATTCCACAGGGATGTGCCTTATTTATCTATGATCAGGAATCAATACTCTATTGATTAATACTGATTTACAGTGTTGCCCCCAGAAAATAACCTCCTGTCATAGTGCTGGCAAACTTCATAAGATTGTATCCTCCCTGTATTGACCACGTTATCAGGAACCTCGGGCTTTCTGCTGCGGAAAACAACAAGGAAGTACATGAAAAGTCTGAAAACGAGGTACAGACAGGGATAAAGAGAAGACGTAGTCGAAGTCAGGTGAAGGGTTCAAGGCAGGCGGCAGAAATCGTAGTCAAGGGTCAGGAACCAGGAACCAAAGTCACAAACAAACGCTTCGGCATGAACAGTATAACTGGTACCAGCTTGGGCACTCACAAAATGGAGAACTGGGCTTTTAAGGAAGTTTTTGCGCCAAGGTTCGAATTTGGTGCTTCTTCGTGACGTCATGAAATTTGGCGTTGTGACGTGAGCGTCAAGACGCTCTGCGTCATACGCGGCATCAAACCAGCCAAGATCCCCGAAGTGCGCGCCTGTGCATGGAACTTCTAAGAGAGACACGCCGGGAGGTAAGAGAAGCCCGCAATCTCCTGGCGTGTCTTACACTCCCCTATATACAGTTTAATATTCCTGCTATAAATTATGAAATTATAACGGTGGTCACGGTGGTCTGTAAAAGCTTCCAACTTGTTCCCCTCCAGATCAAATTGGTAGCTTATTGGCTCTGTTATGGGATCTTGTCAGCCCACCTATTGAATATATCACTGAAAATGTTCTAGATATATATCCAGAAAATGAGGTAAAGACCACATCAACATGTGGATGTAATCATCTTCCGATGGATCTCCATCCCTAGGCCACCATTAGGATCCTATAATCACCACTGTGGTGATGGCCACATTGGCTTTTTTAGCACCCTTGGCCGATCAACAGATCTTATCGTGTTTGGCCACTTTAAAAGAGCACAAAATATTGTGATCATAGAAAGACATATGACTGTGAAACTCTGAGCTGCACTGCAATACCCTTAGCAACTGAAATGGAGTACATTTTTAATTAACATATATCATGCTTAATATATAATACATGGTTCAACATTATTAAAAATTTATAAAAAATATATGCACGTGTCCCATCGGTGCTTATTATAAATACTCCTCCCTGTAGCATTGTATTTCCCTCATGGAAACTTCTTCAGTGCACCAGTCTCTGAACTAATATATATCCTACTTACTCTAGTTTGTTGTACGTACTTAGTGCTGAATAAATAGAACTCAAGACAGCGTTCAGTGGGATCAAGTGCTCAAACTCTGAGCATTCAGAATAAGGAATCACATATGGGTGTGATGCACTGATTCCCCTAATTCCAGAGCAGATTCTATTTTTCTTTCTTTAGGTATTAGCTCCAAACAAGCCTCACGCGTTTTGTGCTTTCTTGAGAGGCACTTAATCACTGTCACTAAGTGCTCTTTGAGAAGTGCAAAATGTACCAGGCTTGTTTTGAACTAAAACCTACAGGATAAACTATTTAATCTGCTTTGGAATAAGAAGTGGCTTCAGGTACTAT
The DNA here is from genome assembly GCF_017654675.1 of Xenopus laevis. NCBI lineage: Eukaryota > Metazoa > Chordata > Amphibia > Anura > Pipidae > Xenopus > Xenopus laevis. Next base: position 115,789,052 of record NC_054380.1, on the reverse strand, counting down.
CACTATTCTCCAATACCCTATAATTTCTCATTATAAAGATACTGATTTTATAAAGCTAGAAGGCTTAACCATATGGTTACTAGGAAATATAATTCTCCATTAGGTCTTTGCAGGGATCACATGAGCATGTCTCAAGACTGGGTGAAAGGAGGATTCTTTTTTCCTTACAGAATTGAACTGGAAGATACAATAGTTTTAGAAAGTGTTGGGTGCCTTCCTAGGGTGACCTACAGATACGGCAAGCTGAGATTTTATCATTTATTTAATTTCATTAGTGTGATCATTATAAATATTAAAGACGGGACCCTTAGATGCAAGATACGTTGCTTAAAGGTAGGAGCAAGCATTTGTTCAGTGCCAATTAAAGCATTATACACAATTATTACACCTACCTGCCTTTCACTAAAGGAACATGCTGGGTGCAAGAAAGACCTGTGTTTCGCTTGCAGTCGATGAAATGATTTGAGACAGATTGTGGCAGGAACTATTACACTGGAAAGCTGGGGAAAATAGTGGTATATTGGTAGAACCCATGGTAATGTGTGGCAGTATTGTACATCTCAGTAAATGATCCCTGCAGCAGTTAAATGTCTTGCTTTAACTTGTATTATCACTGAGAAAAAGACATCATAGAAGGCTGGGAAATGCTTTAAAAGAAGATTAGGACAGTCAGCATTTGTCATTTTTATTTGTTGTGTAATGCTGCATAAGGCATAGGATGCTGGATAGAAACAACACATCTATTCCCTTTGGCTTTGGTGGGCAGAAAGAGAGTGCAAGCTCTGTTGGCAATGGGGTTTATATTTAATAGGATCTCACAGCAAATTCTCCTTTCTCAGCTACATACTTGCACCACTGGCATCAGGCAATCCGCTAAGCTATGAAAGGATGGTGGCAGAACTATGAATGAATGAACAGGCTGCATGTGGAATAGAAAGGAGCTGCTAGGTCACTGTATAGTACAGGCAGATTATACACTTACTAAGAACCACATGTCCTGGGTCCTCCTTTCCACCGTCTGCACTTTCTTCTTTTTTCTGTTTTCATCTGCCTTCTCTGGATATATGCTGCATGCTTTGTGGTGACTCAGTACTGGCCAAGTACACTGAACTTTAATAAGCTGGAGACATTTCCCTGGCGACAATCATTTATTTAAGGCTGCAAAAACCAGCGCTGGCCTCATGTCAACCCGTGTCCGCTTTGGTTGGTTGGAAACCATTGCAATCGTTATTCATCGGGGTAAGCTTAGAACCTGATCATATCCATAATGGCAATAAAAATAAAATCGAAAAGGCTGAAGAAACTCCAAGGACAGGCAAGAAAGCCAAGGTCAATGATCACTTGTTTCAGCAAATAAATTGGTTTGAATGCAGTGTTTTAGATTGCATACTTGAGACTATCTGTGGGTTCTGGCACAATATGTAATACAATACGTATTGTGCCATAGACAGTCACTATTTAGTGGGTTGGTGGGGGGGTGTTTGGGCCTCTGTGTACCTGAAATGCCAGGGCCTATTTTGATTCCCATTCCAGGCCTGATTAGAATTTTCACAGTTCCAGCACCCACTGCCCATATACCTCTATATAAAACTGAGCTTATACATCCATTTGAATTTTCTGGTATATGAATGTTTCCTGATTATTTTGCAATGTAAACATCCTTATTTACAACTGTGTAGTACAGAGAGGCCTAAATAAAACCAAATAACTCGGTTCAAGTAAAATATTAAAGATGTGCAGGTTAAGTATATAAATAGATATATAATTTAAATAAAAGTAGACCTGGTGTGTATTTGAAATAACTAATAACATAATTTAAGCATGTTACACATGTCGTGTGCTTTATATTACTCCAAGTTACAAATGCACCATAATCTCTACAAGTATCTGCTGCTCTTAATAAATGCTAATTGTTCCTTTTGTCAATTCTACCTCCAAACTGTATAATGCACTTATTAAGGTGATGCAGAAATAAACTTTTTACAAAATGTACATCAGGTTTCATTCTGACCACCCTCAAATTACTGGGATAGCAGATACAGTATAGTAGGGAGAGATGGTGCCTATAGTAACAGTGGGATAATAGTCTCTGGGAAGGGAGTGTGACTGTGGGATAGCAGGTATAGTAGGGAGAGATGGTGTCTATAGTAACAGTGGGATAATAGTCTCTGGGAAGGGAGTGTGACTGTGGAATAGCAGGTATAGTAGGGAGAGATGGTGCCTATAGTAACAGTGGGATAATAGTCTCGGGGAAGGGAGTGTGACTGTGCGATAGCAGGTATAGTAGGGAGAGATGGTAGATATAGTAGCGGTGGGATAATAGCCTCCTGGAAGAAACTGTGGCTGTGATACAGCATGTATAGTAGAGAAAGTATCCACAGTATGCTACTGATTAGAACATTTTCTAATTGGACCAGTGTTGTTAGTGGAGTACCGCAGGGCTTTGTACTAGATCCCTTGCTTTTCAACTTGTTTATTAATGACCTGGAGGTGGGCATTGAAAGTACTGTTTCTATTTTTGCAGATGATACTGAATTGTACAGAACTATAGGTTCCATGCAGGATGCTGCCACTTTGCAGAGTGATTTGTCCAAATTGAAAAACTGGGCAGCAAACTGGAAAATGATGTAACTGTGTAACTATGTAACTAGCAGATGATACAGATGGCACTGCAGCTCCTCTTTGTTGTGCATCTGCCAGTGTACTGGGCACCCACCAGTGCATGGCATCAGCAGATGAAAATATCAGACAGGACATATTGTCTGCAACTGGCAGAATCACAGGAAGGTCTGTCAAAACCAATCCCTTACCTGGCACGTATTGTTAAGCAATTGGGCAGCGTTATCAAAACCTCCTAAACTGTCCAAACAAATTTGGTTATATACATGGCCGACTTTAATTATGACAGGAGTCCTTATCAGTGGTGCGTATCCTAGATAGGGGTACCAAGCAACTGATGACAGTGGTCCATACTAAGCTATTGGTTAGTTAGCAGGAGATGGGCAAATGGGAGCAGTGGTTATTGCAGAGTGCAAGTATTAGAGGCTAAATGAGAATATCACTTATGATAATTACCTTATTTTTCGGTGTACCTGTCGCAGTGTTGACAGATCTGTATGCGCCACCTGGGTGAGATTATCTTTCAGATCTCTGACATATTTGTCATTCTTATATGACATACCATTGCAAAGTGGAATCCCTTAGATTCACCATGTCAGTCTTCAAAGCTTTTCTGAGTTAAATTAAGAGCAAGAGACTCACTATTTCAAAGCTGGGCATTGCATAAATGTATCAGAGAAAGCTTCCTGTGTGCACAGAATAATCCTACTCTGTCTGAATTTAAATGTATGTGTAGGGAACTACCATAGGGCTTCATCTGCTGTAGCCTTCTCAGTAAACACTAAAACAGCCCTGATATCAGTGTCTGCTGGAACTGTGACTACAGTAAATTTCTTGGCAAAGTCTATAAAGGTGAGTGGGTGTCCTGCACACATAATCTGTACCTTTTGAGGAAAATGAAAAGGACTTCATCAAATGTTCAATTATTGTCTCCCTTTCTCTAACAAAGCAGGAGCTGTCACACTTTATGGCTGAGTTTCTAGCCACCTGAAAGGAAAACTATACCCCTCAAACAATGTAGGTCTCTATGAAGATATAATGCATAACAGCTCATATGTAAAACCCTGCTTCATGTAAATAAACCATTTTCATAATTTTACTAGTATGTGCCATTGGGTAATCATAAATAGAAAAGTGACATTTTAAAAAAATAAGGGCAACCCCCTGGGATCGTATGATTCACATATGATTCATCTGTTGCTCAAGTATTCATTTTGAGGGATATAGTTTTTCTTTAATAACAGAGCATTCAGATCACAGTTGTCAGAGATCCTGTCCAAACCCCACTGCATCTACTTATTTATTGTATACGAAGCTCAGGGCCAGAACTAGCAGGGCACCTCATTTTGCCCCTATGGATGATATTGATGATGCAAAGGCACACTGAAAATTGGGGTAGGGGCTATACGGCTGCCCTGTTTGCACATGGGCTCTGACGATCATAGTTCCACTACTGATGAAGCAGAAGGAATCCTCAGAAGGAAGCACAATTGTGCTCCTAAAATTTCAATTTTCATGGAATATGCTATAGGCTGAAGTTCACCCACAGAGTTTAAAGCACAATGTTCTGACCAGATGCCAACAGACCAGTTTCACCCTTTCTGGGATTCAGTGGAGTGCCAGGTCTCCAATAAGTATGTGTAGAGCCAGAAAAGTGGATCAAAGGTTTGGGCTCATGGCACAGGGTATTTCCCTTTCTGTGATTTCTTAAAGTGGACCTGTCACCCAGACACACAAAGCTGTATAATAAAAGTCCTTTTTAAATTAAACATGAAATTCAAGTTCTATTTTTTTATTAATGCATTCATAGCTGTGAAAGCTCATTTAAAAATCTCAGCTGTCAATCAAATATTGTCCCCTCCTCTATGCCTCAGCGTGTTTTCCCATAGGCTACAATGAAAAGTTGCCTGCGCTAAAGCACACGCGGCGATGCGGCAGTGAGTGTCGCTCAGAAGATGAGGCAATTAGTCGCCAGGCGACAAAATCTCCCCGAATCTCCTCATGTGGACTAACCCTTAATTGTGCAGCCAGGGCATGGGGATGGACATCAGGTCCCCCATTTTTTTTCAGTGACGGGTCCCCCAGAGAGATGGTCAATAGTGCCCATGCCACCCCCATTCAATAGGATTTAAAGAGCCTGCCAGTGCAAGCTCTAAAATACTTGCTGTGACATTCAGTGATGGAACCTTTGGGAACTTTGGCACTAAATGTTTGTTTGGGCTTCTTGAACCTTTGATTTATCCTTAGACTAATGGCAGATGGGTCATTTTATCTGCTGGCCTGCAGGTTTTGTGAAGAAAATTCATACTGCAGCTTTCTGCGCCCAAATCCGCTATGTGTGTGTATGGAGAGGCTGATGCCAGTCAGTGCATACTATTCAGGACAGTGGATCAGCTTTTCTCTGCTGCTGTATATACCGTATGAGCCATCTGCCATTAGTCACTGAGGTAAGAAAGCAAAGGGAATTAAGGAAACCACACCGCAGTTTAAAATGATGAAATGCTATCAAAATACTGATGTGTTTGTTTCAGAAACACTACTAAAGATCGTAGAAACAACTGCTGTGTAGCAATGGCAGAAATTGAAAAAAGTCTATATGGCATAGGTTAAATAGTTGACAACAGATAACAACATTATGTTCTACAGAGCTTATCTGCTGTGTAGCCTGAGCCTTTTCTCCTTTGAATGGCTGCCCCCATTGCTACACAGCAGATCATTTATATAAATATTAGTACTGTTATTATTTGTTTTACCAGTGCATGGCAACACTCAATTATATTTGTATTACTTTAAATTTCATTTGTTGATGTTACTGTTCCTTTAACAGGGAATAGAACACAGTGAGTAGAGATGCTGCATTGAAAATATTATGCTCATGAGTTCAGTACTGACCAGGGCACAGTGTATTAGTTGCTTATATTCTTGTCAAATTTAAATGAGTGTCCTGCCACTGTCTGAAAAATATACTGGTCCATTAACTGCCTTCCTATAACAATGAGCCTAGTGTGGGTATCTCTGCTAAAGATATTAAATGGTAACAAACTTGCTTAGGGGTTTAGTGCTGGGCTGTCCATTGAGCATACTTCCTATGTGAGCCCAGCAATGAACCAAACGGTAATATCTTCAATTATAATTTTTTTTTCGTTGTAAATAATCCTAATTGTTATTATAATAATCAAAAAAAACAAATACCAAATGTGTATTTTATCATTGTGCACTGAAAGTTAATTCAAAAGTCATTCATTGAATTGTATTGCAGTACTTGTGCACAAGGAGTTAATCTCAGTGTCATTAGATATTATTCCTTTTATTTGACTACGAAGATTTATATCCTAGTGTCACTGGCTATTTCTTTCCCTATATTTGCACATAGGATTTAATCTCAGAGTCGTTAGATTTTATTCCAGTATTTGCGCACAAGGAAGTCAACAGAATACCCTGCTGAGCTGAAAATCTCATTCCTTTATTTAAAGTTTCTGAGGTTGGTCTATTTTTAATTTCATTTTTTTTTTTTTTTGGTGATCGCATCTATTGACGTGTAATGTTGTGTTATGTATTACACAATTATTAGTCTCTCAACAATAAATGTAGGTCTGTGTATCTTTGTTAAACATGTGTATTTGTGTGTAAACTGTGTACATGGAGGGAGAATATATGTGTGTATGTGTGTGTGTATGTATATATAGATATAGATATTTATATAGAGATTAGATAGATAGATAGATAGATAGATAGATAGATAGATAGATAGATAGATAGATAGATAGATAGATAGATAGATAGAAAGAAATGCATTTATATAGACATGGGCCTTGGTGTATTTATGTGTATTCTTCTGTTTCTGCGCATACACACACACACACACACTGTCGGTAAAACAAATGCTTCCTTATAGTAAATTCTGCAATGCAATGTGTCTGTGTTTATTTGTGTAATTCCGTGGGGCTTTAATCGCGTAACAGAACGAAGTATAAATAAGCATATAAATAAGAAATGTGCAAAAGCAACAGAAACAGAAAAATAAAATGTAAACAGAGAACAAAATATCACTGGCGCAACAGTTTGGCGCTATTTTACTCACAGACGCGCCGCAGTCAGACAGAAACATAAGATGATTTGGGATTGGGACTGAGAAGCAAGCGGAATGGCTGTATGGCAACTCCTGAATGAAGCAGCAAAGTGTCGCACTCACAGACAGAGAGGGGGTCGCTCTCCCCTTTATAGAAAGTGTTTGGGCAGTTGAAGCCTCCTTTACTGTAGCACCACCTGCAGGCGCACAAACACATCTTGGGAGGCCCCTCAAGGCCACTAATGTAGGGGCTGCTGTTCTGGGGTCGGGGTCGGACTAACTGTGGCACAGAAAGTGAAGGGGCAATTGTCCACAAACGAATTGTGAGCCCAGTGGTGTCTGGTTGTACAGGAAGGCCCTAATATTGAGTAACTGGAATAAACTTGCTCTAATAGGGGGTCTAACTGGTTGTAATGGGGGTCGATTAAATCCAATGACTCCACTAAGAGACCCTGAGGCCTTATCCTTCCAGACTATGTTCCTTACTAGGCGCAATGTACAGCTCCTTATACAACTCCCAATATACTGACAGGTAGAAACCCCGTTATGTGCGGGCAGAGAAGCCTGGGCCAGAATTACAGCCACTGTTGCATGAAGCCCGCGCTCAGCAGCGCTACACAAAGCCCCTGACTGTTTGATTTGCATTCCCTTTGCGCTTCCACAGCATTGACTTAGCGGCAGCTCCATTTAAGTTTGAGACTTAAAGCAAGTTAAGACAGGGGGAGACCAAGTTGAATGTCTCTCTCTCTCTCCAGCTGGAGCTAAATGTCTGGCGCAGGATGATGACTGGGCCCCAAGCTGCGCTGCTCCATTTGCCCAGTATTAGGTGCAAATCGTCTCCGAGCTGTCAAGGTTGGCTGAGTGTGAGTTAAAGGTGATGAACCCTTCCCTCCCCGGGCTGCTCTCTTAGCCAGAGGGGGAGCTGCTGACGGAAGCGGAACTTTGCGCTGAGTTCTGATATAATGAGAGCAGAGGAAGGATCCTCACAGGTCTCAGCCTCCTGCAGAGAGAAGGACAGCCGAGGGGAGTCTGCAGCAAACTCACAGAGCAGAGAACTTTCAGCAGTGCGCTAAGCTTTGTGCAACTCTGCAGCTCCAGGTGCATCTGAACTGCCCCAACTTGTAACCTCAGGAGAAGCGCAACAGCAGATGGAGCCACAGTGAGCCCAAAGGCAGCAGCAACCAGTGGGGCCCCCGCAGGGCAGCAGCAACTCCCCCACAGCTCCGGATCCAGCTGTCAGGGGGGCACCTCATGGACCATCCTGTGTCTGTATGAGATCCAGCTGTGCCCCGACTCATTACTGTGACAGTTTGCGCCAGGGCAGCGGCGGGATGGCCTCCTTCCAATCCCCAGAGCCGGGCCCCGTGGCCTTAATGTCCCACAACTCCAATGGAAATAAAGAATCGGACAGAGGCAAAGAGGAGCTGCAGCAGGAGAAAGGGCAGGAGAAGTCGGACCCGTCGCAGAAGCCGCCTTATTCGTACGTGGCGCTAATAGCGATGGCCATCAGGGAGAGCCAAGAGAAGCGTCTGACGCTGTCGGCCATTTACCAGTACATCATCGGCAAGTTCCCTTTCTACGAGAAGAACAAGAAGGGCTGGCAGAACAGCATCCGACACAACCTCAGCCTCAACGAGTGTTTCATTAAAGTGCCCCGGGAGGGCGGCGGCGAGAGGAAGGGCAATTACTGGACTCTGGACCCGGCCTGCGAGGACATGTTCGAGAAGGGCAACTACCGGCGCAGGAGGAGGATGAAAAGACCCTTCCGACCCCCGCCGACCCACTTCCAAGCTGGAAAGAGCCTCTTTGGCAGCGACTCGTACGGCTACCTGTCCCCACCCAAGTACCTGCAGTCCGGCTTCATGAACAACTCGTGGCCCCTCTCCCAACCGCCCGCCCCGATGTCCTACACCTCGTGCCAGATGGCCGGGGGCAACGTCAGTCCTGTCAATGTCAAGGGACTCTCTGCGCCTTCCTCCTACAGCGCCTACTCCAGGGTGCAAAGTATGTCACTGCCCAGCATGGTCAACTCGTACAACGGAATGAGCCACCACCATCACCCGCATGCCCACCATTCCCACCACTCCCACCATGCCCAACAACTGAGCCCGGCCAGCCCTCCGCCCGCACCCCCGGCTCCCCCTAATGGGGTGCAATTCACCTGCGCCAGGCAACCCCCCGAGCTCTCTATGATGCACTGCTCCTATTGGGACCATGATGCCAAGCACAGCGCCCTGCACACCAGGATAGACCTCTGAGGAGGAGCAGAAGCCATTGCAGAACTATTGAGAGAGTATCCAGACATGGACCCTCCTCAGTGCAAGGGCCAGAACTACAACTGCCAGCTCTTAGTAGCGCCCAGGATCTCTAGTAGACTCGGTGCCATTTATTCTTGGGGGATACTTTGTTGCAATGATCTGCTCCCCGAGTGATTGAAGGCAGTGTAAGTGCAACTGTGTGTATCAGTGTTACTGTGTAGCAATCATTCCCTATTCGTGTTCCCAAAGCTTGGCGGGGCTCTGGGGGACTGAGCAACCATGATCTAAATATTACAAAAATTAAAAAAAAATCCTCAACTGGAATATATTCGGGGAATATTGAAATAATTTTCTGTACTTCTCTTGATAAATGTTGCTCCATATAGTTCAGGTGAGGTGACCCTGTATAGCACCCAGTACAGGCACACCTACATGCACACACTCACTCACACTTACATACTCACACACACACTCACTCACACACTCACTCACACACAAACACACTCACACAAACACACAAGCACACTCATACAAAGACACTCATACAAACACACTCATACAAAGACACTCACACAAACACACACACAAACACAAAACACACAAACACTCACATACAAACACACACACAAGCACAAACACACAGTCACGCACTTTCCCACAACCCCAGGCTTTTTATAGGTTTCAGGTTGTGACCAGGGAAGGTCTCGCATGTAATGAAATGGTTAATAAAAATGTGAAAGTTCCTACGTCCCCGTCAATTGATCAGTGCTACTTCTGCTGCTCTGGGACAATAACACAGGGTTCCTACCCCATTCCCACAGACCAGCAGTAGGGTATTTCCCAGTGTTTAGCGCCGCCGACTCATTCCTTCTCACAGACAGAATTTTCAGCCGCTCTGGTTCTGTTTTGCAGTAATCAGTGTTGGACTGGGGCCCACCAGAAAACCTTCCACTTTCCAAACTCTTATTCCTCCTCTCCTCACTCAACCTTTTTATTCTCCTAGTCTTTTATATCTAATTACTCTATTCTTCTAATATTACACTATTTTTTTCATAAAGAAATAGGGAATGACCATGAAATAGGCCAAATGGTTAGAAGCAAGAGACCCACTGACACCTGGGCCCACCTGGAGTTTTCCTGGTATCCCAATGGGCCAGTCCAATGCTGGTTCTGATGTATGGGAAACATATTGTACTGGTACTGTATAAAGTAGGATTGTCCATCCTAGGGACCATCACCTGTTGTTGATGTAGAACTCCCAGCACCCTGTAATAGATTAATCACAGTTAGTTGTACTTTAAATAGCACCTGTAGAAGTACAGGTTGGCCAACCCTGCCAAAAAGTGATATTGGTCCTATCAAACTGCTTTACTACTTGCCATCCCACAACCCTTTCCAGTCGAGACAGAATTAGCGACTCCAGTCACTGCTTCTCCCCAAAGGGCAACTGATGAGCCAAGTGCATTTATATGTTTCAGAATGTGCTGATTTTTTTGTCCTCTTTGTCTGGTGTAAAAGTTTTACATTTTTGTTTCTTTCCCCCTTCATTTACTTTCCATGAACCTTTCTTTTTACTGTCAGTTTCAGTTCAGCATCGCACAGCAATCAGTTCCTGGGCTCACTGGCAGCTAAACAGTTACTTTTTGGGACCAATTTTCTCAGAAAAAAGCCCATTAGCACTTTCCGTTGTTTTTTTTGTAATTCTAGTGCTGTTAATTGCTAAATAAAATAATCTTGTTTCTTTTAATTCTGGTTCCTACTTTTTCTAAGTCACCCATTTTCTGCTGATGTGTGTATATTAATTATTAATATAATATTATAATTATATAATATCATAATATTATAATTCTTTCTCCTGAGATACTGTAGATAGATAGATAGACAGACAGACAGACAGACAGACAGACAGACAGACAGACAGATAGATAGATAGATAGATAGATAGATAGACAGATAGACAGATAGATAGATATATTTATAAGTATTTATAAGATATTATATTTATAAGATATTATAAGATTTATAAGTATTTATAAGTATAGGCACAGACGTGCAGGTTAAGAGAAAGGATAATTTATTTAGTGATATGAATGAATGTAAATATAATATTTTCATATAAGTGCCTGACAGTAGTTGCTATTTATTCCAAGGGAAACCCAAGATTTAAGAGCTTTCCCTATCAACTGGGAATAGTGTTGGTTCAAGTCCCATTGCAAAGAAGAAAAAAAAAGATTATTCTGTGTAATGAAAGAAAATATAATTTTAGGCAATTTACCAATATATATTAATAATGGATTTTCAGCGACTTTAAGATTGTTTTGTTATTGGAATTGCAAGTGAAAGCAGTGTTTGTCTGCCCTTTTCTATTCGCTGCACTGGTGGTTCTGACTTTAAAAAGAGAAACAGCACACGAGGCTGACTTCTGCTATGTTGTTTCAAGAGTTAGAACCGGCAGTGTAGAAAAAAAACAGTGGGAAAACACCGGCAATTACATTTGAAACTAACTTTAAACTGTTATTTATGTTTAATGACTATGTTTTGGAATATTGTTTAGAATGACATGATCTTTCAAAGGCCAAATAGTATTTTAGGATTTACACCCCTTTTAAAGAGGATCCGCAGATTACAATAAACTAATGCTCCGGACTAGAGAATTTTTCGGTTGGATTATTGGCAAATATAGGAATAATTCAGAGGTTTCCTGGCAGGGTATTGAATCCCAAGCCTTTATCATCACAAGGTCAAATATATCATCTTATTGAATTTTAGCATTTATAATTATCATTTTTATTTCATCCTGGGAGGATAGAGTTTAGGAACTGGAAAACGAACGTGTGTTTTATATACATATATAAATAATAATTCCTAACATATAATATATGTTTTAAAAATTATTTCTTTTTTCTATGTAATAATTAAACAGTCCCCTGTACTTGATCCCAACTGAGCTGTATCAATCCATATTTAAAATAATCCTATTCTATTTATTTAATGTTTAAGTGATTTTTAGTATGGAGATCCAAATTAGTGAAATATCCCAGGTTCCAAACACATATATATTTATGTATAAATATATATAAAAAAGCAAAAAGGGTCTGCACTGAGACAGTACTTAGGAAGGTGTATGTATGCTGATACAGAGATTGGATATGGATATATATGGGACACATCTTTGAATAAATAAGTGCTGGTTCTGATGGGAAAAAACTGCAATGTGGATTATAATGTTAGCATCAGAGCTGTGCGTTTTTTCTTGTGCCAAATCTCTTATCTGAATATACACATATATTCATAAATAACAAGAGGCAACAGTCAATCTGTAATCTTTTCTCCTTCTGCCTCCTAAGCGCCAGAAATGGCGCAAATCAAAGTGCAGAACTGTCTGGGTTATGTCATAAATATCCTTACTATTCTGTCTGTCCACTATAAGTACACATGCACTAATTGCAATGTATTTAAGAAGACGAGGGGGGGGGGGCTGTCAGTTTTTATTTAAGGAATATTTATAATGTGGAATTGGATATTATATATATATATATAGCAGATACGCATTGATTAAACAATATATACAGGTACGGTACAGGCAATTATCAGTTAATCAACAATATAACTTAAGATTTAATGTGATTCGGTGCTGCACATTTATCTAGGTGGATAAAGAAATAAAGAGAAACCGAATTCCATACATACTGAATGTATAACTTAGTAGGTCCTCGGTCCTCCCCAGTTTTCCCCCTAGGCCTGTGCTGCTGCTCGGTGCGCGCTAGTGAGCCCTGTGTGATCAGTGATACAGCGCGATGGGATAGCGCAGGCCGGGCAGTGTATTACAGGTAGTAGAACCAACAGTCTAGTGGAAATTTACGTTAGGATTACGCAGAATTAGGCAATTAATCTTCCAAAGTAGTTAGCAGCAAAGCACATTGTTAAATGATTTCAAAAGGCAAAAATCGGGAAAAACTTACTGTTTAGTGAAGATGGAGCCCAAGTATTATAATAATGAAAACACTTTATTAGGATATATTCTAGTCTGACGCGTTTGGTGCCACAGGTGGGCACTTACTCATAGGCAAACACATTCCTTCTTTATATTTGTCTCTATGATTTTCATTTCTGATATGCCTGAAGTTTGAACATACAGGGGGAAAAAAATATCGCTGCAGCACCTCTTTGTTTGCAAAAAGTGGAAACTTGAATTTATTAGGTCAAACAACCAGGTAACGTTTCGGGCTTACTCTTGCCCTTTCTTACTAATAAGAAATCAAAGTTTCCACTTTTTGCAACAAAGAGGCGCTGCAGCGGTATTCTTTTCCTCTATGCAAACCACTGGCAAGGTTTTCCGGATAACTTTACACCCAGCCTACAAAGTGGTTGATATATATCATATATAAAAAAATATCTAAAAAAGATCTAGATATATATATATATATATATATATATATATATATATATATATATATATATATATATATATATATATATATATATATATATATATTTATGCCTGAAGTTTGAAGACTGTATCTGGCTTCTTAATTGTAATTTCGTAAGTGTTATTTCTGTGTTTTATTGATATAGATATATATAGATATATATATACAGATATAGATAGATAGATAGATAGATAGATAGATAGATAGATAGATAGAGATAGAGAGATGTATATAGATATATGTAGATAGATAGATAGATAGATAGATAGATAGATAGATAGATAGATAGATAGATAGATGATAGATAGATTTCAATTTTCCCCCTCAAATCTGATTCAATTTCACACTTGGAATGGCAAAATTTTAATTATTCTAAATAACGAATACAAATAAAACTTTTACTTGTCCTAGAATATTACACTGTACATTATACTGATTCAGTGTGTTATTATTGGGAGCCAGTGCCCGGAGTAGTGCAGCCTGTTCTCAGCTCCCCAGCTGTGTTTGGCTAAAGGAGGAAAGTTGGATCCAGTATGTCATTTAAATGAATTTGTTGCAAGAAATAAAATACGGAGGTCCGAGGAAAGCCTCTGATCTTGCTCTCGCCTGTGCTGCGCCTCTGTCTGTGGTTGGGATCTTTAATATTATTTATATTCTGCGTTGTTCCAGTTGTTGCCACACTACAAGCCCCAGGCCACTGGCAGTGCCAACATGAGCTTATTAGGGTCACCCAGCAATACAGCGACCCTGTGCCTGGTGGGAAATTACTGTGTTATTTGTGTGTGTGTGTGGGGGAGGGGGTAAGATTGCCCTGGGTGCCAGTCAGTGCCAGGATATTACAGGAGGACTAACACCCACCAGGCCAAATACAGATCCTAGCAAATGAACTGAGCCCATTATGAATAGGTTTAGGAAACGTCAGGCTGGGTCAGTGGCAGTGCCAGGGGTCCCCATCCATCTACACCAAGTACTGTAGGGTGCGCCTGGGGCAAGAGAGTGGCCTGAGAGCGACTGCAGCATACTACTTACTCTTCTGTCTGTTTCTGTATTGATACATGTGGCGCAACATCTCCACAATGGCTATAATTGGCCGTAACATTAGCCACGGATTGAAACCTAGATTGAGATTCGCGTATATATAAATATTCAAGTAAATATGAAGCGGCAGTTTATCATCAGTGAAGGCTGGCGTAATGTTCGCATAGAAACCTTATTACTGGTTGTACTTCTGTATGTGTATGTGCTTGTGAGAGTCTTTGTGATTGGGTTTTATATGACTGTAGTTATTTTGTGTGCATTGCTGGGGTTCAGTACATCAGCTATTCACACGGTGAATCAGGGGCGCTTCCATTACAAATTGACATTTATACAATACAAACAAAGCAAACACACAAGAAATGTGACACTATTGCTCCAACAGAATATGATGTGGCGGAAGCTTTCAGTGTAGGAGTTGTTGTGCTGCTGTATTGGGGCAGAAGCGCAAAATCGAAGCGCAAAATCCTCGGGATTTACCTAATAAATCCCATCCCCAGGGTGTGAGAAGTAAAACTCGCGTGGAAGTGACTGTGACGAATGAATGTTCCATCATACAACACAATTCTGAATGTTCCCTTACAAGTAGATTATAGAGGAAAGTGAGCAGCTACTACTAATGCCATGATAATGCAAGTTGTATCCCTTGTGCCTGGTGGGGAAAAAACGCAGTGTTCCAAAATGTCTTTCTATTTGGAATTTTGAAGAACAAAACTGCCGTTTCGTAAATACTGTCAAAAAAAGAAGCACATCTGGGATGATGATTAATAAATAAATACATGAATAATTCATACACAGTATTAATAACAACAGAGTAAGACAAAGATATATAACAAGAGGGAATAGAATGTCCAGGTGAAGATGCCTAGACACAAGGGAGCAAGTTATGTGTAATATGGTCAGCGCTAAGTAGCCTGACGCAAACTTTACACCACTGCGCCCTAAATCTGTCTACTGAGCTACAATGTACGTAGACCTAGACAGAAATATAATCGATACTGCATAGATAGATGGTTGTTATATATATATATATATATAGGTAGACAAATATATATATATATATATATATATATATATATATATATACATACATACATACATACATACATACATACATACATATATATATATATATATATATATATATATATATATATATATATATATATAGAGTCTGTACAGTGAACGCACTCCTCCCGGTTCAAGTTATGCTGATGGTGGTGCGTTGGTCAAAGTTCCATATTACAATTCAGTGAATGGACCCGCACTCATTCTCAAAGGTGAAATAAATGTGCTTTTATTCACAGGAAAATGAACCTGTGAATAAAAGCACATTTATTTCACCTTTGAGAATGAGTGCGGGTCCATTCACTGAATTATATATATAGATATATATATAGATATATATATAGATATATATATTTGTCTACCCTGAATTGCTAATTAAAAACCACATGTATAAATAGCTAAAACACGCCCAGACTCAACCAACCCGGGCTATATCCGTGATCATGTGACAATTGCACAATTTTAATTAGCAATTTATGGTCTTGAGAATGGTCTTAGATACAGACCGAAACATCGACCTGCTTTTTAAATGTATTTAATAAAGAATATCATTTTTAAAATTTTTCTAAAAATCCTTGTGTGCATCCTCTTCCTTTTGGATTTTTTCTAAATACAGCTGCAATGGATAGCACCAAAGCAATCTAGTTGGGATTATTTAGCTATGTTTTTGGTGTGCTGAACTACTCTGTATTATATATAAATATATATAAACAACAGAAAAGGTCCGCACTCATAGGTCTTGTGAAACAACAAAAAGTAGTTTTATTCAAGAATAAATCTACTTTCTGTTGTCTCACAAGACCTTTTCTATTTATAATCATGTTTTTATGTTCCGGCACCTAGGCTTTCTACAGGTATTCTGAGTGCAGCTAAGAGTTTGTTTGTATATCTATATATATATATGTGTGTGTGTATTTTTATTTTTAATTTTTTTTCTGCAGGGTGGTACACCGCTTCTAAATTCTCCCAGGGTGCATGGTAAAGTTTCATAAAGCAATCAAACAGACCAGCAACTCCAGGATTTTTGTGCAAAACAAAAACATTGTATTTATGCTTATACAGCCAACTGACATTCTGGAACCTTTCTCGAGGCTGTATAAGTTAACATAAAGGGGTGGTTCCCCTTCAAACAACTAGTTGGTTTCAGATAGATCACCAGAAATAAAGACTTTTTTCCAATGACTTTCTATTTTCTATGTGTGACTATTTTTCTAATATTGAAGTGTAAAATGTATTTTTTCACCTTCTGAAGCAGCTCTTGGGGGGGGGGGGTCACCGACCCTGTAAACTGTTCTAAATGCATACATTTAGTTGATACATTTCTTATTTTTGTCCCTGCTGAGCAGAATCTCTGGGTTTCATTACAGGCAGCTGTTAGAATTGATACAATAGTTGCTAATACTACCGATATGCTGCTGAGAAATGTATCAACTCAATGTTGCAAAATTGTAACAGTTTAGAGTCTGCGCCTGAATTACTAAGCTGCCAGACTCAAAACACCAGAGACAGGAACATTCATCGTTAAACTTAGATTTTGGAAAAACAACCCCTTTAAATACAACGTCTTAGTTTTGCAAAAAATCCTGTTGTTGCTGGTCTTTTTCTAACTATATATATGTGCTGGGGTTAAATTGTGCAGTATGTATATCAAGCCTCACCCATGTGCACCCAATGACACTCAATGGCAAGGGATGAGTGGCACTTCAGTGTGTTTTTTAATTCTCTCTCTCTCTCTCTCTCTCTCTCTCTCTCTCTCTCTCTCTCTCTACATACATACATATATATATATATATATATATATATATAGGGCAGGGTACTAGTGCAAAAGATTTGTGTTCATCCCACAATAAGGGCAGCAGTTCCAGCCTGTATTTAAGTGCGATATGTTCAGCCATGCGCAACCAGCGCACTCCTTATTCTACATCTTCTCAGTTCTATTAATTTACTCAAAAACTCACAAGTCTAATCTATTTATCTTATCATTTCTCTATCTAGTGAATCCAGTGTGTTGGTGTTGAGGTTCCATTCCAGTTATTCCTTGCACCCCATATAGTATCTGGTAACTGCACACAGAGTGCAAGGACTGGCTCCATAGAATGTCAGCTCTGCAGACAGGGAAGGGGAGATGGGCATGATGTGATTTGTGTATATTAGGTTTAATTGTGTATGGGCAGATTGGGCTTCTTGTGGCCCATAGAGCTAACAATTTCTTTCATTTGCTACAATAGCTGGGGAGCCCCCAACTGCCCGCTGTGCCACAGATCCAGGGACTCATGGAAACACTATACGAGTGCAGGATGCGCAAAGAGGCACAAATCATCTTAATGTGACACGGAATAGAGAGGGAGCAGCAATCAGGAAACCGGCCATCCATCAGCGCCATAATTACTACTAACTAATGCGCTGCTACTGTTTCTCCTGCTCAGCCCCGCCCCCCAAGAGCAAACTAGCGCTGCGCCTGGGGACTGACTTACAGTGTAACCTTATTATTCACATTGATATTGTGCGCGACTTGTTTTCTATCCAAAGGGGAAATGTATGAACGGCCCAAATGTGGTCCCAAACACATATTCACATATATGATTTTAATCACTAAAAGTTACATAGTTATTATTTAAATATCAATAATAAAACCCTAGCTACATATTACAATAATGATAAGAAAGTCTATGGGCTGATAATAAATCCATGGGAGTGTAACAGTGTGGGTATGAGAGGTATTTATTTATTACTCACACCTGCAACTAAGCGTCATACCCCAGAGCAGGGGTCCCCAACCTTTTTTACCCTTGAGCCACATTCAAAAATAAAAAGAGTTGGGGAGCAACACAGGCATGCAAAATGTTCCTGGGGTGCCAAATAGGGGCTGTGATTGGCTATTTGGTGGCCCCTATGTGGACTGGCAGCCTACAGGAGGCTCTATATAGCAGTAGACCCGTTTTTTATACAACCAAAACTTGCCTCCAAGTCAGGAATTCAAAATTAGGCACCTGCTTTGAGACCACTGGGAGCAACATCCAAGGCGTTGGAGAGCAACATATTGCTCGCGAGCTACTGGTTGGGGATCACTGCCCCAGAGAGACTGCTGTTTGTTTCCACTCTGTGCTTTTATTCCTTTTACTCTGTGCCTGGTGTTCCTGCTCTGATGCCAGTTTACTACCCAATTACTGTGCTTCTCTAGTTCCCAAACCCCTCTCCTTACTTCCCCAGTCTCCTTAGCATTCACTTAGCTCTGCTTTCGCATTTCTGCTTCCCACTTTCTCTTTCTCTTCTTCATTGGGAGCCCTTACTTAGAGATACCCCAACTGCTCTTCTTCTGCCCCTTTATCAGCTTCTCCTTGGCCTGTACTTCTTACCATGGCAACTCTCTATATAACACATGCCAGGCACACTATTCTATATACAAGGAAGGGTTGGTAATGATATTGCGCTTTGCGCACACTATTGTATTTTACATATACATTTCAATTATCATCAATTCTAAATTCCCCTGATCTCTTTTAAAAGTTATTTCGTTCTACTAACTAGTATTCTTTATCTCCAGCCAAGCTGCAAGAGAAGGAAAGTGATTTCAGCGAGAATAAATAGACACACTAAACATGGAAACGGTGAATACATATTTAGTACATAGCTAGAAATATTAATATATGATGTGCTCCAATATTTATACCAGCATATTTACTATTTATACCATCTGATTTATATATATATACACGTATATATATATATTGATCTTATAGTTGTCTGAAATCTTTGTGTATATGTTCCATATCTATCAATTATCACCTAGCTAGTGTTTATCTATCTGTTTATCTACCTGTAGTTATTCAGTTTGTCCTTTTGGCGGACAGCTAATCTATTTCTCTTTATTAGCTATATTTTCCACCCAGTAATCCAAATTTTAGTTTCTAGGATCCTTAAAGTGTACATCCACCCAGAAACTGTTTTTTCTAATGTCCAGTGAAATCTAATCAATCTACAAAACGTTCCAGTATACCAGTTGTTCCAGTATTGAGTATTATAACATGTCAATGGTTTTAAAGTAATTTGTAGGTTTCATTGCTGTTCAATACAACATACAGTATTTGAGTAAGAAGTGCTTGTAGAGGACAGAAAGAAATATACACATTTTGTTTTCAATAGTAATTACATTTACAAATAATGTTAACTCCTCTGAGCATTTTTAAAAGTCCAATTGGAAAGTCATTGATTTTTATATTTTCTTTCATTATGCAAAAAAAACTGTTTTTTTATGCACATCTCCTTTAATCAAAGAAACAAGCTTTAAAACATAGCACCTTTTGGGCTGCAATATAAGGGTTAACTAAAACCCAAACAAATACTTTGCTTTTTACGGATTTCCTTGGGAAAAGAGCAGGAGAAGAAATGTGCAGAGTCCTGTTTGTCTATCACATGTTCAGCCTCATCTGTATTGCTCCCCCAGCCCTAGGCAGGAAGCAGCACTTGATTGTCAGCCCTATGGAACTACTTCTCCACAACAGAACCACTGTCTGAGGCTCCAGGCCCGGACTGGCAATCTGTGGGTTCTTGCAAATGCCAGAGGGGCTGCCATAAGATGCCATAGAAACTCATTATTAGGTGGGCTGGTGGAAAGTTCATTGGACCTCTCTGTACTTGTAAAGCCAGGGCCTATTTTGACTCCCAGTCCAGAGCCATACTAAGACAACAGAACCCCTGTCTGAGCCATACTAGGACAAAAGAACCAATATATGAGAGCCATGCAGAGACAACAGAACCAATATATCTGAGCAATGCAGGACTAAAGAATTAACATGTCTAAGACAACAGAACCAACATATCTAAGTCATGCCAAGATAACTGAACCAGTATGTCTGAGCCATCCCAGGGTAACAGAACTAATATATCTGAGCCACATCAGAACCAGTAATGCACATTTGCAGCAGCATCATTATGGCCAAACTGTCTTGCACATAAATAGAACCAACATATAATGGGGCATATTTATCAAAATATGAGTTCAGAGCTTAATGAATAAAAACTCACCCATGTTCTATTCATTCCTATGGAATTTCTAGAGCTGTATTTATCAGCTGGTGAGTTCTATCTAGGAATGCACTATTTTGAATTTGGCCGAACCCCCGGAATCCTTCATGAAAGATTTGTCCCCTAATTTGCATATGCCTGGATTCGGTGCATCCCTAGTTCTAACTTTCACCCATTGATAAATATGGTTCTAAAAATCCCATAGGAATGAATAGAACGTGGGTGCGTTTTTATTTATGAAGTTCTAAACTCACATTTTGATAAATATGCCCCTATAAGGTCTGCCTCTCAGTAACAACACTACAGTGGTAGGACTGCAGTCCAATGAGTCCATCAACAGCATCGGTGTGTTCCACTCCAAGAGAAACAATGTGGAGGATGTGTGTTACAGCAGTGAAACTATCATGGCTGTTGCCTCTGAAGAACAGAACAGCACTAACACAAGGAAAGAGTCCCAATACCAACAGAACCTACATCTAGGATGTACTTTCCAGCACCAGAAACACTAGGTTCCTAGTGGAAGTTAACCTACTCCAACAGAAGCAACAGGGATGGTGTGCTTTCTAGCAACAGGACCATTATAGCTGAACTGCATACCAAGAAGGACATTGCCATGTAGGAATAATGTAGGAAGAAACTGGATGCAATTATTGAGAGAAGATACAAATTGAATTCAGGACCACAGTGCTGCAAGGCAGTAATACTAATCATTGCACATATACAGTATGTGGCCCCAAGCAACAAGGCAGGCAGCATGGCTTCACAAAAACACCAACTTGGCTTATAGACTGTACCATTCTTCTAACTAAAAGGTTAATCTGGAATTTCACTGGCATCTAAAATTAATTTCTAAACTTAAATACATTCTGTTTACTGAAGGATTAATCTGGAATTTCACTTGCTAAAATTTGATAAACAAATTCATTTCTAAACTTAAATACAAGTATTTCCACTGTGTGCCAAATTGGTAAGTATACAACATACTGTATATATAATTGACATAGCAGGCACCCCCCCCCTGACGTTGGTTGCCCCCTCCTCTGCATTTTATTCACACAAATTTTCATCGGAACCGGAGCAATGGAGATTAGCGCACAGGAAATAAAAAAACTATCATATCTCCTGAGCATCCCCAGTGTTTCTGGACCAATGTGGGTATGGTTGGGCATCATTAAAATGAATCCAATAATCCTTAGATGCTGTGCAACGGCTACACCAGGGTGCCCAAATGCCTACACTGCCTTTCTATGTTTGTGTGTGTTTGTACCGTTTAAATATATCTATATATACTGTAGATTAGGCATGTCAAGCCTACGGTTCTACATCATCCAATGTCCCCTGGCAATCAATTTAGTTCTAGAATAGTGGGGGGATAGGGGCACACGATTGATCTTGTCCCCCCTCAAAGTAAAAAATGTTAACCCTCATCCTGTAAGGGCATAACCCAAGAGTGGAAATTCTAGATTTAGGGGCAATTGGTGGATCAAAAAACAAGCATACATATGACCTATTTATATTTACAGAACATCAGAAGAGGGAATGTGTATGGCGACCCCAGGGAGCACCAATAAAGTGGCCCTGGTCCAGCTATCGATGTGGGAGCATTTTCTCTCTGTAGTGTCCAGCACTGGCTGCGGATTAGTGAGGCTGGATCCTTTTATGCAAGTGGCATCTGGTGGGGAGGAGGAGAGTCAGGGCTGCTGCTAAAATCTGGCAATGTTTTCACACCTTCACAAGGAAGATTTGTGCACCGGATTTTGTTTCATTTGGATGGGCTGATTGACTGACCCTGAATTGTTGAAGACATAGGGGTAAATGTAATTAAGTTCACAAAGAGAACAAAATTGTGAAAAAAATTTGCATGTCGCAATGTAATATTCTTCAAAAGGCTTTTATTGTATTACAAATCTTAATTGCGTAATGCGAACCTTTAAGACCTGCTTGAAGGCAATGTAAACTTTTGGCACAAATGTAATAGCTTTTTCATTAAGAAGTTTTATTAGATACTGTATAACTATAATATTACCAAACACTATCCTACTGTTGCATGAGGGGCAAAGTGTTCTCAAAGGCAAAATTTTCACTTTGCAAACTTTTGTTTGCAGTGCAAAAGAACTGTGAACGCTTTTTGCGTTACCGACCAATATTACATTCATCCAAAAGAGATTTTGGTCAGCCAATGGCACAAGAGACGAAGGGGCAAATTCACTAAAGGGCAAATTTCACTTGCGCC
This sequence comes from Xenopus laevis, assembly GCF_017654675.1. Taxonomy (NCBI): domain Eukaryota; kingdom Metazoa; phylum Chordata; class Amphibia; order Anura; family Pipidae; genus Xenopus; species Xenopus laevis. The sequence continues at coordinate 115,766,315 of NC_054380.1, read as the reverse complement.
ACTTCACCAGGTGTAAATTCATTACCACTACGCTAATTCACTAAAATGCAAAACTGCGTCTCAGCAGCCAAACGCTTGGGGAAGTTTAGCTAGCGTTAATTCGTCAGCGTGAGCATTTCTTAGCGATCTTTCGCTAGCATTCAATTCTGCCCAGCGAAACTTTGTTAGTACTCTTATGCTTAGGTCAATTTGAATAGGGTGGGTCAGAGCTGGGCCAGGCTGGCCAGGCTCCCTAGGCAACCTGGCCAACTGTAGCATGAAAGGGCGTGCATGTGCGAATTGACGTGGAAGCACTTGCGAAAAATTGTCAAGGAAGCGCAAGAGCGAATTGATGTGGACGATCCAGAGAGGAGAGAGGGGACCAGACTAGGAGCGAGAGAAGGTATGTGCCTGACGCCCCCTCCAGCTTTGCTACTCTGCCTACCCCTAGTTTTGGCCCTGGGGCTGGTACATATAGGTCATATAGACGTCTTTATTAGTGATGTTGGTTACAACTTTTATGAGTTTCCGGCATACAGGATATGATGTCACTGACATAAGATTGAGGAGGAGGATGTAGCTACATTTTATCAGTTCACCAGGTCTAAGGTGGTGAAGGAAACTCTGGTGAAAGAGGTAACGTTCTGTAAAATTCGCACTTTAGTGAATTTGCAGAGTAACGATTGTTCATCTGAGTGAAAATTCCCCTGGTGATAGGGCGCAAAACTGCACTAGCGACCGTCTCTTTCACTAGCAAACTGTCCTTTATGCCTGTTAGTAAATTGCAGATGTCCCTGTGGATGAGATTTCTGGCAAATTTTCACTAGCGACGGCCACTTCACCATTTAGCAAATCTGCCCCAAAAAGGCAAATTTTATTCTCCAGTATCTGAGTTGCTGCAGATGGATTTGCACCCCATATAGAGCTACGTATATGTTATACGTTTTATACAGAGTATATTACATATACATTTACCCCAAGGAGCTTACAGTATGCTTTACTTACCCCCACATTAAGCAATACTTTAACAAACCGACTAACTTAACAGTGTGTTCCTGGACTTGGATAACCTATTAAAATTCAGCAAGAACATAGAATTTCACAAAGGCATTGCCATGTTCTGAACTGTACCCAGTAATAAACACTGAGGGTCATTTATTAACACTAGGCAAATTTGCCCATGGGCAGTAACCCATGGCAACCAAATAGTGGTATTCATTGTTCTTTTTACAGTTGGCTTTAAAAAGCTAATCACTGATTGGTTGCAATAGGTAACTGCCCATGGGCAAATTTGCCCAGTGAGCCCCACTGTGTTTCGTGAACACCAAAAGGTGTCTAAGCCAGTCCATTGCTCATCCATGGAATCCATGCCATGAATCTAACATGAGCTCTAGGGAGCAGGGCGCCCTAGGCAAACCCGCACAAACCATCTACTGGTTTTACAAAATATTACCAGCAATTAGGGATGATTTTTCCATATTTCAACTGCTGTACAGTTCCTACATTTCCGATCTCAACATAGTCAGTGGTCTATTAAATGCTAAATATATCTTAACAACTACAGTAATAGAACTTAAAATCATTAAAAAACAGAACCATTTGAACGATGGTGAAACTCAAAGCTTTGTCACTGTGATTTTTAAAAATCAACAAAACCTAAATGTTCACTTTATAGATGTTGTCCTTAGATGTTTACTTTCCCTTAATTCCATAATTTAACTACACTAATGGAAAAGAAAACATGCATTTGCTTGTTTATTCAGTGCAGCTTTTCCTGTTGGATATAATTACCCTGCATATAAATCAGATTATACGACAGTAATTCAGCTCACTGGAGTATTCCCCATGCTAAGATTTCTTTTGTTTTCTAAAAAAATGCAAATATGTAACATGTAAAGTACAACTCAATGTAATATATATTGTATACCTATAAATATAAACCTGCCCATATTTAACAGAGAGCTTTAACTATGCAGAGGGCCACATCATCCTTGGATAGATCAATGGTGCCATTTATAAAATGGCTTGAAGATATCACTCTAATGTTATCTGGAGTTGAGGTCTTACCAAAAATATGGGGCACTCAGTTTGGCTGGATATTCCTAACTTATAGAAATGCTAAACTTACTTAGCCACCTACTTCTTGTAGACCTTTAAATTATGTTTAAAGAAATACTAACATACATGGTAACATAATAAGTTAATTTTAACCTGCCTAACTGCCAATTGATCCAGAGGAAGGCAAAAAAAAAAAATTCAGCTTGTACCACTGATTCAGGGAGAGAATTCAACATCTTCACAGCTCTCCCTGTAAAAAAACCTTCCGAACCTCCTTTCTTCTAATCGGAATGGGTGCCCTTATTTACCTACTGGTAAATAAAGCATTAGAGAGATTATTATATGATCCCCTTATATATTTATACCTAATTATCATATCACCCCTTAAGCGCCTCTTCTCCAGCGTGAACAACACCAACTTGGCCAGTCTTTCCTCATAGCTAGTCTTTCCTTACATTTAAGACTTAATATTTGTCTTTGTGACTTCCATAAATGCTTTTCATTATTTTTTAACCTAATTTATAACTTTAAAATATGAAGATTTATTATTAGACTCTACATTCTGCCTCTCCAAGAAGCAGGCAATGAAAACAAACAGCAGAGAAAACTCTATTATAAAACAATGTTACCATGAAGGACCTTTCCACTCTTCTTTATAAAAAATGTGTATTCTAGTCAATCATCTCCAAAAATGGGTTTTGTCACATTTTTAGTTCAAGAAAATGCAACTTTGTTCAGGGCCCTCCTTGTCCAATAAGAGGTGACACATCTATGTGATATCTTTATTATATTTAACCATAGTTCCTCTTTCATATTATAGTTATATTCATATTTATATTCATATTTCTAGATCTGAAAAATTGTTCCAGCATATATAGGTATGTTTACCCAAATCTCCCCATACTTACATTAAAGCTAGGCTTCCAGGAGTCTCTAGGTGAGCAAATTGGAACTGTCTCTGTACATGGGTGGATAAAAGCTGCTGGCTCCCTTCTGCCCAAGTCCCCTCTAATGATGACAGCACCACAGTTTCAGAACCAATGCCATAGACTTATAGGGGGAATTCACAAAAATGTTGTAAAAATGTTCTATGTGCGCCTTCTTATTCACAGACCAATTGCTCATCATTTCCCGCTTCCAAAACTAAAGTGGGCTTGTCATACATATGACCTTTTTGAGAATTAGTCGTACTCACTAGAGTTTTTCTGCCAAAATATCTCCGCCATAATGAAAATATCAGGGGCTAATGTCAATAGGTTGATGTGGCTTAAGTCTGTATAGAGATTTTAAGTTCAGAATCAGACTTGAAGGGGTTTATGGCAACATAAATGCAAAGAGAAACTTCGGTAGTCTTTTCCCCAAGAAATACAGCTTTTAATTAAAAAAATAAATAAATATATCTGTGTGTATGTATGTGTATATATGTCAAATTAAGGATAAAACTTACACCTCTCAAATAAAAAAGCAGAAGTATGTATTTAGTCGTCATCTAAGAAATAATTCTTTTTTTTCCAGTAAATTTCAAATTCAGAGACAGTCACATAACAAAGTATTTACCGCAGATTATAACCATTAAAAATGTGATCTTAACCAAAAATAATTAATTTAACAAGATAATGTAAAAATAAATTCCCATTTTGTTGTGACAAAAACACAGATGGGAACCGCATACAAAGATGTGTATTTTGCAAGGCATTAGATACAAGACTGATTTAGAACCCCCCAAGAATTCAAGTTTTCCTATGATTTCTGTAAATTGTATTAACCCTGCCATGATTCCCTATTAATTGTACAATAAACCTATATAAAAAGACATCAAATGCAATATTTTTTTTGATGTCATTATGAATATATGAAACTATATGAATATATATACTGTATATATATATATATATATATATATGTTTTTTTGTTTTTTTTAGCTATCTAGTAAAATTTGACTGATATCTAAATGTGTTACAGTGTGATTATTTTAAGTTTAATGTGCCTTTGCAGTTAAAAAATGGTAAAAAAAAAAGTGAGATTAATAAATGAATTGATATTAGCTAGAAAAAATCTGTATAAATAAGATTGTCTGCTTAAAATTCATTGGCCTCACCTTACATTTTTTTTTAAACAAGGTTAACCTCAGGTAATGTATTTGGGTAAAAATACATTATAAATATATATAAACAGGTCCTTAGAAAGGTCTTGCTGTAGTGTAGCTTTGCATATGATGAAATAAATATTATTTGACAAAGAGACAAAGGGAGTGCAGCACTTTTTTTTGCTTAGATACATAGATAGAGATAGAGAGATTAGTGTTTTTTAGTATTGCCATTGCAAGTTTAGCAATTTAGACAAATAAACCATCTATTGAACGGAGCAGATAGTTCTTCTTTGTTAAAAGAACTGAGGCTACTGTTTCATTGCTTTTCAATTATGTGTGCTCAGTGCTGTAAACTCCGCATTCTCTAAGGAAAATTGAAAAAATATTTAGATTATTCAGTACAAAGACAGGCTCCGTATATTATATTATATTAACCGGGGCACTCTGCCATACATCAATACTTTTTCTGAATTTAAATTCAGGAGTTACTCTAAACAAGATTTAAAGTTACATGCCAGTGGGTTCAACCTCCTCAAAAAAAAGAAAAAGAAATGTTTTTTCACAAGTACATGCACTGAGATCTATGAAAATATTTATTAGTGGGAGAAGAGAAAAGAATTTTTAAGAATATTATGGAGAAGCTACCTTTGATAAAAATAATAAGTTTATCCACTTGTTTTTTGTTTTATTTAGAGTAAGAATATACAACAACGACATTGTACAAAGCAAATCCCATTCTTAATACTGGTATGGGATGTGTAATCCAGAATGCGTGGGACCTGGGGTTTTCTGGATAAGGAATATTTCCAAAATTTGGATTTCCATACTTTGCTAAAAAAAGATGTAAACATTAAATAAACTCAGTAGTTTTGCTTCCAATAAGGATTGATTATAATTTAGTTTGGATCAAGTACAAGGTTCTTTTTTATTTACAATGATAAAGGAAATCACTTTTAAACATTTTTAATTATTTGATTATAATAATCTACGGATCCCATACCTGTACTACTACTACTATAGGCAACACAATTGTCTGCTCAGGTCAAGTGTTCTATTTTCTGCTTTCAGGTGACACCTAGGGGTTATTTACTAAACTCTGAATGCAGAAATCACGAAAAATTTGTGATTTTTTTTTTATAAAATTGGACTTTCATGAAAAAATCATGAATTTTTCAGAATTTATTAAACACTGAGTATGGAAAAGTACGAATCTGAAAATCCGGCATCTCAGACCTGTCGAGGTTGCATTTAAGTCAATGGGAGACGTCCCAATGATTTTTTTAATGTGCGATGGGTTTTTGGCAATACCCCCCCCCAAAAAGGTTTTGGGTGAAAAATCCGAAAAATCGTGGAAAAAAAGAAAAATCCGAAAAAATCGCGAAAATCGTATTTTTCACATTTTTCCCCGCAATCAGAATTTTCGCCTAAGTGTATTAATAAATAAGCCCAAAAAACCAGTGCGGATTTGGTTGGAGTTTTTTTCAGAAAATATTGAGATTCGGACTTTGATAAATAACCACCTAAGTATTAGTTGCAGTTTAATGCCGGCAAAGATTGCTACAGAAAAATTCATAGACAATTCATGTAAAACATTTCATAATCTCGGCAATATGTGCAACATCCTCCTGACATTTGAACAGGATGTGTCCTTAGCAAAAGTTCAATACTGGATAGAAGAACTAAACATAGATGTCTCAGTCACAGCCTGGTCATCCTGGGTAACAAATCATGTACCTACTGTTAAATAATAGACTGAACTTTTCATACACTTATGACAAATATAAAATCTCGCACACGCACACACACACACACATATATATATATATATATATATATATATATATATATATATATATATATATATAAGTTCTTCTTAACACCTGTCAATCCGTTGTACTTTGTAAATATTTATTATTATTATTATTATTATTATTTTAAACATGTATTCCTCACATTTGGAAATCATGTGTTTGTTTATTTTTATATACGTACCTGTGAAATAAATATGCTTTTTCCACAAATCCTATTACTGGTTTGTAACAGAAAAAAAAATGTACAGCTGTATTGCTTGGATATTCCCTAGGTCCTTCTGGCTGCTTTCCACTCATTTAATTCCAGTTAAATAACTTCTGCAGAAGAGTCTAAGGCCTAGAGCACACCTGGCAAAGGGACTGTCTCAATGCTTTCAGGCAGCGGCTCTTTGCATGTCACTGCTTCCAGTTGCAGAAGAATAGGAAATACACTGCCTAAGGCAGACACTGTCAGTTACCCGTCTGTCACTCACCACCAGTGCCAAAGGCAATAATTCCCCATATTTATTATATGATAACAATGACGGGCAGGAGAAGGGTGTTTTGACTGCTGCACTTCTGCCTGACAGTACCGTGATAGCAAAATTGCTAAATGTGCCATAAACCAACGGTCCTCCTCAGCTCTTTAACCCTTTAACCCTATGCTGTAGATTATAGAACCTAAGGTGCCAACACTGCAATTACTAAATTCCAGGGCTGTAGATTTTTCAAGGTTCCCAGTTTAAGCAAAAGTGCAATCCTACAGCAGGTATCCAAAACAGGGGCCTGATGATTTGTTTACACAACAATAGAGGGGGCGATAAGAAAATACACAAAAGCATTTGATTATAGCCAGAGTAGCATATCATGATGTTACTGAGCTCAACAGCATAATAATTTGAGGGCCCTCCAAACTGTCTAGAGATTGTCCTGTTTTACCAATATAGATTCGAATTTCTCATTTAATCAGTGCCTCATGGGGCCCCTATACCTCCTGGCCCCCCCCCCATAGGGTCTGCTTCCTCTGTATTATAGCATCCCTTTGTCTTCTTGTTAGAGATTTAGACCACTGATGATGCTAGACAGACACCTAGGGGCACATTTACTAAGGGTCGAATATCGAGGGTTAATAAACCCTCAAATTCGACCCTCGAGGTAAAATCCTACGAATTCGAATATCGATGAAATCCTTTGAAATGAATGATTCGACGGATTTTAATCCATCGATCGAAGGATTTTCCTTCTATCAAAAAAACCTTAGAAAAGTAATGGGGAAGGTCCCCATAGGCTAACATTGTATGTAGTCGAAGTTTTTTTTAAAGAGACAGTACTTAGACTATCGAATGGTCGAATAGTTCGAAGGTCGTAGTAGCCTATTCGATGGTCGAAGTACCCAAAAAAATACTTCAAAATTCTAAGTTTTTTTACTTCGAATTCTTCCCTGGAGCTTAGTAAATGTGTCCCCAAGGGGTTTATTTATCAAAGTCCGAATTTATCTCAATATTTTCTGCTACAAACTTCGATCAAATCTGCTCAGGGCTTTTACGCTTATTTATTATTACATTTTCCCAAAATATTTGCTTTGCGGGAAAAAAAATCAGATTTTCACGTTTTTTTTTTCGTAAAAAGCTTCGGGGTATTGTCCGAAACCCAGTGCACATCAAAAAAATCAGTGGGACTTCTCCCATTGGCTTATATGCAACCTCGACAGGTCTGAGATGCCGGATTTTCAGATTCAGACTTTTCCATCCTCGGGGTTTAATAAATTCCGAAAAATTTGTGATTTTTTAAAACTCAAATTAATAAAAAAAATTTTTTTGTGATTTTTGCATTCAGAGTTTAGTAAATAACCCCCCCAAGAATCATTTCACTGGAAGGCAGGTCTGGATTTGGAGGCAAAACAGGCCCTGGCATTCCAAGTACTCAGAGGCCAAAATAGTACTCAACCAACCCACTAATTAGTGATTGTCTATGGGATCTTACAGCAGCCCCTCTGGCATTTGCCAGAACCCACAGATTGCCAGTCCTGGCCTGCTGGAAGGAGACAGAACCCTTTTGAAATAAAAACAAACAAAAGTGGTATAAAAGTTATCTGTGTTTGACCAGTTCTTGACATATATTATAGTTGGTATAAAAGTGATACCAATAAAAATGAGTCAGAATGAAAAACATTCCCTCTTGCTACTAGAAAAATATTGCTTTTTTTTTTTTTACATAAATAGACATTCTTTTCAGTGATAGATTTTGCTTAGAATTATATTATACCTTTGAAGCTTCTGTTTTCTGACATTTCCAAGTTCAACATTAAGGCAGAGCCCAACATAACTCATAATAAGAATGGAGAAATAGGCAGCAAGCTGTGATCCACCTGCACTTGGGGGTTATGTGGGGTGCAGTGAGTACAGTCACATTGGCATAACAATGACTGTGTTACACAGTAGGGGAATGCATGAGAAAATGTTCCCTGTCCTTGGGACATTTATTTATGTTAAAATATCCCCAAGATGCCCACACCTGCGACAGCTGTTGTTGAAAAGCAACCAACAAACACCAATAATAGGCCTTGGCTGTTAGAGAGGTCTGGGAGTTGTGCACAAGTCGGAAATGATGATGTTTGTCATTCCACCCTATCAACTCCCTGTATATCTATTGGTTCTGATGGCCTTTTCTTGCCTGTTTTCTGACCCATGTGCATGTGAGTTTTGCTGGCACAACTAAGGTAAGAACTCCATGCCAGGACTCCAGCAACCAAAACACAAACTCTCAGCTCCATTTTAGACATGTACCAAATCCAAAATAGTGGATTCGGTACAACCCTAAAATGAATCCATTTGTTTATACAGGTAAAGGATCTGTTATCCGGAAACCCATTATGTAGAAAGTGCCGAATTAGGGGAAAGACATATAGATAGACAATAGACTCCATTGTAATTAAATAATTAAAAATGTTATTTATTATTATGTTATTTATTAAAAATGTTATTTATTATTTATTTTATATCTGTAATAACACACAGAACCTTGCACTTGATCCCAGCTAAGATGTAGTTAATCCTTATTGGAAGCAAAACAATCCTATTGGATTTAATTCACATTTAAATGTTTTTTTTTTTAGTAGACATAAGATATGGAGATCCAGATTAGAGAAAGATCACAAAAAAAGATTTAACCCTACCCCCCAGATCTCAAGCATTTGAGAGAGCAAATCCCATGCCTCTATTACAAATGTTTTGTTTTTAAAGGTCAAGTATTTCACCCATTGCTTACATATTATATCCCCTGTGCCTTAGGTATGAAAAAAAAAGTTAATAGGAGGCCTCATGGACTGGGGGCAGGTACAGTGCTGCTGTAGTGATAACCAGACTCAATACAAATACAGTGTATACAGAAGGATTAGAACAGTTTTTGAAGGAATAGTCATAAAGAAAAAGTGCAAGAGGATCTAAGTAAAACCATGAGCCAGTGCTTTCTGGGAGAGTATGAAAGTTTTGCAGCACTTGTGTCAGGCACTCCAACAATAGGGGAACTCCCTGGGTCATTTCAGATTCTCTCTGCAATGGTAATAAGCAGGGGACTTCCAATTCTGCTCACGTAATAACAATACAATACAAGAAAAGCTTATGCATCTCCAAATTATCTTTGATTTGCAGATCTTCAAAAAAAGGTATTTACAGCTTAATTTTTTATTTTTGAAAAGACCAAAACAATGTTGTAATTGTAATAGAATTCAACAGACAGGCTGCCCTCTAGTGAGCAAAGTGAAGCACTGCATTCCTTTGCTGCAAAGTAACAAGACGACAGTGATAGAAAAATGGAAGGGGTTTGAACCGCAATCAAAATTTGCCACTATTCAATTCTAGGCAAGGTGAAAGCTCCCCGTACTGCCCTATATTCAGTTTGTATTTTTAAAATGAACAGAAAAATAATTTGCTGCACATAGTGGCTAATGTTTAGCATACGCAGTGTCGGACTGGGATGCCAGGGGCCCACCAGAAAACCTTAGGCTGAGGGCCCACTTTCAAAACTATTATTCCTCCTCTCCTCACTCAACCTCTTTATTCTCTTAGTCTCTTTGCTCTACATACTATACTCTATTCTTTCATTATTAAGCCTCTTTGTTCTCATAAAGAAATAGGAAATGACCATGAAATAAGACAAATGGTTAGAAGCAAGAGGCCCACTGACAACTGGGTCCACCGGGAGTTTTCCTGGTATCCCGGTGGGCCAGTCCGACACTGAGCATACGTATGGACATATACAGTGTGACCCTGATAGGCTGGTATGGTTTACTGGACTGTGAGCATCATTTTCCCATGTAACCAAAAAACCATTAATCCCCTTAAAGAACAAGGAAAGTTAAACTAAAGCTAGAAATGTTGTACATTATGTTTTGAGCTTATGTACCAGCCCCAGGCAACCACAGCCCTTTAGCAGTAAAGATCTGTGTCTCCAAAGATGCCCCAGTAGCTTCCCATCTTCTTTTCTGCTGATTCACTGCACATGCTCCATGGTGCTGTCAGTTACTGAGCTTAGGGAGCCTCTTAAAATATACATATAGTACACATAGATATGTCACCATATAAAATTAATATGGATAATTACTACATGGCAGCACAGAAACCAGTGCAATTAACATCAGAATTTAATAATCAGCCCTGTAGCATCAGCTTATTTTACAGGCCAACCTCATTTTCTGCTTGATAATTTGTGACAACCCCTAATTTCAGCTTCTCATTAGCTGCTCAGAGCCCCCTGAGCATGTGAGTGTCGCAGAGACTTTCGAAGATGGTGGCCCTCCCTGTGTGACAAGTTTGAAGTCCTGGATCATTGATTGATGAGCTGAAACTTTAGGCTGGTGCAATAAGTGCAGTATATACAATATGGCATTTCTAGCCCTATTCATTTTTAGGGTTTAGTTTTCCTTTAAACTATGTTCAGGTCTGTAGCTTAGTGCATAGAACAACAAATGTACACGCTGAGCATTCTTATTCACTTCTACATAAACCCCTGATGATCCAGCACAGGCCCCCCAATAACCCACTGCTAATGTTAGATGCCAAATAGCAAAGGGGAGACAGAACATACGTGCTTGGATGCAGGGAAGGTGTGGGGTGCATCAGGCTGCTGTATGTGGGTTGTGTACAGCTCTCCTATGCAATACTAGAGTAGGGCAGATTTTTTAATACACTATAAAACAAAATCGTAGGCCTTAAACAAAATATTCTTTCTGTGTATGGGACTATTTAATTAGGTTCCATCTGAGAGACCAGTTTGTCATTATTATAATTTAGCACAGCAGAGAGGTGATTATTTGGGCACTGTAAATAACTGCATTGCCTACACTTCTCTCCCCCCCCCTGCATCTCCCTCCCTGCGTTCTCCTGTTTTGCCTTTTAGGCTGTCCATCTCTGCGCCGTCTTTATTTCATTTCTGCCAGTGTCACTGTGTCAGGGGTTGGAGGTCAGACGGCAGTGTTATTCTTGCACTGGGACCCTCTCTCTTATTTCTCCCCTAATTAGATCAGAGGTACAGTGTATAATAACAGGCCGGCTCAAGATCTCATCTGATAACCCATTCCCTATATGAAGATCTCCCTTCCAGGGGGCCAGGAAAATAATTCTCTGCATACTGTAGGTTCCTTGTGACTCATTCCTGGCTCCATGAAATCTCATCAGGGGGCACTTGCACTTTCTAACACACACATGCATATGTCGTTATATATATATAAATTCGCTGAAGTAGTCGCACTCTCAGGGAAAACTTTATTTTAATCAGAAGTCCTGATGCCTTACCCTTTAAACAAAACAGGGATTGTTTGTCCATATATTGCAATATATTTAAGATGGCCAACTACATCAAAGTCATCCCATATCTGGCCAGTCCTACACTCAATTTCCATCTGATTCATTAAGAATTCTATTGCTTCATTATACATTTTACACAGGGACTAAGTTTTACCTGCAACTTACTAGCTGCTTTCAAAGTAAAGTTGCAGGTAAAGCAATAGAATTCTTAATGAATCAGATGAATATTGAGTGTAGGACTGGCCAGATATGGGATGACTTTGACGTAGTTGGCCAGCTTAAATATATTGCAATATATGGACAAACAATCCCTGTTTTGTTTAAAGGGTAAGGCATTTTTCAGTAGCAGTATGCACAAAATGTCGCTGTCTTAAATATATTGATAATGGGTTGAGTGCAGAGGACTCTTGTATTTGTCTATATGTATTTTGTGGTCACAGCCTCATTGCACCCCCGCCTAATGGTTTTAAAAATTAGTGGTGAGCACAACTTTCCCTTATATATATATCTATATTATGTTGGTACAGTGAACGCACGGATTCAATTCTGTTGATGGTGGTGCGTTGGTCAAAGCTTTATGTTATAATACAGTAAATGGACCCGCACTCGTTCATTTTAGTGAAATAAATGTGCTTTATTCACAAGTTCATTTCCAACATTTCGGTCCTCTCTTGGACCTTTTTCAAGGATCCTTGAAAAAGGTCCCAGAGAGGACCGAAACGTTGGAGATGAACTTGTGAATAAAGCACATTTATTTAACTAAAATGAACGAGTGCGGGTCCATTTACTGGATTATATACCGTGTATATATATATATATATATATATATATATATATATTTATATATATAGAAAAAATAAAAACTGACACAGCACTCCAAGTTTCGTATGCAAAAAAAGATATATATTGTAGAAAGACATACCAAAGCCCATAGGGCGACGTTTCGGGGTATACAAACCCCTTTCTCAAGCCAAGGGCAGCATTCAAGTAACAAACATTGGTTTACACCTATTTATACAAGGTAACACAAAAAATTGCATATAGAACATGACATCATTAACGATCCTCACACATTAACCCCTTAATTACTTAATGTTATCCATGCAGGCATATGACAACTCAGCGTTAGTCCACTGCATATCCAAATCCAGTTAAAAAGAAACAAAACAGAGAATAAAAAACAGAAATGAGACCAATGTTTATCCCATCATAGAAATACATATAGGTCATAGTCTCTATTAAGCCCATTTGGGGCCAATGTGTTTAATTGGTGTATCCACCATACCTCTCTTTTCCTCAGCAATAGCTCTCTATCTCCCCCCCCGTCTGGGGGAGGGTACACATTCCAGAACCGTATATATTTCAAATCTGTATCCTTGTGTCCTTTCTCCACATAATGCTTAGAGACTGGCAGCTTCACATTGCCCTTCCTAATTGTAGATCTGTGTTGGGATATACGTGTTTTTATTTGTAATGTGGTCTCCCCCACATAGAGGAGACCACATGGACAAATTAACACATAAACAGCAAATTTAGTCAGACATGTATAGTACCCCCTTAGAGTATATTTACGACCCGTGGTCGGATGCTCAAATATTGTACCCTTATGTACACAACAACATTGGGAACATGTTAAACAAGGGAACATCCCCCGCGATTTTGTACCCATATATGTTTGTGTCAAAACCTGATTTTCTTTCGTATCAGAATGAACCAACTGACTACCTAACGTTCTCCCCCTTCTATATGACACTAATGGGGGTCGTCCAAATTCTTGAATTTCAGGATATGAGGATTGAAGAATCCTCCAATGCTTACAGAGAATGTTAGTCACCATGTTACTACGATCATTATAATGAGTGACAAATGGTATAGACTGTTCTTTATCTTTACGATGAACCTTAGTTTTCCTTGCCCTAGCTTGGGCCCTATCCAGGACATATTTTGGGTACCGACGTACAAGAAACTTATTATACATGTCATTTAACTGTTGATCGCGTCTGTTTGGCTGGCTAACTAGCCTCTCAACCCTAGTAAACTGGCTGATGGGGATAGAGTCCCTAGTATGCACTGGATGATAGCTGGTATAATGCAGTAATTGGTTCCTATCTGTGGGCTTCGAGTATAGTTCTGTGGTAAATGTACTCCCTTGTCTGTTTATTGTGACATCCAAAAACTGTATAGACCCCCTATCTTTATGTATAGTGTATGCAATATTCGGATGTGCTCCATTAATCTCTTGGTGGAACCGATCGAGTGAGTCTGTGTCGCCCCTCCATATCATAAATATATCATCGATATAGCGCCACCACACCACAACGTGTGTGGTGAACGATATACAACGATAGATGTTATCCTCCTCCTGCCTGAGCATAAAGGAGTTTGCATATGAAGGGGCGACACAGCATACGAAACTTGGAGTGCTGTGTCAGTTTTTATTTTTTCTATGATATTGGCTACTTTGGCAATGCCTTTTTGACTACTTGCACCCAGAAACCAAGAGGGTTGTGCGGCAATATCTCTTTTTTATATAGTATATATATATATATATATATATATATATATATATATATATATATATATATATATATATATATAAACACACACATACATACTGTTTATACACATATACTGTAAAAATAACTGCTAACCTGGCTCGCCAAGGATACTGGTAGATGTAAGTGATCTGAGGAGTAAATGGTATGTGTTCTGGAGGCAAATCAGCTCAATATCAGGAGCAGGTAGATGTATTTTAGACATTCCCCCACCTCATTAAAATGTAATTTATCCAATAAAGGAAGTAAAATGATTGGCATATGGTCACAATATATATTATATTAATCAAATACAATTTACACATTACAGTACAGTGTCAATATTAGTTTATTTATTTGGATAATAATGAAGGATTTACGGCCTTGGCCTTCCCAAAAAAAGAACAGCTACTATATTTTAATATGTTATTATATGTTCTGCAAAGGAAAGCCATCTATTGGTAACTTACCAAAATAAAAATGTCCTCTCCTCTCTATGTATGTATACAATATTAGTCATACGTGTATATTTTACCCTTTTCAGAAGTATGTTTTTTATGTGTGTATATAACTGTACATTATAATGGTTAAGTGAATGGTGTACATGTAAACTCACCCTTCTGTTCCTGAGCAGTTTGAGGTGCCTGAATCCTCCCTGCCCATGATTAAGCACAGGAGTGACTAATGTATTATATAACACTGTTATGCTGTGACTTAACAGGGGAATTCACTCCACACAGTCACATGTGAGCGGCTACATACTTCCCAAATATTTTGTGTGTCCGGGGACATGTTTTGCCTGTTTGGATTCAGTTTCCTAATTCAGCTCTGCTCAACTGACAGCAGAAGATCACTTGAGCATCATATGTATGCACTAGAACAGGGATTCCCAAACTTTTCTACCTGTGAGCAACATTCAGATGTAAAAGGAGCTGGGGAGCAACACAAGCATGAAAAATGTTCCTGGAGGTACCAAATAAGTGCTGTGATTGACCATTCAGTAGCCTCCATGAAGTCTGGCAGTCTATAGGGGCTTCTGTTTGGCAGTACACCTAGTTTTTATGCAACCAAAACTTGCCTCAAAAATAAGCACCTGCTTTGAGGCCATGGGGAGCAACATCCAAGAGGTCGGAGAGCAACATGTTGCTCATGAGCTACTGGTTGGGAACCACTGCACTAGAATATATAATGAATTAACCAGAGTGTTCTGGCTGAATTGGCTTTAATCTTGCAATTTCATTCTGTGAGCATTTCTGGGTTCTTCTTGCATATTTGGTTGGCATTATCTAAATAAATGATGATCACAATGCTCCCAGTCGATTCCAGTTTAGCTCACTTGTACCTATACTGTACATGCAGCGTACATGGATGGTGACCCATTGCATTTCAATACAGACCAATTAGGGTGCACTCAGCTTTAGCATAAGCAGTGATTATATTTAACTTACCGATGTGTTTGTGTGCTGTATATATTTGAAGTCTTGACCTTTCCCTGTGCACTCAATTATTTTTGAGAAGGAAAGCAATGAGCACCCAGTTATTTTAGAGAACGTATGCCTTATGTACCCAAATATTTTAAAGAAATGTTACATGCACCCAGTTATTTTAGAGAAGGAATGTAATATGCACCCTGTTATTTTAGAAAAGAAATGCCATGTGTACCCCATCATTTTAAAGAAGGAATGCCGTGTGTAACCAGTTTTTTAAGAGAAGCAATGCAATGTGCACCTAGTTATTTTAGAGAAGTAGTGCAATGTGCACCCAGTTCTTTTGGAGAATGAATGCCATATGCACAAAGTTATTTTATTGAAGGAATGCAATGTGCACCCTGTTTTTAAAGAGAATGAATGCAATGTGCACCCAGTTATTTTAGAGAAGGACTGCCATGTGTACCCAGTTATTTTAGAGAAGGAATGCCATGGGAACCCTGTTTTTAAAGAGAATGAATGCAATGTGCACCCAGTTATTTTAGAGAAGGACTGCCATGTGTTCCCAGTTATTTTAGAGAAGGAATGCAATGTGCACCCTGTTTTTACAGAGAATGAATGCAATGTGCACCCAGTTATTTTAGAGAAGGAATTCCATATGTACCCAGTTATTTTAGAGAAGAAATGCCATGTGTACCCCATTATTTTAGAGAAGGAATGCCATGTGTACCCAGTTATTTTAGAGAAGGAATGCCATGTGCACCCTGTTTTTAAAGTGAATAAATGCAATGTGCACCCAGTTATTTTAGAGAAGGAATGCCATATGTACCCAGTTATTTTAGAGAAGAAATGCCATGTGTACCCCATTATTTTAAAGAAGGAATGCCATGTGTACCCAGTTATTTTAGAGAAGGAATGCCATGAGTACCCAGTTATTTTCGAGAAGGTAAGCAATGTGCAGCCAGATCTAGGGCTCAATCTATTAATGGCAACCTACACCAGATAGAAGTCTATCAGAAACGTACATTGGGCTGACAAGGCTTTATGGAATTCCAGATGGTCTGAGTTATGATAATAGGCACATTCCTAGGCTATTGCTGAATTCTGACGTTATCTTTCTGCATGACCAAATCAATAGCAGGGGAAAAAACTGTAAAAAAAAACCCTGTAATTCCCCAATGGTAAATAAGTTTGTAAATATTGTAGCGTATCAGTAAATACAATATTTTCCAGGTATCGCAAATATGTTTAGTTCCTTAGTAGTCAATTTACCTGAGCATATTAGTTGGGGCTTCTGGAAATCATAGTTAAGATTAAGCTGGGGGGCTGCAGGTTGCATTAATTTTTTCCCTCTCACTGGGGTTACAGCCCTCAGAACGCATTCTAACACTGGCCCTTTAAATGAGTTTCATCAGTCTTCAGTTTTCACATTTTCCCTTTGATCAGCTGTGTCCAACACGTGCCCATTCAGCAGTTCCTGCATTACAACTCCTGCTATTCCTGCAAAAACAGGTGAAAGGCCACAGCTTATGCATTCAATAAACATTTAATTGTAAAATTCTTATTAACTCTGATGTCCATGCTGTTCTGTCACATTATTTGGCACCCCCGGCCCTTCTGGGTGTAACGATTATGGCAAATGGAGCCGACAGCTGGGTGGTGCACTTTCCTTGTTTGCCCCAGGCAGCCAGAGAACTGGCTTCATCTAAGTCAGAAGTGTAACTGGAAATGATTGGCCTAAATCACTAAAAATAACATATGATTTAATTTGGTCTTTTCTTTTCTTTGCAAGACTGATATATTCAGAACTTTCAAAGTCAAGTTACCATCTTAGGGGAACTGACAGAAAGGAATAAAATTAACCGCAGGCGAGCGGTCATCATAGAGACGTTAGTGCAGTGTAATTCATGCCAGCAGAAAGGTTTCATGCAGGGTTAAATGTACAGCCATACGATACCTGCTAATGTACACAAGAGGGAATAGGTGCTGATAAGTCATATTAGTGCAGTTAATAAATCATCTAAGGAGAGTGGACAGCCTGCCCCATGCTTGCCTCTTTATATAACCACAAGTGAGCTCTAGGTCTTTCTCATCCCACACCCTTACTGTCTTTTCATATACCGTTTTTCTAGCACAGACAGGAGTATAAAGCAGCCAGAAATACTGAGGGGATTCATTTTATTTGTGATGTTTTAAAGGACCACTAAACCCTCTCTTTGAATATCATTAAAAAGGAGTACATGTCAGTGTGCCTGCTAGTTTTCTGTACAGGCATGGAACTAGGGGTAGGCAGAAAAGGTATGTGCCTAGGGTGCAGTTAGTCAGGGGGTGAAGAGAGCATGAGTAAGGGTAGGACTACAGGGATGTTTTTGGAGCAATCCGGCGTGCTGCGACAAAACGCCGGCGTCAAAACGCATGCGACGGAAATAAGGTAAGAGAGAAATGTCGGATGAAGTCGCTGTGTTGATCCAAGGCGACACGACTGTCGAATGCAGATACTGCGTCTGCATCCGACAGTCGTGTCGCGTCGGATCAACTATGATCCGACATTTCTATCTCTTACCTTATTTCCGTTGCATGGGATTTGACTCCGGCGTTTTGTATCAGCGAGTCGGATCGCGCCGAAAACGTACGTGTAGTCCTACCCTCATAGGGGAAGGAGTAAGTGGAGACCGAAGCTTTGTCATCTTCATCAGGGTATAACCCAGACAAAGGGGCATGTACTATGACATTGATGACACAAGCTGGAGACATGATGCTGTTTCGGGTGACGTGATGACAACAGGGAAGGGGATATTGTGTCAGTGGGAGGATTACTGCCCTTGAAAGCCCAGGTCAAATCCGGACAGGTGGCAACTGTGGGAGTGCAGCAGACAGGTCTGGTGCGGAACAAGTGGCAGGGGACAACAGTTTTCCAGTAAGAAGTAATGATAGCAAATTGTATGTATAATATAGTACAATCAATTGCTTTGGTTTGTTTTCCTATCTCCTTCACTTTTCCTGCATGAACAAATCAGGCTGCAATTTTGTGATTAACGGGCAGTGGCCAACACCACAGGGCACCAACAATTTTCATTAGCTAACAAAACTGCTGAAAATTTCCTTCATAGCTTGATATGGCAATGGGGTTGATAAGTGCTTGTAATTTTTTTCTAGCTTTTCAGGTTATGGGGTCAAATTGTAGGCAACGAAGTGCCGAAATCTCTGCCATGCACCTTTGCCCTAAGACAGAGATCCTCAACCAGTGGCTCTTGAGAAACATGTCCAATTAATAAAAGCAGCAGCACTCTGGTAATATTTGTAGAAAAATATTACCAGAGTGTTGCTGCTTTTATATATTTGAGGTATGCTCATGAGGCACAATGGTGTCTGGAAAGTGCAGCAAACCAAACCAATAATAACTGACTCCAGTGTGTTAACTAATGCAAAGAGGGTCCTAGGTTCACTTCCAGCCAGGGCATTATCTGCAAATTGTGGCGATGTTCTCCCCTTGCATGTATGGGTTTCTTCCCACACTCAACATACAGACACTTTAACTGGTTCCTGATAAAACTGACCATAGTGCGTGTGTGATTGGGACCTTGGATTTTAAGATCTCTTTATAAGAATCCCTTTGCTCAGAGACACAGTTATTCTGTAAGGAGGGTCCCTCGGGAGCAGCTTCGGTTTGTTCAAGGTAACCCCTTTGTTAGGGTTAGTTTTTCATTAATGTTATGGAATTGAACCAATGGAAGGCAGAATGAATGATAGGAAGTGGCATGGCAGAGCAGCCTGTCTTTGTCTCATTTTCCTACTCACATACAAGAGCGCAGCAGGCTGGGCACATCCCCAGAGACATTGGCTAAGTGATTCACTGAGTGACACATGCACATATGCCAGTAGGGGGGGGGTAGCACTGGGAACACTCTTGCCTCTTTGGGTCTCTATGTTTGACGTAAAGTTGCTGAGTGAAATGCCAGCTCCCTCTGATCAACTTTCCAACCATCCTTTGTTCTTGGAGCTTTTTAAAGGTTCTTCAAAAGCAGCTTCCTGCTTCCTGGAGAATGGATTGAGAATGAGCACCGTGGAAAGGGGAGAGGGAGGAAAGAGGCAGAAGATCTAAAAGGAATGAAATAACAAGCCAACAATGGTCAATTTTCATTTTTATTATCTATACTTGATGGTGGGATATTCAGTTTGTTTTTAGCTCTGAGGCCTTTTCTGTTCCACACATATTAATAATGTCCATTCAATGCATAATGAAGAAAATGTGATCGTAACTTTTCAGTATTCACTCATTAAACATTTATCTGTACAGCTGTTTCTAACTTCTGAAACAGTGCAGCAGAAGCCAGCATATTAAAAGAACTAAAGGTGAACTGATTTCTGCTACATCTTCTGCCTATGTCTCTGCTGTCACCAGGGATGGCTCATATCTGCTACAAATAAGGGGTTTCTAAAAAAAAGTGTGGCCTTCAGATTTTTTAAAAAAACATACTATCCTAGCTTTGAGAATGAATCCCATTGAGATGGAGTTAGCAAAGAGGATACAAAAAAAATGTAACTTTCAGCAAACATGTTTTTTTTTCTGCCTGTCTGCGGCTGGGCCCCTAGATAAATGTTTTTTCTGCCCTAACTCAAAACTATCCAAAATTTAAAGCCATTATAGAATGACGGTAACTGTAAATGTGGGCAAGAAGATTTAAAGGGGTTGATCAACTTTGAGTTAACTTTTAGGGGGCCATTCATTAAGTTCGAGTGAAGGAATAGAAGAAAAAATACTTCGAATTTCGAAGTGTTTTTTTAGCTACTTCGACCATCGAATGGGCTACTTCGACCTTCGACTACGACTTTGACTCGAACGATTCGAACTAAAAATCGTTCGACTATTCGATAGTCGAAGTACTGTACTTCAACCAACTAGTTTGCCACCTAAAAGCTACCAAACTCAATGTTAGCCTATGGGTAAGGGCCCCATAGGCTTGGCTATCTTTTTTTTGGTCGAAGGATAATCCTTCGATCGTTGGATTAAAATCCTTCAAATTGTTTGATTCAAAGGATTTAATCGTTCGATTCGAAGGATTCAATCGTTCGATTATTCCTTAGATCGTTCGATCGAACTATTTGCGCAAAATCCTTAGACTTCGATATTCGAAGTCGAAGGATTTTCATTCACCAGTCGATATTCGACCCTTGGTACATTTGCCCCTTAGTGTGGTGTAGAGAGAGATATTATGAGTCAGTTTACATTTGGTTTTAATTTTTTTTTATTTGTGGTTTTTGAGTTATTAAGCTTTTTATTCAGCAGCTCTGTAGTTTTCAATTTCAGCCACCTGGTTGCTGGGGTCCAAATTCCCATAGCAACCATGCACTGATTTGAATAAGAGAATGGAATATTAAAAGGAGAGAAGTGTAAAAATACATTTATAACCTTACAGAGCATTTGTTTTTAGATGGGGTCAGTGATCCCCATTTGAAAGCAGGAAAGAGTGAGTAGAAGAAGGAAAATAATTAAAACAACTATAGAAAATAAATAATCAAGACCAATTGAAAAGTTGCTTAGAATTGGCCATTCTATAACATACTAAAAGTTAGCTTAAAGGTGAAGCACTCCTTTAAATCTTGAAAAGGGCAGAAACTAATCTGTAGACTAACCACAACCCCAGAGTATCAATACCCTAATAATATGTGTATATCATCAAACTGAACCAAAATACATGATAGGACACTCTCATTGACATCATATATAATGTCAGACGGAAACTACACCCATGCTTAAATTCTGATTAGGGGTTATTATAGAAAGGAGAAATAGGTAAATGTAATGCAATGCTTTACTACATCGCTCATATCTTGAATAGACTAAAATAACGTGAGCATTGCATAATAACTAAAATGCACAAACCATTACACTCCTCTCACATATAACCTCCTATTTGAGCAAGCTAATTACTGATAAATCTGCCTTATATGGGTTATTTTTTTTAGCAAATAAAGACATAAAATGAATTTAGTGTTTGTTTATTATACAAAAGTGCCAGTCCCATGTTATATACAGAAGTGCCACTGGAGGGCAGCTAAAACCACAGACATGGAAAATGATAAGAGACTATATTAACTGGTTTTAGAGAGTAATTTGGGGCCACATTTACCACACAAAAATGGCAAATCTGCTCAGAGTTCTCCCAAAAACAGAATGCGGCTAATACAATTTAAACAGGGTTTGGAGAAATGATGTCAAAAGTGGTGTTTTTGTCCTTTGATACTAGAATAATGGCTTGTTCCTGTTGTGCTGCTTTTGGATCTGCTCTCAAAAAGCCTTTTTTGGACAACTAGCCAGGACTATCATAGAGGGACAGGGCCGAATAATAAGTATAGGATAGAACTAAATCTTCATTATTTATTCACGGCTGGCATAATCAGAAGTTACTGAGCCCCGCAGCAATATGATTGTAGGTCCATAAACTTAAGGAATAAGACATGTATATTCAAATTGTGTACCAGCCACTGTACCACTGGGCCTGATACCCTCTGGTCTTACAATGGCAGTGTCTGCTTCCTCTATAGTTACACACCTTGCTCTCCAGCTGTCATTTTTGTACAACACCCAGAAATCCAAATATAAGCATTTGTAGCTTATCTAGAGGCTGCAGGTTTTACAGTCATAAACTATTACCGGCATCATCTTGCCTTACCCCACATTGTATCCCACATTGGCTGTCCTTTCCAGAACAGAGGCAGTGGTAGGGGTGAATTAGGTGATAATGGGGGTCCATCAGGACAGTTTAACCTTATTCAGGCACTGATTACTATGTATGTTGCTATGTTAACCATGTTGGAATGTAAGGAGATAATATAGTATATTAGTCATTATTATTATCAGTCACTAGATGGCCCTGTGAGACAGTGAATCCCAATAAGTAGGTTCTAGAGCAGGTTCCCCTCAGTACAGAATGCTGTTTGCTTAGATGGTGGTTTTCAGAGATGGGGATGGAAGAACTTGACAAGCCTGCACAGGGCCCTAACTTCAACCCAACTTACCACTTGAGGGATGAAATGGACAACTGGCTCTAAGCCAACACTGATCTTCCCCAACCTCCTTAATGCTCCCTTTAACCAAAGTCAGTGGTAAAGTACTCCAGGCCACACTGAGCTCCAGGATAAAAGTAAGGAATTGCAAATGCTGGGGATGCCTGAGAAACTGGAACCCACTAGTGTATTTCAGTTTCCTTTATGAATTTATTATCAAGGGTGTAGAGCTATTTTGATTAGATGGTGGCATGTGTGAATAAAACTTCTCCAAAGAGCAATTAGCCCAGTCCACAATGGGGAGTTGACAAAATCGGTCCCAACTACTGGCTGGTGATGTCATACATAAACCATTTGAGGTCATCATTTTTAGCTGTATGTTATCAACTCTGATCTGGTGTTAAATTATTGTCTGGGCTAATCATATGGTGGTAGTGGCTATACTTAGGGGTATGAGAGAGATAAAAAGTGAATGAGAAAAAACCAAGCTTAATGCCCCCCATACACTTGGATTTTTCAATGTCTCAGGTTTTGCCAGGATTAGTGTAATTTGGAAACCCTGCTCTACACACTCGCAAAAGAGGGGGGTATGGGACCTGAAAGACCAAAGGTTAGACAGTTTTATTTATACAAATAATAGGGACCCAGCATAACTGAAACTAAATAAGGCCAAGAAAGATTTTGGCTGTTTTTCAGGCATTTATTTAGATGCCACATACAATACAGCATCCTGTTACTACCCGCATTATTGCAGATTTCCAACAAAAAATGGGCACAAATATGCACTGACATTTGTTGTAGGTTCTATTTACTTAAATGAGATAAAGTGCATTGAGGAAATACTAAGCTTAATGCCCCCAGTACACTTGGATTTCCATGTGTCTCAGGTTATACCAGGATTAGTGTCAATTAGAAACCCTGCTCTACACACACACTCTGCCACGCTGTATAATGGATGGCTCTGTGCAGACTAGCTAGTCAATGACTAATAGTGCACATCAAAAAGGGGAAGAAAAGAGTCTATACTTCCTGGAGTCGTGTCTTTCAGCTTCAGCTGCCAAATTTGCTAATTTTACACTCACACTTATGCTATGTCCAAACAGGCTCACTATTTATGTACAGGACTGCAGAATATCTCAGCACAATATTACTAGGATAGTAATACTAATAATTGCATATACTTATTATTGTCACCATTGTTTTATGCCTATACCATGAATTAGCTTTATACAATAAATGCTGCAAAGGAAAAAACGTAGTCATCCTGGAAAGTGCCAGTAAATATACAGAAATTATATACGTCTGATATGTAATAAAACTTACAAAATAAGTATTTCCATAGGGTCAATGGATGGTATCAGGTGGGAGGTTGCAGAGCAAGTGGTTAGGGCAAGATGGTGACTATACTATGCTATATCAGTGTTGCCATAACTGTCACACTTCCACTATTGCAGGAATACTACTCACAGAGAACCAAAGATGTGAGACGGGAGTATGGGACCTGAAGGACCCTAGGTTGGACAGTTTTATTTATACAAATAATAGGGACCCAGCATAACTAAAACTAAATAAGGACAAGAAAGAGATTTTGGCTGTTTTTCAGGTATTCATTTAGATGCCACATGCAATGCTCCTGTTACTACCCATTATGTGGCATTATTGCAGAATTCATAACAGAAATGAGCACAAATATGCACTATGATTATTTGTTGCAGGTTCTATTTACTTTAATGAGATAGCAAAGTACCTTTTTCTTGAGTATGGTACTCATGACGAGTTCATATACAGTTCAACACACATACTTTTGTAGATCTCATCTTTCAAACCAGAAATATCACTTGGGGGCACATTTACTAAGCTCGAGTGAAAGATTCGAATTAAAAAAAAATTTTTTTGGGTACTTCGACCATCGAATAGGCTACTACGACTTTCGACTACGACTTCAACTTCGATTCGAACGTTTCGAACTAAAAATCGTTCGAATATTCGACCATTCGATAGTCGAAGTACTGTCTCTTTAACAAAAACTTTAACTACATACTTCGCCACTTTAAACCTACCGAGCTACAATGTTTGCCTATGGGGACCTTCCCCATCACTTTCCTAAGGATTTTTTGATCAAAGAAAAATCGTTCGATAAAAATCCTTCGAATCGTTCGTTTCGAAGGATTTTATCGTTCGATATAACGATTTTTACTTTGATCGTTCGTTCCAAGTATTTGCTAAATCCTTCGAATTCGATATTTGAATTCGAAGGATTTAACTTTGAGGGTCGAATTCGAGGGTTAATTAACCCTCGATATTCGACCCTTGATAAATGTGTCCCTTGGTGTTGGTTCTTTTTATGTTTTGACAGGAATACCCTGACATATTTGAGAGCTCTGGCTGAAAAAATTGCTATTTGGATTGGTCAGGAACAAAACTCAAAGAACTGACTGGTTACTATGGGTAACAGCACTGTTGCTCTATAAAAATCCCTTAGGCATACCCAGAACTAGGACATAAGGACTACTCTGGATTTGGTATGTACCAAGCAAACTACAAATAATTTAACAAACAAGGGTTAGAGAATAAAAATTGGATCAATGGACCCTGCTCATAGGAGCAAACTATCACTAAAAGAAACAATATTATTCTGCAAATTACAGACTAACACATTGAAAATTGGAGCACATGTCCTGTAAAGTTTTTTGGCTTTCCCAGTTAGGGTAGGGTGACACTGAACGGATAAGTAAACCGTTAAAATAAGTGAATGTAAAACTCACAAGAGTGCTATTATAAGCACTCAGGCAATAATATGAAAAAGTTGCTGTTTTTTGGGCGTCAAATCCAAAAAAGGTCGCAGTTTTTGCTGTCAAAGCAAATTTTATTATGTCTTTTCCTGCAAAATACATTTTTGTTAATTATTGATAAATAGGGTGAAAAAGGCTGTGCAGATTTGGTTGGAGTGGTTTTCAGAAAATAGCGAGAACGTTTTGGATTTTGATAAATAACCCTTGTAATGTTAAAGTAACAGAAACACCAAAAAATTAAAATGTTTTAATGTAGTGAAAATATCATGTACTGTTGCCCTGCACCTGGTGAAACTGTTGTGTTTGCTTCAGAAACACTACTATAGTTTATATAATCAAGCTGATGTGTAGCAATGGCGGAAATTAAAACAAAGGTTATATGGCACAGGTTAAATAGTGGATAACAGATAACACCATTATGTTCTACAGAGCTTATCTGTTATCTACTGTGTAACCTGAGCCTTTTTATGTCTTTTCCTGCAAAATACATTTTTGTTAATTATTGATAAATAGGGTGAAAAAGGCTGTGCAGATTTGGTTGGAGTGGTTTTCAGAAAATAGCGAGAACGTTTTGGATTTTGATAAATAACCCTTGTAATGTTAAAGTAACAGAAACACCAAAAAATTAAAATGTTTTAATGTAGTGAAAATATCATGTACTGTTGCCCTGCACCTGGTGAAACTGTTGTGTTTGCTTCAGAAACACTACTATAGTTTATATAATCAAGCTGATGTGTAGCAATGGCGGAAATTAAAACAAAGGTTAT
Source organism: Xenopus laevis (assembly GCF_017654675.1). Classification (NCBI taxonomy): domain Eukaryota; kingdom Metazoa; phylum Chordata; class Amphibia; order Anura; family Pipidae; genus Xenopus; species Xenopus laevis. Next base: position 115,740,067 of record NC_054380.1, on the reverse strand, counting down.
ATGGCACAGGTTAAATAGTGGATAACAGATAACACCATTATGTTCTACAGAGCTTATCTGTTATCTACTGTGTAACCTGAGCCTTTTCTCCTTTGAATGGCTGTCCCCATTGCTACACAGCAGCTTATTTATATTAACAATAGCAGTTTCTAAAGCAAACACACCAGTTTTACAAGTGCACAGCAACACTGCATTATATTTTATTAGTTAAGACGCTTTTCCTTTTTGATGTTACTGTTCCTTTAATATGAATGCATTTCGTTACTATAGCACCACCTGCTGGTCAGTATCCCACCATTCCGACAAATAAGTAGTCGAGCAATTTGTCAGGGGAAAGAAAGAGGGGTTGTCTGATGTTTTTCTGGTTAGGAAAGATTTGAAAAAGGTCTCTAATTGTTTTCCTAACCAAAAGAACATCAAGGATAAGGTTTACTTACCCTTGAATATAGCTGTCATTAAGGGGCAGATTTATCAATGGTGAAGTGAAATCGAGGGAATTTTCTAAGTAAAAAAATTCGAAATTTCTAAGTAATTTTTTGGATACTTCGACCATCGGATAGGATACTACGACTTCGATTCGATGTAAAATCGTTCGAATATTCGACCATTCGATAATCAAAGCACTGTCTCTTTAAAGAAACTTCGACTTCAATACTTCGCCAAATTAAACCTGCCGAAGTGCTATGTTAGCCTATGGGGACCTTCTAGAGCATTTTTCTAAGTTTTTGGAAGTTGAAGTAAAATCGTTCGATCGATCGCTGAAATCCTTCAAAAGGATTTAAATGTTCGATCGAACGATTTTACTTCAACCACAGGATACCCAAATTCGATAAAAAAACCTGCGACTTCGATATTCGAAGTGTTTCAATTCGATGGTCGAATTTCGAAGTATTTTTAACTTCGAAATTCGACCCTTGATAAATCTGCCCCTAAATGATATTGGTCTTCCACTGACACTAACAGATATCTATAATGAAGGTACAGGTGTGGAACCTGTTATCCAGAATGCCCGGGACCTGGGGTTTCCAGATAACAGATCTTTCCATAATTTGAATCTTCTTCATCTATAATGAATAATACAACACCTGCATGTATTATTGTTTAACATTTTTTTTCCTTGAATTCAATAAATGTGTTCAACTTGTGGTTATCAGTGTTGCTTTGATGTTTTGGCCAACCATGGATAAGGTTTTGGCATAATGGGCATGGCTGGGGAATTCAGGGGTGTGGCCAGTCAGTCATTTTTTTTCCACTGTGGTTCAACCCCACCTGTTGGCAGATATAATTTATTATAAATTATTCAACTGTAATTATTTTAGGGCTCATGGCACAATGGGTTGAAGTATACTGTCAAGGCCCAAAAGGAACTCAACATATCAAATCAACATAGCTGGTACCAGGGCTGTATCTTTGTCTGGTACCAGCATAGGTGTTTCTTTCTTTATGTATAGGTACTCGTGGATCTCCCCTCTAAAGTTTCCATCCTAGGCATGGGCCCACAGGTGCTGATGTTTAACAGCCAGGTCTCTGCCAAAGAATATGCGTGTGGGTGCATTGCTCACTTATTATACATGTAGGGGCACATTTACTAAGAGTCGAATATCGAGGGTTAATTAACCCTCGATATTCGACCCTCGAAGTAAAATCCTTCGACTTCGAAGTCGAAGGATTTACCGCAAATACTTTGATCGATCGATCAAAGTAAAAATCGTCTTCGATCAGAAATAGCTTACAAAACTTATGAGGAAGGTCCCCATAGGCTAACATTGGAGCTCGGCAGGTTTAAAGTGGCAGAGTATGTAGTCGAAGTTTTTTTTAAAGAGACAGTACTTCGATTATCGAATGGTAGAATAGTTGAACGATTTTTAGTTTGAATCGTTTGAGTCGAAGTTTAAGTCGTAGTCGAAGGTCGAAGTAGCCTTAAAAAAAATATTTGAATCCTTCAGTTGAGCTTAGTTAATGTGCTTCTTGGTCTAATACAAACATTTGTACAAGTATATCTCATTACCACATTACTTTAGCCTAATCTAATTCCCTTTTATGGGTCAATGATACAGAAATTTCTCTATGAGGAACTAAAGTCACTGCCAGCGACAGCACAACAGAAGTTTTTATTTCCTTGTCTGGTTGATTTGTGTTGTGATACAGTACAAAAGCTGTAATTACCAAAAACATTGCTGGCAAGAAATTATAGTTATACTTGGTGGGTATGATGTAGAGAATTATATGCCGAGACAATTTGCAATTGTTTTTTTTTATTATTTGTGGTTTTTGAGTTGTTCAGCAGCTCTTCAGTTTGTAATTTCAGCAATCCGGATTGCTAGGGTCCAAATTACCCTAGCAACCATGCATTGATTTTAAAAAGATATTAGGATATGAATAGGAGAGGGCCTAAATATAAAGATGATAAAAAGTAGCAATAATAATAAATGTGTAGCCTTACAGAGCATTTGGTTTTTTAGATGGGGTCAGTGACCTCCATATGAAAGCTGGAAAGAGTGAAAATTAGATGGCAAATCGTTAAAAAAAACTATAAAGAAAAAATGAAGGTCATTTGAAAAGTTGCTTAGAATTAGCCATTCTATATCATACTAAAATGTAACTTTAATGTGAACCACCCCTTTAAAGGACCAGTAACATTAATATATATATTTTTTTTAAATTTGTTTGTATATAACGGAAAAAAAAAACACCAAGACATACAGTATTTAACTTTAAAATCGCAAAGCCTTTATTAAGAAATAATAATTACCGGTACTCCGCTTGCGCTACTCTTCAGAAAAGGCGACAGGGCGACAATCCATCATGTAACGCTCGATTTCTCCTCCCTGGCTATCACCTATAGAAGGCAGGGAGGAGAAATTGAGCGCCGCCCAATGGATCGTCGCCCTGTCGACTTTTCTGAATAGGAATGCACATGGAGTATCGGTCAGTTATTTCTTAATAAAGACTTTGCGATTTTAAAGTTAAATATGTCTTGGTGGGTTTTTTTTCCGTTATATACAAACACATTTTTTTTAAAAAAATTCATGTTACTCGTCCTTTAAAGGGGACCTGTCACCCAGAAATAAAAGTCTGTATAATATAAATCCTTTTGAAATGAAACATGAAACCCAAATTCTTTTTTTTTAATTAAAACATTATTAAAACATTCATACCTGTTGAAAATAAAAGGCAATTCACAATCTCAGCTGTCAATCTCCTCTAGGGCACTTTCCATTCAGCACCTTCTGGATCTCACTCTTCTCAATCTAATTGTGTTGCCAGTCCATGGGGATGTTCATCAAGTCTCCTTTTTTTGCCCTGATGCAAAGCATGCCTTAATAACAGTGTTCACAAAATGGCAGTTGTTGTAATTGTGTAATTCTAAGGGGTATATTTATCAAAGAGTGAAATTAGAGATCACCACAGAGTGAAATTCCGCCTCTCTCCTTTCATTTCTATGAGATTTTTATAAGTGGGTGAAAGTGAAAGTTCACCCTTTTGATAAATACTCCTTTAAAAATCTCATAGAAATGAATGGAGAGTGGCGGTATACACACTAGCGGACTGTGGTAATATCTGTCAGGAGTGCCCGATGCTGCTCCCAAGATGGTGGTGCAGATGGCCGTCACATGATTAGTGGCGCTGGCATCACGTCGCTGGCGCGATGGCGTCACCCATCCGGCATGAAGATTTGAAATAGAAAGACGCAGAGGTCACGGGTTCAATGCCTGATAATAGGATTTGGTTTGTGCATTCCTGTGTGCTTGATATTTCGTCTGATATTGATTCCTGGATTTCTGACCCTGCCTGAACCTTGACCTTGCTACTATCTGCATGCCTATTGACCTCCTGCCTGGATATTGACTATGATTTCTCCTGATCCCTATTTGTACCACGAACTTGGACTTAACCCCTAAGCGTCCTCCTTGGTCCAGACTACTCCTGCTGGGAGCCGATAGGCCCGCTGACAATATCTAACTTCACTCTTTGTTAAATATACCTCAGAGACTGAAGAAAACACAATTTAAATAATTTATTTTAAGTAAAGTTTACTTTTCTAGGCAAACACAGTAGACATGCAATTGAAATTATTTCTTAAGGTGACAAGTCCCCTTTAAAGCTGTGCTGAGATTTTGTATTCCTAAATCACTCGAATTTGCAAGGAAATATCAGCCCTTTCAGAAAATGAAGGGTGTGTATGTTTTGACACCAGTCATTTACTTTATTGTGGTGGAAAAGCAATTTCATGTGTTGCCCATAGTAGCACAGATTTAACCACAGGTGACACATCTCCCCATCTGCCTTCACCCTTATTGTTATTGGAGTGTGGAAGGAAACCTATGCAATGCAGGGACAGCATGCAAACTCCATACAGATAGTGACAGGAAATTGTAATTGTACGCAGACACCAACCTGGAACACCAAAGAGCAGCGTCGGACTGGGGGGGCCCAGGGTAAACCACCTTCCCGGCACACTGCATGTGCAGCGTCCGGGAGGTAATGAGGGAGCGGGTCTGTGTAGGCCGGCGGGCGCTGCGTGTGCGTACATGAATACCTTATGACGGCGCATCCAGGAGGTAAGGAAGTGGTGAGGTGGTGCAGAGAGCGGGTCTGGGCGGACAGGGCACAGTGTCCCGCCGGGCCAGTCCCACCATGCCAAAGAGTAGAATCCAGGAGCCCAACGTTTAAATAATACAAAGATTTTATTTAACATTATACTGTATATAAAAATAAAAGCCTTACATGTTACATACACAAGTAACTATATAAGTGTTCCGTGGCAACACAAGCCTTTTATTTTTTATACATAATGTAAAATAAAATCTTTCTATTATTTAAATGTTGGGCTCCTGGATTCTACTCTTTGGTGTTCCGGATGGGTGCCTGCCTACAGGGGGGCTGTGCCATTGAGGCAAGTTGAGAAACTAGTTACCAGGTCCCCCTTTGCTGAAGGTCCTGGTGACTTTAAGTGCCGTATTTCCGGTTTTCCGGAAATTCGGCTCTACTAGCGCAGAAAGCACAATTATGCTCTCTGCGCTAGCGTCCTGGAGTCCCTGGACCCCTTTGCCTTCTTAATGGACCCCCCCTCGACCCCTTCTGGCGCAAAAAGGTGAGCGCACCGGGGAGGGGACGGCAGCTAACTCAGGCGGCAGAGGGAGCAGAATCGACCCTGACTGCCTACAATTACAGTTTCCTGTGGCTTACTCCCCTCTGGAGGTCTCATCCAGACCCACCATTGAAAGTGGTAAGCTTATACATTTGTCCAAGGAGTTCAGTTTCTTTTGTTTCTGAATTCTATACATAGTGTCCTGGTCAATATCATAAAGAACCCCAGCTTTCCAAGGCAGTAATACTAATAATAATACTACTAATATTATTATTACATTACCACAACACAGTAATAATGACATTATATAAATGCATTTACAGTAAATTTGCCTAGGGGTAAGTTAACATATAGCAGACAATACCCCAGGCCCCTGGTAACTGGCTGCTCACTGCCACCTGAGGCGAGGTTCTCACCATTTCTTATGGCAGGCCCTGTTTACATCAACCAGCTAACCTGTAATTGCTACCTGCTAATTTGTTTTCATGGGTTATGACTGGTAGTATTTTGCATGTTTTTTGGGGGCCAGTTCATAGATGGTACACAATGAACCAGGTTGGGTATTATTTAGGTCACAGAATATAGCAATTAAACCAGTGCTGCTGGCACATGTGATATTCTAGCATCTTGCTAATAAAAGTAAAGTGTTAAAGGTAACTACCAAAGTTAACAGTTTTGTACTGTTGCAAATAGAAGTAAACACCTTATGTAGATTCTGCAGTTACACAAAATGAGTATTTAGGGGATACTGGGAAGCTGCTCTGACTCAGGTGAAAGTAGGGTCGCCACCTTGTCGGTATTTTACCGGCTTGGCCGGTAAAAATGATGGTTGATCCCATTGTTATTAAAAGGGAAAAAAGATAAATATATAGGAAGGCTGGTATATTTTTCCAGAAAAGGTGGCAACTCTAGGTGAACGTAGCAAAACCGGTTATGAGCAGAAGTGCACGATGGGCTAAGGGCATGGAACCAGGGCAGGAGAGTATACAGAGAGTCACAGAGGAGTTTGTTATTGTCAGATCATTATATATACTCCAGGTCCATGAAGCAAAAATAATGTATCCACTAATGCCTAGACAGAATTTTGTAAAATAACAACTAGATATAAGTGAGTTTTTTCATGATGAATGTCTTATCTTAAATCTTATCTTGTTTATCCACCTGGGAATTTTTTTAACTGTAGATTTAGTCAGCAAATTTCCCCTCTCTTAGGATTTGTTCTTCCTCTCCTTTTGACCATCTCTATGGGTGTTTCTCTCCAAAGTCGGAAAGCATGCATGGCACGAGCTGGAGTCAAGATATGACATTCTTTCTGCATCCTATATCTTCTCCATGACTTTTCCCTATGCTTATACAATCACATGCAGCATAAGACTTCCAAATGCTTACTGAAACTTTTCTGCAGACAGATATTCAAGGCATGCAAAGTATTTCATGAATGCTACATATCCCTTTGAATAAAGGAGCACTGATCAGCCAAAGCAGATATCCTTGCAGGCATATAGAGAGGAGGCTAATCTCTTAAAATCTCAGGTTACTTTCATAAATGACCCAGTAACTTGGCAATACTTGTAAGGGGAAATTATGATATTATGATTTAAAAAATAGCTTAAAGGGGTTGTTCACCCTTGAGATGACTTTAGAATGATATAGAGAGTGATATTCTGAGACAATTTGCAAGTGGGTTTCATTTTTTATTATTAAAGGTTTTTAAGTTATTTAGCTTTTTATTCTGCAGCTCTTCAATTTGCATCTTAAGCAATCTGGTAACTAGGGTCCAAATTACCCTAGCAACCATGCATATTTGAATAAGAGACTGGAATATGAATATTAGAGGCCTGAATAGAAGGATCAGTAATAAAAAGTAACAATAACAATACATTTATAGCCTTACAGAGCATTTGTTTTTTAGAAGGGAGTCAGCAACGGCCATTTGAAAGCTGTAAAGAGTCAGAAGAAAAAAAGTCAAATAACTATAAAACTATGAAAAAAATAATAATGAAAACCAATTGAAAAGTTGCTTAGAATTGGCCATTCTATAACATACTAAAAGTTACCTTAAAGGTGAACCACCCCTTTAGGCTTATCTCACAACATTTTGCAAAAAGAAAGAGGAACAAAAAGATGTGCCGTGGGGAGCGTGGCAACATTTTTTGACCATGCCCATTTTGTGGCCACACCCCTAATTATCATGTTCATTTTACAACATTTGGCAAGTTATGAAAGTTTGAACACATTTCTGTGGTTTTTATGTTATCACAGTTTTGCCAATGAAGGCGAATTGCCCTTTAAACAGCAAATCACAGTTTCCCCAATAAACCTACTTATCTTAAATTGTTACAATTTTTTATTTGCTTATCTTAAATTGTTACATAAGTATCGAACTGCTCCTGCCCTGTGTTTTGCGCTCTCTGCCAAAAGCTAATTAAGTTTTAAAACTTTGTATCTTTTTCTGGCTGTTCAGTGCAGAAGATCAAAGAGAAAGTCGGGACATTTAAGTAACAATTCAGGACTGCAGGCTGAGCTGTGTCCTGCGAAAAATGGGAGGTTCATTTCATGAGGCCCCACATATTAATCAATATTCATCATCTAACCCTGCTTTAAAAATAATGGACCTAAATCTGAAGGGCGGGTATTCACTTATTCGACATAATAATAATCCCTGAAGACAGAAATATACCTTAATTAAACTACAGAGTTTTTCCTTCAAAGAAAAACATTTTACATGTAATGGTAAAGAAATAACATGCAGAATCTTAAATTATTCAATCACATCATCAACATGCAAAAATAGAAGCAAAAAGAGTGTCAGCTCTAAACAATTACTGTATATACTCAATGTCTACTGAGATTTACTGATAGATACGGTTCTTCACATTCCCAATAAAAGATTTTGCAGTCAAAGTAAACTGATGTGGATTTGTCCTGCACTTGGATTTCTTTTGATTGACTCTATTGGGGGATTGACACAGGATACCCCGCAGGATATCCAAACCAAGCAACTAAACGGTGAGCTGCAGCCCATCTATATATTCAATCTACTGATAGATATGACCTACCTTTTGGGCAACCCTACTTTAAAGGAGAAAGAAAGGCTTGCAGCACCCCCAAGTGATTGTATTGACTAACTTGAAACCCCGGGCCGGTGCTCCTATCAGCAGGAAACTTCACCGGCCCGGGGTTATACCAGTGAGCACCCAGGAGTGATCTTCTTCCGTCTTTCTCCTCCTTCATGCGGCTGCTCATGCGCAGTAGAGTGAAAAGCTCAACTTTAAATAAAAAGTCAGCTATTTTGTTCAACTGTGCATGCGTTTTCCTTGGCAAATTTGAAGACAGAAGAAGCCGGAAGAGGATCGCTCCGTGGTGCTCACTGGTATAACCCCTGGCAGGTGCAGTTTTCTGCTGATAGGAGCACTGGCCTGGGATTTCAGGTAAGTCAATACAATCACTTGGGGTGCCCAACATTTGGCACCCCCAAGTGCTGCAAGCCTTTGCTTCTCCTTTAATTACTATGCACAGCAACCAAACCCCACTAAAATTAACTGGCAAAAATATCTGAAAAAATAACTAGAAATTGTTGTTCAATGTTTCTGGTTCATGCACCTTGGAGTTCCAGTATTTGCCCAGAGCCCACATTAAGGTCACAAATATAGGAAAATACAGGTATATCTGTCATTCAGCAATTGTCCAAGAATATCTAGGGCAGCAAATAAGTTTTTAACCTCCTCCCCATACACCCTTACTGACTTTTAATATGGGCTTTCATGTGTATTTATAAGAGCAAAAAAAAAAAATAGGAAATTAGAGAGTACAATTTGAACTTTTTCTATGCATAATCAGTGCAGCCTTTTTTTCTCATATCTAGGTATAGGATCTTTGTGTGTGACAAGAGATGATAAGTCTTCTAGGAAACGTATGCTCTAGTATCTACTTTAGTTCCTGTGACAATAGACTTTCAAATTCCCCCCATGTGTTTCTATCACAGGAGCAGTTTGTTGCTACTAGGCATTAAAAGTGATGTCCACCATGGAGTTACATTTTAGTAAGATGTGGAGAGTGTTATTCTGAGACAACTTGCAGTTGGCCTTCATTTTTAATTATTCCAGTTTTTTTTTAATTATTTCACATTTAGTTCAGCAGCACTTCAGTTTGATATTTCAGCAGGTTGCTGGGGTCCAAATCACCTTAGCAACCAGGGAGTGGTTTACTGAGAGACTGCTATATGAATAGGTGAGGACATGAATAGAAAGACAAGTAATAAAAAGTAACAGTAACAAAAAATTGTAGCCTTACAGCACAAAAGAAAGCTGGAAAGAGACAGAAAATGAAGCCTATTTTTGCCATAAAGTGGATTCGAGATCTGGCCAGATATTAATTGGTGAGACCTGAAGGAGGGTCCCATTCACGAGCAGATAAGCCGATGAATCTAAAGGACCGTAAAGGACAAACGTATGGCCACATTAACTTTGATACACTGAAGATATGTAAAAACTGTAGTTACGCCACTGGGGAAAATAGTATTTCCTGACTTTCCCTCACTGGAGGACCAATAACATTATATGTATAGTGCTATTACATCTGTTTGCATTTTTACTTATCAAAAAAAGATAGCTTTTTAGTTATTTTCTGTGTATTTTATTATTAGTTTCACAAGAAAATCAATAACAATACATTTATTTTCAATAAATGTGTGATTGGATAACTTTTTAAAAGAGCTGAATGTAAAATGCAGCAAGAATTATAGTACTTTTCTTCTACAATCCTAACTGATTTTAAACACATGGATTCTTTGATTTATAATTAATGTTTTTAGTGGTTGTGCGCAGAAAATGTGTCTTCTTTTCTGTAGTGACTAATGGAAACCTCTGCTACATCTAGTCTGTCTTTAGTATATTGCAAAGCAAAAATAAAATGAAGACTGAAAGACTAAGGCAAATACCCCCTTTGGTCTATGCTGCTGTATGACCTACACTTTCTAAATAATAGTTGGTGGTCTATTCTGCATTACTCAGCCCTCCCTCCTCAGCTATCAGCCTGGCTTACGAGCTGAGGTCTGAGCATGGAGGGATGAGGAGGGAGGGCTGAGGATGGAGGGCTTTTGTAATGATGGCTGAGGAGGGAGGGCTGAGGAATGAGCCACGATGGGGGAGATTGCAACAGCAAATGTGGGCAGCACAGAGTTGTGACTGCAGTTTCTTCAGATAAGTGAGTATAATAAGAGACGAGTCTGGATACTTCTTCTTTAGGAGAGTGCATGCAGGATCATGTGTTCTGATGATGTCCTAAAATGCGTTCCGTACAGCAGCAGATTTTGAACTGTTACAATTTGCTGCATTAGTTGATACATATCTCAGCAGTATCTGTGGAATATTAGCAACTATTGTATCAATTCTAACAGCTGCCTGTACTGAAACTCAGGAATTCTGCTCAGCAGGGACAAAGCTAAGAAACGTATCAACTCATGTATCAGTTTGGTAAAAGTTTACAGAGTTGGTGACCCCCCACCTGAGCTAGTTTAGACAGACGTATAAGGTGAAAAATGAAACTTCTTTAAAAGAACAGTAACATCAAAAAATGAAAATGTTTTTAAGTAATAAAAATATAATGCAGTGTTGCCCTGCACTGGTAAAACTGGTGTGTTTGCTTCAGAAACACTACTATAGTTTATATAAATAAGCTGCTGTGTAGCAATGGGGGCAGCCATTCAAAGGAGAAAAGGCTCAGGTTACACAGCAGATAAACTCTGTAGAACACAATGGTGTTATCTGTTATCCACTATTTAACATATAGACTTTTTTCAATTTCCACCATTGCTACACCTCAGCTTGTTTATATGAACTATAGTAGTGTTTCTGAAGCAAACAGATCAGTTTTGCCATTGCAGAGCAACACTACATGATATTTTCATTTCTTTAAACCACTTTCATTTTTTTGTGTTACTGTTCCTTTAAAGGGGTTGTTCACCTTCCATACACTTTTTTCAGTTCGGTTGTTTTTAGATTTCCGTGTTTATTTTTGACCGTTTTCCCAATACTGAAGTTTAAATTTTAATGTTCGTGTCTCTGATGTTTTATTTCACCAAAAATAAAGACTTTTTTTCAATTGCTTTCCGTGTTTATTTTTGACTGTTTTCCCAATACTGCAATACAGCTGCCTATCAAAGGGGTGGTTCACCTTTAAGGTAACTTTTATTATGTTATAGAAAGGCCAATTCTAAGCAACTTTTCAATTGGTCTTCATTGTTTATTCTTTATAGTTTTATAGCTATTTGCCTTTTTTCTCTTTGCACCTTTCAAACGGGTGCCGCTGACCCCTTCTAAAAAGCAAATGCTCTGTAAGGCTACAAATATTTTGTTATTGCTAATTTTTATTACTTGTCTTTCTATTCAGGCCTTCTCTTATTCATATTCCAGTCTCTTATTCAAATGAATGCATGATTGCTAGGGAAATTTGAACCCTAGCTACCAGATTGTTTAAAATGCAAATTGAAGAGCTGCTGAATAAAAAGCAAAATAACTCAAAAACCTTAGATAATAAAAAATGAAAACCAATTGCAAATTGTCTCAGAATATCACTCTCTACACCATATTAAAAGTTATCTCAAAGGTGAACAACCCCTTTAATGAACCTCAGGGATTCTGCTCAGCAGGGACAAAGACAAGAAATGTATCAACTCATGTATCGGGGTGACCCCCCCAAAAAATTAAACTTATTTAACCTTCAATACTGGCCAGGTGAGCACCCTAACTGGATCTCTAACCTCTAATCAGTGCTGATTGGATTGTGGATATGAGGGGGTCCCACCTCGGCTCTGTTGTGGCTGCTGAGGTTGGTTTTGTATGTGTCATATATACAGTAGGAACACCAATTTTACTTTTCCTGGAATTGACACCTGGTCTGACACAGTTAAATTGTTTTTTATTACTTGGATTTTATTCTTTACCACTGGCATTTTGACCAGGGCCTGGCAAACTATAAACTCAGGGTATAACAGTGCATATTAGCAGGCCCTTGTGTGCCTATATAGATAATACTGTGGTGGAGGCAACGCAATGATGGGATCATACCTCATACTGAAATATATCAGTCAGCCACTGACTCAACAGTTTAAAATCAGTGGGCTGCCTACTGCAGGATACACTTTTTAATGGTGTGGTTCACCTATAACTATACTTTTAGGGGAATATTTATCAAGGGTTGAATTTCGAATTGAAAAAAGCTTCGAAATTCGAATTCAAAAAGACCAACCGAAATTAAGTTGAAGTTTTTTTTTGGTCGAATAGGTCAGTTTTCTATCGAATAGGTCCATTTCCGAGACAGTACAAGGTTACCACGTTTGCACACCCTGGCTCTCCTGGACAAGATAACCCGGTGCACAGTGAAGGAGGCCTCGGCAACCTCAATTGTAGCAACAAAGAAGAATTTCACTGGCACTCGAAGGTTCAATCAAGCAGGTACAAGCCCTTGCTAAGTTTATTTTGCAAAGGTGCAACGTTTCGGGTAAACTTGATAAAGGGGTTTACCCCGAAACGTACCTTCGCAAAATAAACTCAACAAGGGCTTGTACCTGCTTGAATGAACCTTCGAGTGCCAGTGAAATTCTTCTTTGTTGCCATATGTGAGACAATTCATGATAAATTTCAATATTCTAATTTTTTTTCAAATTCGAATCGGATTTGGATTATTCCTTAGTCGAAGTACACAAAAAAATAGCTCGAAATTCGAATTTTTTTCATTCGAAAATTCACCTCGATCTTTGATAAATCTTCCCCATAGTTTGTTATAGAACTTTTTGGTTGTCATTTATTGTTATATATATAATTATAGTTTTTTGTTAATTAATTTGCCTTATTCTTCTTCTGCTCCTTTCCAGCTTTCATATGGGAAGGGGGGGGGGTTGAATCACTGACCCCATCTAAAAAAAACAAATGCTCTGTAAGGCTACACACGTACTCTTATTGTTACTTTTTTTACGGCTGAAATACATGGTGCTCGTCCTCCGACTCGACGTGATGAAGCGCGGGCGTCACATCGGATGCACAGAATCTAACGAAAGTAATACAAATGTCGCATCTACAAGCTGATTTCATACGACACGACTCCACTACTGGATGAAGACGCAACATGCAGTGTTCGAATGCGACAGTCGTGCCGGTTGAAATCAGTTTATAAATGCGACATTTGTATTGCTTACGTTAGATTCGGCGCATCCAACGTGACGCCTGTGCTTCATCTCATCGTGTTGGATTGGAAGGATGAACACCATGTAGTTCAGCCCTACGTCATCTTTCAATTAGGTCCCAGTCCCAGATTTGTGGGTAGGGCTTAGATCAAGCACAATTTCAGGGGCACCATGCTGCTCAGCTGCATCTACTAGATTCATTTCTACACTCATTGAGGATAGGGTATGCAGCAAAGTGCCACATTATTTACATCTCCAGAGAGGGGGAGTCAGGGGTCGGAATAGGGGCACCAGAAATACAAATCAAGCCCTGTTAGGCATCACCTATTCATATTCCAGTCTTTTATTCAAATCAGTGCATGGTTGCTAGGGCAATTCGAAACCTAGCAACCAGATTGCTGGAAATTGCAAACTGCAGAGCTGCTGAATAAAAATCTAACTAACTCAAAAACCCTCACATAATAAAAAAATTAAAACTCTAATACCCCTCTCTGCACCATACTTAGAGTTATCTCACAGGTGAACAATTGAAAAAACAACAGAATCCATTGCAACCTGACCCACAGCAAGTTTTACGCACTCCCAGGGCAAATAGATAAGAAACAGGGCAGCCACATACGAGGGGGAGTGATAGTAAAAGCTGAAGGCAACCGGAATCAGAGAGGCAAGAATAACTGCATACGAGGGAAAGGCAATAAAAGCCTGCCCTACATACCAAAATTCAGAAGTGCAGGCAGGAGCATGCGCAGTGTCAGGTGGGCGGAGTTAGAAGGCGGGAGCGCGCCCTGTGGGGAAGTGGGTGGGGGCGTGCTTAGTCAGTGTCGCCGCTCCGGTATATGCAGCTGCCGGTGAGTACACACGTATGTGTTCATATTGAAAAACGGCAACTGAATGTTTGTGTGGGGGGAAGCGGAGTTGTAGTGTGGGCTTGTCACAACGGGAACTTGCATTTTTCTCCTTTGTGAGCCGTAATGTTGCGGGAGCCGGGGAGGCGTGATTGGTGTGAGCGTGTGTGTAACATCCTGACTATGTGACAAGCTTTCTGCGTGTGTATAATGTGTATAATGTGTATAATGTGTGTGTGTATGGCCAGCAGCCTGTCGGCACTCCACATTGGCCGTTCTGTCTGTGTTTGTCTGTGTGTCTTACACAGTGTTCCAGTCTCTTCCTACTGCAACCATGTACGAGTATGTGGGCTAGGGACTATAGTAGGGAGAGATGGTGCTTATAGTAACGGTGGATAATAGTCTTTGGGAAGGGAGTGTGACTGTGGGATAGCAGGTATAGTAGGGAGAGATGGTGCCTATAGTAACAGTGGGGATAATAGTCTCTGGGAACGGAGTGTGACTGTGGGATAGCAGGTATAGTAGGGAGAGATGGTGTCTATAGTAACAGTGGGATAATAGTCTTTGGGAAGGGAGTGTGACTGTGGAATAGCAGGTATAGTAGCGAGAGATGGTGCCTATAGTAACAGTGGGATAATAGTCTCTGGGAAGGGAGTGTGACTGTGGAATAGCAGGTATAGTAGGGAGAGATGGTGTCTATAGTAACAGTGGATAATAGTCTCTGGGAAGGGAGTATGACTGTGGGATAGCAGGTATAGTAGGGAGAGATGGTGCCTATAGTAACAGTGGGATAATAGTCTCTGGGAAGGGAGTGTGACTGTGGGATAGCAGGTATAGTAGGGAGAGATGGTGTCTATAGTAACAGTGGGATAATAGTCTTTGGGAAGGGAGTGTGACTGTGGAATAGCAGGTATAGTAGCGAGAGATGGTGCCTATAGTAACAGTGGGATAATAGTCTCTGGGAAGGGAGTGTGACTGTGGAATAGCAGGTATAGTAGGGAGAGATGGTGTCTATAGTAACAGTGGATAATAGTCTTTGGGAAGGGAGTGTGACTGTGGGATAGCAGGTATAGTAGGGAGAGATGGTGTCTATAGTAACAGTGGATAATAGTCTCTGGGAAGGGAGTGTGACTGTGGGATAGCAGGTATAGTAGGGAGAGATGGTGCCTATAGTAACAGTGGATAATAGTCTCTGGGAAGGGACTGTGACTGTGGGATAGCAGGGAGAGATGGGTGTGACTGTGGGATAGCAGGTATAGTAGGGAGAGATGGTGTCTATAGTAACAGTGGGATAATAGTCTTTGGGAAGGGAGTGTGACTGTGGAATAGCAGGTATAGTAGCGAGAGATGGTGCCTATAGTAACAGTGGGATAATAGTCTCTGGGAAGGGAGTGTGACTGTGGAATAGCAGGTATAGTAGGGAGAGATGGTGTCTATAGTAACAGTGGATAATAGTCTTTGGGAAGGGAGTGTGACTGTGGGATAGCAGGTATAGTAGGGAGAGATGGTGTCTATAGTAACAGTGGATAATAGTCTCTGGGAAGGGAGTGTGACTGTGGGATAGCAGGTATAGTAGGGAGAGATGGTGCCTATAGTAACAGTGGATAATAGTCTCTGGGAAGGGAGTGTGACTGTGGTATAGCAGGTATAGTATTGAGAGATGGTGCCTATAGTAACAGTGGGTATAATAGTCTCTTGGAAGGGACTGTGGCTGTGGGATAGCAGGGAGAGATGGGTGTGACTGTGGGATAGCAGGTATAGTAGGGAGAGATGGTGCCTATAGTAGCAGTGCCGATAATAGTCTCTGGGAAAGGACTGTGGGATAGTAAGTATGGAGGTAATGTTAAATCTGTACCCCTCTAGTTCTAGAAACTTTTTACGTTACTTCTTCCATCATACATATACAGCTGACAGAAAAGGTGCTACACTACATGGGCTTCCATTGTTTTTTTTCTTTTACATTCTGGCAGTATGTAAGCAATAGCATATTAAGTTAAGGACCTGAAATGACCTACTGGGAAGGAACTATAAAGCTTTTTACCACTATCTTTGTCCTGTGTTCAAAGTCTCCGCTTTCAACTTCCCCCCTAACTTGTCACCTTGAGCTGTTAAAGTTGTGACTGCAAATTTGAAATGTGAAGGGCAGGTCTTTAAAGGCCCTTTCTCTTCCGTAGCTTCCCCTGTACTTTGCATATAGAGGAAGCTGTAGAAATGTTTGTGACTACTGTAGACTACTGTGGGATAAATTGGTTTTATTTGTCCATGTTTGTACTCGTCTCCTGTTGTAAGACATAAGGATAGCAAAACCCACCCTTACCATATAACATACAAGGATAAAGTTATGGGGGATATGTGACATAACTAAGTAAAACACCTTTTATAAGGATATGCATCATATGGACAAAAGAGTCTGTGGCATGTAGGCCTTTGCGTCTGTCATTCAGAATCCAATAGTATTAACTTTTTAGTATGAAGTTTCTTGTCTTTGCTGAAATAACTTCCTTTGCTCTTCTAGGAATGTTTTCTATTAGATTTTGGAACCTTGTTGGTGGGATTTGATTCTGCATGCTGCTTAAGTGCCTTGGGTAAATGGTGTGATCCTGACTTAATGGGAAATTACTTCTTAATAGATGTTGCTTAGCCTGATGGTATCTTACTACTAGGACACATAGAGATTGGCGCTCATATTAATAATTTGCTACCGCAGACTACAAATCTCCCCAAAAATACCTTGCCCTTCGCTACCATTCTAATCGCCGTAAGTAAATAACGTTACTTGCGGTGATTTGCGAAAATGCTTGCCTTTGCATTTCCCCCATAATTAAGCCAAAAAAAAAAAAGCTAAATGTAATTTATTTGCGACAATTACTATGTTTGCAAAGGGCAAGGCATTTTTGGAGAGATTTGTCGCTGGTGGAAGTGAATTTTTAACGGGCAAGTAAACCACAAATTATAAAATTGCCTAATAAAAGTAAACCTAATGCTAAGCAACATTTCAATATACATTTATTACAAATTGTCTGTGTATTTAAAATTATTAGAAACAACAATTGCTATTGAAAGCAGCATTTGCTGAAAACCCTGGTTGTTTATTTTTACACAATGTTGCAAAAGTCTTAGTTCCCCAGCAAAGACAGGCTTGTAATCAACTGCCTTGTATCAGGAATGCCAATACTTATACTGAAGCGAGTTCAACTTTTAGTGGTGATGTCCCATTATGATCTATATCCATAAAAAATTTGCATTCTGTTCCATGGAAAATATTACATAAAATATTGTATTATCAGAAAATCTATAATGCTATATTTAACAAACAACTGTATCTTATGTAACCATAACCTAATGAATATCTGAATGAAAAGAATGAAACAGGAGGGTTATTTAGACAAGCTGTTTGTTGACAGTGTCTTGAGATCTACTGGTCCCCTGGTACTGGTAGATCCTGTATCTACCTTTTGGACACACCTGTGTTACATGTGTTAAAAGTCTCAGCCATCAGGGAATAGAATAGAAAGGGACAAACACTAATTTCAATAGCAATACATATTTGTAAAAAATAACGTAAAGGAAAACTATACCCCAAAAATATTGTAGGTCTCTATAAAAAGATATTGCATAAAATAGCTCACATGTAAAATCCTGCTTCATGTAAATAAACCATTTTCATAATAATATACTTTTCTAGTAGTATGTGCCATTGGGTAATCATAAATAGAAAATTGCCATTTTAAAAAATAAGGGCCACCCCCTGGGATCGTAGGATTCACTGTACTCACAAACATACCAACAAACCATACATGTTAGGTCACATGAGCCAATTAACAGACAGAGTTGTGTCTTTTGCTTCCACACTTCTTCCTGTTACAGTTAGAGTTGTAGTATTTCTGGTCAGGTGATCTCTGAGGCAGCACACAGACCATCACGAAATGGTGGCTCAAGGCAAGAGATGTAAAAGGGCAATATTTACTTAAATATATATTCCAGTTTGGTAAGATTCTTTAATATGCCACTTAATATTATATGAACTATCTGTTGCTTAAGTGTTCATTTTGGGGGTATAGTTTTCCTTTAAAAAACATACAGAAAATATGTAGTGAATGTATATTGCATGGTTGCTTATAAATATGTTCCGTTTTTTAGGCAAAAAATATTTTTTGAGTTGTCCTATCGATTAACACGGTTGACAAATCTGCGCCTAAAGATTGATCACCCCATAATATCGTACAGTAGCTGGGTTGTTTGGGATGCACCATGGGCCTGCTGCCATTAAATGTGCATGCTTCAGATTGAAAAATATTTCTATTTGCTGAGAACTGTAAAGAAGTGTTACTGGTCAACTTTCTTCTACAGGCCAATATAAATTTCCTGCTACTGACTAAACTAAATGAGTGTGGGCTGCAGGTTGTGCAAAGTTGAAAGTATCCGTGGACACCCATGAGTACCAGAAGTTGCCAGATTGCAGTAGAATGCTTCTAAACTTTCCTGCGTACAATAACTTTCAATTCTCAATAATTTTCAAGTTATTTGTAACTTAAATTGCTGTTGGATTGAAGTTTCAGTTTGTTTCTTTGTATTCCCTTGTCTCCTTTGCCTGAAGCCGTTCTCCAGCCAAGATATCAATTCTCGCAATGACTTGCATTTGATTATCAAACCTAAGAAGAATGAGACAGACAGATGTGCGCAGTAGACACCTGCCAAAACGGCTTACCCAAAACCAAAAGTGGCATCAGGAATGGGATCGTTTGATCACAAAACCTAGTAATCCTTTCTCGCCCAAAAATTGTTTGGCTGCCCGCAGATTGCCTAACTGCCCCTGCAGGGTGACTTTGTACCAGCCACATGATCAGATTGTAAAGGATTTTCCACCTGAATCTTGACCACTTTGCACTCCGCACCAATAAAAGTTTGGAGGTACTTTTGTACACCGCATTTATCGTTTGAGTGCATCTTCCTTTCTCTTCAATTTTGGCTTCCGCTTAACGTTGAGTCACTTGATAAATCGAAGGTAGCACAGACAAAGAAGTATCTAAAAGTTGCAACAAACCGTGAGTGTATTGAACCCCTAAACTTGAAACTATGTAGTATGACATGCTGAGAAGGGAAAAGCAAAAGACCAACTGCTTTCAGTTACTGTTTAATTTACAAATAACTAATAGAAAATCTTAGCTTTATATGTGAAAGTTGCTTGGAAGAATTATATTCTCTTCTGTCCAGTCCCTAAATTTTTGCCAGGTAACCAGCAGCTTGACTGACCTGTCAGGGAAGAACACACATCCTACTGTGTTTTTGGGGAAGAACCATTTGGTAGTACCCATTTCAATTGTAACACAAACACGTGCCAGAGAGGATCTGTGAAGTGTTCCAATATAGGTGTAGTTTTTAAAGGTGACGATCCTTAATTTATCAGGTGCCAAATGCAATTTATAACTGCCTACATGACGAGGGTCCATTTTTGAAAATACAGCATGTCCTTTTTAACGTTAAAAGGATAAATTTAATAGTTTGAAAATGTCAGTGGTTCTGTTTATGCTGCCTCAGCTAAGTATTATTTCTCTTGCATGCATTAATATACTACTACAAGTGTTTTCAGTTCTTTACAAGGCATAACGGGGTTCAGTTAGTATAAATGGATACCCAAGTGCCAGGAGTTTAAATAATGTCAGATCTCTGACTTGTATGGTAATGGCATATGGGATGCTTTGCCACCCTGGTAATGTCTCATCCCTGCAGGCAACAAAGTGTCCAAAGTGTAGTTGAGTCCAGAGTAAATGAATTGCATAATTGTGTAAAAATTCAGAAGAAAGCACTGCGGCAAATGTAATTTCCTGCAGGTAACAAATCAACTTGAGAGACACTGGCTCTGATCCTGAACATATATGAATAATCCCTTCCATCAGGCAAGGATTTATGTTACAAGAAAGGGAATAGAAATAGCCATGAGTACTACTATCTCCATGCAGCCATATCCAGCAACTATACCATAAGGCAAATGTGCCAGTCCACACTTAAATCTGCTTGCATAGCTCCTGAACTAATGCATGTATAATAAGGGGGCTTGTCCAAACTGGGAAAGGACTACATCTGTGGGGTACTTTATGTGCTTTGCAGTGAGATTAAAACTCCAGGAATTACTTTATTTAACACAGTGTGCAAAATACCAAGACATAAATTGTAAAATCCTCCTATAGGCTGAAGTACAAATGTAAATGCAACTCCAGCCTATAGGAGGACCATGCCTAGTCCAGTTCTCTGTGTGGCTGTTGGAGTCATATCTACAAGTAAGAAAAAAACAGCAATTTGTTAGTGAAACTGGCACAGATACTATCTTTGCATTTTTGTATGAATTTACTGGCATTTATAAAAATTGTATGTAAAATATAAACAATGAGGCTGCCATTCAAATCCCAGTAGCACTGGGCTTGATACAATATAAAAACATCTATTTAAATTCCAAAGCTATGATAGAAATTATGTTCCTTAGGCATAAGGGACCCTATGATAACTCTCTAGTTCTCTATGATTTTGCCAGCCGATGACATGACTTATTATTCGTTAAATAAAGTTCTCACAAGAGCTGTGCACAAAGGTTTCATGGCACTTCAGGGGTCAACTTAATCAATGTAAATGTGAAAAAGCTTCATGCAAGGATGTTTGATAATTTAGCAATTCAAAATATAAATTTGTTTCAAAAGCTCACCCTTTATTTATACCTTGGGTAAATCTGATGGAGGCAAAAATGCCTGTTATTGTCCGTACAGTTATTTGAATGAATCTTGCATAGTTTTACTGCATGCTTGTTTATTTCGGTCAATTAGTAGCTTAACATTCACTAATCAACAAGTAAAGGCTAGTCTTGTTCAAGGTTGAATCACTGAAGCATTTAAATTCATTTTAAGTGTGAATTATAATGTGGGGACGTGACCCTTTTAAAATTTGTAGTTTGTATTTGCTAACTTTTTTTTAAGTATGTACCCTAGTGTCGACTATCATCTTACAGTTGAAAAACATTCAGTGGTGTTGAACAGCCAGAGGAAGCAACATTACTCATTAGGAAAGTAAAAGGTACTTCACCATGTTTACTATAACAGCAGCAGTTTTTTTTTAAACCCTTAAATAGTACAAAATTCGAGCCTTGCTAAAATCTAGAGCCACAGTTTTCACTGCTCAAATAAACATAAAAATAGTGCTGATCATAATAGTTGCTCTGCTGGGAAATTAACTTATATCAGGTTTTAGGTCAGTTGCACCTGGGGGTGGTTTTTCATAGGAATACACAGTTTTTCTAAAATACTTCTGGTTACTTCTAAGCTTATTTACAGGATGTTTTGGAGCATTCTTTTCATCCGCATTTTCATTCTGTGCCATTGCCCTTGCTCAAAATGTTTTAGTGGCTGTGTATTTGTTTACCTGAAAGCAGCAATCTCCTAATGTTTATTATCAGCCTTTGAAATCCCATACATACTTGACTCATTTTGGCAAAATCATCCTCCAGAAAGTTTTTAAAAGGTAGCAATATATGTATGAAATTAAAGGAGAACTAAATCCTAAAAATGAATATGGTTAAAATGGCATATTTTTTATAGTGAATTTATTGCACCAGCCTAAAGTTTCAGCTTCTCAATTGCAACAATGATCTAGGGCTTCAAACTTGTCACAGGGAGTCACCATCTTAGAAAGTGTCTGCAACACTCACATTCTTAGTGGGCTCTGATCAGATGTTGTGACGCTAAGGGCCGATTCACTAACTTCGAGTGAAGGATTCGAAGTTAAAAAACTTCGAATTTCGAAGTATTTTTTGGGCTACTTCGACCATCGACTATTCGACCATCCGATAGTCAAAGTACTGTCTCTTTAAAAAAACTTTGACCCCCTAGTTCGGCATCTAAAAGCTACCGAAGTCAATGTTAGCCTATGGGGAAGGTCCCCATAGGCTTGGCTAACTTTTTTTGATCGATATTCCTTCGATCGTTGGATTTAAATCCTTCGAATCGTTCGATGCGAAGGATTTAATCGTTCGATCGAAGGAATATTCCTTCGCTCGTTCGATCGTACTATCTGTGCTAAATCCTTTGACTTCGGGTAGGTATTTTAGTTCCTAGTCGATTATCGAGGGTTAATTAACCCTCGATATTCGACCCTTAGTGAATCGGCCCCTAAGCTAAGGGGTCGGTCCAAATTATCAAGCAGAAAATGAGGTTTGCCTGTAATATAAGCTGATGCTACAAGGCTGATTATTAAATTCTGATGCTAGTTGCACTCTTACAGTTTCTGTGCTTTCATGTAGTAATTCTGTATTAATTATATTGTGACATTTATATTCTATGTGTACTGTATATTGTGAGTCAGTCCCTAAGCTCAGTAAGTGACAGCAGCACAGAGCATGTGCAGTGAATCCGCAGAAAGGAATATGGGGAGCTACTGGGGCATCTTCGGAGGCACTTATCTTCCCTGCTAAAGGGCTGTGGTTGCTTTGGGCTGGTAAGAAAGCCTAAAACATAATGTACAACATTTCTATCTTACTTCTTTATTTAGGCTTTAGTTCTCCTTTAAAGCTACCAATCACATACACACTAAGATCAGTTTATATGGCAATCTTTCTCTTGTCACACTACCTTCCTTGGATTGCATTTTCCACATTTTTTTTAAAATGCACAGTATAAAACCATGACAGGTTAACTAACTGGCTGTTGTATAATATAGTTATCTGTGCTTGTAGGGAACTGTAATGCAGCCACTTGTGTTATGAATAAATTGATGAAAAGGCAGCGATGAGTGGGCTGGTGCCACACAAATAACAATGAGCAAGAGGGATCATGTGAGATGTTGTAAAGGGATGAATGTTGCCTTTTGGCTTTGCTGGATGAAAAGACATTTGTCCAGTATTGAATCTTGAAATAACACTTCCTGGAATTATCATTTATTACATATCTGCTGTGTATTGCTCAGATACTGCTCTTCCTATTTCACCTTGTGCCAGGAATATATAGTTTTTAAATATAGTTTAGTTTTTGAATTATTTGCCTTCCTATTCTCCCTGTTTCTAACCTTCATATGCGATCACTCACACCCGCCAGCCAAAAACTATTGTTTAGCATGCCAATGTAATTGTGACTGTCACTTTTTATTAATCCTCTTTCTGTTCAGTGCCTATCCTATTCCTAAGCCCCTTATTCAAGCCACTGCCTGGTTGCTATGGTAAATTGAACCTTAGCAACAATACCTGCTGGAATTGCAAACCGCGGCTTGAGAGCTGCTGCAATTAAGAAAATGAAATCATTCAAGAGCCTTAAACAATGAAGACCATTTGCAGATTGTCTCAGAATACCGCTGTCTACATCAAACTAAACGTCCATATAAAGGTGAATATCACCTTTGACTCTGGGTTTAGAATAGAGAAACTGAGCTGTATATTTCCTGCTATACAGTTACAGTAGAAGCTAGCAATAAATAAATACCATTGCTTCTTGACTTATTATTTGTGTCCCTTATTGAAACCGCTGCCAGGTTGCTATGTTAAATTAGACTTCGCAACAAGATACCTGTTGGAATTGCAAGCCGCTGCCTGAGAGATGCTGCAATAAAGAAAATGAAATCATTCAAGAGCCTTAAACAATGAAGACCAATTGCAGATTGTCTCAGAATAACGCTGTCTACATCAAACTAAATGTCCATATAAAGGTGAATATCACCTTTGACTCTGGGTTTAGAATAGAGAAACTGAGCTCTATATTTCCGGCTATACAGTAGAATCTAGCAATAAACGAATGCCATTGCTTCTTGGCACTATTGATCTGTTGGTGGTGTCTGGAAAAACAAATCAATGTTTTCAGTGTGCACAAATACTGAGTTTATGAATTGTGTTAATTTAGCTCATCTCCCTGAACGTATCCCATCACCATCACTAACTAGTTTCCCTGTAAAACCTCCTGTTACACTTTTGGCATATGCCCTGCCCCCAGCCAACCATAAGATTTGTTTGCACATGAATAGAAAGGAATGCACTGGTCTCAGAGCAACCCACATTCACTCTGCGTGAAGGATTTATCTCCTGTATCTGCTATCTTGGGGGGCCAGGACAGTGTAATCCACCATGGAGCTATTCTGCCAAGATGTGCCAGGTATCCAGGCTCCTTACAAAATCAGTGATCCCCTCTAAAATGACACAGCAACCACATATTTCGAAACAAAGCAGCTGCCTGCCTGAGTGTTCCTGATGTCTGAGCTTTACACTTGCTTAGGGTAGGTAAGCAAAAACCTTGTGTTGTTTTTTGCAAAAAAAAACAACACTGTATACAATTCTGTATATTGTTTGTTGGCCAGAATCAACAGCCGTATGTTTTCTGTATACTGCTCCACCAGAAAATGTCTGCCTAACCATAGTATGGCCTTGTTGTCTTCTCCGTTGTATCTTCTGTAATTTTAGTAGCCACTAAACATCTAAACAATCTTGCCTAAGCTTCAATACCTGAAGTTATCTGTTTGCTGCAAACTGCCTTATCATATTATTAAAACAGCAGTTTGTGAACTGTTAACTATTTGCCTTATTCTGGCTCTGTTTTATTTTTGACATCATTAGCTATGATTGTAATACATTGCTCAGATATCAGGGCTGCCACTTTGTATATATAGGCTGTACCAGACAACATATTAATGAAGAACTAAAGCTTAACAAAGTAGGAAAGAAATGCCGCACATTATGTTATGAGGTTTTGTACCAGCCCAAGGCCCCCACAGCCCTTTTCTATAGTCGCCCTCAGTGAGACAACTTCGGGCGACTATAGAAAACGCATTGCCGCGTGTGCATTAGCGCAGGCGACTTTTCATTCTAGCCTATGGGGGAAAACGCTGAGGCAGTTCGGGGAGATAGTCGCTCAAAAGATGAGGCGATTAGTCGCCAGGCGACAAAATCTCCCCGAATCTCCTTGTGTGGCCTTACCCTTACAAGTGAAGATATGTATCTCTAAAGATGCCCACAGCAGTACCCCATCTTCTTTTCTGTTGATGTTGTTACTTACCTGAGCTTAGGAACCCGCTCACAATTTATCAATAGAAAATGAAAGTTCCAATACCAGTCTGATTAGTAATTCATTATAGCATACTATTATCATTTATTTTTCTAAATTTTCATGTAGTTTCTGGAAATCTGTGCTTTTGCAAAGCCACTTACCTAAAGACTCATATATGTATATGTTTGGACTGTGTTCCTCCTCTGCTTTTTTCTTTCATTTTGCTTTTACCGTGAACAAAAAGGTGATCCATTGTTTATTATAATAATTTATATATAACTTATACAAATTATGCTTTGCTTTACAGTATTAAAATAACAAACTGTAGTCATTATAGCACATTATCGTACACCAGGGTTACCAGGTCCTGCTTTGAAGTATTTGCAGTCGAAAGTGATGGGGAATATTTGACAAGTTGTTATTGTTTGCCAGTGGGTCTTGCATATGGGTCCGCAGATGACAGTGGATAAAACATTTATGAAAATAAAAGGTCTGGGCATATTTCGATGAGCCGTTGTCCTTTGCTCATGGAAACCTTTGGGTGGGGTGTGTGTAGTTATCGCCGCAGGACATTCTGTAAATTTGCCCCCTCTTCCCAGGAGTGTGCTGCAGCTTTATTCTGGAGGGATTGGTTTTAGTGCCAAAGAAATTGCTGAAATTGTTCTGTTAGCAAAACAAATTTAAGCTGAGGATTGATTCATTAAAGGGATACTGTCATGGGAAAACATGTTTTTTCCCCAAAATGCATCAGTTAATAGTACTTCTCCAGCAGACTTCTGCACTGAAATCCATTTCTCAAAAGAGCAAACAGATTTTTTTTTATATTCAATTTTGAAATCTGACATGGGGCTAGACATATCGTCAGTTTCCCAGCTGCCCCAGTCATGTGACTTGTGCCTGCACTTTAGGATGGAACTACTGTTGCTGTTATTTCTCCTACTTAATGTAACTGAATCAGTCTCTGTGGGACTTGGCTTTTACCATTGAGTGCTGTTAGATCTTCCAGGGAGCTGTTATCTTGTGTTAGGGAGCTGCTATCTCGTTACCTTCCCATTGTTCTGTTATTAGGCTGCCGGGGGGGGGGGAGGGAGGGGTGATATCACTCCAACTTTCAGTACAGCAGTAAAGAGTGACTGAAGATTAACAGAGCATAAGTCACTTAACTGGGTGCAGCTGGGAAACTGACAAGATGTCTAGCCCCATGTCAGATTTCAAAATTGAATATAACAAAATCTGTTTGCTCTTTTTGAAAAATGGATTTCAGTTCAGTATTCTGCTGGAGCAGCACTATTAACTGATTTGTTTTGAAAAAAACATGTTTTCCCATGACAGTATCCCTTTAAGACAGTCTGTGGGTACAATGAATCATCGTTTATGTATGATATTGACTTGCAGTGACTGTAGAGGACATAGGTGACTATTTTAATAATATGTTACATTATTATTTTTAATAATACATTACATTCGTTCTGCATTGCATTTGGAAATTGTCTGTTTTTACTTTTGTTAAACCTTTATTTAGTAACAAACTAGCAACTTCATTTCTGCCTTTTAAGGTAAGCTGTTTTATCCATTTGCAGTATGGTTCATACTGTATTAGATTATGCTTGTGCTTATTATCAGCTCTGCTGGAAGATAAACTAATTATATATGGATTTTTTTGTGCTTTCTTTGGTGAGTAGCATTTGTAGATTAATTGATTGAAAGCAGCATTTGTGTAAAAGCTTGAAAAGATGATCTGCTTTCTGACCATTTGATGAGCGGTTAATTCGGTGCTGTGGTTTTGACAGAAGTACCAGTTTCAAAGCCTGATGCCAGGCTTTGAAACTAGATGATTGCATGTTTGTTGGGGAAAGTGTAAAAAATATATATAAAATGGTGCTGACAACTGCAGTACGGTATGGGATCTGTTATTCAGAATGCACAGGACCTCGGGCTTTCCGAGTAATTGATCTTTCCGTAATTTGGATCTGCATACCATAAGTCCCGATAGAAAATCATGTAAACATTAAATAAGCCCAATAGGCTGGTTCTGTTTCCAATAAGGATTAATTATATATTAGTTAGGATCAAGTACAAGGTACTGTTTTATTATTACAGAGAAAAAAAAAATCGCAAAAATACAAAGTGTATAAATCAGATTGATTACTTACAAATAATGACATGACCAACAAAAAGGACCCTGCTCATTAGAGCTTCCAGTTTGAGCATAAAAGCATTTTTGCATATTTTAGTATTTTCCATTCATCCCGATATATGTAAAATCTCTGCCATAAATCAAGATAGACAACTCGTGTTTGCAGGTAAAATAGTCATGTGAGTACCAGGAAGCATCATTTATTAATAATAAAGGGCCAGCTAATAACACAATACTTTGCTATAATGTTAAGTGGTACAGCATAAAGTAGTATTTGTAGAGACCCGTGACGTTTGTTTTGAATCAAATGCATGTATATCACTATATAGTGCTACTTGTTTACACAGCACTGTACATTATTATGACACATTAATGAAGAATGTTAGTTATGTGGTTGTGAGACTACATTCCTTTACTAATTTTTCATGATTCTTTAATGTCTGGCCAAGAGATTTGTACATTGCTAATGTGATGTTTAATAGGAAAGGGGGCAAGAATATTAGATATTCAGTAGGGGGGTCCCAAATCTATAATGTATGGATTCCCTAAATCCTCCACAAAATATTTCACATTGCTAGAATTGGGTCAAATACCAACCTAAATCCTGTATTCAGTATATCCCTAATATCAAGGGATAAGATATAGAATGTGGCCAAGTGAGTGGACTTTTCACAAGGTGGGCAGTATTTGGCTGATCCGATTATTTGATCTGATTGCAATCGCTGCTAGGCTGGCAGTTGGGATGAGCATTAATGCACAGATGCTTTCCTTGATCCGATGGCAAATTCAAATCTGCCTAATAGATATCTGGCTGATTTCCGGCCAGGTATCAATTGGGCAGGCCGTCGACTGGAACCATACTCGGGCCAATAAACTACAAACATTGTCTGTCTAAGGTCACCTTTAGACTTTGGGGTTGCTATGAATTAGTGCTTAGACTACATAGAAAGTTACTGATTAAATTAAGGAATGTAGGTCTGGTACATACTATTTTTGGTAACCCTAATGATGGTTACTGGGGGAATGCACACAGGGAGGGCATTGACCTTTATGGAAATTGTCTTTTTCAACCCAGATTAACTTTTATAATAAAGTGAATTTGCAGTATGGTTCATACTGAAAATAATGCTAGAATGCTTCATGCTCTGACATGATCATGCATACTAATTCATGCCTAACATTCTTCTGTTCTTCTACGCTGGCAAATACCTGTATGTGTGCTTCAAGCAATGAACAAGTTGTTTATTAACAGAGATTTTACCTACTGATGGTCACTGATATTTCACATTTTTGTAAGTGGACTTATCAAAAAAAAAAAAAAAAAGGGCAATGGCACACCAGGAGTTCCCAAAAGAAAATGGGAAGCCCCGTGCAAGGGGGGGGGGGGGTTGAGGTGTAAGGGTTTCAAAAAAACTAGCCCCGCTCAGACATTTTACGGGGGCTGGGTATGCAGTGAATGGGTCTTGTGCCTTTAATTTGGCAGAAGCATGCTTTTGCAGAATCCTTTTTTGCTGCTTTGTAGGCAACATAAGTTATCATATCAAATCTGTCAAAACTGTAATTTCAGAAATTTGGTTGATAGAATCAATGTATTTTCTGCACTGCCCTTGACTCATTTTTTCTTGCCCACCCCCTCTCCTATCTGAGTGGAACACGATTATGGATTTCACAGAAAAGTGTTTTCAGCAATCTGAGGGTCTAAAATAATGTGGGTTACCTAATAGGCTATGTAGGTATGTGTGTAGAAATGATGTCCCTAACCAGGTTTCGGATTTCTCATGTGGAAAACCATCTTACTGAAATCTCCAAAGTACGGATTTTAAGCAAATATTACTATTTTTTTTTTTTTTTTAATGATTTCCTTTTTTTCTCTAATAACAGTACATAGTAACTAAGCTGCAGGAATCCATATTGGTGATCCTTTTGGGTTCATTTAAAGTGTCAGTGATTTTTAGCAGACTTAAGGTATATATCCAAATTATGAAACGATCCCTTATATGGAAATCCCAAGGTCCTAAGCCTCCCAGTTATCCCATACATGTACTTTAATATGTGTGTTTTAAAAAAAAAATATTCCAAGAAGACATTTGCAGGGGGAGAATAAGTGCTGAGCATCTCAACAATGTAATAATCTACTTTAAAGGGATACTGTCATGGGAAAAACATTTTTTTTTCAAAATGAATCAGTTAATAGTGCTGCTCCAGCAGAATTCTGCACTGAAATCCATTTCTCAAAAGAGCAAACAGATTTATTTATATTCAATTTTGAAATCTGACATGGGGCTAGACATATTGTCAATTTCCCAGCTGCCCCAAGTCATGTGACTTGTGCTCTGATAAACTTCAATCACTCTTCACTGCTGTACTGCAAGTTAGAGTGATATCACCCCCTCCCCTTTCCCCCAGCAGCCAAACAAAAGAACAATGGGAAGGTAACCAGATAGCAGCTCCCTAACACAAGATAACAGCTGCCTGGTAGATCTAAGAACAGCACTCAATAGTAAAAACCCATGTCTCACTGAACACATTCAGTTACATTGAGAAGGGAAAACAGCAGCCTGCCAGAAAGCATTTCTCTCCTAAAGTGCAGGCACAAGTGACATGACCAGGGGCAGCTGGGAAATTGACAATATGTCTAGCTCCATGTCAGATTTCAAAATTGAATATAAAAAAAATCTGTTTGCTCTTTTGAGAAATGGATTTCAGTGCAAAATTCTGCTGGAGCAGCACTATTAACTGATACGTTTTGAAAAAAACATGTTTTCTGATGGCAGGACCCCTTTAATTAGGATGTACCAGTAAACCCCCGATTCTCTAAAGAATCGTTAATGAAAGAATGGTAACAACAGTGAGGCAGCAAAATGCGATGGGTGCTGATTCACTCTGCATCCCCAGGCAGCAACTGGCGACGCTAATTTGTGGGGATGTAGAGTGAATCTGTGCCTATTGCTTGTTATTACCTATCTGCTATTAGAATTCTTAAATTTTGAGTTTATTGGTAGTAAAGTGTTACTGAAAAATTTCTTTATAAACAACATTTTTTGTGAAAATGTTCTCCTGTCCTTGAATGAGTTCTCCCTGGTGAGCTGTACTTAAAATCTTGACTTTAACATCAGATGAACGCTGCACTCTTGAAAATGCAACATAAAGTTGACCATGACCAAACACAGGCTCAGATAGGTAAATGCCGACTTTATCCAATGTTTGTCCTTGTGATTTGTTGATTGTCATGGCAAATGCAGCCTTAATGGGGAATTGTCGTCGTTTAAGTTTAAAAGGTAATTCCTGGTCAGAACTGGTAAGGTCAATTCTGGGAATCAAAACAGTATCACCGCTATGGGATCCTGTAAGCACTTCTGCCTTGATAACATTTTGTCTCATGCTCTTCACAACCAACCGTGTACCGTTACATAAACCTTGCTTAGTGTTAAGGTTTCTTAACAGCATGACTATTGTTCCTACTTTGAGTATAAGATTGTGTTGTGGTAATCCAGCAGGGTTGATAGTGTTTAAATATTCTAATGGGAAATTAAGTTTCTCACTTTCGTCTTCAGAATCAATACAGTCAGTACTCAGAAAGACACAGCTTTGTCCAGGAAGTAATGCAATCACTTGGTTGTTTATCATGTCAACATCAATATTTTTTGGAGATAATATAGCCCGTTTTGCTAAAAATGGCCACCCACGCAGGTACGCAACCGGTTCCCCTCCTAGAGTGACGCTAGCGCCGCCATTAGACAAACTTGCAAAGGAGTAGCAAGATGGCCGACGCTTATACAGACTTTAGTGGGCGGATGACAAACTCGCAGAGGAGTAGCAAGATGGCCGACACTTATACAGACTTTAGTGGGCGGATGACAAACTCGCAGAGGAGTAGCAAGATGGCCGACGCTTATACAGACTTTAGTGGGCGGATTTGGCAGTGGGCGGATGACAAAGTCGCAGAGGAGTAGCAAGATGGCCGACGCTTATACAGACTTTCGTGCAGGTACGCAACCGGTTCCCCTAGTGTGACGGTGAGCGCATCTGCCTCCCTAGATCCTAACCTTCCAGCGGTCGCCGCCTGAGTGAGCAGGAAAGAAGAGGCGGCGGGAGGCAGAAGGAGACGGTGAGCGCATCTGCCTCCCTAGATCCTAATCTTCCAGCGCATCTGCCTCCCCGATCCTAACCTGTTCTGATCCTAACCTTCCAGCACATCTGCTAATCGAAGGCCGCATCTATGTCTTTCGGCTGAAGTTGCGCGCGCATCTCATAGATCCTAACCGAAGTTGCGTGCGCATCTGCCTCCCCTCCACTCGGGACATAGATAGGCCTTCGATTAGTATATAGGATGACTAAAATACCGTCTTGGCAGGTAAGTTTTCCCCTCTGTTAATTTAATGCTTCTGGCTAGTACCTTGTTCCCCGATTGTCTATTTTACTTCGGTCCAGTGCTTGTGGCAGAAATTCCATTATTTTTTTTTGTCCGTTTTTTTACTTACTGGTACCGGTACTTAAGCTTCACAGTTGCTTTTGATAAGATCACACTGGCAGAGGGCCCTGAGATTGATGTGGTCTGTTAGCTGTATAGTTTATTTGTGAGGTTCTGTATTTCATTCCTTAGCACTGTACAGTATATGGACACTTCACATTATCTATTAGCAGCAGCATAGTTTGATTGTATGGTTCTATATATTCTATATTCACTATTTGACATATTGTCACCTTCCCAATATGCGCCACACACATTTGTATGCTTCACCATTATTCTGTATACAATGTACAAGTTGCTTTCATGTTATAAAAACTATATCTATATAATTTTGCACAAACTGCTTTCAAACTCTCCCTCCCCCTTAGGCTAGCAGTATTTCTATATGGATCAAGGTGTGGTTGGGGTTGAATTGCTTCCAAGCTAAGAGGAGTGGATAAATGATTCCTATGAGTCGGAGATGAACCATCGCAGTTCTTTTTTTATAATAGGGAAGTTCAGATGATGTTTATAATTCTTTTTTTTACTGAAGCCAACTTTTTTCCTTTAATAGGTGATGTTCTTATTCATTCAGCAGCTGCTGAATGACATTCGTGCCTTGGGCTAGAAAGGGAAGTGACTATGATCAAAGCTGATTTAGCAATGCAAGAGACACTTTAAAAATAAAAATAACACCAAAATATTTTTAGGACAATTATTCAGTTTCAGAACAAACACAAAAAGAACCTACATTATATTTTAATGATGTGGGAGAAACATTCCTTTATATATGGAAATGTTTACATATACGTTTGGGATTGTTTCTGCTCTGTTTTCTTTTTTAGTAACTGTTGCTATGGTGCTTTCATCCTGCTATAACATTTGCGGAGCAGTACAGGGTGCTGGCCCATTCTCTGCCGGTGATTTCATTTTCTTAGAATGCCTAAATATGAAAAGCTTTGCACCTAGCAAGTTGCTGCTAGCTTGTTCAAGCAGAGGAATGTGTAAACTGGCAGATATATATTTCTTCCAAAAACATTTACTTTTGCTTTGCAGGTTTTAAGATTTTAAATTTTTGTTTGGTATTGACTGTCAGGCCTGATTTTAGGGCAGTCCACAAAGACCTGGGCCTAGGTGGGAGATTTACAAATGTACATTGCCATGTTTTTTTTACCCAAAAACCAGTGTCCTTTTTGTTAACTTAAACACCTTCTTTGACCTCATATGTTTTTGCAAGACAAAGGACTCCTGTGTTATTTCCCAGGTTCACTTCCCCTGTATGAATTAATGTATGGCTCCGTCCGCTTCATGTCATAATTTCCAAATGGTTTTCTAACAGTCAATCAGTGGAGAAAATGAAGGTATGACTTATCTATTATAAGAGCTATTTAGATAAATAATTTGTGTTGCTTTTCTTTTAAGTTGCATAGGGCTTCTGTAGGGGGAAAATGTAGAAAATCATTATGTGATTGGGAGTCCATACAGCTGCTTGCCGTGTATCTTCTACCACAGCCAAAGGGACATGAAGGCAGTCAACACAAAATATTAATATCAAAATATAAATGTCCCAAGGCTTAAATCTAGTAAAAACAAATTGTTTATTAATGTTCACATGTTAAAAGATAGATACATACTGACCTCACATGGTCCACCATACGCATTTCGTACCCTCCAGCACTTAGTCATAGGTGTCTCTAATAGCAATATGTTCCACACCAGAATTTAAACCCAGGTTATCCCTCCCATTTTTTACTTAAAACCAATCAAGGATCAAAAGGGATATATCCTTCTATCCCGATATCAAATTAACACCCGTGGGGTATTCGTATCATATCCTTCACTGCATATATTATTGGCTCCAATTACATTTTAAGTACAACATGTATATTAAAGTTTTGTATAACATTATATATAAAAGTGTATATAAACAATACATAAATATATAGAGCATCAAAAAAGCTTCAAGTAAAACAATTTGCACATATATCCCATATATAAATCGTATATTGTAAAAGCCGTCATTAATTCATCCAGTTTCAATTCTCTAATTAAGGTATTTGTTCTGTTCAAAACATTAAGCATCTGGGTACCCTCCAAAGCATTAAACATCTAGATGTCTCTCCTTGCTAAAAGACTTAACTACCGGTAATCACCTCCATAATCAGGTATAGCAAGTGACATCAAATTCATGATTTAATCCTGACGGTTAAGCGTGTACCTAGATGGAAAATCCAGTAAACCTCTCTCCTTTCCAAAAGACTTAAATTATCTCCCCCTCTCACTCCCAATCTCATTCTTTCTATTCCCTGTAAAGAGAAACAGCCTTCATCCCCTCCATTACATGTTGTAAATTGTCTAGTGATATTGCTCTTTTCTGCTGTCTGGGGATTTTTAATCTGATTGATATGCTCCCTTGCCCTTTTTTTTTTTCAATTTCCTGCTTGAACACCCTACATACATGCTCAAACATGTGATCAAATAGATCACAAATGTGGTGTTACAGTAATTTCCAAAATTGTAAAGAAGTACTTGCCTATTCTTTATGGTGATGAGCACTTCTTCAAGGTGTATAGCTCAATTTTCTTTCAGTCTTTTTCCCTGTAAAGCCTGAATGTTTCAGATATTTGCCAGAGAAGGTCGGATTTTTGGGCTAATTCCAGCGCAGACCACAGAAACTTCAAAATAGGATAGGGACCTCTGCCATTGACTTATACACAACCTCAGCAGGTCTGAGATGGCGAATTTTCGGATTTGGGTTTTTTAATATATTGCAAAAAAATTTAGTTTTTAAAAAAAAAAAACATGCTGTGCATGTGTCCTAAAGGCTTCTCCAGAGTACCTATATATCAAGATATATATCAAGATATCATTTGCTTTTACATCTGGAGTGGTATTTTAGGGTATCATTTTAGTGATAAAGAAAAGGATTGCAGCAAATGTTCAGCACCTTGGACAGTAGACATTTCATCAGTACCCTACACAACACACTCTTGAAGTAGTGCAGCCAACGATGACCCCAGTTACTGTTTCTGTGGGAATTAGAGGCAACATTGAAGTTTTGATTTGTTATGTAACACTAAAACAGGACAGTAAAAATGTCCTCTGCTTTAACTCACTGCTAGTTCCTGCAATTATCTTTCCACCTAATTGCCCTATGAATGATAGTTTACAGTTTACAAAGGTCACTTCTCTCCAGGAAATGAGTCACAATCTACAATTTCTCCATATACTTTTTGTATGTCCATGATGTTTAGTCTTTTTTTCTTGTCATCAGTTTCCTCATTACCTTCTAAATAAATATTTGGTTTATATGATATTTATAAAGTACAGAAGTTCCTTCTGTTAGATCCGTATTTATTGTTCCAGTTTTTGTCTCTTTGTGAGGTTCTGCAGGAAGACTAAACAAGACCAAATACACAGTTCTCTCCTGATATACCGAGTTAAAAATCTCCTGAGTATGAATTTATATTGGGAGAGCTGCCTAGAATGACAAATTTTTTAATTATCCACAAATCAGTTTTTGGTTAGAGATGGCCTTTAAGCATTCCCTTTATAATTTACTACAGTGCATACGTCCATACATAAGATATCACCAAAGATAAACAGTGCAAGGTAACTAGTGGGTAACTAGGAGCCCAAAATACTGCACCAAAAATTGTGTTAGAGTTAAATTCTCCATCACATGCCAGTGCCATTTATATGTATTTACTATACACCCATAGGGAAACAATATTTCTGTTTGTGTATCCAGACCTACCATCACAATGATGTGTAGACACTTAATTGATTTTTAGCTAAAAATTCATATGAATAGAAGCAACTTTCTTTATGCAGCTCCTTTACAACTTTTATAGCATACACCCACACCATTATATTCTTTACATATGTGAAGACTCTGTTAGAGATTCTATCTGCAAACTGCTTTGTGTTCAGCTGCTGTTATTATTTAAACATAGACTGTGTATTTGTATGTATGATGGAAATAACAGATTCTAAAAATAGCCATGATTGTGCTTCGCTTTACAGTTAACTGTGTTAATCCTAAATTTGACTTTCTGAGCAAACTGGACCCTATCCAAGAAATCATGGGGGAAGATGATCTTTTCCCTCCTGCATCAGTTGGGACCTCCACTGGGATCTTTATAATCGTGTGTCCCCTAGAATGCTTTTGGTTTGCTGTCTCCGGTGTTGGGTAGTAACTTTATTTATGGATACTTATTGTTAAATGTCTAAGGAGGGAATTCACAAAAGTGTTGATATTGAGACAAAATAATAGTGGAGATAAAATTGTCAGATTTCCCTCCATATTTACAAATCTCTATCTCCGCTTCTGGGAATTTGTCTTTGAAACAGAACAGTTTCCAGATTTTGTCTTACGCACATTTCAAACTACATTTTACCGACATTTTTCTGAATTTGTCTCTTCCTAAACCTGTTAGTCTGTCATTAGGTGACTCTCAGCTGTATATTTGCCTCGTACTAATGACTGTGCCCTTTAGAGAAGAGATTCTTTGCCACTTTGACAGGCCAATGTGGCAGAACAAACTCCTTTGAACGGAGCACCAGCAAGGCTTGTATCTTTTAAAACCAGTCTTTTTTATTCAAGCCATTTAAAACAAAGAGCTTTACAGGCATATCGCTTGACGCGTTTCGTAGCTACCAGCCACTCTTTCAAAAGCTAAAAAGCTCGCTGGTGCTCCATTCAAAGGAGTTTGTTTGGATACAGCTTGCCCTCCGGGAATTGGGTGGTACGTTGCATCACAGTGAGAGACGAGATCTGGCGTTGCTCCTGGTATGCTTTTTTTTTGTAATATGGCAGAACAAACACTTTATCACATATACATTCCTATTATTTATCTTACCTAGGAACATGTGCAATAGCCTAAGATACCATTTTAGTTGCCAGTGTGTATGTACTAGGGATGCACCGAATCCAAGATTTGGCCTTTTTCAGTAGGATTCGGATTCGGCCAAAACCTTCTGCCCGGCCTAACCAAATCTGAATCCTAATCTGCATATGCAAATTAGGGGCGGGGAGGGAAATCGCATGACTTTTTGTTACAAAACAAGGAAGTAAAAATGATTTCCCCTTTCCAGATCTAATTTGCATTTGCAAATTAGGATTCGGATTTGGTTCAGTATTCGGCATCTTTATCGAAGGATTCAGGGGTTCGGCCGAATCCAAAATAGTGGATTCGGTGCATCCCTAGTATGTTCTATTCACTGATTAGCAAGATGGATGTTGGGAACATAAGGGACACAGTATAGTATACAGTATATATATATATATATATATATATATATATACATACATACATACATACATACATACATACATACATACATACATACATATAGCAGAGAGGCTGCTATAAGGTGCCATAGAAAGTCAGTATTTAGTGGGCTGGTGGGGGCTGTTTGGGCCTCTATGTGGGCTGATTGGGCCTCTATGTACCTGAAATGCCAGGGCCTTTTTTAATCCTCAGTCCGGACATGCAACATTGCCTCATTCATTTAGCAAAAAATAGCAAAATAATGCAAATGTGAGGTAAAAACATGTTTTTTTACCTGGTTTATGTTGGACTTTAATATATAAAAATAACATATTTCGTGTTTATAAACCTATGTTATTCATTTCTGACAGAAAACAGTCACCTAAAAGTGGGGGGAATGGAGATTGGGTGAAACAATGCAGAGCACACCTAGGTGAAAATGTTACACTGAGCTAAAAATGTTGTTTTCTTCTTTTTGTCATTTTAAAGACATATTCACAAAAGTGTCTGTAAATTGTTCTTACTTTAACCAGAATGTGAAAGTGGTGGTTGTTAGTATTTTGTCCGATTTCTGTTTGTGAATTTGGAACTGGTATTTACACACCAGCTTTAACACCACTTTTACACCAAAAATATGCTTCCTTCACTTTTGTGAATTCCCCCCATAGAGTGTTTGCTGTCTCAAGCTCGTTCAGCTTAAATGGCAGCTGATAATTTCTAAATATTTTTTCCATACACCAAGCAACCTGGAAGCAACTGAATGTATTCATAAAGCCTTTCCAAGCATGGGGTTTTACTAATGAGCAAAAGTGCACATTTAGAAGCACATTTTTGAAGGGTCAAATTTTGAATTCATATGAGTTTTTTAAAACTACCTTAAATTCGGCTTGGGGAAATGTATTTATAAGATCGAATTTTTTAAACTTGGACAAATTAAGACAAGCGGAAAACTCGAATCAAACTCGATTCAAGTTTTTTCTCTGAAAAGGAAGGTTGCAAACATCTCCAAATTGATCCCTGGACCTCTCCCATTGACTTAAACAGTAATTCAGCAGTGTATAGGTGGCAAATAGTCGAATTCGAATTTTTTAAAGTGCCAGAGTACAAATCTCAAAAAATCGAATTCAAATTTTTTAAAAAACTCAAATCCAGTTTGGATAATTCCCTAGTCGAATTTGAGAATTTTAAATAAAAGAAAATCGAAAATACTAATTTGAATTTTCTATTCGACCCTTAAAAAATCTGCTCCTTAGTGCACAGTATTGTTGAATAACAACAAACAAAAATAAACTACAGTTATGGGATCCGTTATGTTGAAACCCGTTATCCAGAATGCTCCGAATTACGGAAAGCCCAACCAAGAGGTTTTAAAACATGTTTCAGATGCCACCATTGAGTTCCCAAGACTAGTGATGTGCGGGCTGACCCGATACCCACGGGCCGGGCGGGTTCAGGCCGACCTCGCACACTTCTTCGCGGGTGGCGGGCCGTCAAATGCCGGCTTCCGAATCCTTTTTTCCATGCTGAGCTACGATTATGAATGTGCAGCATTTAAGTGTAAAATCGAAGACAATGGTAGTTTTTTTTTTTTTTTTTTTTTTTACATTATCATGGGCCTTCACAGTGTTTAGCTTGATAGGTGTTAGTAAATTGTGATGTGGACTATATGGATTTTTCTAATCATTAAAAGTTCATTCTATTTCCTTAGTGCTGACATGTGGATTTGTAATATTTATTATAATTTATTACAATTTGCAGTTGCTCTTTGTGTTTTTATTTTTATGGCTTTTGACTGCATCTGCAGTCTGGTTGCTGGGCCTCACTAAAAATAGCAACCAGGCATTTGTTTAAAGGCATTTTTTCTCTAAGCTCTTTTGAAAATCCTCTATTCGGGCCTTTCTTTGAAATCTAACATTAGGTAAGGGCCCTTTCTTATATCTTTAATTTCATCTGAAGTGACATTGTCTGAGTTTTCATGTATATCTAATTAAGAAAATACTTCTAGTCATGCTTTACAAATCGTGGCCAGCCTCACAATTTGGGAATCACTGATATAAGTTGTATGCGGTTTGTCCCAGCTGTTCATCCGAGTGTCCAAAAATAGTCAGCAGCTCAAAACTGGCAAAAATACATCCCTTGGTGTTTGCTGATAGTGGCAGCATTGTAGCTATGTTGATGCCAACAATTGGCGTATTTATATTCTTGCTGGTAGCTCACATTATAGTACTGTGAAAGGCCATGCTGAAAAATTTGGAACACATTTCTTGCTGAAAACAAGTGGCTATTGGGAACAAGCTCTTGAGAAGAGAAGTGACATATCTGAGAAAACGGAAGTGTCTCATTTGTGATTTGGAATTCCCCACACTTCATAGAGAATTGATAAAATTCCCAAATGTGTATCGTTCCAGCGTAGCTACCCTGCTTGTGGGTGGATTGGGGCAGTGGCAAGAATGCAAGCTAACAAAACAGAGTTTCATATTTTCATCACAATATGACCTTGTTTTGGTATTTTACAGATCCAATACAGTGGCAATTTAATCTTCTCTAACAAAAGTACTACATTGTAATTGTACTTGTTTTCCTTTGTGTTTATTTGATAAAGAGGCCCACATAACACAGATACCCCTAATATATCCATAACAGTTACCTGTTTCTTCAAAAAGTATTAATAAATGACATTTTCTATGCTGAAATCCAGCTGTGTAACAGTTCTTCTCTTTCTGCATCATTTGAAATCCTGGCAGGGAAGGAGGCACTAAAACAATGATGTTACAAATTGTAAAAACTTCTCCACAGCTTACAGACAGCATGCAGGAACTACTTAACCCACAATGCATTGCACTGTAATGTTCCTTTCCTTATTGAAATCACATGTTCAGGGAATTGTGGGATTTGGAGGATGCAGGCTGAGGACAGATGTCTGTTGATACAAAGTAACAGTAGTCAGCCAGCTCAGCAAAGTAGTCAGACAGATCTGCAAAGTAGTCAGACAGATCAGCAGGAGAGCAGGGGGCTAGGCTTATGGAGTGTCAAAAACATTAAAAATCATGAAAAGTCTGCATATTTTTTAATTGATGTATATTGCAAATTTGCTTGAAATTATGTTTACTTTTCAAATAGCTTAAGTTATGTTTTTGTGGAGTTCCCCTTTAAGGAACTATTAAGGGGCATATTTATCAAGGATCGAATTTCGAAGTACAAAAAACTTCGAAATTCGACCATCGAATTGAAAAACTTCGAATATCGAATTCAAAGTTTTTTCACCGAATTTGGCAATTGTAAGATCGAATAAAAATCGTTCGATCGAACAATTAAATCGGTCGACTTGAACGATTTTGTGTACGATCGAAGGATTTTTATTTTAGAAGACTTTAAAAAAGTTTGTAGAAGGACCCCATAGGCTAACATAGCACTTCGGCAGGTTTAATTTGGCGAAGTATTGAAGTCGAAGTTTTTTTTAAAGAGAAAGTACTTCGATTATCGAATGTTCGAATATTCAAACGATTTTTACTTCAGTCGAAGTAAATTCAAAGTCGTAGTATCCTATTCGATGGTCGAAGTATCCAAAAAATTACTTCGAATTTCTAATTTTTTTTACTTCGAAAATTCCCTCACATTCACTTTGACCCTTGATAAATCTGCCCCTAAGTGTTGAGCCTTAAATTAGTTCCTTCTTTCTTTGTTTTCCTTTGCACCGGTAAAAAATTACTGACCCTGCTAGTTCTCTAGTGGTATAGTCTCTGTACAAGAAGCCAAACTTGGCTGGTTATTGAATTATTGAATTATTCAATTATTCATAGTTGCTTGAGAAACTCTCAATTATTTCCTTTTTCTGTATAATTATAAAACAGTACCTTGTATACTATCCA
Source organism: Xenopus laevis (assembly GCF_017654675.1). Taxonomy (NCBI): domain Eukaryota; kingdom Metazoa; phylum Chordata; class Amphibia; order Anura; family Pipidae; genus Xenopus; species Xenopus laevis. The sequence goes on along the minus strand of NC_054380.1, from coordinate 115,699,213 downwards.
AACTAAGATATAAATAATTCTTATTGGGAGCAAAACTAGTCTACTGGTTTAAGTCTACTTACTTTATTTTTTAGTAGACTTAAAGTATGAAGATCCACATTATGGAAAGATCCATTATCCAGAAAGCCACCATGTCCCGAGCATTCTGGATAACATGTCCCATACCTGTATTCAACTTTATTTAGTGGTTTGATGAAAACAGTGTTTGTGAGTAAAGCTTATATTACTATTACTTATATAACACCCAATTGCGCATCTTTTAAATGGGTTTGTTCACGTTTTAGTTAACTTTTAGTATGATGTAGCAAGAGACATTCTAAGACGATGTGCATTTGGATTCCATTTTCAATTTATGGTTTTTGAGTTATTTAGTATTTTATTCAACAGCTCTCCAATTTGTCATTTCAGCAATCTGGTTGCTAACACTATTATCGTTTAAATAGACAGGCTGCTGTGTAGCCATATTGGCAGCCATTGAAAGCTAAAAAATGAGAAAAGGCACAGGTTATGCAGCAGATAACCATTAAGCTCTGTAGTATACAATGGGATTCTTCAGAGTTTATCTATTATCTATTGTATATTATGTGCTTGAATGGCTGTCCCCTTGGTTACACAGCAGCTTGTTTAAATAAACTATAGTAGTGCTTATAAAGCAAGTGCATCAATTTTACCAGCGCAGGACAACAGCACCATACATTAGATTGTCATTCCTTTAAAACACAATTTTATGGTGTTACTGTTCCTTAAATCATACCTCCCAACTGTCCCGTTTTTAGAGGGACAGTCCCTCTTTTGACAGCTCAACACGCAGTCCCTCATTTGTACTGGAAAGTCGCGTTTTTCTCTGCACTGAACAGCCAGAAAAAGAAACAAAGTTTCTAACTTAATTGGCTTTTGGCAGAGAGCCACAGCTGCAGATACTTTTGTAACAATTTCCAGATAAGCAATTGTAACAATATAAGATAACAGGTCCCTTGGGAAAAGTTAAACTCACAGTTTAAACTGAAAAAAAAAAAAACACAGAAATATGTTTAAACTATCATAACCTGCCAAATTTTGTAAAATGAACGTGGTAATTAGGGTGTGTGGCCACAAAACGGGCGTAGGCAAAACATTTTTTTAATGTATGTAATAAAATGTAATTCTTTAATGCTTGACTCTGCACACAATTTTCTCTGCAGTTTGACCCATTTACAATAGAATTGCTAGTTAGCCTAAATATCTGCTTACATTTGACAAACAAATCTCTGCTAGCGCCAGGCCAACAACCTGAACCAACACATGGGTCAGATCACGTGCCAACACGGAAAGTCAGTCGCCTGTTATCACATAGAGAGAAATTTGATTTGTTTTTGCTAGTTCTAACTTGCATATAATCTGGGGCTGTTTGCCACATGCCGGGATGTCATCGTGAGCCTCTGGCACATTCATATTCATGAGGGGAAAGAGCATTGTGATCATTTATATATTTTGTAATATACAGTACATATTACAAAAATGTTTGTGCCCTTTGGCCCCACTGTTTGAGCTACTATAATGAAGTGCAAAAAGTTCCATCTTACTCTGCTGGGGAGCCCAAAACTCACTGCTGTGATACCAGGACACAGTATGGATTTTCACTTTTTACTCAGTGATGAGTGGCAGCAAATGCAATGGGGTTAAATTAAGAAAAATAATGGGGACTTTAGTTCTCCTGTCCATTCAAATGACTACATTACTGGTCATCAGTAAGCTTAGCAGAGTATTTATCACAAGTAGTCTATAAATCATCCATTTCTTTTTGTGTGTACTGTTGAGCTTTTAGTATAAGAAATGGGAGAGTACTTAATGTATTGATTACTTTACAATTCTGCAGGGAGATGCAGAACAAAAAGACATTCTAATCAATATTTTAGATCCTTATAGCTAAGCACTTGGTTTCCTCATAAAACAGGTCTGACGCACCCATGTTGGAGTAATGGGCATTCATTTTATATTCAAACATGTTCCATAAATTAGCTGTTTATTTCTGGTAGGTGAGCCGTTGAAATAAGTGAAAGATGCATTTATTAAGAGAATCCAGAGAGCTGCAGGGCTATACCAGTAAGACAGTTAAGACTTGATACGATTTTCGGATTGTGTGTGGCGTGTGCCGACATCTTTCGTCCGGCGGAGATCGGTCGTTTGGTCGATCAGTCAGGTTTGATTTTGACCCGACCGATCCCGCCGGAACCCAGAGCACATTGTAATCGGATCGTTCAGCCATGCGGCCAAACAATCAGATTACACCCAATATAGCCATGTTTGTTAATGGCATATCGGGGAAAGATCCGCTCATTTGGCGATGTTGCCAAACAAGCAGATCTTTGCATCTATGGCCACCTTAAAGCCTCTGGTGCATGGGATGTGTTTTCTGCTGGCGGAGAATATTCTATGCTATAAGCTGTAAATTTCAACCCGTGGTACATTATTCCTGGGTAGAAAAATTCACCAGACACTCAACAGCAAGTGAAGCGGGGCGGACCCCTGCGTGTTTATTCAAGTCTTGTGATGTAACGTTTCGGGGGCGGGCCCCTTCGTCGACCTCTTTTCCGGACACCACCCTATTTGACTGGAGAGGCTGGGGAATCAGGAATCCTTTTTGTGAGTTACATTATTCCTGGGCACACATTTTTTTTAGTTTTAGAGAATAAGAATACTTTCCTCTATTTTTATACACAAAAGTAATGAAAAAGTTGAATTGAAAAGTTGCCAAGAAAAGGACATTCTATAACATAGTGAAAGCTATCTTTAATTTGTTTTACACATACCCAACAAAATTGTTTCTAATTTATGTGTACAAAAGAAAATAAATAACAAACATTTAAACTTATGAATTAAGGTGACGATGGTAAAGTTCCCCCCAGGAATTCTATGAATTCATCACAGTATGGGCCAGTGCCTTAGGCCTACTCCAGATATTCATGTGATTTCACGCTCAATTTGCTGAGTGACTTCCTTTAGTGACTAACTCAGCCCATTGTGATGTTTTGAAGCTAGTAAAAAACAGGAAGCTTGGAGGAAGTTGCTTGAGGTGGTAAGCCACCGAAATGCTGTTAACCGCAGGAAGCAGCTGTACGACAAGGCAGATAACTACTCATCTAACTATATTTTTTGGAAAAGAGGGATGTGCACCAACTTAGTCTGACACTGCAAGTGGTAGTAACAATCCCACATGACTACAATATCTCAATGGCTAAATCATCTGTAATGTATTCCAGAAGTTGTGTAAAGCTACCGGTACCAGGAAGCAATCGGCCCATAGCTATTTTTATATTTTATTATTTATTTTCTCATAAAAAATTTTCTTTCCAGATTTTCTGGTGGGAATATTTATTTAATATTTAGCTATCAAAGAGTTTTCTGTTTTCCTCTCGCCATCTTTACTATCAGTTTGTCTGAACATCCAAACTGCCCAATGGTTCACATCAGTTTTTCTATGTATGGAAGTACTGGGTCAAAACCAGGGTCTCTCTCTTGTGAAAGTTTATGATCTACTTCTCAATGAAAGTTTCCATGCTTTTCACCAATTACTTGCTCTGTTTAGGTACCAGGGAGCATCTTATCAGTTCGAACGCTTTGCAGGGTAATAAATAAGGTTGCATGTTCCATGTTCCATAAGAAAGAACCTTGCTCCATATCAAGGTATCCCAAAGGTCCCCAGTAGTTATGTGCGGGTCAACCCGCCACGACCCTAACTCACAAAAACTTTACCCCCACCAGACCCTAACCTGTAAAATGTTGCCCAACCAGTGCCCATGTTTTCTCGCTCTGTATCTACTTCTGAGTGCACCTCTGGTTGGGAATCTTACAAAGCAGAGGAGGATTGTTCTGACTATAACGTATCTTTCCGTAATTTGGATCTTCATACCTTAAAGGAAAATTATACCCCCAAAACGAATACTTAAGCAGCAGATAGTTTATATCACTTTAAGTGGCATATTAAAGAATCTTACCAAACTGGTATATGCCGTATATTTAAGTAAATGTTGCCCTTTTACATCTCTTGCCTTGAGCCACCATTTCATGATGGTCTGTGTGCTGCCTCAGAGATCACCTGACCAGAAATACTACAACTCTAACTGTAACAGGAAGAAGTGTGGAAGCAAAAGACAGAACTCTGTCTGTTAATTGGCTCATGTGACCTAACATGTATAGTTTGTTTGGTATGTTTGTGCGCACTGTGAAAAATGACGATTTTCTATTTATGATTACCCAATGGCACAAACTACTAAAAAAGTATATCATTATGGAAATGGTTTATTTACATGAAGCAGAGTTTTACATATGAGTTGTTTCATGCAATATCTTTTCAAAGAGACCTATTAGAAAATCTGGTAAACCCAACATACCGACTTTGCTTCTAATAAGAATTAAGTATATCTCAGTTTTGATTTAGTACAAGGTACTGTTTTTTTAATTACAGAGAAAAATAAAGCATTTTAAAAAATTTGGATTATTTGGATAAAAAAAAAAAGAGTCTACGGGAGATGGTATTTCCATAATTTGGAGCTTTCTGAATAACGGCTTTTCGGGTAATGGGTCCCATACCTGTGCTTGCTTTCACTCACCATCAACCAGTTACTTTTTATTAAAAAACAAGCATCAGTTGTGTTTGTGGGCTGAAATGATGATTTCATAGCAAGTTCATTGCAGGCTGTTGTCCTAGCATATCCTTATTTATTATTTTCCATGCATAAGTACAAAGTACATAGTTGTGTCTTTGATCATTCCTAATGGTAAGGACTGCTTGTTGCACATGAGACTTTCCTTGTCCACTCTTAAACCAAACAATAAACCTGACGACTTGCTTGTTTTATCTTCTACTAGATCCATTCTAGAAATCATCTGTTTTTTGCCAGAGGCTTTTATAATCGGGCATTGTATATAAAATCTGCGGAATTGATCTCCACGGTCCTCTATATCTTTTAAAAGTTTATTTCAGTTTAACTTTATGAAATGAATTAGCCCATCTCTTTGAATTAAAGGAAAACTATACCCCCCAAACAATTTAGGTCTCTATAAAAAGATATTGCATAAAACAGCTCATATGTAAAATCCTGCTTCATGTAAATAAACCATTTTCATAATAATATACTTTTCTAGTAGTATGTGCCATTGGGTAATCCTGAATAGAAAATTGCCATTTTAAAAAATAAGGGCCGTCCCCTGGGATCGTAGGATTCACTGTACCTACAAACATACCAACAAACCATACATGTTAGGTCACATGAGCCAATTAACAGACAGAGTTGTGTCTTTTTCTTCCACACTTCTTCCTGTTACAGTTAGAGTTGTAGTATTTCTGGTCAGGTGATCTCTGAGGCAGCACACAGACCATCACGAAATGGTGGCTCAAGGCAAGAGATGTAAAAGGGCAATATTTACTTAAATATATATTCCAGTTTGGTAAGATTCTTTAATATGCCACTTAATATGATATGAACTATATGTTGCTTAAGTGTTCATTTTGGGGGGATAGTTTTCCTTTAAGTTGTAACTGTGTGTTACTAGAGCGTGGCAGACTGAGTGCAGGAAACTGATATAGACAGTCATACACTGAGTGGCATTGTGGTGTAAAAGGGCGTCACACACATCAGGTAAACAAAATTAAAGCCATTGCTTTTGTCTGTAAACAGATCGTTAGGAATTGTGCAGCTTCTTCTATAAAAAAACGAAGGTAGCTAAGATTAACATTTCCAGTTCTTTTATTCTAACCTTTTGCTGCCAGTGTCCCTGGATCACCTGCTGTTTATACTTGCTGCTTTTGTTTCTGCACATAGGGTTAAACTTAGGGATGCACCGAATCCAGAATTCGTTTCGGATTCGACCTTTTTCAGCCGGATCTGGATTCGGCCGAATCCTTCTGCCTGGCCGAACCGAATCCTAATTTGCATATGCAAATCAGGAGCGGGGAGGGAAATCGTGTGACCTTTTGTCACAAAACAAGGAAGTAAAAAATGTTTTCCCCTTCCCAACCCTAATTTGCATATGCAAATTAGGGTTCGGTATTCGGCCGAATCTTTCGCGAAGGATAGTGGATTCGGTGCATCCCTAGTTAAACTACATTGAAGATTTGGATCAGATTTTGTTGGTCAAACTTGATTTTTTTTTTGAATTTTGTCATGCAACAGCACAAGGTTTTTTGGGTGCTACATAATCTAATCCCCCTGCTGTAATCTAAAGGGGGATTACAATCTGCATCTACAGGTACATCAGAAAGTCAGTGTGTTTCAATGAGAAGAAAAAATCCTTTTGACTCCATCAGATTTTATCTTGTCAGATGCAAATGTGGCATTTAGCATTCCCTTCCTGCAGAAGTGATGTAGGACCGGTATTTAGTTTAGACATCAGATTTTTGTATCAGTCCAGGCCAGACCATTTTATCTTTATCTGCGCAACTACATCCGACTTGTAGGATGCAATCTGTTGATGTAAAACCATCCTACAAAATCTCCTGTGTTGTTTACCTACTTTTTTCTTTGCGACATGCATGGTATAAAAAGATGAAGTCTTCTGAAGAAAACAAATGCAAATTATTATTGGAAGCTGACATGCACATTCTATTAAAAATATCAACAAATAGTTTGGAAACCAGTATCTTCACACAAAATAGTTGTGTGAGAAATGAGTTGTGCCACAGTAGAGGAGTACTTTGTATTTGCCTTTCTTTAAATTTCCTTTAATATTAGCCTGCATGAACACACTGGGATCACATGAATAATCTGGACGGACAAAAGGCTTCAATTGTCTCTGCTTCTAGTGATAATCCTTGCATACTGCAGCATAAAGTTTTTTTTTTTTTCAGCCCAAAACTATGGCATTGTTATTGTTGGAGCAGGCATGCAATTCAATACAGGAATCGACTGCAGGCTCTTTTTCACTCTGATAACAAAAAGAGGAGTCGATGGCGGAGCTCTCCTCACTCCTTCCTCTCTCCCACGTCCTCCGCAGCTATCGCGGGATCCCGGCAACACTCAACCGAGCACTCCTATACATCCAACCAAATATCCACTAGCATCCCGTGGATACGTCTCTTTTTCACTCTCTTTGTTTAAACATATGGACATTTTGAGCCAGACACCGATACTTGTTCCATTATACATGCTATTAATTAATTTGCAGCACTGGTAGAGATATCTCCTTATGCCTATATTTGTATTCAGTGGGTTACTCCAGACTGGAAATTAGATGGGGTAATGATGATTAGGGATGCACCGAATCCACTATTTTGGATTCGGCCGAACCCCCGAATCCTTCATGAAAGATTCAGCGGAATATTGAACCGAATCTGAACCCTAATTTGCATATGCAAATTAGGATTCGGTTTGGCCAGGCAGAAGGATTCGGCTGAATCCTGGCCGAATCCCGAACCGAATCCTGGATTCGGTGCATCCCTAGTAATGATTGCTTTCTATTATTTTTGTAATTTGCCATCAGGAAGTTATAGAGGCTGCATCTGGCTTTGAAGGATTATTAAACATGAAACACAGGGGGAAGGACATTTTTAAACCCCTCCGAACCAAATCAATAAGCATCTCTCTTCATTCATAAAAACACTCCAGCCCACGTTACATTCTGCATATTGGTGTGAGTAAACTTACCAGAGATACAATATTATGCATGTGCACCATGCAAGCTTGATGAAGGGATACCTACAAAAAAGTAAAAACACAGTAGAAGAGTATTTGCTATAAAAACGAATGGCCACTTTAAAATTAATCATGTCAATTATTGTTATATGTATACAATATTTAGAACTTTGTGGCATCCACTCCTGAATGGGCAGATTCTTTAGATTTCAACAAGTTCCTCTGTAGATTTGATCAGATTTCTGCTTCAATGTGATGTGTTCATGTTGCTTGATGTTATCAGTTATTGTGCAATGGCAGCCAGTGTTGCATCTTCTGCAGTTAACATACCAGTACTGTCATCACCATACTAACTGTGCACATACAGTGTGGATGAATTATTTACATTTATGGTGAAACTCAAAGTATTACCTGAATTCTGTAACATTTGAATGCTGCCCTACTCTCTGTAGGCTGTAGGTATGGGCCCTGTTATCCAGAATGCTCGGGGCCTGGGGTTTGCAGGATAAGGGTTCTTTCCATAATTTGTATCTCCATACCTTAAGTCTACTAAAAATATTTTAAACTAATTTAAATCCAAATTTAAAATTTGAATTATTTTGATGAAATTGACTCCATACCTGGATAATGAATAATGGATAACGTACCTGTATTTGTTTGTTTTACAATAATACTAATTTGAGGGGAGACTTCTAGCTAGGATGGATGGAAAAATTATTATATTGTGTGCTTTGGAAAAAGGACAACACATGGGATCTTCTGGGAAAATCATTGTAGCTGATGGAATGGTGCTTTAATAGAAAATACCACAGCCAGGGTCCCAGTTTAGAGATTAGAGCACTTTTTTCATTCAAGGTCTCCTTTAAAGGGGGTTTTCTCTTTCCAACGGATCAGAAGAAATTCACTAGCACACAGGTACTGCTAGCAACGTAAACCCTTGCTAATTAATTAAATGGTTTGTTGCAGATACTTCTCATTCTAAGATACCTGTGTGCCAGTGAATTCCTCTGATCCGTTGTTACAAGGTGGGACGCCGATTCCTCCGTTGCTGTGCACCAGGGATTATCCTAATTGAAGGCCAGGGTGTGCGAGTGCAACTCGATTACTTTCCAGTTGGTTTTCTCTTTCCAAACACTTTTGTCAGTTCAGTTGTTTTCAGATAAACAAAGACTTTTTTTAAATTGCTCTCCATCTTTTATTTTTTTACCATTTGACTAAAATTTAAGTTAAAAGTTTAATGTTCCTGTCTTTCAGTCTGGCAGCCCAGTGATCCAGGAGCATCTGAACTGTTACAATTAGTTGATAAATTTCTCAGCAGCATCTGTGGAATATTAGCAACTATTGTATCAATTCTAACAGCTAACTAATGAAACTCAAAGATTCTACGTTTCGGCCGACCCCCCCCCCCCCTTCCAGAACTTCTTTTAGAAGGTGAAAAACTAAACTTTACAATTCAATATTAGAAAAACTGCCACAAATAGAAAGTGGTTGGAAAAAGTCTTTATTTCTGAAAAGTCTTTATTTATCTGAAAACAACTGAAAAAAAGTGTTTGAAGGTGAAAAACTCCTTTAATGTCCAGAAATTGGTCCACTGCAAAGTAACAAGACACGTGAAAACACTACTAGATGGGATCTGTTATCGAGAAACCCATTAAGGCAAAGCGATCTCCCGTAGACTCCATTTAATTCAAATACATCAATTTTGTAAAAATGATTTATTTTTTCTCCATAATAATCAGAAATTGCCAGTATGTCTCACTTCTGTGTGCAGTAACTGACTTGATCCATCCATCTACCACTGCCCAAATGGGACAGATCTGACTTGGCACATGCAATGCTTTTCACCATGATGATAAATCAGCGACACTATTGCCTTTTTGTGTTGTTTTCCCTTCCTAATTCTAACTTCTGCCTTCTTCAGATGTCATACAGTAAGGCCAGTCTGTGCATGACATGTTTACTCTGTGTGTGTTACCATTAGTCTTTTCATTTTTGATTTTCTAAGAAACTGGCCCTTTTTAGGCTGTTTAGAATATCTGCCAGTACAAACAGAACATTCCACGTCTTTGCTCTAAAAAAAACTCATTCCTCAGCTATAAGTGAAACCACTTCTATTCTAAACTTACATTATGTCCCCAGGGTAGATGCCTTGGTGAATAATCATCCAGAGAGTTTACTCAGTAATTTAGCTGCTGAGGTTGTAAAAGTCACTCATCCACCTAGATTAGATATATCCATTATTCCAGAAAAATCTCCTATTTGATCCAGCAAAAGGTAAAGAAAGAAACCAAAAAGCAGAGAAGGTTTAAAATACCACTCTAAGTACTTCTCTTTCAGTAACATCGTGATAGGTGAACGGAAGTGTTTCAAAGGGTTTCATGTATTGTTGGAAATTGTTAGAAATGAAAAATGAGTCCGTGGAAGATGTTTTCCCCATAGTGGGTACCAAGTGACTAAAAGCTGAGCAGGTTCATGCTGAAGCAATAGAGGACTGGGAAGTGTTAGAAGTGGCAGTGAACTGAACATGGAGGGTCCGCAAAGGGGCATGCAATGTCTCTATATGCAGGGGATCATAGTGATCATATTTGTGTAACCTCCCCAACCTCTCTCTCTCCAAATCTGCTTGTGACAAAAACAGGTACGGACATATGTGTCAGCAGAGCTCTGGAAGAGCCGTTGCAGCAGGGGTTGGGGGCCCTTGAGACAACAGCCCCGGTGGACTCCGGGCCCCCCAGTCCAACCCTGTCTGCATGTATGGCTTCTGATTAAATCGGGACTTCTGTCCTTTTATCACTGCTTTAGGACCAAGTCTCTCTAGAATGTCCCTTTTATGAACTCAAATGTAGCAACATTGTGCTTTTTTAATAAATTTTTATATACATTTTCATAATAGCCTGACATCTATCAGTGAAATATGGCATTCTGTTTTTTTTTTTGTTTTTTTTTTTTTAAATTTTAGCCCACTGGGGCATAATTACCAGTACAGGTATGGGACCAGTTATTCAGAATGCTCGGGACCTTGGAATTTTTCCAGAGAAGGGGTCATTCCGAATTTGGATCTCCATATCTCACGTCTACTAAAAATAATTTAAACATTAATTAAACCTAATAGGATTGTTTTGTCTCCAGTAAGGATTAATTACATCTGAGTTGGGATCAAGTACTGTTTTATAATTGCAGAGAAAATATTTTTTTACAAATTTTAATAATTTGATTAAAATGGAGTCCATAGGAGATGGCCATCCCATAATTCAGAACTTTCTGGATAACAGATACCATACCTGTATAGCTCTTCTATGTTCTTCTCTTTTTACCACTGAAAATGGAGCATATTTAGCAAAAGGTGAGAATACAGTTGTCTGCAGAAGATCTCTCGGCTGTCTTCATTTATGTAGGGGCTTTTAAGAGCATATTTATAAAAGGGTGAGTTCTGTATTGCTAAAATACTACACAAGTGAAAAGACCATGGAATTTTTCTCTGGTGAACTGTTTCAAACTCTTTGATAGATCCTCTGGTTTTGCTGTATAAGTATTGCTTTTCCTTATCTCTTTCAGCTCTTTCACACGGAATTTGTTTTTTTATATTAGTTACTGTCTTACTTGGATACACTTTATTCCTTCTGGGTCCCACCAATACTATGCTGAGCTTGCACACGGTCCTTTTAAATTCTCAAATATTTTGTAACTCTTTTCTTTTCCTTGTATTTGCTTTATCCTTCTGGATGATACATGGTCCTCCCACTGTGAGAGCAGGACTTTAATTTCCAGTTCTGCACTTGACACTGAGTGCACACTGGCTCTTTGTTCTACTTGGCACACTTGCAATTATTACATGATCCTCAATATGGTTTTTACAATTATTCATCATTATGAGATTTCTAAACATTCTTCCCCCCTCCCCCCATTTTTTAAAGGTTTAACTTAACCCCATTTGGGTTTATAGGGTTTACAAAGACTTATTGCACTGGTAATAAATCATTTTTTCTAGCTGTTTTGCTTGTTGCAGTAGCACAAATATTACTTATAAGGCGTAGTGTAAGCACATTTGCAGGTTTTCCTGTAATTTGAAGAGTGCTTTTAACTATAAAAGAAAACATCTAACTTGAATTTGTGTTTGCGTTGGCTTCCAGACTCCTGACTTATCACAATATGCTCTTGTTTTACTGTATTTGCACAGACATCCTTTGCTTGGATACCCAGGGTATAAAACATGTGCTGCAGCTGAGCACTGGAGTCAAACAGAGGTTCTTCCCATGTCTATGAAGAACTTGACCACAGCACCCAGTCTCTATTATTCATGATATTAAATTAATGGTGACATTACCAGGGTGTAGACTCAAGAAGTAAGTTGTATATGTAAGCATACTTGGCTAAAGGATAACTAACATGATTATAAGCTTCCAGCTGAGATGTTATGGGAATAGAATATACATGGTAATTGTAGGGCAGTCTTTAGGAGAACTAAAGCGTAAATAAAGAATTAGGCCAGAAATGTTGTACATTATGTTTTGGGATTCTGTACCAGCCCAAGGCAACCACAGCCCTTTAGCAGTAAAGATCTGTGTCTCCAAAGATGCCCAAGTAGCTCCCCGTCTTTTCTACTGATTCACTGCACATGCTCTGTGCTGCTGTCACTTACTGAGGGACCCACTCACAATATACAGTACACATAGAATAGAAATGTCACAATATAAGGCTGATTAGTAATTAATACAGATAATTACTACATGGCAGCACAGAAACCAGTGCAATTAGCATCAGAATTTAATAATCAGCCTTGTAGCATCAGTTTATATTACAGACACACTTCATTTTCTGCTTGATAATTTGTGACGACCCCTAAGCTTAGCTTCTCAACAGCTGCTCAGAGCCCACTGAGCATGTGAGTGTCGCAGACCCTTCCCAAGATGGTGACCCCCTGTGAAAAGTTTAAAGTCCTGGATCATTGCTGCTATTGACAAGCTGAACATTAGGCTGGTGCAATAAGTACAATATATAAAATATGGCATTTTTAGCCATATTCATTTGTAGGGTTTAGTTCTCCTTTAATGTCAGCATTTATGTTCCATTTATCTTCCTTTAAGGGAAAACTATACCCCCCCAAATTAAAACTTAAGCAACAATGACAATTTCTGTTTAGTATTACCAAATGTATGATAGTTGTCTTATTTACATTAAGCAGGGTTTTTGCATATGAGCTTTTTTATGCAATATAATTTTTATATTTATTACATTGTTCGGGGGGGTATAGTTTTCCTTTAATAGACTGCAGATTTTAATGGCTTAGGACTTAGGTTATTGTGTGTAAACCTTTATCTTTCTTTATTTAATTATAATATGGGAGCTTTCGTGTGGATTACTGTTGGATTAGCACACCATTGAGGGTATAAAATGTCCTGTGCTTTTCTTTAGCTTATCTTTTTGAGAAAGCCACTAAGTATTTATAACTGCCATATACAATATATTGCGATCTCATGTTATGTAGGCATAAAGACTAATGTATAGAGAAGAAATAAATATTCTGGGCACACAATAATGTAAATAAAGGGATAATTGTTCAAGTGCTTAAAGGGATCCTGCCATCGGAAAACATGTTTTTTTTTTTTTTCAAAACGCATCAGTTAATAGTGCTACTCCAGCAGACTTCTGCACTGAAATACATTTCCCAAAAGAGCAAACAGATTTTTTTATATTCAATTTTGAAATCTGACATGGGGCTAGACATTTTGTCAATTTTCCACCTGCCCCTGGTCATGTGATTTGTGCCAGCACTTTAGGAGAGAAATGCTTTCTGGCAGGCTGCTGTGTTTCCTTCTCAATGTAACTGAATGTGTCTCAGTGGGACATGGGTTTTTACTATTGAGTGTTGTTCTTAGATCTACCAGGCAGCTGTTATTTTGTGTTATGGAGCTGTTATCTGGTTACCTTCCCATTGTTCTTTTGTTTGGCTGCTGCGGGGGGATGGGAGGGGGTTGATATCACTCCAACTTGCAGTACAGCAGTAAAGAGTGATTGAAGTTTATCAGAGCACAAGTCACATGACTGGGGCAGCTGGGAAATTGACAATTTGGCTAGCCCCATGTCAGATTTCAAAATTGAATATAAAAAAAATCTGTTTGCTCTTTTGAGAAATGGATTTCAGTGCAGAATTCTGCTGGAGCAGAACTGACTATTAACTGATTCATTTTAAAAATATTTTTTTTTCCCATGACAGTATCCCTTTAACGCTCACTTAGGCCAGTAAAAATAACAGTAACTTTCAAGTACACTTATATAAATACATTGTGCCAACATCTAAAGCCTAGAGCCTTTCATGGGTTATTTGGCATTGCACAAAGCCTGGTATTATGCGTACACTGATAAATGAACTCATTTCAATGGCTATTTTTCAGTTTGAATAGCTGAAATTGTTGTTTTAATAACTGTAAATATTGTAAACAGCCTGCTCTATGGAGCAATGAAAAGTCAGTATAAATGGCAAAATAAACCAGTAAATATGCTTGTTAGATGATTGTAATACTTTGCTGCACATAGAAACTGCATTCTGCTATTCAAAGCACTTCTTGTTCTGACAGGAGTCTGAAACCGTGTACCAGGAACCAACAGATTAACAGACCTAGTGGAGAATTGACTACATTGTTTCAAGAGTCATAACCAGAGAACAGAGAATGATAAGCAAATGCAGAATTCACTTGCAACCATATTTTTAAAATGACTTTAAAAACATTGACACTTTGGAATTAATTTATTTTAGTAAGTTGCTGCAAATTGCATTTTATTTTAATACCCAGTGCAGCGTAATATTGGCGCTCTAACAATACATGTTAGTAATAATTGTGCAAAAAAAACAGGATCTTCACCCAATTACAATCTAGACTCTGTTCTAGGGGTCATGTGACCCTTTTACAGCATCAAAGTGAGGTGAAAGAGAAGTCAGGCAGCAGCTGGCTGAACCCTACCCTCAAGACATCTTTGTTAAAGATTAATTTCTCCGGCACAAGGAAGGGAGAACAGAAGTTGCCCCTACTGCTAACGAATTCATTTACATTCAGGAAAGTGAATGTGAAATACTTTGTGATTGGTAAAGCTGAGAACCAGCAAAAAACATATTACTTTTGCTAGTATTGCTTCAGACTAAAAGTTAATTTAAAGGTGAACATCCCCTTTAAAATTCCAAACCGGGGGGGGGGGGGGGGACTGCTGAACAAAAAGCTGAACATAAATAAGAATGAAGACCATTTGCAAATTATCTTGGCCTATCCATACTAAATCCAATGCTAAAAGTTAATTTAAAGGGGAACTATTGCTTTAAAGTTAACCTTCTTAAAAAAAATCTTTATAATTCAGCTTTTAAAGATGAAGCCAGTTTCTGCCTTCCTGCAGGTCTTGCTGGTATAGAAATAGTGCAGTGAATAATGGTAATTCACTTGTTGTCATTATTATGACTATGACTGCGTTCGTTGGTGTTGCCCTGTGAATGCGGCATGCAATTCATGTTCTCAACGCAGCAAAGCAGATGCCCACACAGCTCAGCAGATCAAGCCATACACTGCATAACATCAATGAGCTGGATTCTTGAGTGGGCAGCTGTGTGTATCTGTTTATATGGATTGGGTTAAATGCACATTCCCTGTTACTGAGCTTCAGGTACACTGAACGCAATAATGCTGCACCGTGAGTCCTGCGCGGGTCCATTTTTTGGAACCGGTACCCGACCCGTACCCGCAACCTGCAATCCGCAACCCGGATCCACAACCCACATTCTTACCCGCTTGAACCCGCTACCCGACCCGCAAGTACCTTATCCGCAACCTGAACCCGCGACCCGCTGACCATCAAGAATCAGGAAGTGCTGTCGTAAACCGGAAGTGACATCACAAGTAGGTGTGATGCGAAAAAAGGAGTAAAACAGGAAGTGCTCTCATTGTAAACCGGAAGTGATATCATCGGACGTAGACTTGATCAGAAAAAAGGAGTAAAAATCGCTATTGAGAAGACCCATAAACACGCAGAACCGCCGACCCGCGTTTATACCCGCACCCAGAACTTCTACCCGTAGGTTTTTGCGAGTACCTGACCCGCTGCAGGACTCTACCGCATGTGGAAGTATAGGGAAGCGGTTATTATGGCAGGCAGGGGGTTAAGCCACAGAAAATCTCAATATTCCTGGTACAGCTTGTCATAACTGTCCTCACTCCTGCTTTCCTCCCTAATGGTGACTCCGTTCCTCCACAGGGGCTCGTGACCGCTCTCTGTGCTATTTTAGGGCTTCAACTGTACATTGTCACTGCTTGTGCCACTGACTAGACGACTTGTTTAATTTTTTTTCATCCTCAGGGGAAAAAAATGCCCATGAATCACAAATATTTCTAACCCCACAATTTCTTATTCAGCAAAGAAAATGTTTTAGCATCTGCAGATATGAAGCCACTGGCATGGGAAGCTGTTTCTGTCATTCACTCACTGGGCACCTTGTGGCTGGTTGGTGCCATCAATATTTGTACCCGCAAATAGGCAACATCTGCTCGTTTGTTCATTTTACAATCCGAGGTCACTTGGGGGAAATGGCAGATGATAGAGACTATGGAATTAATTTAGAGCATGAGAATGAAAGAATGTTGCAGGCGCAGCTGTCTGAGATAAAAATTTAAGGACAGCTAAGTGCTGTTTAAACATTTGCCTGAGTTCACGTACCCAGGGGAAGGTGGTCCCTCCTTAAGATTCTGTTTTTTGCCATCTATTCACTAACCCTCATTTTGGGGTAATTATCAGCACTAACCAAGGCAATGGCCATACAAGTATTGTGCTTTTATCTTGTCACATAATCTTGTTTATCTGCTCCTGAATCCTTCAAGACCTTGTTAGGCCCCAAGTTTGGGGGGCTTGGCGGAAGCTGATTGCGTTATGGATAAGACCTTGCTGTTATTGCTGGGTTTCTTCTGTCTTGTTAATTCTGGCATAGCATGACAAGGTAGACATTCTGACATGGACTTCGTTACGACTTCTTGCTCAAGTCACTTGGTGATTTCAGGTGGAACTTGGAAGCCATTTCTGTAAATGAGTCTGAAATATTTATGGCAAAATACCATACCAATAAGTCATTTTTAAACTGGTTTGGATTGTGTCCAGTGTTATAGAGAGTTAATTTAGTAGAATGCTCACTGACATAGGGGCTATTCTGTTTTGTTTCTAAATAGCAGAAAACATGTTTAAAATTGTGCAACTTGTTTTTGCAGCATAGAACATGTGGTAATTTTGGTAATATTCTTGAAACTTTACTGAAATACTGACTTGTGTGCAGTAAAAGATGTTTTATGTTAAACCAACTACATGCAAGTTTCTAAATCTCATAGGTAATAAGCTTAAGGTTGTTAGAGCAAATATAGGGTTACACACCTCTCCCATGGTTAAGGAAGGTTTAGGCCTGTGCTAAAATCCTAGTAACTACAGAACAGATATTTTTAAGAAAATTACATAATGTAACTTAAATGTGTGTAGAAGCATACAAAAAGGGCCTGAGACAGTGGTTGAGCTAGAAATAAGTGCTTAGCCCCTGATGGTGTAAGATTTATCAGACAGATCTTAGCACTAGGTCTTTTTGTACCAGTATGTTTTAATGTTTAGTACACTACTGCTAATTTGAACGTGATGATTTTTCTTTTGGCGTTATGCTACTTCAGCACAGGTTACATGCCTGTGCATTCATATACAAATTACATGATGGCAGCATGCAGAAAATTTAAAAAATAAAATTCTATTTACACAGACATTCCTGAGTCCACGTGTTCAAAGGAAGCCATATTACATATTTTTGTTAATTAATTATAATATTTATGCACCGTTTTTCAAAATAAGCCCAACTAAATGAGATCAGGGGATTTTTTTCTTTTCTTTTTCACATGTAGATTTCAATGTTAATGCATGACATGAATGGAATGTCTCTGCTCGCCCGTGTATAGTGCACAATTAGCACACTGTGCAGCTAGGAGTGGGCATTGTGCTAACTTTGTGCCTTGAAGGAGAATAAAAAAGATGTAGAGGTCATTTACGTTGATTTATGCAGTTGCCTTGATGGCATTGTGACCGATCTAACCCTTCCTCTTTTGTCATTTTGTGGTGTTGTGGGAGACTCCTAGATTCCATCATCTAGTTCTTAATGTTTATTTCCCAACAATAGAGTGTAGCAGCTCTATAATACTATGATGGGTTTGGTCCTTTCAGGTGGAATTCAGTTCTAACAAACTTTTCAGTAACCAATCAGTGACTTAAGGGGGAGGGCCCATGGGTCATAACTGTTGCTTTTGAATCTGAGCCGAATGCTGAAGATCAATTGCAAACTCACTGAACAGTTATGTCCCATGTGGTCCCCCTTCAAGTCGCTGACTAACTCGGAGTTAGAGAGCTGAGAAGCAGGAAGTAGTGTTCTGGCTATTATGTTAGACATCTCCACTCCAGACTTTATACATTACATTTTTGACTAACTATATTAGAAACATTTTTTATTTTGCTCATAGTATCTATTTACCCAGTTTTTATTGTTACACTGAACTGTTCCTTTGGATATCTGGTCAATTGGAAATGTAGAGCTGGTTAAACATAGAAATGGCCAAAGTGCACCGTTTCTACTGGCCTGTTTCCCTATTGCACAAAGGTCCTTCCTCTGGATGCATGTATTCCATGGGATTACTGATGCAATCTGCAAAATGACATTGTAGTCTCTTTTATATATAAAGGTTGTCTCAGCAACTTTGCAGTATGTCTTTGTACTTTCGTTTTTGTGCTTTTTTATGCACATTTTTTTGTTCTGCCTCCTGTATGGAACAGAAGAGGAAATCTGGTTGCTGGTTTATACAAAAAGTCTGGAAGCACGGTTACATTTGTTTTGTGCCATTTATATATTCTATTTTTATTGTTCTATTAATTTGTTTAGAACCTCTCCTAATCATTGTCTAGTCTGTCATTTTTATTGCCATAAATACAAATATTATATTAGGCTTAACGTAGCAAAAGCAGACTATATAAATTATACAAGCGTATAAAATGACACATCACGACTAACTGCCGATAGACTTCGGATAACACCGTTGATGGCCAGTACCATAATGAAGACTTCTAGATAACTTCTGCGCATCTCGAGTTGAGCCACAACACTGCCCCATAGAAAACAATACAGCAGCATATACCATTCAGATATATAATGGAGACATATTGTGTGAAAAACAAAATTATGCCAGAGGTGTGTTTTGGGTACATTTAGTGAAAATTTCTTCAAATATCCTACTAGTCCGGCCCCCTCTATCTACTTCCTGCTGCCTCCTATCCCAGGCTTTGCAGTGGAGCCTGTGGAACTCATCATGCTGCACTGTAGGATAGGATATAGGATAGCAGCTAGCCTGACCTGATAGGGAACTAAAGCCTGTATTTGCTTGTGTGACTGCAGGGCTGTGATTGGCTATCCCCCGCCTACTGTGCTACAGGCAGCCACTCCTCATTTGCACCTATTAGGAGAAAACTTGTTTAATTTTTTTTCATCCTCAGGGGAAAAAAATGCCCATGAATCACAAATATTTCTAACCCCACAATTTCTTATTCAGCAAAGAAAATGTTTTAGCATCTGCAGATATGAAGCCACTGGCATGGGAAGCTGTTTCTGTCATTCACTCACTGGGCACCTTGTGGCTGGTTGGTGCCATCAATATTTGTACCCGCAAATAGGCAACATCTGCTCGTTTGTTCATTTTACAATCCGAGGTCACTTGGGGGAAATGGCAGATGATAGAGACTATGGAATTAATTTAGAGCATGAGAATGAAAGAATGTTGCAGGCGCAGCTGTCTGAGATAAAAATTTAAGGACAGCTAAGTGCTGTTTAAACATTTGCCTGAGTTCACGTACCCAGGGGAAGGTGGTCCCTCCTTAAGATTCTGTTTTTTGCCATCTATTCACTAACCCTCATTTTGGGGTAATTATCAGCACTAACCAAGGCAATGGCCATACAAGTATTGTGCTTTTATCTTGTCACATAATCTTGTTTATCTGCTCCTGAATCCTTCAAGACCTTGTTAGGCCCCAAGTTTGGGGGGCTTGGCGGAAGCTGATTGCGTTATGGATAAGACCTTGCTGTTATTGCTGGGTTTCTTCTGTCTTGTTAATTCTGGCATAGCATGACAAGGTAGACATTCTGACATGGACTTCGTTACGACTTCTTGCTCAAGTCACTTGGTGATTTCAGGTGGAACTTGGAAGCCATTTCTGTAAATGAGTCTGAAATATTTATGGCAAAATACCATACCAATAAGTCATTTTTAAACTGGTTTGGATTGTGTCCAGTGTTATAGAGAGTTAATTTAGTAGAATGCTCACTGACATAGGGGCTATTCTGTTTTGTTTCTAAATAGCAGAAAACATGTTTAAAATTGTGCAACTTGTTTTTGCAGCATAGAACATGTGGTAATTTTGGTAATATTCTTGAAACTTTACTGAAATACTGACTTGTGTGCAGTAAAAGATGTTTTATGTTAAACCAACTACATGCAAGTTTCTAAATCTCATAGGTAATAAGCTTAAGGTTGTTAGAGCAAATATAGGGTTACACACCTCTCCCATGGTTAAGGAAGGTTTAGGCCTGTGCTAAAATCCTAGTAACTACAGAACAGATATTTTTAAGAAAATTACATAATGTAACTTAAATGTGTGTAGAAGCATACAAAAAGGGCCTGAGACAGTGGTTGAGCTAGAAATAAGTGCTTAGCCCCTGATGGTGTAAGATTTATCAGACAGATCTTAGCACTAGGTCTTTTTGTACCAGTATGTTTTAATGTTTAGTACACTACTGCTAATTTGAACGTGATGATTTTTCTTTTGGCGTTATGCTACTTCAGCACAGGTTACATGCCTGTGCATTCATATACAAATTACATGATGGCAGCATGCAGAAAATTTAAAAAATAAAATTCTATTTACACAGACATTCCTGAGTCCACGTGTTCAAAGGAAGCCATATTACATATTTTTGTTAATTAATTATAATATTTATGCACCGTTTTTCAAAATAAGCCCAACTAAATGAGATCAGGGGATTTTTTTCTTTTCTTTTTCACATGTAGATTTCAATGTTAATGCATGACATGAATGGAATGTCTCTGCTCGCCCGTGTATAGTGCACAATTAGCACACTGTGCAGCTAGGAGTGGGCATTGTGCTAACTTTGTGCCTTGAAGGAGAATAAAAAAGATGTAGAGGTCATTTACGTTGATTTATGCAGTTGCCTTGATGGCATTGTGACCGATCTAACCCTTCCTCTTTTGTCATTTTGTGGTGTTGTGGGAGACTCCTAGATTCCATCATCTAGTTCTTAATGTTTATTTCCCAACAATAGAGTGTAGCAGCTCTATAATACTATGATGGGTTTGGTCCTTTCAGGTGGAATTCAGTTCTAACAAACTTTTCAGTAACCAATCAGTGACTTAAGGGGGAGGGCCCATGGGTCATAACTGTTGCTTTTGAATCTGAGCCGAATGCTGAAGATCAATTGCAAACTCACTGAACAGTTATGTCCCATGTGGTCCCCCTTCAAGTCGCTGACTAACTCGGAGTTAGAGAGCTGAGAAGCAGGAAGTAGTGTTCTGGCTATTATGTTAGACATCTCCACTCCAGACTTTATACATTACATTTTTGACTAACTATATTAGAAACATTTTTTATTTTGCTCATAGTATCTATTTACCCAGTTTTTATTGTTACACTGAACTGTTCCTTTGGATATCTGGTCAATTGGAAATGTAGAGCTGGTTAAACATAGAAATGGCCAAAGTGCACCGTTTCTACTGGCCTGTTTCCCTATTGCACAAAGGTCCTTCCTCTGGATGCATGTATTCCATGGGATTACTGATGCAATCTGCAAAATGACATTGTAGTCTCTTTTATATATAAAGGTTGTCTCAGCAACTTTGCAGTATGTCTTTGTACTTTCGTTTTTGTGCTTTTTTATGCACATTTTTTTGTTCTGCCTCCTGTATGGAACAGAAGAGGAAATCTGGTTGCTGGTTTATACAAAAAGTCTGGAAGCACGGTTACATTTGTTTTGTGCCATTTATATATTCTATTTTTATTGTTCTATTAATTTGTTTAGAACCTCTCCTAATCATTGTCTAGTCTGTCATTTTTATTGCCATAAATACAAATATTATATTAGGCTTAACGTAGCAAAAGCAGACTATATAAATTATACAAGCGTATAAAATGACACATCACGACTAACTGCCGATAGACTTCAGATAACACCGTTGATGGCCAGTACCATAATGAAGACTTCTAGATAACTTCTGCGCATCTCGAGTTGAGCCACAACACTGCCCCATAGAAAACAATACAGCAGCATATACCATTCAGATATATAATGGAGACATATTGTGTGAAAAACAAAATTATGCCAGAGGTGTGTTTTGGGTACATTTAGTGAAAATTTCTTCAAATATCCTACTAGTCCGGCCCCCTCTATCTACTTCCTGCTGCCTCCTATCCCAGGCTTTGCAGTGGAGCCTGTGGAACTCATCATGCTGCACTGTAGGATAGGATATAGGATAGCAGCTAGCCTGACCTGATAGGGAACTAAAGCCTGTATTTGCTTGTGTGACTGCAGGGCTGTGATTGGCTATCCCCCGCCTACTGTGCTACAGGCAGCCACTCCTCATTTGCACCTATTAGGAGAAAACTTCACCGGCCCGGGATTCTTCCAGCGAGGACCATGGAGCTCTTTTGTCTTCCAGCTTCTTCTATCTTCAAATTTCACGGGGCAGACTCATGCGCAGTAGAATGAAATAGCCGACTTTTTATTTAAAGGTCAGCTTTTCTCTCTACTGCGCATGCGCAGTGTTGAGAAAAAACAAGAAGCCAGAAGAGGATCGTTCCGTGTTGCTCGCTGGAAGAATCCCAGGCCGGTGCAGTTTTCTCCTTATAGGCGCACAGGCCCGGGGTTCCAGGTAAGTACATGAGATCACTTGGTGGTGCCTAACTTCTCCTTCTCCGTTAATTCGGCATCCTAATTGGTGGGACAAATTGGAATGATCTTATTGTCTGGTCCCAATTGTCTGCTGTTAACTAATAGATATTTAGCAGCTTCACCACATGTCTGTGATACTAATGGCATAAATATATTACTGGTCTGCACAACAAATTTAATTTTTTTGGTCTCCTAAAACTCTCTCTACACTTCTGAGCCCCCCTGCGTCCTCTGTAGTTAAGTACCTGGTTCAGGCAGGCTGTTGTTCAAGGGTAGAACTACACAACCGTTTTTCATCGGATCCAACGCGCAGAAAGGAAAACTGATGTGAGGAAAATAAGGTAAGTAATATAAATGTCAGACCTTGTCGCTGCATGCATCCGACACAACATGACTGTTGGATGTGAACGCTGCACATTGTGTCTCTATTCAACAGATGTTTGTGTCAGATGCACTCAGTGACAAGGTCCCAGATTTGCATCCATTTACTCTCAGTGCGTCGGATCTGAAGAAAAACGCTGGTGTAGTTCTACCCTAAGCCATTTTTTGTCTAATAAACGGATGGTCAGGAGCTGCCTGTGTTAGCAGTGATATGGCTTAAATTCCTTTTAAATGTGTGTAAATATATTAAAAGATTGGCACTGGGTTACTGGCTTGGAAAAATATTGTATTGTAGAAAATGATATTATTGGCTGCCTTTATAGAAAATACTCTTCTTAAATGTACTTTTTTCACCGTCATTTCCACCTGTCTTTAAAATAGTGGGCTTGTAGAAAATCAAATTTCCGCCTAAATCGGCTTTTTATTTAGTGTAAATAGCTGGGCTACAGTGCAGTACAAATTCAAAATACAATATTATATCTCCTCTAATCATCATTTGGACTGAGGCTTTGTTTCCCTGCAACCAATTAGCTTAGCTGACAAGCTGTGGCCAATCTGGGGAATCCACATGCCGTTTGATCTTTTTGCTTTGATGCACTAACAAAAGACCTATATGTTGTCCTGTGTGTGATTTCTCTATTTTGGCTGCATGCACATATGCAATGCTTGGCTGTTTTCATGATTTCACAGTGCCCCAGCAGACCTAAATGTTCAGACGGAAAACGTTTTTGTACTCCTTGCCTTCCACTGGCAAGCATATTATGCCTCCGTTCCAGAATAATACTTATGCTATGTCTAAAATTCAGCTTTAAAGAAGCATTTTCTCTGCGTCCCATTTCATAAAGCCATGTATGGGCCAATAAGCTGCCAATGGTTTTGGCACTTTTTACTGACCCTTGTATGGTCCATTTAATGCTGTATGTAGGGGCAGATCCTTTTGGCATCTTCAAGGAGAGGCCTGGCTCAACCACACTCACTTTGTTTATTCATTTTATGAAATCACACTTGAATGAAGGGTTGTTATTATGATTCAATTTACATTGTCAGCCTTTTATTATTAGTCTAATATTCATAGAATTATTTCTGCTGTGTTCTTTCCCGGTTTGCTTTTCTTCCTATTTTCCCTTAATTTAAATGTTTCATTATCCCTTCCATTATATGCTGTATCTGGTGGCACTAATGCGATCAGTAAGCTGAGTGCTGTGAGAGAGCCAATGGGTCTATAGGGAAATTCCTACTATATCCGGAGTGCAGACAACAATAAAAAGCTTTTCCCTTTGTATTTTCTGCCCGGTGAGAACAGGCTTGATTTGGGAAGGTGAATGTTGTTCATTGCCAAGCAAAGTAGTGTTACATGAAACTGTATGTGTGAAACCTTCTACCTGTGTGAGCTGATTGTGTCCCATTTTAGGCCTCATCCACACTAGCCTACTGTCTGTCAGAAAGATTGTGTACTAGATAAAGGTTTCATTTGCCTGGTAGATACACATTTCTATTAGTGTTAATGCACTTTTTAAGAATCTACTGGTTTCTCCCACTCCTATATTTAAAGGGCGGTTATAGCTGATTAATACTTTCTATTCTTAGGGGCAGATTTATCAAAGGTCGAATTATGTGAGTTTTTAAAAACTCCCATGAACTCGAAATTCGACCAATCAAAATTTATTAAAAAAACATCTAATTTTTTTAAACTCGGGTAAATTTAATTGACCAGAAAACTCTAATCGAATTTGATTTGAAGTTTTTCTCCGTTTTACTCCAAATTGATTCCAGGTCATCTCCCATTGACTAAAACAGCAATTCAGCAGGTTTTAGGTGGCAAATAGTCAAATTTGTGTTCTTAAAGGGCCAGAGTATGATACATCTCGAAAAATCTAATTCTAATTTTTTTAAAAAAAAAACTTGATTCAAATTCAAATTTTAACAATTCCCTAGTCGAATTTGACACCGTTTTGGCCATAAAAAAACCTCAAAATTTGAAGTTCTAATTTTCAATTCAACCCTTGATAATTCTGCCCCTTTGTCAGTGCCCATCAATGCATATCTATAAGATTTGAAAAGGTTTGTAACCCATTATTCATTTTTTTTAAATATTACAAAATTAGCTTCATTTGAATTTTGCCCAGCTTCAGTAAAATAAAATCCAAAAGCAAACTGAAGAGGGCTCTACACATTACAACGATCATTCCTGTGTGACCATTGGTGGTACTTTTTCCTCTACAAATGTTAAGAGCTGAATTGTCAGTTATGCAGGTAGAAACAATAGAATACATCTCTATCTGCTGATTCAGCAGTAATTTCCAACTTGACCAATCAATAAACATTTCCAACTTGTCCAATCAATGAGGCTACCGCTATCAGCAAAGGCCCTGAGTATCAGTCGTCTCGTCGATTGGACAAGATGGAAATATTTATTAAAGGGGATCTATTGCGAAAATGAAAATTTTAAATAAGCTTTATCTTGCTGAAATAAGAAACTTTCTAAATATAATCAATTAAAAATTAAGTATTAAGTAAGCATTTATAAAATAATCAAGTTACTCTTCACTCTCCCCCTCTGAGCAGCCCATCTCTCTTCATTCTGTCTTCATACAGTAGGTGGAGTCAGTTTTTGATTGACAGTTAGATCTAATACATCCTTTGGGGGGGGGGGGTTGCACCCTTAACCTAGGTGCTCACTCTTTAAAATAACCGGCTCTGATGGAAATCCTGTTTCTCTGTGTGCAGGGTGTTTGCCAGAGTCTGTTATTTTGTTACCTTTTGTTTGTGCAAGAGTTGGTTATTTGAGTTATTCTGCTAAGAAAGGGAGCCTCCCTAAAAGACGTATTAGACCCACCTGTCAATCAAAATATGACCCAGACCTCAGCATGAAGAGTGACAGGTTGTAGAGAGTGAGCTACTGAAGCGTATCTTGATTATTTCTTCCACGGTACAGAATTTTTTTCTATTTTGAAAGTGTCTTATTTCAGTGTCATGAAACATATATCAAATTTTCATTTTTGCATTAGTTCCCCTTTAAGTTGCCCAAACATTGACAATCAGGAGAGACGTAGAATTCTATTGTTAGCTCTTAGCATTTGTCCTTCCATACATGAGCAGAGTATTATTTGAATATCTGTGCATGTATGGCCACCTACATTTATAAGTGGTTACATTTGGTTTGTCCAGTTTTTGGTGACATTTATAATGGCTACAAATAATATGGATTGTGCATCCTGTAGATTAATGTAAGTATCCATTCCAGCAATTTAGCATTATAGATTGGCTTACATGGTAATGCTTCTGAAACACTACCTTGTGTTTTTTTACATTAACGGTTTGCGCAAATTATGTTTTTGTTTTCGTAGAGTAAAATTAATATGTCTACATAACATTTCCTAAATAAAAACATATTTTTGTTATTATTATACTTCAATCTTTATAGGTTTCCCTGATAAATGGAGTAATGGCGGTTTATGCGCGGATATAATTTTGTTGAAGAAATTATCCTGGATGTAACTACATGAAAGGAAAGGACATCTGTGCCAAGGGAGACATGGCTTCCTCAGCTTGACTAATGGTACATAACTTATCTTTGTTATTACAACAGCCCAGGGGGCTACCCTCTGGTGGAAGCAAAGGCTGAAGGTCTGTTAGAATGTTATTTGTATATTTTTCTCACCTAGATAGTCTTGACTGTCCTGATATTAAGTGGGATTTCACCTTTACATTTTACCCATCAAACCGGGATCCCATACCTCCCAACATTTTCGAAATAGAAAGAGGGGCAAAAAGATAAGAGTGGCGAAAATGATTTGATCGTGACCACTTTGTGGCCACACCCCCAATTACCTTGTTTATTTTACAAAATTTGGCAGCTTATGAAAGTTTGAACATATTTCTGTAGTTTTTATGTGTTATTACAGTTTTGCTAATGAAAGCTGCAAGTCCGTGTTTCCCCAAGAGACCTGCTTATCTTAAATTGTTACAATTCTTTCTTTACTTGTCTTAAATTGGAACAAATGTATTTAAGTGCACCCGCCGCATATTCTGGGCTCTCTGCCAAAAGCCAATTATTATGTTTTAGAAACTTTGTATGTTTTTTTGGCTGTTCAGTGCTGGAGATCAAAGAGCAAGTATGGACATTTTTGTAACAACCCCGGACTGTGTGTTGAGCTGTCAAAATCGTCAAAATGGACATACAAGACATGCATAATAAAAAAAAAAATAGGATAAGAGGATTTAATGAACCATTTTTAAAATCAACATACATTACATAGTCTACACATTTTATTTGGATTTGAGCTGGATAAAAGGATTTTTTATGCCTATAGAGCACAGGACACATTTTAATCTTAGCCACAAGAAAACGTGTTCCCAAATCTGCACCATCATTGTACTCCAAGCAGATTTCATAGGCACTTCATAAAACTGTTAGTGGGATCAGTTTTCATGACTGATAATAACATTTGTCTCTAGGACGTCTTTCAGGTTTGGTCAGTTTGTTTACAGTATATAAACATGCATGACCGTTACTGGTTTCAAGCCAATGACAAACTGTGTTTTCAGTAGGGATGCACCGAATCCACTATTTGGGATTTGGCAAAATCCCCAAATCCTTGATGAAACATTCGGCCGAATACCGAACCGAATCCTAATTTGCATATGCAAAGGAAATAGTGCAAAAAAATCTTCTTTTGTGATGTAAAGTCACGTGATTTCCCTACCCGCCCCTAATTTACATATGCAAATTAGGATTCGGGTACAGTTTGGCCAGGCACAAGGATTCGGCTAAATCCTGAAGTGATTCGGTGCATCCGTAGTTTTCATACATATGCAATAGAAAGACGACAACTCGATTTAGGACCTAGAAAGGAAGGGGTATAACAGTGCAATAATGCAACATCAGTGTGTTCATTGTTAAAAGAAGTACAGATAGTGAAGATACTGGTAAATTCTTTTATTGTACAGGTATGGGACCTGTTATCCAGAATGCTCTGCACCTGGGGTTTTCTGGATAAGAGATCTTTCCATACTTTGGATCTCTATACCATGTCGACTAAAAAATAATTTAAACATTAAATAAACCCAATACACTGGTTTTGCCTCCAATAAGGATTAATTATATCTTAGTTTGGATCAAGTACAGGTATGGGACCTATTATCCAGAATGCTCGGGACCTGGGGCTTTCCGGATAATGGGTCTTTCTGTAATTTGGATCTTCCTACCTTAAGTCTACTAGGAAATCATGTAAACATTAAATACACCCAATAGGCTGGTTTTGCTTCCAATAAGGATTAATAATATCTTAGTTGGGATCGAGTACAAGGTACTGTTTTATTATTACAGAGAAAAAGGAAATCATTTTTTAAAATTTGGATTATTTGATTATAATGGAGTCTATGGGAGACGGCCTTTCCGTAATTCTGAACTTTCTGGATAACGGGTTTCGGATAACGGATCCCATACCTGTACAAGCTACTGTTTTAGTATTACAGATAAAATGGAAGTCATTTTTAAAAATTTGAATTATTTAATTATACTGGAGTCTATGGGAGACAGCCGTCCCGTAATTCAGAGCTTTCTCGATAACAGGTTTCCAGCTGATGGATCCCATACAATTTTACTGACCAGTTACAAGACCTTACAACTTTTGTTCCATCACCCCCAGTGCCCTCTTAGGGGGTTTGGGCTGTCTCACTGAGTAATGGCGAAAAATTGTCGCTGTCGCTCTCCTCAACATAATGGAAATATAATCACAGAACAATTATGTCTTAAGTGCTCGTTTAAATGGGGTAACTTGCTTAGTGGTTTCTGTAATGATTAGAGCACCTGCTCTTTTTCCAATTTTACAGTTGCATGGATATTCATTTATCCTATAGCATTTATATTCTGAAGTGTTTTACTTAGTAACATTGTCAGAATTAGACAGAACTCGTATGTCGCTGTGTTAATTGTTGCTGTAGGCGCTGTTATTTCACATGCGCTCTCTATTATGCCTCATTCTACTAATCGTCCATTGCTGCTAGTGTCTGCACATAGGCACTGTGGGATCTTGGCCTGAGCCCAGGAGCACTCCCTCTCTTCTACACCAGGACAATGTCTCTTCTGTTCGCTTGACATAATCTTGTATGTTGTTGTTATACACAATTAAGGGAAATTATATTCTAAACCTATGCTCTGCCAGTGTGATCAGCAACCCAAAGTCTGTGTTCCACTGTGTGTGAGTACAGGATTAGATTCACTCAGCTCAGGCAAGTAAAGCAGTTGTGATACTACAGCTCTGCTGTGCTTGACTTGCTGAAATTGAAATTATAGGCCCATATCTGGGGCACCGCTTGCCCAAGCTTAATTAACTGAAGTCATAGTACAGGTATGGAACCTGTTATCCAGAATGCTCAGGACCTGGGGTTTTCCGGATAAGGGATCTTTCTATAATTTGGATCTCCATACTTTAAATCTACTAGAAGATCATGTAACATTAATTAACAAACAGGCTGGTTTTGCTTCCAATAAGGATTAATTATATCTTAATTTGGATCAAGTACAAAGTACTTGTTTTATTATTACAGAGAAAAAGGAAATACTTTTTACAAATTTGGATTATTTCATTATAACGGAGTCTATGGGAGATGGCCATTCCGTAATGGGTTTCCAGATAACAGATCCCATACCTGTACTAGATTACATACAACAGACAGGGGAACATTCCCACATAGCTAAGGTGACTTCCCTAGCAACCAGGTTCATTCAGAGGCTAGATTTGTTATTCTTATTAATGTTTGTAATTGCTAATTTTCTTATTTAAGTTAAATTTAAGGTGAACTACCTCTTTACATGCTGTAATCGCACTTAGAGATAAGGAAACCAGAAATTAAACCTTTTTTTTTTACATCTATCATAATATTGTCTTTGCATGCTATCTATAATTTTGCCATAAAAGTATTTACAGAGGCTTTTACATTACCCATCTGATCCCCCATGTTCCGCTCTGATGGGGCTGCCATATTTAAGCTTCAACAGTCCGTTAGCATTAGAAACTCTAACTGACAGGCTGAGATGGGACAGTCAGGTTGGCAAAACAGTCAGGTTTAGGAACTTCAAGTAGCAATTACTTACAAAAACAGACCTATCAATGAAAAACAATCAACATGAGCTATAGGTAACTTTTAATGTACATTAATATTTTGAAGAATAATTTTTTAGTGTCAGTATCACTTTAATGTGTCGTATAAACGACCCCTCGTGTTTGGAGAGTAAAGATGACATTAAAGGGGAGGTTCACTTTTAAGTTAATTTTCAGTATGTTATAGAATGGTCAACTCTAAGCAACTTTTCAACTTTTGGACTTCATTGTTAATTTTTTATAGTTTTTGAATTATTTGCTGTCTTTCCACTTTTCAAATTGGGGTCACTGACCTCATCTAAAAAACATTTGCTCTGTAAGACTACATATTTATTGCGATTTCTACTTTTTATTACTCATCTTTCTATTCGGGCCTCTCATATTCCAGTCCCTTATTGAAATCAATGTATGGTTGCTAGGGTAATTTGAACCCTAGCAACCAAATTGTTGAAATTGCAAACTGGAGAGCTGCTGAATAAAAAGCTAAATAACTCAAAAACCACAAATAATACAAAATGAAAACCAATTGCAAATTGTCTTAGAATATCCCTCTCTACATCATACTAAAAGTTAACTCAAAGGTGAACAATCCCTTTAATGCAGCTGTTTCTTCTAAAAATGTCTAATGATTATTCATTACAGGTATCTAATCCATTATCCTGAAACCCTTTATCCAGAAAGCCCTGAATTATGGAAAAGCTATTGGGTTTATGTAATGTTTACATGATTTTCTAGTAGACTTGAGGTATGAGGATACAAATTATTGAAAGTTCAGTTATCTGGAAAACCCCAGCCCCCTCGCATTTTACCATGTCCCACACCTGTATTTATATAGAACATCCTTTTCCTCATATATTTACACATAAGCACATCATATACCGTATTATACTCGTGTATAAGCCGACCCGAGTATAAGCCGAGGTACCTAATTTACCTAAGAAAACTGGAAAAATTTTATTGACTCGTGTATAAGCCTAGGGGTGAGAAATTATTTTAGGACATGGCCAATTTAAAGCTTTAACGTTGCTTACTCACTGATCTGAAGCATGCACTGACTCCTCCATGCTGCTGCACATACTTCTCCCCCCTCCTCGCTTAATTCTGCTCCAGCCCCTCCCCTCTCAGCTCTTGTCAATCAGTCCTCCCTCTTCAGCCCTTCCCCTCCGTGCTCAAAGCTCAAATGACAATGGTAGCTCACAAACTTACACGGAGGGTTAAAGGAGAAGTAAACTGCCGCCTCCTTTCCCCCTATTACGAGGCTGCAGCGTCCCAGGGAACATCACAAAGGGAGAAGACGCGCGCCTCCGCTCCCTGTACAGGTGCGTGCTCATATCACAGAGTGAGTGCGCACCTCATCCACGTCTCGAGCGCTCCTCTTCTAAACTCTTGTGCGCTCCTACGCGCAATACGGTAATGCGCACACATTTTCCCACATCTCCTGCGCAAAAAGGGGAAGGGCTGAGGAGTACTGAGTGACGAGAGCTGAGAGGGGAGGGGCTGAGGGCAGCACGGAGGAGTCACTGCACACTTCAATCAGTGAGTAAGCGGCAACCTTTTTTAGCTGACCCGCGTATAAGCCGAGGTAGAGTTTTTCAGCACATTTTGGGTGCTGAAAAACTCGGCTTATATGCGAGTATATACGGTAAGCAGTTGTGCTTGTAATCGAATGTCCTTTTCACATTCCTGCACATCTTAGGGCAGAGGCACAAACTCTGATTCGGGGATATTAGTTGCCGGCGATAAATCGCCTTTTCTTTGGGGCAACTAATGTCCCCAAACTGCCTCCAGCCGGCTAGAATCGAAATCGTTGGTGGGATCGCACTCGGATCGCTTCGTTTTTCGAAGTTTCAAAATGCTGTTATTGGCCCAGTCAGTTCATAGTGCTTCCCTTTGCCTGATTTTGTTCTCCCTTTTTTCATAGGTCAGTGCATCCTTCTTCCTTGATCATGCTGTTCAGATAGTACTAAACCTTGCACAATGCCTCCTATAACGGACCACACGGACATATGGACAGCAGATACTCCTCTTCCTCCAGATATCTGTGTGGATGTCTTGCTTCCCACTGGTATATATGTGCAGATGGAAGTTCCAAGGAATGCATCCATATCTTATATTAAACAGGTAAAAGTCTGGACAACCTTAAACTAGACATAGGACAAAAACTAGATTTATGTTGAACCATTTATGCTTGAACAAGTAGATTTCTTGTGTAAACTGCATTCTTGGCCATTACTTCTCTCTTAAACCTATCCTGTTTATAGCTGTTGTTGCTTTGGTTTAGAGCTGACAGAAAAGAAGCAGAGTGTATATGTGTATTCCAAAAAGGTGCA
Organism: Xenopus laevis; assembly: GCF_017654675.1. Taxonomy (NCBI): domain Eukaryota; kingdom Metazoa; phylum Chordata; class Amphibia; order Anura; family Pipidae; genus Xenopus; species Xenopus laevis. Next base: position 115,666,785 of record NC_054380.1, on the reverse strand, counting down.
CTCATATAACCTCATAAATCAATTTCCTGGGTTCAAACTAAAAACAACTAGATATGGAATAGTATAATAGTATTGCACTCAACAGGCCAAAACAAATACATTTATTGGAGAAAAGTTAGTATTCCAATGTTGCAGTCACTTATTTGTGACCTTCCTCAGGGACAGCAAACATATTTTTTGTTTTGCACGTGTAGAGTATATATATAATATATAATATGTATACCTACTGGTCCCCAGTCATAATGGAACACTAAAAAAGGCAGCTGGTAATTGATGGGCCCAGTGTGGAAATGCAGATGCAGGAGGTAAGGTACCAATTTTATACTTTTTTCTGTAGAAGTTTGATTGATATTTTGTCAAAATTTGGCCAGGTTAGTCCATGCCGTTGAATAAGGACCATGTCAGCTTGCTGACGTGACCCTCTCCAAATGAGCAGTATGCCCAGCTTTAAAACTAAACAATTTGTAGCATTTCATTGGTACATTTAGCATTGTAAATCCAAGTGTTTGATTTTCTGTTATTTTGGTTCCCTTATTTTACAGCTCCTTTGGAAGCATGCACAAAGCTACCCTTTGTTTCACCTCCTCCTGGATATTGACTCCTATATGTTCCAGTGTGTTAATCAGACAGCTGTGCATGAAGAGCTGGAGGATGAGACTCGTCGTCTGTGTGATGTTCGCCCTTTCCTGCCTGTCTTGAAATTAGTATCCCGGAGCTGCAATCCCGCAGACAAGTTAGATTCCAAGATCGGAGTTCTGATAGGAAAAGGTAATTTAAAATGTACCACACTTTACTATGAACCTTCATTGGGTTGCTTGGTTATACTGTACAATGCAATGCAGGGCACTTTTCACACAGCAATATATGTGTGAAGTAAGTTATGCAATTCCCTCTAGCTAAACATAATTTCTTAATGATTTCTTAATGGATTGCTAAATTGAGTTACCCTATGCAACCAATTAAGGTTTGTGTTTCATTTTTTAACTTGTTACAGATTAATTTAAACTACTTACTGATTGGCAGTGTGTCTTATGCAATTCCATTCTATTGCAAATGTTTGCTGTATAAATTGGAGTGATTTTAAGGCTTCAGATGTATTATTCAAAGAGAGATAAATTATGCTGTTTCTGAAATAAGGGACAATGACCATAATTTAGCCAGGCCTTGTGACCATCATCCTGGGTTCTTTGCCCAATCATGAAATTAGCCCAACAATTCTGTGTTTTATTGTACAAATCTGTGGGTCTTGGTTTGCATTCATCATTACTGTGAACACACACACTGTACAGCCTACATTAATTCTTCTCAGATTTGACTTTTACATGGAGCTGCTGGGGGCTGGTAGGTATAGGTAGGCCTTGTTGGGTAAATTGATATATGTTGGCAAAAAAAGAGAGATTAGAGAGAATACAAGTTATGTTTGGTTCTGGGATATTACAAGTGCATTTTATTTTTGTTAAAGTGATCCTGTCATCGGAAAACATGTTCTTTTCAAAACACATTAGTTAATAGTGCTACTCCAGCAGAATTCTGCACTGAAATCCATTTCTCAAAAGAGCAAACAGATTTTTTTATATTCAATTTTGAAATCTGACATGGGGCTAGACATTTTGTGAATTTCCCAGCTGCCCCTGGTCATGTGACTTGTGCCTGCACTTTAGGAGAGAAATGCTTTCTGGCAGGCTGCTGTTTTTCCTTCTCAATGTAACTGAATGTGTCTCAGTGAGACATGGGTTTTTACTATTGAGTGTTGTTGTTAGATCTACCAGGCAGCTGCTATCTGGTTACCTTCCCATTGTTCTTTTGTTTGGCTGCAGAGGGGGGCAGTACAGCAGTAAAGAGTGATTGAAGTTTATCAGAGCACAAGTCACATGACTTGGGGCAGCTGGGAAATTGACAATATGTCTAGCCCCATGTCAGATTTCAAAACTGAATATAAAAAAATCTGTTTGCTCTTTTGAGAAATGGATTTCAGTGCAGAATTCTTGTGGAGCAGCACTATTAACTGATTCATTTTGAATTTTTTTTTTCCCATGACAGTATCCCTTTAACCATTTATCCACAACTGAGTTCAAACATTTAACACTGTTGATCATGCAAGGGGAAGGAGCAGTTTCTTTCTTGGCATATGCAATGTTCTCCTGTGCTGCAGATAGTCACTGATTCTAGTTGTTGTCTTAATTAGCTTGCTTATCCTGGGAAGACTGGGAAGATGGAAATATTTTATACACAATTAAAAGGGGGAAATACAGAATTCATATACTCGTGTATTTAAGTTAAAAAGCTAAAATTATTTTGACATATTAAAATCCATTAAATCTGACTGAAAAGCCTAACACGTTTCATGCTTACCCAGCACTTAATCATAGGCATATCAGAAAAAAGGGGGACCCTAGCAACCAAATAGCTGCCGAAATTCAAAACTGGAGAGCTGCTGAACAGAAAGCTTATTAACTAATAAAAAAAATAGGAAGACCAATTGAAAATTATCTACAAAAAAGTTAATTCAAAAGTGAACTGCCCATTTCACTTTAAATAACACAAAATAACAATGTTTTTTATTCTTTGATAAAAACAACATTTATACTTCCAAGCCATGTTCTTGTAAATGTGACAGTCCCCTAAATTGTATTTAGCACTTTCCTCCACTCTGTTTGCTTGACATCCTTTAATAATTCTTCTTGCACAGATTCTCACCTTCCCTTGCTTTGCTTGTATTTTACACTCTTCTGCAGTATAAGCCCTGAGAGCTGAAAGTGAACGCTACTCATTACTTAGATTATAAGATCTACAGGGCAGGGACTTCCTTCCTCTTGCATCTCATAAAGGAGTAAGTCACCTTTCAAAGACTCAGTTGTTTTTAAATAATACACCAGAAACAATTACTTCTTCCAATCTCTTGTAATTTATGACTGTTTTTTAAAGGGTTCCTATGCCCAAAAACACTTTTGCATAATGAAAGAAAATCTCATTTTAACCAATATCTTCTATCATTTGCGAAAAAAATACTTGGGTCTAGGATTCTATATAAAGGCACATATGCTCCCACTAAGTGGTAAACTACTGGTAAAACACTCCTAGTGGGAACGGCCATGATGAGGCACACACATGTGCATTATGAGCAAGTGTCTCATCTTAGTTAATATATGCGTGTGATACTGACCATTCTTCGTATTCTGACTTTGTACTGCGCTACTAATTGGTATTGACCTCGACTACGCCTTTGGCTCCTGATTTTGTACCGAATTGTATGTCTGGTTTGACCTCGGCCTGTTTATCCTGACTACGCTCCAGATTCCTGATCCTGTACTCAGTGTCGGACTGGCCCGGCGGGACACCGGGAAAAAACCCGGTGGGCCCCGACCCTCGTGGGCCCCCGCCGGGCCAGGCCCCCTCCCCCGATGCTTGTTTTTTGAGTGTGTGCGCATGCGTGCAGACGCAGCGCGCGCATGCGTGCAGACGCATCGCCGTGCGCGCATGCACACAGAGGAGGCCACCGTGTGCGCATGCATATTGAAGGGCGCCGCACGGCGCGTTGCAGCAGGGGGACGGGGGCCTGTAGGGGGGCCCTGGACTGGAGTCCCGGTGGGCCCCGGGCCCCCAGTCCGACCCTGCCTGTACTGCACCGTCTGACTGGTACTGAAACAAATGAATTTTTAAAATAGAAATATGGTAAAATATTAATTCTGGTGTACTTTCTAAAAGTAATTGAACTGCAAGTGTTTGGAAGTTTAATTGTGTGTGATGCAATATATATAAGTTCCTGCATTTATTGTCCCGATTAATATTCTGGTGCGATAAACTGACATGATGAAGAGAGAGACTTGTCCTCCAAAAATAGTGCTTTATTGTTAATTTTGTGGCTGAAAGAAATGGATTAAGCACCCGTTGCCTCATTATGCAGCATATTTAGTGGATTTTAAAGTGTACAGTACCATAGTATCCTTATTGTAATTGTATTTGTTAAAAACTCTATTAGAAAAATATACATAAATACAAACTAATTCACCCTGAAACAAAATAAACACTTGTCCACCGATATGTTTTTTTTAATGATCATGAATATACTTATGATAAATCCATCTCCCAGTTAATTCCTTTTTTACTATTGAAAATAGTCTTAAAGTAGAATGAAAGCATCAATCATTGGGGGTGCCAAATATTGACTTACCTACCTAATACCACAGGCCAGTGCTTCTGTTAGTCTGTTAGCACCAGCCTAGGGCATTTGCCAGAGAGCTATCCTTCTTCCTTCTTTTTTGTGTGGGCGTGGATGCGCAGGAGAGTTAAAAACGGGAATTTAACAAAAAAAAACCCGGCTTTTCCTCTGTACTGTGCATGTGTCGGCCGCTGTATTCTGAAGAAGGGTGGAAGATAAGAGTCCTGCAACGGGTCGGTACGGGTTTCAGGTGCTGGTTTGCAGGTCACGGGTCGGGCTGCCGGTCGTCTGAATAGCAAGTTTAACTCCTTTTTTCTGATCATGCCCATGTCCGATGTACTTCAGATGATGTCACTTCCGGTTTACAATGACAACACTTCCTGTTTCTTGATGGTCGGCGGGTTGTGGATTGGGTTGCGGATAAGTTACTGTCGGGTTGGGTCGGGTAGCAGGTCGTGTTTAACAAATTGGTACTGTGCAAAACTCTAGTGGAAAAGGATCGCTCGCTAGTGCTCTGGGCCAGTGCAGTTTTTTGCTAAAAGGGACACTGGCCCGGGGTATCAGATAACTTGACTTACATTCGTTCATTTCCCTTATTTATTTTGTAACACTCCTTCCATTTTTGGGTCATTATGAAGGAGATAAATGCTCAACACATTTTTATTTTTCTTCTGTACCTCCAGTATTTAAGGGGCACATTTACTTAGCTCGAGTGAAGGAATAGAATAAAAAATACTTCGAATTTCGAAGTATTTTTTTGGCTACTTCGACCATCGAATTGGCTGCTTCCACCTTCAACTACGACTTCGAATAGAACGATTTGAACCAAAAATCGTTCGACCATTCGATAGTCTAAGTAATGTCTCTTCAAAAAAACTTTGGCCACCTACTTCGCAACCTAAAACCTACCGAGCATCAATGTTAGCCTATGGGGCTTTCCTAGCTTTTTTTGATCGAAGGAAAATCGTTCGATCGATGGATTAAAATCCTTCAATTCGTTCGATTAGAAGGATTTAATTGTTCGATCAAACGATTTTTCCTTCGATCGTATGAACGAAGAAAATGCGGTAAATCCTTCGACTTCGATATTCGAAGTCGAAGGATTTTACTTCGACGGTCGAATATCGAGGGTTTATTAACCCTCGATATTCGACCCTAAGTAATTGTGCCCCCACGTGTTAACATTCATAAAAATGGTGGTATGCCTCTGCTGTCCCAACCACTGGATAAACTATATCTTGCAATTACTTCTTTTGCACAATACTGTTGTGTTTCTTGGAGGTAACTCTTGGGACAGACGTAAAGGTATTTCTGGTTAGACCTTGGCTCGACATAAAGATAAATCAACAATAAAAATATTTTGCACACTTTATAAAAGTAGCAAAGGCATGTCAATTTGCAGAGAAACACACCTAAATAAACTGGCCGGGTAGTAATTTTGCTGAAATGTTTGTAAAGCCATTACTGTATATTAATGATTAACCCTCAGCTAAGGCATAGGGTATTAGTCTGGTGGTATTTTCCCATTCACTTACTTGTGATCTCCAGGCTTTGCTGAAACTGACACACTTTGACTTAACGGAACAGTAACACTATACAAATTAAAGTGTTTTAAAGGAATGACAATATAATTTACTGTTGTGCTACATTGGTAAGACTGGTGTGTTTTCTTCATAAACACAAACTATAGTTTATATAAACAAGCTCCTGTGTAGCCAAGGGGGCAGCCATTCAAGAAAAGGATATTCAGTAGATAACAGATACGTTCTGAAGAATCACATTGTATACTATAGAGCTTATCTGTTATCTGTAACAGCTTGTTTATATAAACTATATTTGTGTTTTTAAAGCAAACACACCAGTTTTACCAACACAGGGCAGCAGTAAATTATATTTTCATTACTTTAAGACACTTTAATTTTTTTGCTGTTACTGTTCCTTTAACTCTGCAAAGAAAAGAGCGTTGCATGTTTATTGCCTCTGTATTATACACCAGCAAGGTTATGTGCCCTGTAATAAAAAATAAAAAGCGGCAATATATTCTGCGGTATGGCCCAAGTGATAAAAGTTTCATATTCCTTTATTCCTATAACTTTATGTGCTTGCCTATGAAGAGTGTTTGTTGGATATCCCTTGTCCACAATGGGTAAAAATAAAAACAGGTCTGTCCTAGGATTCTAGGTAGGAGCATATAGATAGATCAAGTATGTTTCCAGCACATAAGGAACAATGTTACTTATTTGCAGAACCCCCCACTCCCTCTTCTCTGTGCAATCATTTGTTTTTAATAAATGTGTCTTTCCTCCGAGTCCTTTTTTTTTCTTTTTACCTTCAGGGCACTGTCAGAAATTTGAAATCACTTAAAACAAGTTTTCATTGAACCGGGTTGGTCGATCTGACCGTGCGCCTTTGAGAGAGATGGTGCTGGTTATCTCAAGCTCTGGCTTTGGTTTATTCCATAAGTTTGCCACGGAGCTGTCAGGGCCCTGGGGAAAAAGGATATCAGGCTGGAATGCAGAGAGTGGCTCGCAGATGGGCGCAAACTTAATCAGTGCAAGAGACAAGATCTAGCAAACCCTGATCGACCTGCAGTTTCACCTGTGGGCCATTGCTAGCAGGTCATATGCTTAACCCTCTCACTGGCAGTCCAATTTCACACTTCATTAGCGTTAACTGGCAGTTGTTTTTTTTTTTTTTTTAAAGGGAGTTATCGAGAAAATGGAATGAAAGTCTGAAATAATCCCCCTCTCAGCAATCTGTCTCTCTCTTCATGCAGAAGTCAGATTTTGATTGACCGTTAGAACAGATACATTGGTGTAGGCTCCCTTTGCCGAGGGAATTAGAGATAATCATGGTAACTGCTTTTGAAAAACCAGACTCTGACCCAAAGCTGCATGTAGAGAGAGAGAGATTGCAAAGGAAATGAAGACTACTGTGTCAGAAATACTCAAATATATAGTTTTTTTTTTTTAAATGTTTAAACAATTTAATTACATTCAGGAGATTTTTTTTTTATATTCTATGTCAGCAAGCTTGTATTCAATTTTTCAAACATTTTGTACTCATTTTAGGAACATTTGCCGGGAGAAGCTTTTAATTTTCCTAGGAATTCTATATTTATTTTTTGTTTGTTTAATTCCACTTATAACCCCAGATTCCTAAAGAAATGAATCCTTTTAATTGAGCTATTAATTCAGGGGTGTCCAAACTTTTTACAACGGGGGCCAGATTTGGTGAGATGAAAATGTGTGGGGGCCGACCAATCAGCCTGACATTGTTTGATTCGAACCATTAACCCTTTCCCTGCCAGCCGTTTTGTCCTAGATGCGAACATCTACTGCCAAGCAGTTTTTAGATATTTTGCACTCTTTCACTTTAAGGGCCTTTCCTGGGGTGGTCTTTTAGTTAACCCAGGAAAACAATATATTGTTTTTTTCAGGACAACCTGAACTTTCACAATATGCAAGAATTTTGGTGTAATTCTACTTCTCTAAAAAAATATTGGATTCTAAGTGTCAAATAAAATGAAAAAAATCATGTTGCACGAAGAACAATCACATATATCAGAAACATCATTCATTTTATGTACGAGAACACAGCTGATTTAGAAAGGTCTATGTCTCCTGAACGCGACAATACCAAATATATATAGTTTTATGGAGATTTCTCACTTGTATAGCTCAAAATCTACAAGCAGTACACAACCAAATTTCCAAAGCAACACTCCCCAAACGGCATACTTTTGATTTCAAGGCCAAACATTCCACTAACAGTAGGTTTACCCAAGAAAACTACCCATTACTAGAAAGAACAGATTCTGGTGAATCAAAAATGGGTAGAAATATCTTTGTACTCCAAACCACCAAGTTGCAATTGTTTCCTAAAGTTATAGTGTTTTATAGAAATTGGTGAATTTTTTGAAAAATGACCTCAAAGCTTCCACTCTACAGCAACATATCTCCCACACATCATTAGGTATCAATGTAAAACACCCCAAATATAAAATCCTGGGTCCACTGAACAGTTTGATGCCCAATATGAATAGATGTACCCAAGCACGTGGCATAGGAGGCCCCAAAAGGAAGACCCCCCCGTTTGTTCTGTAATTTCAGATACTGCAAAATCAACACATTTACATCGTTTTGGGGGGCGGCAAAGGTAGAAAACAGTACGTTCACCCCAGAAAACCATATATTTTCGGAAAGTACACATTCCCCTGAATCTAAATTGGGTATGCATGTCTTTGTACTCCAAAGTACCAAGCCGCAAATCATTCCTAAATTTGGTGATTTAGGTGACATTTCCAAAAATCACCTCAAAATATCTACTCTGCAGCATCGTATTACCCACATACTTTTAGGTATCAAGACAAATCACCCCAAATATGAAAGCCTAGGGTCCTCTGAACAGTTTGATGCCCAATATGTATAGGTGTACCCAAGCATGTGGCATATAGGGGTCCTAAAAGGAAGACCCCCATATAGTCTGACATTTCAGGTACTGCAAAATCAACACATTTACATTGTTTTGGGGGGCAAAAGTAGAAAACAGTAAGTTCACCCCAGAAAACCATATATTTTCGGAAAGTACACATTCCCACGAATTCAAATTGGGTATGCATGTCTTTCTACGCCAAAGTACCAAGCCGCAAATCATTCCTAAATTTGGTGATTTTGGTGACATTTCCAAAAATCACCTCAAAATATCTACCCTGCAGCATCGTATTACCCACATACTTTTAGGTATCAAGAGAAATCACCCCAAATATGAAAGCCTAGGGTCCTCTGAACAGTTTGATGCCCAATATGTATAGGTGTACCCAAGCACGTGGCATACAGGGGCCCCAAAAGGAAGACCCCCATATAGTCTGTCATTTCAGGTACTGCAAAATCAACACATTTACATCGTTAGGGGGGGGGGCAAAAGTAGAAAACAGTAAGTTCACCCCAGAAAACCATATATTTTCGGAAAGTACACATTCCAACGAATCCAAATTGGGTATGCATGTCTTTCTACGCCAAAGTACCAAGCCGCAAACCATTCCTAAATTTGGTGCTTTAGGTGACATTTCCAAAAATCAGCCCAAAATATCTACCCTGCAGCATCGTATTACCCACATACTTTTAGGTATCAAGACAAATCACCCCAAATATGAAAGCCTAGGGTCCTCTGAACAGTTTGATGCCCGATATGTATAGGTGTACCCAAGCACGTGGCATACAGGGGCCCCAAAAGGAAGACCCCCATATAGTCTGTCATTTCAGGTACTGCAAAATCAACACATTTACATCGATTTGGCGGGGGCAAAAGTAGAAAACAGTAAGTTCACCCCAGAAAACCATATATTTTCGGAAAGTACACATTCCAACGAATCCAAATTGGGTATGCATGTCTTTCTACGCCAAAGTACCAAGCCGCAAATCATTCCTAAATTTGGTGATTTAGGTGACATTTCCAAAAATCACCTCAAAATATCTACCCTGCAGCATCGTATTACACACATACTTTTAGGTATCAAGACAAATCACCCCAAATATGAAAGCCTAGGGTCCTCTGAACAGTTTGATGCCCAATATGTATAGGTGTACCCAAGCATGTGGCATATAGGGGCCCTAAAATGAAGACCCCCATATAGTCTGTCATTTCAGGTACTGCAAAATCAACACATTTACATCGATTTGGGGGGGGCAAAAGTAGAAAACAGTAAGTTCACCCCAGAAAACCATATATTTTCGGAAAGTACACATTCCAACGAATCCAAATTGGGTATGCATGTCTTTCTACGCCAAAGTACCAAGCCGCAAATCATTCCTAAATTTGGTGATTTAGGTGACATTTCCAAAAATCACCTCAAAATATCTACCCTGCAGCATCGTATTACACACATACTTTTAGGTATCAAGACAAATCACCCCAAATATGAAAGCCTAGGGTCCTCTGAACAGTTTGATGCCCAATATGTATAGGTGTACCCAAGCATGTGGCATATAGGGGCCCTAAAATGAAGACCCCCATATAGTCTGTCATTTCAGGTACTGCAAAATCAACACATTTACATCGATTTGGGGGGGGCAAAAGTAGAAAACAGTAAGTTCACCCCAGAAAACCATATATTTTCGGAAAGTACACATTCCAACGAATCCAAATTGGGTATGCATGTCTTTCTACGCCAAAGTACCAAGCCGCAAACCATTCCTAAATTTGGTGCTTTAGGTGACATTTCCAAAAATCACCTCAAAATATCTACCCTGCAGCATCGTATTACCCACATACTTTTAGGTATCAAGACAAATCACCCCAAATATGAAAGCCTAGGGTCCTCTGAACAGTTTGATGCCCGATATGTATAGGTGTACCCAAGCACGTGGCATACAGGGGCCCCAAAAGGAAGACCCCCATATAGTCTGTCATTTCAGGTACTGCAAAATCAACACATTTACATCGATTTGGGGGGGGCAAAAGTAGAAAACAGTAAGTTCACCCCAGAAAACCATATATTTTCGGAAAGTACACATTCCAACGAATCCAAATTGGGTATGCATGTCTTTCTACGCCAAAGTACCAAGCCGCAAATCATTCCTAAATTTGGTGATTTAGGTGACATTTCCAAAAATCACCTCAAAATATCTACCCTGCAGCATCGTATTACACACATACTTTTAGGTATCAAGACAAATCACCCCAAATATGAAAGCCTAGGGTCCTCTGAACAGTTTGATGCCCAATATGTATAGGTGTACCCAAGCATGTGGCATATAGGGGCCCTAAAATGAAGACCCCCATATAGTCTGTCATTTCAGGTACTGCAAAATCAACACATTTACATCGATTTGGGGGGGGCAAAAGTAGAAAACAGTAAGTTCACCCCAGAAAACCATATATTTTCGGAAAGTACACATTCCAACGAATCCAAATTGGGTATGCATGTCTTTCTACGCCAAAGTACCAAGCCGCAAATCATTCCTAAATTTGGTGATTTAGGTGACATTTCCAAAAATCACCTCAAAATATCTACTCTGCAGCATCGTATTACCCACATACTTTTAGGTATCAAGAGAAATCATCCCAAATATGAAAGCCTAGGGTCCTCTGAACAGTTTGATGCCCAATATGTATAGGTGTACCCAAGCACGTGGCATATAGGGGCCCTAAAAGGAAGACCCCCCCTTGTATGTTCTGTCATTTCAGGTACTGCAAAATCAACACATTTACATCGTTTTGGGGGGGGCAAAGGTAGCAAAAAGTAAGTTCACCCCAGAAAACCATATATTTTCGGAAAGTACACATTCCCACGAATCTAAATTGGGTATGCATGTCTTTCTACTACAAAGTACCAAGCCGCAAACCATTCCTAAATTTGGTGATTTTGGGGACATTTCCAAAAATGACTTCAAAATTTCGACCCTGCAGCATCGTATTACCCACATACTTTTAGGTATCAAGACAAATCACCCCAAATATGAAAGCCTGGGGTCCTCTGAACAGTTTGATGCCCAATATGTATAGGTGTACCCAAGCACGTGGCGTATAGGGGCCCCAAAACGAAGACCCCCATATGGTCTGTCATTTCAGGTACTGCAAAATCAACACATTTACATTGTTTTGAGGGGGGCAAATGTAGAAAAAAGTAAGTTCACCCCAGAAAACCATATATTTTCGGAAAGTACACATTCCCACGGATCTAAATTGGGTATGCATGTCTTTGTACTCCAAAGTACCAAGCCGCAAACCATTCCTAAATTTGGTGATTTTGGGGACATTTCCAAAAATGACTTCAAAATTTCGACCCTGCAGCATTGTATTACCCACATACTTTTAGGTATCAAGACAAATCACCCCAAATATGAAAGCCTGGGGTCCTCTGAACAGTTTGATGCCCAATATGTATAGGTGTACCCAAGCACGTGGCGTATAGGGGCCCCAAAACAAAGACCCCCATATGGTCTGTCATTTCAGGTACTGCAAAATCAACACATTTACATTGTTTTGGGGGGGGCAAAGGTAGAAAAAAGTGCGTTCACCCCATAAAACCATATATTTTTGGAAAGTACACATTCCTGCGAATCCAAATTGGGTATGCATGTCTTTGTACTCCAAAGTACCAAGTCGCAAGCCTTTCCTAAATTTGGCGATAAAAGCAACTGTTTTTACATTTCTGAAAATCGCCTAAAAATATTGCAATTGGCCGCATTTATCTCACCCAATTTCTTACATACAATTGTAAAACACCATAAATATTGATGCCAAGGGTCTACTGAACAGTTTGATGCCCAATATGCATAGATATACCAAGGCAGCTGGCATGTGCGGACCCCAAATAAAAATAGTGAATATGAGTTTTCTCCGCTGCGATTCGCCTTCTGTGAACATAGACCCTTGACTTCATATTATTTGCCTCAAGACCCTCCTAACAGCAATGACCCCCCAAAACCATACATTTTTGGAAAGTACACATTCTGCCGATTCCAACAAAGATAACGACGTCTTTCTACACGAAACTACCAAACTGCAAAGCTTTTCTAAACATATAGGTTTTTACAACATTTCTGAAAATCGCCTAAAAATGTTGCAGTTTGCCGCATTTATCGGACACAATGTTTTACGTACAAAGAAAAATCTCTCTAAATATGGACGTCAGAGGTCTAATAAATAGTTTGATGCCCAATATGTATAGATTTACCAAAGTATGTGTTGTGTATGGACCCCAAATGAAAAACGTAACTATGAATTTTCACGCTAGCCAACTAAGCTGCAGAAAAGAGAACCCTAACTGTACGTTATGTGCCGTAAGACCCCCAAACTGTAAAAAGACCCCCAGAAACCCATATATTTTTGGAAAGCACATATTTTGGCGGATCAAACTAAGTAAAATCTATCTTTCTATACCAAAGCACCAAACAGCAAAACGATACTAAAGATACATAGGGAACAATAATGCAGGGATAAAATTGCAATAAAACCACAAAAATAGCGTAAATCAATGAAATAACAAAATAATTGTTCTGACAGCGTAATTAGTGGCCGAAATCGATTATCCAATAGTCACGCTGCCAAAATAACACGTTTTTAGGCAAAAAAAACAAAAGATAACAGTATAATGAATTCGTAAAAAAAAAAAAAAACACCTGTTTGTGTATACATATTTGTGCACTAATAAAAGTTATCTGAGTGTGCAAATACATGTAAATAAGTGTAAATAAGTGTAAATAACTGTACAAAAGGGACCAAGTGTGCTAAAATTAAAAAAAAAAAATTTAAAAAAATTCCAATCTTTACTAAAATGCATAAATGTACTGTAAGTATGTGTAGGTGCAGGTAAGTGTGTAAAAAAAACGTGCACTTACCGTTTTTGGAGCAGGAGAATCGCTGTCTTCTTTGGAGGAGTCCTGGCAGCGTGTCTGCAGAGTTGCTGCGCAGCAGGAAGTGCGTGGGCGGCTCTGCAGGCAGGAAGAAGGTGAGTGTAGTAGCAGACGCTCCATGCGATGCGTCTGCTACTTTGAAGTCGGATCTGCGACAATCGAGTCGCAGATCCGACTTGACAGCCCCCCAGCCTCGTTGCCTAGGGGGCTGTCTTCTCTCCCCACTCTCTGCGGAGGCGGCAAAAGCCGCCGAAGCAGAGAGAGCGCTCAGCTGCCAAAGAACGTACAATGTACGTTCTTGGCAGCCTGAGCATTTGCCTGCCAGCACGTACGCCGTACGTGCTTGGCAGGCAAAGGGTTAAGTATATATTCATGAAGCTGCTGGATCCAGGCAAAATTAAATGTGAAGCCATTATGGTATGTTAGTGCCCTACTGCACTGATCTTCTTCTGTCCCCATAGACAGCCCTTACCCACCCCCACATCCAGCCTCTGTAGTCTATAATAACTTTTATTTCAATTGTTTATTCTTTCTCAGTTAGACACTCACCTGTAACTCCCCCTCCCTCTCAGAAACAGGCATGAAAAAAAAGCTTAAAACTCTGTCTCCTCCTTTGCACACAAGCACTCCCTCTGGAGCTCCCCCTCCCTGCCAGAAACTAAAGGTGGACTCCAACTGTAACTTACTTCCCTCCTGCCACATGTGATCGCTGATAAGCAGGATCAAGCTGCAGCACATTCAACACTCGCGTCTCTCAGTGATCCCATAGAAATGAATGTGCGGCAGCAGGAAATGTAAGTCACAGTCGGAGTCCACCTTTAGTTTCTGGCAGGGAGGGGGGAGCTGGCAGCTGGTATGTAACGGAGACCGTAGTTGTAAAACTATTGAAGGGGGAGTTGAGCCAGAGGATAGAACGGGTTTTTTTTTAGCAGTGTAGCTTTTTTTCATGCCTGGTTTCTGGGAGGGAGGGGGAGTGACAGAATGTTTAAAAAATCACTGCGACGTGCTGCTGTGACTTCGGCTCCTCTTCTGCTTTTTGCTGCGGGCCAATTAAAATTGGATCGCGGGCCGCATTTGGCCCGCGGGCCGTAGTTTGGACACCCCTGTATTAATTATATATTAAAATATGGACACACTTCTGAAATACATTTTATAAATGTGAAAATATAATATTTATTGTAGATTAATTAAAAAAAGAAACAATATCTCAATTGGCCCTACACGTTTTGTGCCCCCTAGGGCACTTAATATTGGGATATCTTTACCTCCCAGGAAATAGTTATTTATATTAGAAATGACCAATAGGAAACAAGATACAAAACATGTTTTCTGAGATTATACCTCTTTAAGAGACATTAAGCGATTGTGTCCCTTTAAAGAGACATTCCCCTTTTTTGCTTTGAATTTCAATATTTTTGTATCTTGATTCCTATTGGTCATGTCTCCTATAAATACCTGCTTCCTTGGGCCTTTGGCGGCCCTTGTGGAATCTTGTCTTTGTCGACACCAATTTAGCAGAAGTAAATACATCTTGATTGGGGGCATTAGGAGCAGTGTGAGTGTGTGCATTTCTCTGGTTTCCTCTTTTTAATTTGTGTAATTCTGACTTTCATTTGATTCCTCACAACATCTAGGGGGTTATTTATCAAAGGTCGAATTTTAGAGTAATGTGAATTTTTTTAAAACTCGAATAAATTAGATTTTATTCACAATTCGAAATATGAAAATTCAATCAAATCGAATTCAAATCCAGTTTGAATTTTGGTCGTCATGTTTTTTTGACGCACGTCATTTCATTTTTTTCTACCATTGGAGTCTATGGGGCGTAATTTCCGAAGCAAAACTTTGCAAAAATTTGGCTTATCACTACTATTAACATCTTTTAATAGTTCAAGGGACCTCTGCCATAGACTTCTACATGAACTCGGCAGGTTTTAGGTGGAGAGTAATCGAATTAGAGCTGCTTTCTGGGTCAAGGTGTGATAAATCTCACATTACAATTCAAATTCAAATTGGTGTTTGAAATTAAAATTTGACCAGAAATTTTTTTTTTTAAAAGTCAGAATTTGCCATTCAGCCTTAGTAAATCTGTAATCTTTAAATCATTGTAGCTTCATTGTACTAAACTGTCTGCTGCTCTAAGGCGCTCACTCACTTAGTCATGAGCCCATGACTAAGTGCCCTTAGGGGTGCGAAACGGGTAGGGTAGATGGAGATGCTGATATACTTTTAACTTTTCTACAAATAAAATTATTTTTTAACTGAATTCCTGTGGTCCTGTGGATCGGTTTGAGTGCCGGTCAGCTCTGCTTCAATATTCGTTGCTGTACCGCTCCCTAAAGCTGGGGGTCTGGGGCTGGTGCACCCGGACCATTTTCACTGTCCGGTGAGTCACTTTATATATAATTCTGGAGCACCTTGTTTTCTTCAAACTATTTAGCTCATATAATGCAGGCACTGAGCTGAGATTGCTGGCTGAACAAGGGTATAAAAATGTAATAAAATAAAAATGTATTAAACCCACCATTTTTTTCCAGGACTGTTATCCAGCACATTCCTTATATAAACAATTAGCCATAGTGAATGCCACATTAAAGTTATATTCATTCCTCTAATATCAATCATAAAATGTCCAGCGTCCTTGCTGCAAGGCTCTCTTTCCCTCAGATTGGCTTAAATGTAGATGCTTTGGCTTCTAACTTATTTTCACTTTTTCATTTGTAAAGGTCTCCAGGAATTCGATGCCCTTAAAGATAACGAAGTAATAGAATTCCGCTGCAAGATGAGGAGTATCAGCGAGGGGAAGATCCAATCCCTGCTTGGCCTTACATGGGTGGAGTGGCTAAAGCGTACATTCCCCCCAGAACTAGAGCCCTCTGTACAGGATAACATCCAAGGCAAGCTCTATGGTGGCAACATTGTAGTGGCCATTCATTTTGAGAACTGCCAGGTAATACTTTTTTCATACTTATCTGTCAAAGTGTGAAATCCACGGGAAAGTTTGTCTAAATAGAGCGAAATGTCAAAATGTAGTTGTCTTGATGGTATATGTAGAAGGCTAGGTTAACACAGGGCAAAATCTAAACTGAAATACGCAGGCCCATTTCAGCTCCTACCACGAGTAATAGCCTCTTTCTTCTTTCGCATCCAACCATTGTGTCAACTCAGGTGTGAACACACTCAGCGGATTTGGGAGCAAAATGCAAAGTCTTGCATTTCTTCGCCAAATTCGAGGGAGTGTGTTTGCACGGAGCCAACACAATGGTTATGTATGTAAACAGAAGAGGGGAGGCTTCTGCCTGCTGTAGGACTGAAATCAGTAAATTTCAGCAGGCTGATTTCGCCCCCGTCTCGCCCTCGCCTAAAGGAATATTTTTTTTGCTACTTCTTAACTTACATCATAGACAAGTGACTATAATTGATTATAATGCTTGTGCTGCAAGTATAAACAAACATCAACAATACTATATTGAATTTAAGTACAGAAACCATTGTTTTGTAGATCTTTTATCTTTTATGCAGTGTTGTCCCTACAGCCCTACTGGAACTTGAAGAGCAACCCTTATGGTTGCATTGTAGCTGAAGGTGGCCATACACCTAAAGACCTGCTTGTTTTCCGGTGTCACTTATTTTCCTGCATATAGGCCCTCTCATACAACCTGTTTAGTAGATATCTGTCCCAAAACCAACTATGCATTCATTAGACCAGCACTTCTGAATACATAGTTGGCCACAAAGGCATTAAGGATTGGTTTGCATGTCTATGCCCATAATTCCTTAAGTAAAAGTTAAAACCTCCTTAGTCCTTCTCATCCTAACCAGGGTTAGCATCATGTGTATCATGGAGTGATTGTTCCTTGATATTGTGGTGCATCTCCATTTATACCTATGTAACTAAAGCACCCTTTTTACTCCTCAGGATGTATTCAGTTTTCAAGTCTCTCCGAATATGGCCCCTGTCAAAATAAATGAACTTGCTATTCGAAAGCGACTGACTATCCATGGCAGAGAAACGCAAGAGGCAGATCCTGAAGATTATGTGCTGCAGGTCAGCGGAAGGCTGGAATATGTTTTCGGGGACCACCCTTTAATTCAGTTCCAGGTTAGTATTAATACAAGGATTATTTGAATGGGTATTTTATGTTTGTGCTGTTTTGGAACATCGGGAGATTTTTTACTTTCCTCTTAAAGGAAAACTATACCCCCAAAATGAACACTTAAGCAACATATCATATTAAGTGGCATATTAAAGAATCTTACCAAACTGGAATATATATTGATGGTCTCTGTGCTGTCTCAGAGATCACCTGACCAGAAATACTACAACTCTAACTGTAACAGGAGGAAGTGTGGAAGCAAAAGACACAACTCTGTCTGTTAATTGGCTCATGTGACCTAACATGTATGGTTTGTTGGTATGTTTGTGAATACAGTGAATCCTACGATCCCAGGAGGCGGCCCTTATTTTTTAAAATGGCAATTTTCTATTTATGATTACCCAATGGCACATACTACTAGAAAAGTATATTATTATTAAAATGGTTTATTTACATGAAGCAGGATTTTACATATGAGCTGTTTTATGCAATATCTTTTTATAGAGACCTACATTGTTTGGGGGGTATAGTTTTCCTTTAATATGTAAAGGGGTTATTCAGTAAAAGGTGCAAAATTTGCTACAGGTCCTAATCATCATCATTCATTTATATAGCTCCGACAAGATACGCAGTGCTTTCACTTATAACAATTAATCCGCAAATAGCATTGCTGGTTGCCTGTTTAAAAGCAGACATCTTTGGTTGCACTCGGGCAAACACTGTGCTTTTCATTACATATGATGGTATCTGTTCTACGTATTGTATTACTATGTCATTAAAGGAATAGTTCACCAAAAAAATGAAAGTGTTTAAAGGAATGACTATAGAATGTCCTGTTGCCCTGCACTGGTAAAACTGGTGTGTTTGCTTCATAAGCTCTGCTATAGTTTATATAAACAAGCTGCTGTGTAGCCACGGGGGCAGCCATTCAAGCACAGGATACCCCAGCATAGATGATAAAACCTATAACTGCCCCTAATCCTTTACTATATAAGTACAGAGTAAGCTCAGCGGAGCTCATGGGCGCCATCTTCCGGCTCTTCGGTATTCATCGGTCCTCTTCCCTTTGGCAATTTCTGTCACTTATGGCGCATGCACAGTTGCCATGAATAGGAAGACTGCTCCAGCTGCACATGCGTCCATACGTTGCTCACTTCCTGAAGAAATCCGAAAAACCAGAAGATGTCGCCCATGAGCTCTGCTGCGCTTACTCTGCACCTATAGATGAGTAAAGGATATGGGGCACTTATAGGTGTTATCACCTATGGGGAGGGGGGACTATTTAGGGAACTGGGTAGGGGATTTTATTAATGGGGGTTGATTTCTCCTTTAATTATGTGGCACCATGGTCAGTATTAGATTATTTTGTGCAAATATTACATTAGGAGTCCCTCTACAAACAAAACCAGCGTATGTTTAAAAAAAAAGTTAAATATCAACCTTTTTGGTTTATAGACAAAGTCTGATATTTTTGTAACACTGGTTCCTCGCTTCATATGCTGACCTTTTTGACCTCATTCTAAAGCGATGCCTGTGTAAAATGCTAAAAATATGTGAATATAGCAGCTTCTGATTCCTACTTAACATTATCTCTGACTCCTAGTACATCAGAAACTGTGTGATGAACAAGACTCTGCCACATCTAACATTGGTTGAGTGTTGCAACATCAAAAAGTTGTTTGACCAAGAGATGAGTGAGATTGAACATGCTGTGAGAAGGAAGTCATCCATGCACCCAGCTCTTCCAATGCCCTTGCCCCCAAAGAAACGTGGTGCATCAGTGAGTACCACCTTAATGCATTCAGTCTACGATTGCCATGTGACATATACTGCATGTATGTACATTTTTATTTAAATAGAGGAAGTGGAATAAACATTTCAATGAATGTAAATATATATGCACAGTAAAAAAAAAACATGCACTGCCACACATATGTTAATGACACAGGACAGATCTAATTGGGTGGATCACATACAGACACATATAGGAGGGAAGTATGTATTGTTATTTACAATTGATGCACGTATGAAGTTAGACTTCAATTTGTTCAAGGTTTCACAGCAAAGCTTCAGTGTCACTGCTTTAATAATGGAGATGAAAACAACCAAGTGTCTTCTATTTACAACTTTGAATGGCAGCAGTCTCATATGTTCTTATGTTGTTTAATTCTCCACCCTAAAATATGGCATGTAGTCCTTAGAAGCAAAATATATTTCTTTAAATTCTGTAGCGATTTAAATATCTGATCATCTTTTGCACTATAGCCAACTGGTTATTTGATTTGATTTCTTGCAGATGAAGACTGTGAATATGCGGGATATTGTGTGGAATATTGTTCAGCCATACAAGATCGTTCTATCCAGAGGGAGTAGGCTGAACACAGAGGACAATGTAAGAAATAATATTACTGTTTAGAATAGTAACATAGCAGTCTCTGTGTTAATGATTCATCAATATGTACACACAGCAGATGGTCTTATGACCGTTTGTCTGATATACAACAATATCTCTGCATGTATGGCCAGTGTAAGGATCACACTCCAGGATCATATTCCTATTAGGTTATTGCACCCTTGATGGGGCAGGCAACAGACTTCATAAAACACCTGGCACAAACAGCTGCATGCTAGAATGTGATAAATGCTGTGGCTTTTGTACCATATACCATTGTATGTAGAGAGCGATATTCTGAGACATTGTGCAATTGGTTTTCAGTTTTTTATTATTTGTGTTTTTTGAATTATTTTGCTTTTTATTCATCAACTCTCTAGTTTGCAATTCCAATAATCTAGTTGCTAGGGTCCAAATTACCCTAGCAACCATGCATTGCTTTCAATAAGAGACTGGAAAATGAATAGGAGAGGCCTGAATAGAAAGATGAGTAATAAAAAGTAGTGATAACAATAAATCTGTAGCCTTACAGAACATTTGATCTGAAAGCCGGTGTCAGTAGAAGATGGCAAATAATGGAAAAACTATAGAAAAATAATCAAGACAATTGAAAAGTTGCTTAGAACTGGACATTCTTTGACATATTAAACGTTAGCTTAAAGATGAACCACCCCTTTAAGCTATGGTTAACGGAGAACCAAACCCTTTGTATTAAAATCCCCTACCCTACATAGACCCCCTCCCTGCTCCTTCCTAGCCTAGGTGTTACCCTCGGTAAATGCCCCTAACTCGTTACTTACCCCTCGTTGCAGATTCAGCACATCGGAGTTCACAGGCGCCACCTTCTTCTCTTCGGTAATCTTCGGGTCTTCTTCTTCTTGCATGCGCAGTTGTTAAAAGAACGGCAGACTGCTTCAACTGCGTATGTGCCGATACGGCGCTTACTTCACGAAGATTACTGAAGAGAAGAAGATGGTGCACGTGAACTCCGATGCACTGAATCTGCATTGAGGGTAACACCTAGGCTGGGGGGAGCAGGGAGGGGGTCTATGTAGGCTAAGGGGGTAGGGGATTTTAATATAAAGGGTTGGTTCTCCTTTAACCAAATGGCAGCAAGATCCCTTATTCAGATAATCTCAGGCCATAAGCATTCTAAGTAACACATCCCATATGTGTATCTGGAAATTAACTTTTTATTAATTGGTTTGCTTAAATTAGTCCAAGGAATACAATGCAAGATTTCTATGTCTGCATACTGTTACATTCCCCAGTTTACTCTTGATGTTTTTGAATAGGTTTTGGTGCGAGCTGGCCTGTTCCATGGCACCGAGCTACTGTGTAAGCCCACAATGAGTTCGGAAGTGCAAGGAAAGAATGATCATGTTTGGAACGAGATACTGGAATTTGATATCAATGTGTGTGATCTTCCACGAATGGCGCGTCTCTGTTTTGCAATATACGCTGTTCTGGACAAGCCTAGGAACAAGAACAAAACGAAACCTTCCAATCCCAAATATCAGACGATCAAGAAGTCTGGCAAAATGGTAAGATTATTATTTTATGATTTTGCACATCTTTAACAAACCCAATTTAGGGCTTGTGTATATACATATGTGTGCGTGTGTGTTTTATGTGCTTGTTTATTTCTTTCATTTTGTTTTCTGTTTCATTTCTCATGCCCTGTGACACTGCTAACATATCTATTTACTCTGTAACAAGCTTAGTTATTGTGAAGTTCTGCATTCTTTCTCCTAGCACTTCCCTGTGGCCTGGGTGAACACCATGGTGTTTGACTACAAAGGGCAGCTGAGGTCTGGGGACAATGTATTGCACTGTTGGTCATCATTCCCTGGTAAGCATCATTTAACATAATCAAATTTTGACACTAGTGTTTTTTTCTTATAATCTTGGAGAACCACCTAACAAGCCATGAAGGAGCTAAATTGCTTTTTAAGATTCAAATTCCTGGTCTTTCATGTGCCCCCCAGTCTATAACCTCATGTAACCATAGGATATGAAACAAGCTTGGTATAATATTGGGGAACAAAGCATGCCAATGAAATGCTTCCTTTTATGTCATTATAAGCCCAAATAAGTAGACCAAATAAATATCTTATAAACATATCGTTAAAATGTTGTTTGCTTCACATTTCGGGATCTATTTATTGCCCTGACTTTCTAGCCGTATCATGTACCTCTACTTTTATGCAATTCCATTTTTTGGACCAAGGGCAAGTTAAAACATCTCTAAGGGATCAGTACAGTTAAGGGATGTGTTTGTGGCTAAATTTTATTTATCCTGAATGGTTGGTTCTAGGCCAGATGAGTATATCACAGGGGAATGTGTAAGAAACCTTAATGCTATGTCTGATAATGACTGTTAATTAAGGTGAAGTTATTCAGTAGCTTCCCTTATTTGTTACTGTTAACTAAATCTATGCAGGGCAAACCTTGTAAATCTTGCTATGATACCTTAAAGATTACATTTACATTTTAGTAGAGTGTAGACAGTGTTATTCTACAAATAAGTGCAGCCCTCATATCCTATTTGCAGTCTTCATGTTTTATTCGTGGTTTTGGAATTTTTCTGGAAACTCCTCTGCAGTTATGTAGTTGTTGCTGTTTTTATTCTTAAAATATACTTCTTCATTCCAGATGAACTTGAAGAAATGCTAAACCCCATGGGAACTGTGCGAACCAATCCTTACAGTGAGAATACTACAACTCTACATATAATGTTTCACGACTACTCCAAAGGACCCATTTCTTATCCACCATTTGATAAGGTGAGCTCATTTAGGTTCTGCAACTTTTCCAGAACCACTTTACTCTGTGTCTTATGGACTTCAGTCTGCACCTTTTTTTTTTTTTTTTTAACTGTTCTTGCATAGGAGACTGTGTGGAGCTGCATGTTGAAAATCCTTGACTTGGATCGTTTTTGACTGGCTTCTCCTTTATAAATGCACTCAAACATTTTGCACAATTTTTAGCTTTTAGGTCACAATTGCTAACCTAAGCAAAACTTTTGATTACCTGATTGCATGCACGAGTAGGGATGCCTTGAGTCCAGGATTTTGTTGTTAGATTTGGCCTTATCCCACCACTTTGCACTAAATCCTTTGAACTCAGTCAAACTTAATCTGACCTGTAAGGTAGTGACATGAAATTTGGATATACAAATTTAGGGATCAGATTGAGTTCTGTATTCAGTTAACTCTTTTGTGAAAGGAACAGTATTTGACCAAATCAATAATTATTGGACTTGGTGCATCCGTAACTATAAAAGAAAAGAGTACCAGCGACCTCCTAATGCTCTGTAAAACAGAACACAAATGTTACAAACTGAGGTTGGAATGAAATTTTAGAGAGTTGTAAGGTATTAAAATGAAATTGGTATACAATATTATTGGTTTGGAGAATGAACATTAGTCAGCCCAAGCATGTACTAAATCCGACGGACAGTATTCCTGTAAATATAGTGATTGACAAGTGCTTATCGCAGTGGGTGGGTCTCCGCAGGTACTGAATTGTTGCTCATACTTTGTCCAATGATGTCCTGTAAGTGAAGAGAGGTAACATTGGCAGTAGTGGTGTGAAAAGGTAGTGTAGTATATACTTAACAATCATAATAATAATAATAATATGTGTTTTACACAGATACTTGAAAAAGCTGCTGAAATTGCACGGAACAGTGACAGCCTGTCTACGTCGGTAAGTTCGCTGGGACGCGCCACAATCCATAAACTCTGCTCCACTATGTAGTGTGTATAGGGGATCAATTGTGTAGTAAGCCTACTCAAAGCTGAAACAGAAAAGCAGTTTAGTCATTTTTGACCAAACTCGCTAACCATTGTTTAATTACAGAGTCATTCCGAGCAAGCAACATCCAGATACTTGGAAAACACAAGTAGGGACCATTGTACAAATCTTTGCCTTTATTTTAGCGTGAACTGAACCGTTTAATACATGACAGTGTAGGGCAGGGATTAATTTCATATTAAATTGATTTACTAAAAATAATTCTCCGTTTAGCCTCTGCGTATATTTTATAAAAGCTTCATAAATGTGGGTGCCTATGTAAAAGGTTGATAGGCTTCGTTCTCAGATCATTGTGTAAGTGCCTGGAGGCACCAGAGCAGTGTCACAGCCAGGCAGGCTTTATTAATTGGCTATGAGTCATTGCAGCATGCCCTCAACTGAACAATTTACTACGCAGACTGAGAAACAAGATTGTGTGCCATTAGTCTAAAGCAGTGATCCCCAACCAGTAGCTCGTGAGCAACATGTTGCTCTCCAAACTCTTTGATGTTGCTCCCAGTGGTCTCAAAGCAGGTGCCTCAATGTAGGTTGACAATCCACATAGGGGCTACCAAATGGCCAATCACAGCACTTATTTGACACCCCAAGAACATTTTTCATGCTAGTGTTGGTCCCCAACTCCTTTTACTTCTAAATGTTGCTCAAAAAAGGTTGGGGATCCCTGGTCTAAAGCATCCAAACCAGCCCCCGCCAACTGGCACGGTATTCGAACGTGGGAGGCCCCTTTATAAAGGACGATTTTCAAATTCATGTTAATTTTTTTTTAACTCGAATATATTCACAATTCGACTGGGAAGTTAAGAAAACATTTGAATGTCTAATAATTGATTGAAAAGTTCCAACCTGAAAATTCTAATCGTATTCGATTTGTACGAATCAAGTTTTTGTCCAAAAAAACCCCTTTCAGGAAGGCTTTTAACATCTCCAAATGGCTCAACGGACCTCTGCCATTGACCTGTACATGGTCAAGGTGTGATAAATCTAACATTTTAATTTACATTTGAAATAGGGGATTAAAATTCAAATGTGTGAATTTTGACACTCAGAAATTCGAATTTACTGTTCAACCTTTGATAAATCTGCCCCTTAGTATTTATAGGCCTATAGTTGCTTGTCATTTTGGCCGTCTATTCCTGTCCACTTCTCTGGCACCAGCACTTACAGGTGATTCCTGCTTAAAGGAACAGTAACACCAAAAAATGTAAGTGTTTTATAGTAATGAAACTGTTACCCTGCACTGGTAAAACTGATGTGTTTGCTTTAGAAACACTACTATAGTTATAGTCGGCTTTCTGACACTTTCTTTGCTATATTTTAAATAGCTGAAAATGGCTCAGAAAGTGCCCACGTTGATGTGGTCCTAATCCGACCACTTTGAATATCCATCTTAACTTTGCTATTGCTGCAGATAATACAGTGACTGTTTGGCATTTGAGCATTACAAATTGTTGCCTCATTATGGATTCAGTAGTCAGCTGTTTGCAGCAAGTTATAGCAGGTTATTTAAGTGTTAAACATGAAATCTTAAAATAAAAGAGGAACAATGTTATGGACAGACTAATTGAAATTTATCCTTTAACCTCACCCAACAGTTTTCAGAATGACAGTTGCCTTTTAAAAAACCTTTTCACCTGCTATAAAAGCATAAAGAGCAATAATGTGTCCTGCTGCCTCTCAGGGCTTCCTCTCAAGTAGTCCTCTGTTTAATGGTACACTAGAAAGTTAATTATTAACTGCTGGCCTGGGGCCAGTTTTACTCCACAGAGGCTAGCAAGCTTTCATTGACTACAGTTTTTTTTGAGGCTTTGGTTACAGATTTGCCCTTTATAGGATACCGATATCCATGTAAAATGTGCTGTTGTGTGTAAGAGCATGGTGTAAAAGTCACAAATAATTACACGGAAGGATTCATCAGTAGGCAGAGAATTTACAGCATATTGTCCTAAATCTACTGCCCTGTCTATTTGTACTAAGCTGGGCTGATATAGCAATGTAAAATCATGAATATACTAATGGATCTGCATACATGGTCTTATACATAGATATTTCTGTCCATTTATTGCTTTGAAGCAGCCAAAGAAAGTGCAGTAAAATGAGTTACATATAAATGTACAAACTAAATCAATAGCATGCCTGTAAATGCACAAGAAGTTACACCTGTATTTAACAAGCTGACATTACAGTTGCAATCTGGTATGTTGGCAAATCTGTTCAGCAAATGTTTAACGTAGCAGCCAGCCAAAGTCCCACATATAGATTGTGTATGCCAGAGATCAACTTTTACAGGGCCGTGGCCTTGGTATAGTTTGATTCCTCTGTTAGTTCCTTGCCACCTTCAAAAAACACTTTGTCTCCAAAAATAATAGTGTGTCCTGATATGCTTGTTAGTAGCCTGCTGCTTTGCTCCACAGCTTTGTAAAAATATGCTTGTTTGGTAAGGTCAGTTTTGCCTTTGTGTTAAATTAAATTGGGCAGATCTGATTGTGTGGCCTCCAGGACTATGATCACCACATTAAAGAAACAGTAACATCAAAAAAATTAAAGTGTTTTAAAGTAATACAAGTATAATGCAGTGTTGCCCTGCACTGGTAAAACTGGTGTGTTTGCTTTAGAAATACTACTATTATTTATATAAACAAGCTGCTGTGTAGCAATTAGGTTTGCCACCTAGCCGGTATTAATGATTCTCGATTCCAATGGTATTAATAGGAAAAAACGGCAAGAATATAGGAAGGCCGGTATTTTTTTCCAGAAAACGTGGCAACCCTAGTAGCAATGGGGCAGTCATTCAAAGGCGAAAAGGCTCAGGTTACACAGTAGATAGCATAAAAGCTCTGTAGAACATAATGGTGTTATCTGTTATCCACTACTTAACCTGTGCCATATAGACTTTTTCAATTTCCACCATTGCTACACAGCAGCTTGTTTATAACTTGTTTATAACACAGCGTGTTTGTAACACATCGGTTTTACCAGTGCAGGGCAACCGTACATGATACGTTCATTGCTTTAAAACACTTTAATTTTTTGTTGTTACTGTTCCTTTAATGGGATGACTTTGTCGGTGAAATATTCTGCCTGGTTTTTGACCAGATATAGATCAACAGCTTTTATTGGCCCATGTATGGGAGTATTTAGGTATAGTGCAGTTACTCCTTGTTTTTCTCTTTATTCTATTTTCTGTTTACTTTGTTTCCCATCTCATTCCTTTCTTGGTTGTATCCTTTTACAGTCTGTATATATATATATATATATAATAAATATATATATATATATATATATATATATATATTCAACTTGTGGCAGCCGCACTCCAATCCAGAATCTTTCGATTAAATGCAGGGTCCAAAGTGTTGCATATAATCTTATTGAGAATACCTGCACCGAGGGGAGTGGGTGGCTATATTTGTCATACCTCTTGTGTGATTCAGGCCCAAAAAGTAAATATAATCCCTGGATTATACTGGCCTTCAGTGTAAGTAAAAGCTGTATTTTATCCACTGGTGAGCACTTGCCTTTCCTTTTATTCACATAACTCCACACCGTGACTTTCGAGAGTTATAAGTAGTTAGACTTCCATAGCAGCAGTCCATAGATGCAGGCAGTCCAATGGCACCTGTGCTTTAGAGTACTTTATATGCACTTGCCAAGTAGCCATATATTTTATCATACCTGAGGTGCCTTCTATGCCCCGGTATTGTGTACCTGTTGCCAAATTTTAGTCTCCCATTTATCTGATGCACAGAAAATGTGGGTCATAGTCTAAAGCAATGTGCCCTCTCTAATCAACATTTTAGATTTTGCTGATGCAAAGGAAACGGTACCCTTCCTAAAGTTATTTTAGACTTTTGCCTATAAGTGCAGGAAAAGAGATCTGTCTTCATTCCTTCTGCTTCTGTAACTTCCTGACCTAATTGAGATTGTATGTAATAGGGTAACACTGCCTCCTAGTGGTAATTCTGGGGAACAGACTTTAAATGCGAATGTGTATATATAAAATGACCAAGGCCAAACAAATTGTGTTTCTAATTCTTTTTCATTATATTGCCTAAACTCAGTTATGTATTACTTTGTTGTTGTGCCTACCGTAGCTACTCCTTAGCATCATATCCATAATATAAGGGTTGTGTCACACACTGCATTTCCTTCACTGCCAGCAGAGAATAGACTGCTCCATGCACTTTCATTCAGAAAACATATACAGTTTCTGACCAAAATCTGCATTCTACAGATCGTAGAATGCACCTTGTGTCGTACTACTTTAATTAATGGGAGTTTAATGGGATAGTAAAGCAGGGTATATCATTTGGATTTAAATATGAAACTGTTCCAACTAGATGGGAATACAGAGGGGAGGCATAATTAATTACTCCAGAATTTGTCAAGCCAAATCATTCTTCACATAAAACAAAGGTTGGGAATGAAAACATTTTATTTTAAAAATATTTCAGCTTTATTTTCATATCTTCACTTACATTTCCTTTGTAACCCAAAGGCTGTTTTCAGATATCAGCATGATTTTTTTTTTTCTAGGGGCGAGGTGGGAAAAAGTTTAATATTGAGCTCAAGGAGATCATGGAACGGGACCCTCTGTGCCAGTTATGTGAGAATGAGAAGGATCTGATCTGGACCTTGCGGTACGACTGTAGAGAGAATTTTCCCGGGTCACTCCCCAAGCTTCTCTTGTCTGTCAAGTGGAACAAGCTGGAAGATGTGGCACAGGTAAGTGAGAGCTCAGTTATAGGAGTTGAAGGGGTTATTGCTTTTACTGCTTTCGACAAAATAACAGTCCCTTTATATTCTTGCAGTGAGGAATGTATTTTCTGATCTAGTGCTTAAAGGAACAGTTAAAAAAAATGTTTTGAATATAGTTAGTTAGCCAAAAATGTAATGTATAAAGACTGGAGTGACTGGATGTCTAACATAATAGCCAGAACACCACTTCCTGCTTTTCAGCTCTCTTACTCTGAGTTATTCAATGACTTTAAGGGGGGCCACATTGGACATAACTGTTCAGTGAGTTTGCAATTGATCCTCAGTATTCAACTCAGATTCAAAAGCAACAGTTATGGCCCATCCCCCCCCCACAAATCACTGATTGGTTACTGCTTGGTAACCAATCAGTGGAAGAGAGCTGAAAAGCAGGAAGTAGTGTTCTGGCTATTATGTTAGACATCCAGTCACTCCAGCCTTTATACATTACATTTTTATCTAACTAACTATATTGGAAACATTTTTTATTTTGCACAGCCTATGTTTTTACTTTTATACTGAACAATTTCTTTAAGCTAAAGTACCACCAAGTAGTTCAGAACTTCATACAGAGGGATTTTATTGATGATGTTACCTATCATTTACCACTGTAACCATTGTATAAACCAGGAATGTCCCACCTGTGGCCCTCCATGCAGGTTTGACACCCAGGGAATAAATAAAGGCTTACTACAAAACACATGGAAATATAGAGCCGCATGTTTATTCACACAGAGACAATCCTGAGTGTCGTCTCTCTTAACTGAATTATCAGTGAGATCCCTGGCTAGAATGTTAAGCACCTAGTAGTAATAACTAAGAACTAAGAACTATCTGTTTTAAATATGTCTGATTTGAAACTAAGCCGAGGCTCGGGTGAGCAAGACTTCTAATCCTCCATTGTTATTTCCAAACCCTGATTTGCTCAAAGCCTCCTGTTTCTAAACAAAACAGTCGTGTAAAGTGTTGCACGACTTTCTGGCACTACAAATACATTAATGATAGTAATAATGATGATGAAGTGAGTAAATTACGGTTACTAAAGATGTCCATGAGAATAAAATGGTGCAGCTGGGTCGGCTGTGAAAGGGTTTCCTGTCTGTACTCGCAGATTGCAGGTGGTGTCGGTGCAGAGCTGTTTTTAGACATCCTTTGGTCTCTGGGCGTCCTCCCGTCCTTACATTCTGAATGCTGATTATCTCTCCTGGTCACAGAGCTCCTCTAAAGCCCTCACTTCCCTTCCAGATTCGCAGCAGCGGAATGTAAACACTCAAAGAGCAGTATTTTTGGAATTTCCTCACTCATCTCAGGTCACTTAGACCTCTGCTTCCTTCCAAACTTTGGCTCAGGGACTTCCAAAATCCTGAAAGCCTGTCAGATAAATGCCATTCTGTTTCTAGTCCCTGCGCAGATCCACATACACAAGTTTAGAAATTGCAGGACTTGCACATCATTGTCTTATTACGGTCCATTGCAGTGTTTTTTGCTCACAGGTTATATTATATATATTTAGTGCTAAAATATTTCTGGATAAACTGGACCTTTACGGATAATGCACCAGTATGAATGGGGGAAAAGGCTTATAAATAACTTTACATTTCTTAGATGGAACACCTTTTGCAAAAAAAAAAAAAAAATGTTGACGTTCTCCAGCCATTTTGTAATGTATTTCTTCCTCAAGAGGAGATAGTTAACTGCTAAGGACTCTGGGAGCTGTAGTTTAGCCAGAAGACTACTCACCAAAGTGCAAAGTTTAAAAGTTTAAATATGTTTTTAGCCTTCAGTCACCCTTATCTTTACCTAATTTTCTTCTGTATATTGCGTCCTGCTTTTTAAGTGGAAACATAATAATGAGTCCTAGTTTGGAAGCTCTGTGTTCTAAATGTAGAAGTCCAGGTGCAAAGAAAGCAAAACAGGGCTAGGTTTTCATTCACAACAACTTCCTGCCCTGTCTGCCTTGAGACAAGCGCACAATAGTGTGATAAATAGGGAAGCAGAGACACACTCCGCAGGGTTAATAAGCGGTGTGCATGGAAAATTCCTCCAGCTTTTCTATACCCCCAGAGACTGCTCTGAATACCCTGATTTTCACAGCACACATTTATTTTCCACAACTCTTCTGAACATATATATATATATATATATATATATACCTTTGTTTTTTTTTTAAGTGTGTTCACCCAAATAAACTGTAGCCTTTTATATTATATCCTGGACTGGCCCTGAGATTTGCACTATCCATAGTTATGAGCTGAAGTTGCTCTAAAATCTGTCCAGCAACTTTTTTTTTGCACCAACTGCCAGTTCTGGAATTGATAAAAGCAAAGCTCTGGGAAAATTTAAAGCTACAATTCCCAATATCTGAAGTAAAGGCTCCATAGTTGTCAACAACTCTGTGTCATCTGCAAAGACATCGTTTTTAGATGTGATCAACAAAACAAATGTCACATTTTTGGGTTTTTTTTTCATGTGTTTTCATTTGTGTTTCATTTTGTTCAAGCTTCAAGCCCTTCTCCAAATCTGGTCCAAACTTCCCCCAAGGGATGCCCTAGAATTGCTTGATTTTAACTATCCAGACCAGTATGTGAGGGAATATGCAGTCAACTGTCTTAAATATATGAGGTGAGTGCAGCTATTTTACCCTGAAAAAAATGTAATGTTCACAGGCACAGGGCAAATCCCTGTATGATGCAGACGTGTTCTGTTGCTGTAAGGGAGAGTCTAGCATCTGTCTCTGTCTGTGTGGGCTCGGCACTAGGGATGGGCGAATTTTTTCGCCTTGTTTCGCCTTGAAAATGACGCCCATACACTTATATGGCGTCGTGCGTTAAAAAAATTTTGATTCCCATAGACTTTAATGGGCATCAGCCACATTTCGCTGGCGGCTAATTTTTGGCGAAACGAAACGGGTCATATTTGCCCAAGCCTACTCGCCACGCCTTGGGTGATTGTTTGGTGTGTAAATGTGATCTGACCAAATGGCTCAATGATGATGTATTAGGGCCCTCTGTTTTGAGACCAAATGCTTTCCCATCGGAAAGAGGACACATGGGTTTTACCACCAGCAATTCACTTTATCGCTGGTGGAAAAGCATTTATTGGAGATTAGTCGCCTGCAGAAGATGGAATTTATCGCTGATGATTAATGCCTTGGTGTGCCATCAGCCTTATACAAAACATATTCTGCTAGCCTGCTTATTTAAGAAAATAGAAAAAATGTGTTTAAGGCCTTTTTCATGGTGGAATAAAGTTATTGTGTTGTGCATATATTTTAGGGATAACCTGAATCCACTATTTTGGATTCGGCCGAACCCCCATATCCTTCGCAAAAGATTTGGCCGAATACCGAACCAAATCCAAATCCTAATTTGCATATGCAAATTAGGGGTGGGAAGGGGAAAACATTTTTTACATCCTTGTTTTGTGACAAAAAGTCACACGATTTCCCTCCAGCCCCTAATTAGCATATGAAAATTTTGATTCGGTTCGGCTGGGCAGAAGGATTCAACAGAATCCGAATCCTGCTGAAAAAGGCCAAATCCTGAACCGAATCCTGGATTCGGTGCATCCCTAATATTTTTGTTTTGGTACACTTACTGTGTATATTGTACAAAGAAACCTATTCATGCACACTAGTATCTGGCACGCCTGGGTCAGACATTTATTTTTCGTGATTAGGTTTTGTTTTATATTCTGCTGAAGTGTATCTTGATAATATGTGGTGCAAATGGGCTTAGGAAGATAGTGCTAACCCCTCCCTCATGTGACTTTAGTGATGAGGAGCTCTCCCAGTACCTTCTACAGCTGGTGCAGGTTCTGAAGTATGAGCCGTTTCTGGACTGTGCCCTCTCCCGTTTCCTCCTACAGAGAGCCCTGGACAATCGCAGGATAGGACAATTCCTCTTCTGGCACCTGAGGTTAGTGAGGTCAACACACACCGTTGATACTGTTGCCAAACATAGGGCAGACTGCCTCTTCATTTGCCTTGTTTCTAGGCTGAGGCAGATACAATTGTTGGCTTGCGATTAAGTCAGGAAATACTTTCTATCAATTACATGTACTATACTTCTCCCCCATAAATCTCATGCGTCTGATATCTTCTGCCTTTTGTTATATGTCAAACATAACAATTATTTCATAAATTTCAAAAGCAGGTGTTTAAAACATTCTACATGCTTGTCTCCCTGGGTTTATTATCTTGTTTCCAAGCTGTGTCAGTCTGTTGAAGGAATCCCACCTGCACTCCCCACTGGGCTTTAGTGCATTCCCTCTCAACAAGGCATGCTCTTTTGCAGCTTATTGCATGTGTGTATTTAGTCAGTATATGCATTTTAGTAGGGGGTATATTATCCTGTATGATCTACAGTATGCACTGGTCTTAAAGGGGAACTGTTGCGAACATGAAAATTTAATATAAGCGTCCTCATACTGAAGTAAGAAACTTTCTAATTGCAATCAATTAACAAATATGCATTGTTTCTGAAATATATTCAATATTCCTCTCTCAGCATCTATCTCTCTTCATCCTGGCTTTATGCAGCAGTTGGATATCAGTTGAATGACCCAATATATTAAAGGGGGGGGGGGGCTCCCATTCCTAGCAGATGTATTAGAGCTCACTCAAGTAACTGATTCCTGTACAAACAAAATAACTGCCTTTTGCACATATTCTGCATGTAGAGAGACAAGATTTCTGGTGATTTTAATAGAGTGAGCTCTAATACATCTTCCTGGCAAAAGGAGCCCCCTATAAGATATATTGGATCTAACGGTCACACCCAACTCCTGAATGAAGACTGAATGAGGAGAAACAGATGCTGAGAGAGGAATAGTGAAGATGAACTTGATTATTTCAGAAGCGGTACAGAATTTTTTATTGATTGTATTTAGAAAGTTTCTTATTTTAGTACGCTGAAGCTAATATTATTTTTATTTTCACAACAGTTCCCCTTTAAGGTGGTCATACACGCATGTTTCGTACGATATTTGTTACGTGTATGACGGGAGACAAGCCGACCAATATCAGCAGAAGACTTGGATATCTGCCAGCTTGCCGATCGCCCCAGGCATAAAATTTTGATCAGGTGCCTTTGAAGGCACCTGAACCTCGGCCACTGTTTAGTGCTGAATCATCAGATAAAGGTAGAATTCTATTGTTTCTACCTGTATATCTGATTCAACTCTACACGTTTTCTTGGAAAGATCTTTTCCAGGAAAGATCGTAATTGTTACTTCTATGGCCACCTTAAAGGAGAAGGCAAGCTACAGACATTTTATTGCCAATAGTGCAAGCTAAAAGACTATATTTATTCTGCAGTATGCTTTACCATACCCAAGTAAACAGCTCTGTTTGTTTAGGATAGCAACTGCTATATTAGCTTGGTGTGACATCACTTCCTGCATGAGTCTCTCACTGCTCACTCATAGCTCTGGTCTCAGATTACAGCAGGGAGGGGAGGAGGTAGGAGGGAAAAGGGAGGGGTAGAGGGAGAGAGGCGCAAACTGAGCATGCTCAAGCCCTAGCCCTGGAGGTTAAAGATGAAAACAGGAAGTCTGATACAGAAGCCCATGTGTACACAATAGAAGGAAAGAAATGCTGTGTTTCTTTTGACTCAGAGCAGCATTACTTTGAGGGTTTACTGGTGTATTTATATAGACCGTTCTGATAAAACATACTTAATTTTAACATTTCCTTCTCTTTTAAGTGTTCTTAGTACTCATTTCAATAATATGTTCAGTGAGTTAGGTGTAAGGAACTATTCTCATTGCTGCATACCCTGCTTATTGGTATATGAGCATCTCCAGTGTTCTCTTCTTGATTGCAGGTCTGAGGTTCACACCCCTGCTGTCTCTGTGCAGTTTGGCCTGCTGCTGGAAGCGTACTGCAGAGGGAGTGTGGCTCACATGAAAGTTCTGTCCCGACAGGTAACCCTTTGTGCTTTCAACAAAAAACACAGGCTGGGGCACAAATGTTAACGTGTGACCCTTTGCATTTCCTTTTGATACCAGGGCATGAAACAGTGTGAGATAAGTGTGTGATCGCTTCATTCATCACATCTCACACACTGCTGGAGTACACACAAATTAATATGAAATGGGGGGCTTTAGTGATGTTTACAATGTGGTATGAATGCCTATTACAGACGATCACAAAGTTATAGCTCAGGGTGAGATGGTGTAGAAATAGTTTCCCAGTTTTATCTACTGCTGGGTTTAGTATTTCCCATATTGTATCCATCACTGAATGTGATTCCACGTCAATACTGGCTTCATTTAAACGCGCTTATCTGCTGAGGTTTTTTTTTTGCTGTTGAATTTTAGAAGAAATTCTAAGACTGATATAGGACATTGGGAGTGAAACACAAATTGACATTTAAAGTAACGTGACTTCCTTTTTCCAGGTGGAGGCTCTGAATAAATTGCGCACATTAAACAGTCTAATCAAACTGAATGCTGTGAAGCTGAGCAAGGTCAAAAACAAAGACAACATGCATACGTGCCTGAGGGAGAATGCCTACAAGGAGGCGCTCACACACATTCAGTCTCCGCTCAACCCCAGCATCACCCTCTCCGAACTTGTGTGAGTGACTCTCACTTGTTTTGTTTGCTACTCAGGATGCTTTGTGTGAATCAGACCTGAAAAGGACTATAGCTGGATAATACAGAAACAAGAGACCAAGTTGCTTTGTTTATAAATAGGTTACTGCCTTTCCTTCATTCTATCCACTAACACCAGGAATAGCATTCCTAGTCATTTCTACAGTGTTGCATGCAATTCTGATGCAAATCAAATCCCATGTCACTATTCACATCGGGTGTTTTTCTTTTCTAAGGTAGATATATAATGCACAAAAGCAATGAATATCCTGTAAATGATATAGTGAGTAACGTACCCCCTCTTGTAAAATATAAGGATATTATAAGTTACCGAGGAGTTTCATGACCATATAAAAACACGAGGCCGGATACGGATATCATTTACAAGATATTTATGGCTTTTGTGTATTATATAGCAAATAAAGTACCCCCTGAGTGCTTTTATACAGGCCATGGAGCTCCAATGTTACTTCTAATATCCTCATATTTTCCAAAAATGAGTACTTTATTATAATACACAAGTGTATAGTGAGTCATGTGACAAAAATGACATCACTGAGCTCCATTTATAACTGATGACATCACTAAGAGGCGTTTATAAGGATTTCATTTACAGGATATTCATGGCTTTTGTGTATTATATCCTTATGAATGGCTCTTGGTGATGGTCATCAGTACTTTATTCACTATATAATATATCTCCATTTGTTTGCCAACAACATGCTTGATCCAATTCAATTTGCAAAGATCGGATCTTAATATGGGCTTGTGCTCCTGGGAGAGGACCACATCAACAAGCTGATGCTGCCCTCACCCAATTGGTGAACTGTCCAATATATATCTGATTGAGGTTAATCCTCACCTTCAAACTTAGCATTCTGCTCTGTCACCCCTTACATAGTTGTTACTTAATTATTTAGTCTCACTGGTTTACTCTTTTTTGGTTCTTCTGGGCCTTATTCTGGGCCTTATTATTCTTGTCTCCACTCCAGCCCTGATATCCATGAACACTTCATTGTCTTCCCATCTAACTTTGCCCCTGATCAAATAGCTAGACATTCTCTTCACTTCTTAATATTTAGTACAAACTGCTTATTTCTCTCTTGTGTCTGCATGCAGTGTAGAGAAGTGCAAGTACATGGACTCTAAGATGAAGCCGCTCTGGATTGTGTACAACAACCGTGGATTTGGCAGTGATTCGCTTGGAATCATCTTCAAAAATGGAGACGGTAAGACTTGGGGCTTAAAATATAATCAGAGGAACTGAGGAAATGATAAACAAGGACTAGTGCTTTATAAAAACTACCCTACTTCACATGTAGAATAGATTAGCATAAAACATGTACAGGTATGGGACCTATTATCCAGAATGCATGGGACCTGGGACTTTCAGGATAATGGATTTTTCTGTTATTTGGATCTTCATTCCTTAAAGGAGAAGGAAAGGCTGAAATGAAATAAGCTTTATCAGAAAGGTCTAAATAAATACACCAGTAAACTGTCAAAGTAATGCTGCTCTGAGTCCTCTGTCAAAAGAAACATCACATTTCTTTCCTTCTATTGTGTACACATGGGCTTCTGTATCAGGGAGTGATGTCACAGCAAGCTAATATGGCAGCTGCTATCCTAAACAATCAGAGAGAGCTTCTAGAGCTGTTTAAAGCTGGTAAAGCACTGCAGGACATCTTCCACAAGCGCTGTGTAAGAAAGGCCTCCTGCATTGCACTGGACTCCACACACCCCTCACACCCCTCACACGGACTGTTCACGCTGCTCCCATCCGGCAGACGCTTTCGTAGTATTAAAGCCCGAACAATCAGGCTGCGTGACAGTTTTTTTCCACAAGCGATCAGACTCCCCAACTCACTGCCTGCCCTCCCACTACATTCCAGACACACCTAAACTGTGAACTTAACTTTGTGAACTGTTAATTTATTTGCACAGTTCTAAAGGTTTACACATGTATTTATCCAATCTCTGCCAACATATTGCACATTTCATGTTTACATATTTATTGTGTATTTTTGTGATATGTACTAGCTGGAGCCACGTCGTCTCGTCTCACTGTATATTCGTATACTGCTGAGATGACAATAAAGTTTACTTTGACTTTGACTTGACATTCTACAGAACAAATATAGTGCTATAGCTTGCACTATAGTGGCTAATCTATTGGCAAAAAACTGCTTGGGTAGCTTTCCTTCTCCTTTAAGTCTACTAGAATATCATATAAACATTAAATAAACCCAATAGGCCTGATTTGCTTCCAATAAGGATTAATTATATCTTAGTCAGGATCAAGTACAAGGTACTGTTTTATTATTACAGAGAAAAAGGAAATCATTTTTAAAAAACTGGATTATTTGGATAAAATAGAGTCTATGGGAGATGTCTGTATAATGGGTTTCTGGATAACGGATCCCACACCTGTGTCACTAAAGGATTTTAATGATTGCTCTAATATCATGTATAGAAGCAGGATGTGTGTGTGTGTGTGGTGGCCATTCAGCTTCTTTACTAGGTACTCATTTCTTGATTATTTATTAGAGAGACCCTGAAGCTCACATGTTACAGTAGGTTCCATAAATATTATACATTTTGCCTCAAGAAGACCTAATTTTGTAACCCTGCTTGTGTGTGGTTATTTACCCAAACTTTATAAATATACAATTGTCGGGATGATAGAGTGTGATAGATGACCTAATACATATATAACATACCTCCCAGCTGTCCCGTTTTTAGAGGGACAGTCCCTCATTTGACAGCTCAACCTGCAGTCCCTTGTTTCTACTGGAAAGTCCTGATTTTCTCTGCACTGAACAGCCAGAAAAAGAAACAATGTTTCTAATTCAATTGGATTTTGGCAG
This sequence comes from Xenopus laevis, assembly GCF_017654675.1. NCBI lineage: Eukaryota > Metazoa > Chordata > Amphibia > Anura > Pipidae > Xenopus > Xenopus laevis. The sequence goes on along the minus strand of NC_054380.1, from coordinate 115,628,743 downwards.
AGAGCCCAGAATAGCCACCTCTGCTTATAAGATACTTTTGTAACAATTTCAATATAAGGAAATAAGTAATAGTAACAATATAAGATAACAGGTCCCTTGGGTATTGTTAGATCTTAAAGGGCAATTCACCTTCTTTAGTAAAACTGTAATAACTGAAAAAAAACACAGAAATATGTTTAAACTTTTATAACCTGACAACTTGTGTAAAATAAACATGGTAATTAGGGGGTGTGGCCACAAAAATGGGTGTGGCCAAGTGCGCAAAACTTTTTTGTCCCTCTTTTTATTTTCAAAATGTTGGGAGGTATGATATAAAACATTTATATCAGGATGAATATCAGTACTAAATCATTATAAACTAATAATGCAATGTTGCTGGTTAAACTAGGAAGTATTAGCCATTTATATTCCATTATATTGTATTGATCCTCTGTGCAGCTTTAAAGGAGAAGGAAAGTCGTATCCAACTTGCAGGTGCCAAATGTTAGGCACCCCCAAGTGAATGTATTGACTTACCCGAAACCCCAGGCCCCTGCTCCTATCAGCAGAAAACTGCACCAGCCCGGGGTTATTCCAGCGAGCACCACAGAGTGATCCTCTTTCAGCTTCTTCTTTTTTTCGTGCGGCTGCGCATGTGCATTTGAGTGAAAAGCCGAACTTTGAAGAAAGAAGAAACAGGAAGAGGATCAATCTGTGGTGCTCACTGGTATAACCCCGGGCCGGTGCAGTTTGCAGATAGGAGCACCAGCCCGGGGTTTCAGGTAAGTAAATACATTCACTTGAGTGTGCCTAACATTTGGCACCCCCAAGTGCTAAACTACTTTCCATCTCCTTTAAGAACCCCTTACAATATTATGCTTGTAACACTCCATAAAGTTGTTATTTAGCAGACACAGGCTTAACATGAATGTATATGTTGCTGCACACAGACCTGCGTCAGGACATGCTGGCACTTCAGCTGCTGCGGCTGATGGACATGCTATGGAAGCAGGCCGGATTGGACCTGAGGTAAGCCATGTGCATACAATACAGTCATTCCTGCATATCTGCATTTCTGCTGTCTCCGGGGTTTATTCAGTAAACCGTTCTAAATAAGAAATAACATAAGTTAAACCAGAAATATTCAGCCAGTGCATCACCAGTTGTACTCGGCATATTTTCATTAAATATCTCAATAAATAGGGCTTTCTGTGTTGGATTAATAACCCCTATATGATTTGAAATATTTTATGACGGCACAATAAACCCTTCCTAAAATACCAGCGTAAGGGGAGGAAAACTTTTTTTTTGAATATTCCCATCACTCTGCTCCAAAAGTTGCCCTTCATGTGACTCCTGTCAGAGACTCTCTGACAAAGATGTTTTTACAGTCTTTTCTTGCGGGGGATTTTCACTGTCATCGCTCGGTCTCTGGCAAGGAAGTAACTGGCCCCTTGCCCATTAACATTGCAGCGTGGGTGGGACAGACTGATATAGAGTACAGCCAAATGACCCCGTGACTCTTTAACTCGTCACCTGCACAGTGTTGTCAGTGGAGCACGCTCCTCTTAGGCAGCTCTTGAGATTTGACAAGAACCCTTTTGGCTGTGGCTGTAAGGGCTAATGAACAAACATACAAGGCATTGATCAACCTTAACAAAACCTGGCTAAAGGTGGCCACACATGTAGAGATCGACAAACGAGCAGATCTATCTCAGATATGCCCATATTGAGGTGGGCAATATCGGGCTGATCCGATGGTGGTCCCTATGGCCCAACGATCAGATCATATAATAGCCAATACGGGACTGCATCAACGAATAGATGCGGCTGCGATCCAACATGATTTTTAACCCTGCCCAATCGTCATCTGGCCGTCTTTCAGCCAGATATAGATCAGGAAAGCCCGTCGGAGCCCCTACACATGGTCCAATAAGCTGCTGACTCGGTCTGTCTGCAGCTTTTATCGGTCCGTGTATGGCTAGCTTAATATAATATTTGAATGCTGATTAAAGGAACAGTAACACCAAAAAATTTGTGTTTTTAAGGAATAAAAATGTAATGTACTGTTGTCCTTCACTGGTAAAACTGATCTGTTTGCTTCAGAAACACTACTATAGTTAATATAAACAAGATGCTGTGTAGTAATAGTGGAGATTGAAAAAAGGCTAAATGGCACAGGTTAAATAGTGGATAACAGATAACACCATTATGTTATACAGAGCTTATCTGCTGTGTAACCTTACCGTTTTCTGCTTTGAATGGCTGCCCCGATTGCTACACAGCAGCTTATTTATATAAACAATAGTAGTGTTTCTGAAGCAAACACAGCAGTTTTACCAGTGCAGGGCAACACTGCATTATATTTTTATTACTTTAAAACATTTTAATTTTTTGATGTTACTGTTCCTTTAATCTGTATGCCTAATGCATATGGTGCAGACCACAATCTATATCTAAATGAGGCCAGGTGAAGATTACATTTCTTTTCCATCACTTTTTCCCTTGCTGTCACTAGAGGAAATTCACTAAAACATCTTAAATATACATTGAGGAAACTGTGGCTTTATAGAGAGAAAGGAAACAAAGCAGCCAGGGGATGCTGCAAGTACTAGTTCATCTTCTGGAGGGTCATTGGTTGTCTATGCCTACTTTATAGCATGCAAACATAAGAATTTATAAATGTCTTTGCATTTCATTTTTTTTTTTATTGTGTCTTTCAGGATAGTGCCTTATGGTTGCTTGGCCACTGGAGATCGCTGTGGTTTTATAGAGGTTGTATCAGCGGCAGATACTATTGCAGACATCCAGCTTGACAGCAGCAACCTTGCAGCGGCGGCCGCTTTCAATAAAGATGCTTTGTTGAACTGGATCAAGGAATGTAATTCTGGGTAAGCTTTTCTCCTAAACAGGCCTGGACTGGGAGTCAAAATAAGCCCTGTCATTCCAAGTACACAGAGGCCCAAACAGCCCCCTACCAGCCCACTATATGGTAACTTTCTATGGAACCATACAGCAGCCCCTCTGGCATTTGCCACAACCCACAGATTGCCAGTCCAGGCCTGCTCCTGAACTGGATACATGTGGCATTTATGTCCTCAGACCTCAGCACTTGCCCTCAGGGCAGGCATCAGGGGGGGGACAGGGGGGAGAGTTGTAGGGGGGGCCCCCCGTCTTTCTGAGAGCTGCTGACTTTGGGAAGGCATGGACGTTTAAGGGGCCCTGGCCACCAATTTTCTTATAATGTGGGGGGGGGGCCTGGCCACTAATTTTGGCCACCAATTTTTTTTCTCATGTGGGTTCCTAGCCACCAATATTTTTTAATGGGGGGGGGCTCTGGCCACAAATGTTTTTTTATGGGGGCCTTGACCACCAATATCTTTTTATTTTTTATTAACATATGGGAACCCTAGCCATCAAATTTTGTTTTTTTTGTTTTTTTACTGTGTGGTGGGAAGCGGACCTGTGGGGTGGGGAGGGTGGACCTGTAGGTGGGGCTTGCGGTGGGCGCAGCCCAGGGGGCCTAGGAAATTTTGTCATATGGGGCCCTGTGATTTCTGATGGCGGTCCTGCTTACCCGGCACCCCTTTGCGCTTGACTAATCGGTGCTTGTTTCCCAGTGGGCATATTTCTAACATCTGTACTCTTCAAAGACTGACAGAGAGAGACAAAGTGAAGCAAATCTCTATTTTTATGTTTGTTTCCAGCGATGACCTAGAGCGAGCTATTGAGGAATTCACCTTGTCCTGTGCTGGCTACTGTGTAGCTACTTACGTGCTTGGAATTGGTGACCGCCACAATGACAACATCATGGTTAGGAAGACTGGGCAGGTGAGAGATAAAGAAGAGACATAAGAAAAAGGAGTGATACTGTGGAATTTTTTAAATTCTTTATGTGAAAATAATCCATTTCTATCCAGTTTTTTTTGCCTACTAGATTGCAGTCACTGCCTATGTTTTCACATTGAGTTGTGGGTTCACAGTGTGGCCTTGTAGTGCACAAGGCATTTTGTCGGCTGCTGCCCTCAAGTGCAGAACAGATAAAGACCAAATACTCCTCTCCAACTGCCATCACTCCAAATGCTGCAGGATTGAAAGTGCTACATTTCGCGCACATCCAGACATTTTTGCCACCTTAAAGGGATCCGGTCATGGAAAAAAACATTTTTTCCAAAACGCATCAGTTAATAGTGCTGCTCCAGCAGAATTCTGCACTAAAATCTGTTTCTAAAAAGAGCAAACAGAATTTTTTATATTTAATTTTGAAATCTGACATGGGGCAAGACATATTTCCAGTTTCCCAGCTGCCCCAAGTCATGTGACTTGTGCTCTGATAAATTTCAGTCACTCTTTACTGCTGCACTGCAAGTTGGAGTGATATCACCCCACTCCTTTTCCCCCCAGCAGCCTAACAACAGAACAATGGGAAGGTAACCTGATAACAGCTCCCTAACACAAGATAACAGCTGCCTGGTAGATCTAAGAACAGCACTCAATAGTAAAATCCAGGTCCCATTGCAACACATTCAGTTACATTGAGTAGGAGAAACAACAGCCTGCCAGAAAGCAGTTCCATCCTAAAGTGCTGGCTCTTTCTGAAAGCACGTGACCAGGCAAAATGACCTGAGATGGAGCCTACATACCAATATTACAACTAAAAAAAATACACTTGCTGGTTCAGGAATGACATTTTATATTGTAGAGTGAATTATTTGCAGTGTAAACAGTGTAATTTAGAAATAGAAAAAATACACCATAAAAATCATGACAGAGTCGCTTTCAGAGATTTGGTACTGAGGTCCATCTGTTAGTGATCTATTAGAGGCACATTTATAAGGTCGAATTTCAAATTCATGTGAGTTTTTAAAAACTCCCATAAATTCAAAATTCGACCAATCAGAATCTATTAATAAAATCAAATTTTTTAAACTCTGATGAATGGAATCAACCCAAAAACTCAAATCGAATTAGATTTGAATTTTAAAAACTTGATTCATGTCAGGAAGGCTGCAAACAACTCAAAATTGACCCCATGACCTCTCCCATTGACTTAAACAGCAATTGAGCGGGTTTAGGTGGCGAATAGAGTATGATAAATCTCGAAAATTTAATTTGATTTTTTTTTAAAAAAACTTAAATCAAATTTGAATTACCCCCTAGTCGAATTTGACCTTTTTGACCATAAAAAGTTTGAAAATTCGAATTTTCAATTCAACCCTTGATAAATCTGCCCTTTAGTGTCCCTGTTTGACATTCAGTAGTATTTAGAGCAATGGCAGAAAGAAGATATTCATCATTTAGATTCATACATAGGGGCATGTTTAAAAAAAATGTGAAAAATGGCACAGAAATGCAATATAGCAAAAAAAAAAAAGTAAATAAATAAAACCAGAAACGAGTCTAGTTAACGTTTGGATACCTGAATTGCTACTTTTGGACAGGACCCTTTTTTTACCTCTTATTTTATAAATGGTGTTTAATATACTCTTAGGGTCATGTTTATAAAGGTGCTTGCATTAGAGCAAATAACAGCACTTTAGTAGCACGAGGGAGCTGTGCAACAATGCATAATTATAAAGCTGTGCAACAAAAATATAGTCCATGCAACTGTTGCATAGGAGCCAGGTTACGAGACAGAGCTTGACGCTAAACCTTTTATTGGTCACACAGCACATTTCGAGGCATTATCAGTATAGCCCTTAGTCTGCATTTTAGCAAATGGAATAAAATATGCATTTGCTTCAAAGAAAACATTTGTACTTCTACTACATATTAGGAACTGCTTTGTGGATTTGAATGATGCAGTTACTAAGTTTTGGTGTTGGTGGGTTTTTGAAGGGACACTATATGCTACCATGTTCTGGCTAAGTCACTGCAGGTTAGTAGAAGGCCCATTGTCAATGAGGGATGTGCAGAGCAAAGGGGAAGAATACAAGGTTTAGTATTAAGGCCCCCATACACCTGCCGATAAAAGCTTATTGGCCCGTGTGTGGGGCAATCCAACGGGCGTCCCCGATCAATATCTGCCCGAAAGTTGGCCATATGCAGGGTAAAAAATCCCCCATATGGCCTTCATGCTGATCTGATTGTTGGACCCTAGGGCCCACGATCAGATCAGCCTCATATCACCAACCTTAATGTGGGCATATCAGTGAGATATCCATTCGTTTGGCGTCATCTGCAAACGAGTGGATGTCCCTGTGTAATACAGTCAGGCAATTACAGAATTTCCAGCTAAACAGAAGGCATTGGGTAACAGTAGGAATTAGGCCCCTGCTCTCAAAAGCTCCAATTCTAAACAAAAGGGGGGGATGAGACATAAGATGTGGGTGACCTATGGGGTAATTTAGGTCCCTGGTTTTCTTGGAATAATATGCTGTGCACTTCACATTGGTGATAGTGTATCTGATCAACCACAATTCTGTGTTTTTCTCTGCCGGATCTGGACTGAGGGCAAGCAAATAAAAAGAAACCTACCTTCAGGCCATACCACTGCTGTTTTCAGAGGGAAGTGTTTGCTATGCGGTCTGTCTGATGGGAGGGTAAATTAACTGTACTGCAATTTACCAGTAATGTGGAAAAGTAAAGAGTGAAATAATGCTTCAAAATTTGTGTTGTGCTTCCATGAGCAAAATTATTTTGATTCCATTGAAAGTGAACACCACACTGTTTCTTCTTCTGTTTTAGCTTTTTCACATTGATTTTGGACACATTTTGGGGAACTTCAAATCCAAGTTTAAAATTAAGAGGGAGCGTGGACCCTTTATACTTACATATGACTTCATTCACGTGATCCAACAGGGAAAACCAGGGAACACAGAGAAATTTGGCAGGTAAGTCTGCCCCCAGTACTACATTTGAGTCTGTCATAAAGTGGGCACTGAGCAGGGTCAGACTGGGCCGGTGGGACACCGGGAAAAAACCCGGTGGGCCCCAACTCTTTTGGGCCCTGCCAGCCCAGACCCGCTCCTGCACTCACTCTGGTCATGCTGCCACGCCGGAAAACGTTGGTATGCGTGTGCGTACATGTGCGTGAGCAGGAGGTGAAGTTCAGGAGGTATCTTAGGCACAGATACCTCGGCCGGCCCAGACCTGCTCCTACACTCACTTTGATATCGCTGCAGCACCAGTAAAGGTAGGAACGTGCGTGCATGCTCGCATGCGGGGGATGGGAACGAGGCACAGAACCAGGGTCAGAACAGTTCATGGCTGAGGGGCCCGGGGGATAGTGGGGGGAGGGCTGAGGCTACAGACCCGGTGGGCCCTGGGCCCCCCAGTCCGACCCTGGCACTGAGGGACAACCTATTGTGCACCTGCTTCTGTCAGTAACAGATAAACAATGTTAAGTACAAAGTGGAACCATAGTTTCCCCATCTTCTCTCACCACTTTTGCGCATAATCACGGTCTAGGTTGTTTAGTTGCCTCTTAAGTCTCTGATATATCAGGTTCTTCTGTTCCAACTCCTCAGTCTTACTTTGCAGGTTTCGGCAGTGCTGTGAGGAAGCCTACTTAATCCTGCGCAGGAATGGAAACCTCATCATTACTCTGTTTGCACTAATGCTGACAGCTGGACTCCCTGAGCTGAGTTCTGTTAAAGACATCCAGTATGTCAAGGTATTGTAAGTCCCATAGTATCTCTAAGCTGTGTTCCAGAATTGATTCCCTTCTGGCAGATATAGTGCAAGGCACGCTGCTATAGATCTGTCAGAGGGCAATACACATTCCAAGCAGCTGGGAAAATCAATTGCAGAGGTTCAGCGAGGCTATTCTCTTATATATATTTTATAATTGCAAGATTTTTTTGTATTCCCTCAGCTGGTATTAAACAACTTTTGCTTTGTGATGTGTGATGACTCTTTTTGTGGTTCTATTGCAAGAAATGTCCCATAATTCTTTGGCCAGTTCTTATTTTCCCTGACTATAACATGAAGGAATCAGAGCACATTTACCCATTATATTTGCAGTTTTCCTTTGAGAAAAAATTGTAGGTTGTCTGCCATTACAACCCTTTGTGTTACCTGTTTTCTTCTTTATTACTTAAACCACAATAATCTGTATAACTAAACCAAAGCTGACCACGCACAGGCTTATAAAAGAGTCCTTGGTCCCTCCAGACCTAATTAGCAGCTTTTTGGCCCTTGTGTGGGGGGTTGCCAATGGCATGCTTGAATGGTACCCCTTTCACTCTAACAGTGATCCCCAACCAGTGGTACGTGAGAAACATGTTGCTCACCAACTTCTTAAATGTTTTCTCAGTGGCCTCAAAGCAGGTGCTCATTTTTTAATTCCAGACTTGTTTTGGCAGTACACCTGCAGTTTTGGTTGCAGATGTACTGCCAAATAGAGCCTCCTGTAGACTTCAAGTCCACTTAGGGGCTTCCAAATTGCCAATCACAGCTCTTATTTGGCACCCCCAGGTAGTTTTTCCATGCTTGTGTTGCTCCCCAACTCTCTCTCTATATTTGAATGTGGCTCAGAGGTTAAAAAAAAGGTTGTGGACCTCGTTCCTATGGCATAGACTGTTCCCCTTTCTTGTTCCTTATCCCCTTTTCACCTTAAGTTTGTCTTTAACAACATAATATCCTTTTCTAACAATCAGTCCTTTTATTCATTCAATTTTCACACGTAACCTTAAATGAACCTTTGTTCCTTTTATCTTTTCAGGACTCCCTTGCCCTCGGCAAGACAGAGGAAGAAGCACTTAAGCAATTCCGCCAGAAGTTTGATGAGGCCCTAAAGGAAAGCTGGACAACCAAAGTTAACTGGATGGCTCACACGATGCGTAAAGATTACAAGGCTTAGCGGATCCGGTCACTGTCTAAGCCTTTTCCATAGAACCGTCTGTGGGGACATGTTATGTCTCTAGTACATGAATGCAATGGCTGATAAGCATTGAGTGCTGTTATCTCCGCATGTGTACGTACCACGGACTGGTCCCTTACTGCCACTTTAATGTTTTGCGTGTATCTATGTGTTCCAATTGAAGATAACTGGCTGTTAAGGACCAGGAGGAGAGGAATCCATAAAATAGCCACTGCAATTTTGTTGCCTTTTGTGCGTTTCCAATGCTGGATATCACTGCAATGTTTTAAATTAAAGGAAAGCACCGATGTTCAGGCTGGTGCCTCTCCAAGGCTCCGGTGTTGCACACTTTCTACTGTGATACACTTGACTTGAGCCTTCTAATGATATTTATTTTTCCTATCTATTTTTGTGCTTATGAGGCAGAACTCATCGATCGGCTCTAAGCTTGGAAGTGATGGGAAGCAGGTTCATCAAAGTTTTTTTTCCTCTTATTTGCTGTCTTCCTGCATTCTCTGTAATCTTTTTAGCATTGCACTTCCCTTTATATACTGTGATGCCATCTGTTGTTGTCCCACAGTGTCTTCCAGTTGCCACTTCGGTACCGGAGAGGGACGGCGCATTCTGTGGGACGTCGCTACTGTTTTGAGCATAGAAGCACAGCACTTTGAATGACAGTGAGTGGCTGTGTTGTATAGAGAATGTACTCTGCAAGTCTATCGGTACTCAGTAAATTCAATATGATGCTACCCTCCTGGCAGCAGACTCTTGCTGTAAGCAGTGGGGGCCGATTGTGTAGGCAGGGACTTTTTCACACTCGGCAGTGGTTGTGTGTAAATGGTCCTTTTCTCAGTATTTGTGTCACTTTGTGGATTACTGAGCAACAGGGGCTAAAACAGAGCCGGGATGGGGCACGACTTCACAGAGACAGGTATACATTCCATTTTGCTTCCTAGACCAGACTGTAAAGATCTACCGATACTTGACAACAGTGTGCAATGCAGCGGACTGAGCACCCTCAGCTGCAACTAGATGGATGGATGCGAACGCCTGTTAATTTCTATGGGATAGTTGAGTGCAGTGTGACGGATCAGGTAATAGAGTTTCCTCATAAATAAAAAGCAAGGTATGAGTGAGAAGAAAGTGGTATTTATTCAATTTGTTTTTTTAAAGGAAAAAGGTAACTGCCACTGGAGCTGCAACGTTTCTTGTATTTATTAACATTCTGGGTTAATCCGACTAAAAAAAAAAAGATTTTCCTTGGGACACCTATGGAGCAAATGATGTGCCCTTTTCTGCAGGTTTATGTCCGCACATTCTGCCTGGTATTCTGTTGCACCCATGTCTTTACACTGGATCTTATCTATATGTATAGGAAAACTGACTGAGCCGCTGTTTTATCAAGAATGTAGTTGAATTATTTTACACTGTAAAGAGGGATAATGGGGCCTTTCCTATCAGACTCTGAATAAACAGATTCTGTGCAAATGCCGGTGTGAGATTTGTTATGGGGAGATAATGTTAGCGCCATCTATTGGACAAAGGTTCCCCTTTATATTATTTTAGTTTCCCTTTGAAATGAAATGAGGTTGTGCAGCCCAGTGTGCTGTTATTGCTTGCAAATGCACAACTTAGGGGATAAAGAGGAGACACTGTCACAATTTATCACTCAGCAATTTATATAATAATATAAACAGTGTTTATATTTTTACCATGATAAAAGGTAATGACATATACAACAATTTCAGGCATTTTACCCACTGTATTTTGTCCTTGCTAATAACATGGCATAACAATGGCCAGAAAATATCCAAAGTTGTCTCCGATGCAAAAGTGCTTGTTATGCAATTTATATACCATGTATATATAATACTCATTTCTTTATTGGCCATTGACACTGGAAAATAGCAATTCAGTCTTTAGATTGTTAAAGGGATACTCTACGCATTATTGATCAACCTGTTACCGGTGCACTTTTTCAGGTGTCATGTCTATAAGTCCCCACAATCAGGGTCAGAACAAAGTCCAAAATCGCTGATATGCTTTTGTGATAAAAAAAAAAAACACCATGCTAGGGCACTAGAATTTATGTTATGGGAGGCATTAATTCAGCAAGGAAAGAGAATGGGCATGAAATGTATTTTCATCTTGAAAACAGGAATAACCCTGCCCTCCATATTTTTGTCACCTGTTTCCCAAGAGTGACTTGAGGCCTTGAGGGGCAGGGCAAAGGTCTAATAGCCTGTAGGACTATCAGATTTTGTTTCCAACACCTAGACTTGCATCAACCTTAGGTCACAGACGTGTCACTGGCCAACATAAATAAAGGACAGTAAAGGACAAGGAAAGTCAGGGTACCCCCCCCCCCCCAGGGTGAATATAATCACTAACCCTTTTTATTTCAGTGCTGCACTTCCATGTAAGCCCCATGACCCCCTGCAAAAATCCAAGCCCAGTGAAAAGATTCTTTCATATGCCACTTAATTTTATTTAAACTATCTGTTGCTCAAGTTTTCATTTTGGGGGGGTATAGTTTTCCTTTAAACTGGTACCCTTCAATGAATCGGACTCACCTTGTCCTTTAAATCAGTGCCAGGGGGAGGTAGCGGTATCCCTTTAACTATCTTAACAAGCCGTTAAAGGGGTTGTTCAGCTTCAAACACTTTTTTTCAGTTCAAGTTGTTTTCAGAAAGTTCACCAGAAATAAAGACTTTTTCCAATTACTTTCTATGTGTGAACGGTTTTCTAATATTGAAGTGTAAAGTTGAATTTTTCACCTTCTAAAGCAGCTCTGGGAGGGGGGGTTGAGAAATCTTTTACTGTTTTCAATCCATACATTCAGTTGATACTAGTGATGTGTAGGTCAGGAAAAACTCAACCCCCACCCGATCCTAAACCGTGCAGTGTAAAGTCGCAGGTGTTAGAGCTCAACCTGTACCGGCCCATGACCCTCAAGAGGTATACCGAGGTCAGGCCGAACCCACCTGACCCACGGGTTTCAGCCAGCACATCACTAGTTGATACATTTCTTATGGATCACTAAGCTGCCAGACTTAGACTGAAACTTTAAAGGGGAACTCGGCCTTCCAAACCAAAATCTGATGAGGCCCACATAACACAGAAACTTCTAATATACCCCTCACAGTTACCTGTTTCTTCAAAAAGTATGAATAAATGCCATTTTCTATGCTGGAATTCAGCTGTTTAACAGTTCTTCTCTTTCAGCATCATTTGAAATCCTGGCAGGGAAGGAGGGACTAAACACTGATGTTACAAATTGTAAAAACTTCTCCACAGCTTACAGACAGCATGCAGGAACTACATAACCCACAATGCATTGCACTGTAATGTTCCTTTCCTTAATGAAATCACATGTTCAGGGAATTGTGGGATTTGGAGGATGCAGGCTGAGGACAGATGGCTGCTGATACAAAGTAACAATAGTCGGCCAGCTCAGCAAAGTAGTCAGACAGATCAGCAGGAGAGCAGGGGGCTAGGCTTAGGGAACTGTCAGAAACCATTAAAAATCATGAAAAGTCTGCATATTTTTTTAATGATGTATATTGCAAACTTGCTTGAAATTATGTTTACTTTTCAAAAAGTTTGTTTTTGTGGAGTTCCACTCCACAAACTTAAATTTTGGGAAATCTGTAAAAGATGGAAAGCAATTGAAAAAAAGTCTTTTGTTTATGGTGAACAATTTAAAGGGCATGTAAAGTCTAAAATAGAATAAGGCTACAAATGCTGTATTTTGTATACTAAATATAAACATGAACTTACTGCACCACAAGCCTAATCAAACAAATAATTTATGCTTTCAAAGTTGGCTACAGGGGGTCACCATCTTGTAACTTTGTTTGCAAGACTAAGACTGTGCACATGCTCAGTGTGGTCTGGGCTGCTTAGGGATCATCATAAACTAAGCTTCTTGAGTTCTGCATGGCTGGGAAGTAAGGCGGGGGCCCTCCCTGCTGTTCATAAGTCTGATTGTTTCCCTGCTCAGCAGTTAGGGACCGTCTGACAATTCCTATCCACAGCAGTAAATGAAGGGAGAATTTCACTGCATATAGTCAGGTTTCTTATAAAAACGGTACACATTTTTTAATTAAAGTATATTGGAGATAGGTTTCTTTTTAATTAAAGAATGTAAAAAATGGGATTTTATTTTTTTGCCTTTACATGCCCTTTAAAACAACCGAACTGAAAAAAGTGGAATGATGTCTACCATTTTAAGCCAATAAACCACCATTTGCCCTTCCAGAACCTCGAACTATGGCATATTTTGTTATCTAGACCTGGGACCATAGTCATCCCTAGGGCCATTATATGCTGCCAAACAAATGTATTGTCTCAGTGGTGCCAAGTCACTGGCATGCTAATGAGCAATGGATCAGTGAAGAACTAGAATCTGAGCTCAAAAATTGTAGCACATAAAACTGAATAATCTGCAGAAATTGGCCAAACACTGCTTGTCACTTAGTTTTCACCCTTGTTTTCTTCTCTGTTTCTGTAAGCTTCATTTTTACTGCTGTATATAATATTTAATAGTTACACCCAGCCTGAAGTGCAAAGCTCTCCGTCTCTTCACAGGGAATATAAAGAGGCTCTATTGTTCGCTGATGGTGTTAAATTCATGATTACCTTGTCAGCATTTGAATGTATCTAAATATAATTAAAAAGTTAATACATTTTAATAAATTTTTAAAAAAAACATGTTTGTTTTTTTTTTACACAAAACAGACGGCTGCAGGTGTACCCTTCTACTCATTGCACTGTTTCTGTTTCAGCAGGATAATTGACTTCTGAGTTTCCATTATTTTCTATGTTATCAGTAGAATATTGCTAATATCATATATGTGTATCATGAGTGCCCCCTAATGTTGAATTTGGGCACAGGCCAGACAGATCTTCAGATTACTATAGGAAGTACAGGTATAGGATCCCTTATCCGGAAACCCGATGTCCCGAAAGCTCTGAATTACAGAATGGCTGTCTCCCATAGACTCAATTTTATCCAACTAATCCAAATTTTTAAAAATGATTTCCTTTTCCTCTGTAATAATAAAACAGTACCTTGTACTTGATCCCAACTAAGATATAATTAATCCTTATTGGAAGCAAAACCAGCCTATTGGGTTAATGTTTAAATGAATTTCTAGTAGACTTAAGGCATGAAGAGCCAAATTACGGAAAGATCCGTTATCCTGAAAACCCCAGGTCCGAAGCATTCTGGATAACAGGTCCCATACCTGTATCACTTCACACTTCTTTGTTCAGCCTTATTTCGCTTTAGATGTCAGAACTGAGCAGATAAGTGTTAGGAGATGCTTCCGGAATCAGTAATGTAAGCTTCTGACGTTCTATACGGCCTCCACCCACAGCCCAGACGAACACTCAGAACCATTTACATTACTTTGTGCTCGAGGGTATAGCCTTTATATGCAGTCTTATTTTTTTGAGACTGTCCTGAAGAATCTTTCGAAGGGACAGTATACACCCCTATTCAACATGACCTGGATGAATGTGACTTGTGCTGCATGTACATTTTGCCTATTGTTTTAATTTAGCGATATCTATGGTTTCTGTATTTCTTCCACTAAAATATATTAAAACAGTTTCATTTAAGCACTTCCAAAGAACTTCACGGGGCAGATAAAACGATTCACCAGTCCACTGAGAAGCCCCCCATAATGAGCAATTCCAAGGCTGCTGCTTAGTAAAGGGAGGGGTTTGTTTGTTCAAAGGTAGACGGGGGGCTCATAATTAACTGCCCTGTGGAAAATCTAATATGTGGGAAAATGTAAAATACCGGTACATAAAATTGCGGTTCTGCTGTAATACCTTTTAAAAAGCCACCTCAAAGGGATCCTGTCATCGGAAAACATGTTTTATTCAAAACGCATCAGTTAATAGTGCTACTCCAGCAGAATTCTGCCCTGAAATCCATTTCTCAAAAGAGCAAACAGATTTTTTTATATTCAATTTTGAAATCTGACATGGGGCTAGACATTTTGTAAATTTCCCAGCTGCCCCTGGTCATGTGACTTGTGCCAGCACTTTAGGAGAGAAATGCTTTCTGGCAGGCTGCTGTTTTTCCTTCTCAATGTAACTGAATGTGTCTCAGTGGGACATGGGTTTTTACTATTGAGTGTTGTTCTTAGATCTACCAAAAGAAATTCGGATGCACACCTGTTAGTTGCAATTGTGTCCAAACTGATTTATTTGAAGCCCAAAATATACATCACAAAGGGCCAACGTTTCGGACCCCTCCGGGTCTTTTATCAAGCCTCATCAAGCCTCAATTGCAACTAACAGGTGTGCATCTGAATTTCTTTTATTTACCCACTGACCCTTATGCGAGGGAAGGGTCTTCCAGATAAGCACCCTACACTAACAACAAGTGTTTTCTTGGGATTGGGTTGAGCTCTCTATGTTCGTGCATTGTTCTTAGATCTCCAAGGCAGCTGTTATCTTGTGTTAGGGAGCTGCTATCTGGTTACCTTCCCATTGTTCTTTTGTTTGGCTGCTGGGGGAAAAGGGAGGGGGGGTGATATCACTCCAACTTGCAGTACAGCAGTAAAGAGTGATTGAAGTTTATCAGAGCACAAGTCACATGACTTGGGGCAGCTGGGAAATTGACAAAATGTCTAGCCCCATGTCAGAATTCAAAATTGAATACAAAAAAATCTGTTTGAAATGGATTTCAGTGCAGAATTCTGCTGGAGCAGCACTATTAACTGATTCATTTTGGAATTTTTTTTTCCCATGACAGTATCCCTTTAATAACAATTCTTATGGTAATTGCTTTTAGGCATTTAATTTCCTTTTGTAACTGAGTCATCACTACTGTCTATCTGGGATCTATTTTCCAGAATGCTTGAGAGCTGGGCTGTTCGAGATAAGAATTTTTCCATAATGTGGAGCAGCATTCCGAGACTACTACAAACATTTAAGAGTGACAACACACTATTAGGATTGTTTTGACACCAAATATGGATTTTATTATTAAGGATTTTTTTTTATTATTATGCATTTTTATTAAGATGGTCAAAAATTACCATGTTTAAATGGTACTCTATGGGAAACGGCAATCCTGCATTTCAGAGCTTTGTGGATAATGGGTTTCCACATAATGGATCCTGTTCTTTAATACATGTTGTACATCTAAGCAATACATGAATGGAACAGGTAATAATACAATAATACTTTAATACATTTGCATTCAAGATTAAGTGCTAAATCGACGAGAAAATTCCCTGTCCTGTAGAGCTTACAATCAAAGTTGGTGGGTAACTTACTGACATACATAAGAAGGTCATAAATGCTACAATTTACAGTGGTTTCCCCATTTTGTGGGGTTTATTAGACACATACATGCTAGAGATTAAGGCCTGTAGGTGAGGCCATGCCCCTACTGACTGTCATCTCTTACTGCCAATTAATACTTAGCTGCATTCTATTAATAAGATGGCCTTATCCAGGTAATGCAAAAATATGGACACAGCCTTTTTTTCATGTATGGAATTCTATGAGACGTTTAGACCCATGGCTAAGCTTTGCTCTTACATGAGTCCAGGTTTAATAAACAGAACACACTACGGATGCCCCTGATTCATGAACGAATTGTCCCTATTGGTTGGTACCTGAGGGATAAGGCACAAGTCAGATCTAGAGAGGCATCCAATGAGGGAATGGTTGTACCCATGATGCTACATCAGTATACTGCCCATCAGTGTGGAAGGAGAGGAAGTTTCTGATCTGGCACTGCAGAGATATTCAGTTTAAAGCTCTTTTATTAGTAACAGAATGGGAACAAAGGCCAAATGGTATTCACTTATCCATTGATTTAAAGTTTGGGAACCACTGGCCTTGCCACTATCTGCAGCCACTCTCATGAATGCAGTGCTGTGTTTCTGAATGAGCAGTGAGTGGACCCTCCCTGGGGTAATAGCACATAACCCATTTTGCATGTAATACGTATGTACATTAGTGATGTGCAGACTGGCCTGATACCCGTGGGTTGTTCAGGTTTGGGCCGACCCAAGCACCCCCATTTTCGGGTCGCGGGCAGGTCCGGGTTGAGCTCTTCTGACTGCTTTCCCCTCCCGCGACCTTACACTGCCGGCTTCCGCTTTTATAGACACGTGAATGTTAGCCCCACCCCTTTTGTGAGGTCATCAATGGGGCGGGTCTATAAAAGCAAGGGGGAAGGCGGTTGCGGGTCGTATCTTATCTGACCAACACATCACTAATGTACATGTACTATGTGTGTATGTAGATATGTATGTGATCTCTAACACCAGGACATAAGGACATGAGTGGCTGGAAGGTTACGCCATATTGCTTCTACAATAAGCCTGGGGCAGTCATGATTGGTCAGCTATATACTGTATAATGAGACTGCTGCTGGTACCAGGAAGGCATGATGCTGCAGAAGGCTAAGAGCCCATCACAGTGAGGAGCAGTGGGTGTAAGAAATCTCAATGGAGATGCCTCATGCATAGAGAATTAACCTTGACCTGTAGCTCATAGTACAAGTTTAGGCAAATTGGAGAGACTTCAGATGTTTTTTTTTTTTTTTGCCTTCCTCTGGATCAATTAGCAGTTAGGCAGGTTATATATAGACCTAAAATGTTTTGATGGACGTGTCTTTTTTTCAACCTCACATACTATGTTAACTACTATGTCTATTGACTGCCAAGATTTTATGTAGCATGTATTTCAGTTTGGAATCTGTAAAAGTGTGTGATGACCAGTCTAATTCATATCACTCGGGGTGATGTATATTCAGCATTTATACTAGTGCAAGAATAACTGTCAGCTAAAGAAAGCAACAGCTGTGACATGAGCCCAGCGCATGGGTCAGTGTAATCTGGGCAGAGCCCAATAGGATAGTAACATATTACTGCTTTGATAGCGCTGCAGTTCTGGTTGATCTGTTTGAATCATACCAGATTGTAATTGATGTTGGAGGAGGGAAGGCAAATGGAACCCTACTGTGCCTGTAAATTGGGCTTAGTTTATAGATTCTGAAGTTGAAGCCTATCTGGTCCGATAAATTCATTACAATGTTTGTATGAAAATGCACTAAATATTAGCAAAATGTTCTCATTGACTGTGCTGTATGATTGACACAGATAAGCAGCTGCTTGGTCAGGTATCGCCGTGCTATAGGCCAGTATCCCCCAGCAGCCCTGTCATTCAGTTCCATCAAATGAATCTCAATTGTTGAGAATAATAATTCAACAATGGCTCCATATTTTGGACAGGTATGTCCCCACAAAGCCTGTTTTATACCAGGGTGCTGATGCTTAAGAGAGAAAAGATGACAACTTACCTGAGTCCCCTTTCTGTCCTGTTCTCTGTAGTTGGAGCTGTGTAAGCCCAGCCTGTAGCTCTTATAAACCTCTGTCCCCTGCTTGCACCCAATTCAGCTCCTCATGGATCCATCTTCATTACCTCATTGCTATATTCTCCTACAGATATAATTGTCCTTTTTCAACAAATAATCCCCATCCTGAGTATGATTGTGTAATTTACTAATTGTATTTGGGCCTGGTCGCAATCTCCTCCTTTGCAGACCCATCTCCTTCTGTCCATGTAATATACTTTATGTTTAATGCAATTTCCTGCTGTGATTTTGCTTTCAGAGACACATTTAGGGAGAATGGGCACACGGCCATGTTACCTGGTTACAAAAAGGCAAAGCAGAGTAGTATTTATTAATATAGTTGCAAAAGTTCACAGTTACAGTAACCTGTAGCAACTGCACTGGAGTAATGATGTCCAGTCTGGCCTCCAGTTGTCATTCAATACTCCCATCACCCTCTAGCAGACTGCTTTGACTCAATATGTTCCTTAGTATCCACTGACTATAGAGCAGATAGGACACTAGTGGGCCAGTGAAGCTATCTGCTGATTGGTTGCTGAAGGTAACCCAACCACTGAACTTTTGCCTTTGTTGCAAAATGATTTTTTATCATAAGCAGGATATAAACCCTTGATATAAGAGCTGTACTGCCTAGATGTATCTTTAGAGCTGTAACACAATTTTAAGTTGGGGATCTGCAGTCTGGGTTATTATTGCTTTTGGGCGTCTCTGTAATTTCACAGTCACTCTGCATTTGTACAATCAAGGCCTGCACCACTTCTCAAACTGGGGACCTGTATAAGGGGACATTTGGGGCCAATGTAACATTATAATTCTGCATAATGATTAGCAGGTAGCTAAAAATATTACAAATAATATTTGCACAAATATTTTGCTTTTGGAAATTCAACAAAGAGTTACAGTCTAAATGTTGTGTTTTTGGTAAAGGAGTTAACAAAAGGCCAACAGTATAGCATCTATGTCTATGGATTATGTTTGAATCTAGGGGGAAACTGTGTTACCTCTAGAGTGGCATGGCAGCTCCACGGGCAGAGGTTAAAGCTAACCAAATGGAAGGCATGAGATTTTAGCAATGACGCTGTGGGGAGGAATCGGCAGAGGGTAACTAAAGGCAAAAGGAAACAATGAGATAGAAGAAGGAGAATCAAGAGAGGGGCAGTGAGAGGCAAATATTGTAGATAAAGAAGAAGTAGGGCAGGTAGGACATAATGCGATACACATGCCCCCCACCTAGCAACCCTGCCCACCCATTACCCGCCTCCTGCCTGGCCCCTTCACTCCCTCCCTTCCCTGTTGGATGATGAATGTAGTGAAACCTGCAGATCTGTTGGGCTGCAGTGGGGAGAGGAGCAGAGGAACCAACACGAATCATGTAAGTAGGAAACTGAGACTGACACATTACCAGGTCAGTGCTTGCCCCCAGCAGCAGGGATACCCCATTCTCTGTTCCTATACCCCCCCTTGTATAAATCTCACTCCATTCATTGTCTCTCATCTGCTCTCCAAACATCTTTTACTTCCCATCAGCACATTCACCCCCTAACTACTGCACATAAACTAAGGTGCCCATTTGTCTCTGGGCTCAGTACATGAGCAAGTTATCCCTAATTCTACCCAGAAATGTTACTGCCCATGTACTGAAAGCTTTTCATCCTACTGCCCGTGTACTAAGAGCTTCTTATCATACTGCCCCTGTATGTAGTAACATGCGCAATGCTTCTCACCCTAATACGTTCAGTACTTCTCCCCCTAATGCCCATATGTTCATTACTTCTCACCCTAATGCCCATACATTCAGTACTTCTCACCCTAATGCCCATATGTTCAGTATTTCTCACCCTAATGCCCATATGTTCATTACTTCTCACCCTAATGCCCATACGTTCAGTACTTCTCACCCTAATGCCCATATGTTCATTACTTCTCACCTTAATGCCCATACGCTCAGTACTTCTCACCCTAATGCCCATATGTTCAGTACTTCTCCCCCTAATGCCCATATGTTCAGTACTTCTCACCCTAATGCCCATACGCTCAGTACTTCTCACCCTAATGCCCATATGTTCATTACTTCTCACCCTAATGCCCATACGTTCAGTACTTCTCACCCTAATGCTCATACGTTCAGTACTTCTCACCCTAATGCCCATATGCTCAGTACTTCTCACCCTAATGCCCATACATTCAGTACTTCACACCCTAATGCCCATATGTTCATTACTTCTCACCTTAATGCCCATACGCTCATTACTTCTCACCCTAATGCCCATACGCTCAATACTTCTCACCCTAATGCCCATATATTCAGTACGTCTCACCCTAATGCCCATACGTTCAGTACTTCTCACCCTATGCCCATATGTTCAGTTTTTCTCACCCTATCGCCCATATGCTCAGTACTTCTCACCCTATTACCCATACGCTCAATACTTCTCACCTTAATGCCCAAATGTTCAGTTCTTCTCACCCTAGGGTCCATATGCTCAGTGCTTCTCACCCTAATGTCCATACGCTCAGTACTTCTCACCCTAATTCCCATGTGCTCAGATGCTCACATTTCTCACCATACTGCCCATGTGTAGAGTGCTGAAAGGTAGTGCTGGTACATCATCGTTTTAAATCTGCATACTGAAACAAACTGCAATTAAAGGGCTAATTAGCAATTTGGTTAGATGCACTCTGTATGGCAGTACAAAAGCCACGTAGTCGCATGTAAATTGATAATTAGTCAACAGCCACTCTGGATTAAATAGGTAAGTAGCAACTCCACTAACAGGCTGGGCTCCCCCCATACAACTCAGTACTGTAATGTCTCCCAGTGTCACGGCGCTGTCCACATGCTCAGTGCTGAAGTTTTTTCCCATGGACAGTGTCCATTTGCTCAGGGCTTGCCACCAATCTGTCCAATCTGCTTCTAGGACATATGGACTAGTCTTGGATTAAAGATTGTACCAAACTAGTTGGGGCCCTATGGCAAACAAGCACTGGACCAATGAAAGCTATATTTAGTGTTGTAGAAGTGCATTAGCTAAATCAGGTAAAATTCAATTGGGTGACCCATAGCAACCAATCAGCGCTGCATAAACTCAAGGTAAGGAACTGCAGTCCTGAAAAAGTACAGCCACTGGATGCATGTAGAACTGTACATAGAACTTGGGTCAGTCAGTGAGAGAAGACTGTAGGTTGGGCAACTAGTACAAATGTTTTGCTAAAACCTTCATATATTCAACCAAGTAATGACTGCATGTACAGTAATGCAGGGGTTTCTGGGAGTTATAGCTTAACACCATATGAAGGAAAGAGCAGCACCCTGGGGAAGCCACTAAGCTGACCTAGTAAACTGGATGGTGCCCAAACACTAATCCAACACATGGACGCTATACTGGACCCTATAATGGACATACTCACTGCTCTCTAGGGGGGCAAAGATAATTTCCAACCTAGAAACACATTTTGGAAGTAATTAAAGTGATCTGTATTTTTGTCCCACTTCATTGTGTGATTCTCTAACAACTTGCACCTCCTCCATGTCATGTAGCTAAAATTAGCCCAAACCTGTGCATCACGCCTTCCCCCCTTCTTTTCTCTTGCCCACAAGCCATCACACCACCCCCTCTTTCTGAGGTGTCTTGTTGTTAATTAGCACTTCACACCGAAATTCACAAATCCAATTAGTTATCATAGCATGATATATTTCATTTGCATTCATGGCTACAGAAGAAAATCCCAGGCAAAAAAATAAATAAAAGAGTTTAATTATATTGTTTCCCATGATGCATCCTGTACATGGAATTGATAGTTGCAACTGTTTGTGCCCTCCGTTATGTAGAGCAAAGTGCTGCAATAAACAGTCAGTTCTGCACTGTGAGGTCCATGTAAAGGGCTTGTATTTGGGAGTCCACATTCCCAGCACTTGGCTCCAGCACTTGTATCCACGCATAAATTAATTCTTCCTTCAGCCAGACCAGTAATGAGTAGTGTCAAATCAAAATGTTCTACTCTCTCTGTGTAAACAAGTACTACTTGTCTCATGTCATTAGGTCACTAGATGGAGCTGTTTTATTGGACTCTGAATTAGGGCACAACTTCACTTTCACCTTATTTTTTTTCTTCCTGCTTCTTAATATGTTTAATGCTACATTCACACACTCGGGCTTAATCAATTCATCGTGTTCTAGATCAATAATAGCATAAAAACTCTTCAAAGAATCGCCACTCCCATTATCGAGATGCCATTTGAAGAAACTATTTATATTGGGAGTATTTGGGCACTAAAAAGCAGTTGCTTGGGCCAAGCACAAAAATCAGGTGCAGTCCCGGGGGTATAGTAACATAGAAAACAGACTGTTGGGTCTAAGTTACCCTAGCAACCAGGCAGTAGTTTGAATAAGAGACTGGAATATGAAGATGAAGATGGCAAATAATTTTAAAAGACTATATAAAATTTAAAAAATGAAGACCAATTGAAAAGTTGCTATGAATTGGTCATTCGATATGCTCAAAGTACCCATTTAAAGAAGGTTCAGTGGGTTTGATAATTAATTAATGAGAAATGGCTTATTCCCAAAGTTTATGGAGGCCCTAAAATGATTTTGCTGTGGGGCCCAGAAACTTCTAGTTGTTGTGATACAGTTCAGTCCTATACTTCCTCCCAGGGCTGCACTTGTGTAAAGTAATGTATACATCAATTAATGAGTTCACTCATGCAGACTCTAATCGTTTAAGTATAAACACAGTCCCCAAAATAGCTATAAATAGCAGTGTGTGAGGTTAAACATAGCACATAGTCATCCAGTCCCAAATGCAATCGAAGTGTTCCAGGAAAGATTGTTTCCAGGCAACATACAATGGTAAATCAACTGAACGGCACACTTGAAGGGGTATTTTACTTAATGTTCCTGTAAAGTCCTTTTTAGTCTATACTGTTGAGCAGACATTGAATCAATTGCAAGAGCAGTTGGACAGCCATCTCAAATGGCTAAATAAATTGCTATTGACATAGCTAATTGCTATGATATTAACAACCTTGCTTTACCAAACTGTACTATACTGCTAGCTAAAGGCCCCCATACACGGGCCGATAAAAGCTGCCGACAGACCGAGTCGGCAGCTTATTGGCCCGTGTGTGGGGCCATCCGACGGGCTTCCCTGATTGATATCTGGACAAAAGTCGGCCAGATCTCGATCGGGCAGGTTAAACAATCCAGACGGGTTGCAGCCGCATCTGTGCTTGTATGTGGTCCCGCAAACCGACCGCCCGTATCGGATACATTATGACCCGATCGTTGAGCCCGAGGGCCCACGATCGGATCAGCCCAATATCGCCCACTTCAATGTGGGCATATCGGGGAGAGATCTGCAAAACGAACGGATTTCTACGTCTTTGGCCACCTTAAGTGACTTCCGTTCACAATTGGTTTCAGGCTCACCTCTAACCAACCAGCATACAGCATTGCACGGTAACATTGTAGGCTTCTTCGAACCATTGTGAAATGCTCAATATAGGACTAAGCAAGACTTACCCCAGCTCCACTAGGAACTTATAACCTCCCTCCATAGCTTGGGCCAAGGTAGCTAAACAGAAAGGAGGATCTCAACTCCCCATATCTCTCACTCTCCTTACACACAATTTTCTCCATAATGGAGCCTTTATCCAATTTGAACCCCTTAAAGAGAGACTAGGGAATGTGGATCTGCAACTACTGCATTTCACTACATGCAATTGAGGCATGCCTTTAAAACCCTATTTGGGCCATTAGCGTTATGCCCAGAGGTTGGGAAGTGAGACTGTGGAAAAAATGACTTTTCACAACCGTACAAGATGATTCTTACATGATTCTCTAGCCTGTTCATTAAGGCTAAAAACAAGTGGGCCATGGTCCTCTGAAACAAATGTTTAAATAACAGAGGCTGGAAAAGGGGTATTTCTATGCTATATCCCAGGAGCAACATCCAGATGTAAAAAGAGTTGGGTGAGCAATGCAGGCATGACAAATGCCCCTGGGTGTGCCAAACAAGGGCAGTGATTGGCTATTTGGCAGCTCTTGTGTGAGCTGGCAGCCTACAGGAGACTTTGTTTGGCAGTACACCTAGTTATTATTCAACCAAAACTTTCCTCCAAGCCAAGAATTAAAAAAATAAGCTCCTGCTTTGAGGCAACTGGTAGCAACATCAAAAGGGTTTGTGAGCAACATGTTTCTCATGAGCCACTAGCTGGGGATCACTGATGTAGCCTGTGCCCCCCCCCTCGGCGAGTCTGCTTCCTTTATAGTAATGCCACTGTCTATGCTCCTTTTCCATTGTCCCTTCTGGCTGTCAAATATACAATGCCAACATGTATTAGAATACAACTACTGATGGGCACCTGTTATTATTGACTGCTCTAACTGAATGTCCTGTCATGTGTAATGTTGTTTATGTTCGAAATACAAAATAAAAACTTTAAAAATAAATAAATAAAAAGATGCTCATCTAGTTATTGTGTTCTCAGAGCTCAATTAACCTGTGTCAGAGGAAGAACTATATTCTTACCAGTCACACAAGAAGGGACCCAGGATAAAAGAGACATAAAGGATGTCAGAGGCCCAAAATAAAAGGGAAGATAATGCAAATCAGAACTGTCACCCCCCCCCAGCTGTTTTACTTTATCTTTTCATTAAAGCATGTCAGACCTGTCTCTGACTACTACCCCATTTCCTTCCAAAGCTGCAACATAAAGTCTTCTGAAAATAGAAAGTATTTACTTGCCTTGTGCCATATTCATACCTCTGCCTTAAAGGAGAACTAAACCCTAAAACTGAATATGGCTAAAAATGCCATGTTTATATACTGAACTTATTGCACTAGTCTAAAGTTTCAGCTTGTCAATAGCAGCAATGATCCAGGACTTCAAACTTGTCACAGGGGGTCACCGTCTTGGAACGTGTCTGTGACACTCACATGCTCAGTGGGCTCTGAGCAGCTGTTGAGAAGCTAAGCTTAGGGGTCATCACTAATTATCAAGCAGAAAATAAGTTTTGTCTGTAATATAAGCTGAAAGCAGACCCCACAGTCTGGGCTCCCCTGTTTCCCGGGCCGCCCTGCGACTGCGGGGTCTGCTTCCTCTATAGTTATGCCACTCTGTGCTATAAAACCAGCGGTTCTGGATGTATAGTTGGCCAAAAGGACATAAAGGAGCAATTTGCATGCCTTCGCCCATAATGCCTTATGTGAGAGTCTAACTCTCATTAGTGGTATGAAGGCAGTGCTATGTAAATGGCACGAGGCAAGTAAATACTTTCTGTTTTCAGAAGACTTTATGCTGCATGTCTTGCACGTGACGGGCTTTTTGGCTCCTTTTAGTCCGTCTAACCAGGCTGGGTTCTCTGCTTCTAGAGCTGGACACAGTAAAATGATCCATTAGTTTGTCCAGGTTATCAACAATTGGATCTTTGTCCATTGAGCTGATAAATCATTCTGCTCCGGGGGGGGGCAACAGTTAGATCATCAATGACATTGTCCCGGTCCACTTGTCAAGAGCCATAGTTGACCTTTATTGACAGGATTTCCCAGCCTGCACTAAAACACCAGCACCCCCCACTAGTAAATTTCATGTAACTTGTCCTTTAAAATGCTGACAGCAGTGTGCTTAAAGACCCACTTGTGTATTGGGAAGGCCTTTTTGCTTGAGCTCATAATGTCACATCACTTGATGAGGTTAAGGCAGACACGTATTTAATAAGAAGTAGCTGTGAGTGGAAATCAGATTCCAAGTGAAACCTTTTTTTTTGTTAAATTTAAGGTCAGCATCCGGGGGACCCCCTCCAAGTAGCAACCGCAAGCTTCAACAGACCCAAGCACAAGTAAATGAGGTAAGTGATTGGCCACTTCATGCCCTCAGTCCTTATACTGTAAAACATACCGTTTATAATACTGCTAATAACTGTTCCTAACTGCTAATAACAGCTACGTTGTGAGTATTACCCCCTTGGACTTTCCTTAGTCCTTGTTGGAGCCTCAGTTGCTCAGCTATCTTGCCTGTCACTATCTCTCACTGCCTACAGTGGGATTCACCACCGAAATAATAATAACCAATTACTAGGGATGTACCAAATCTAGGATCAGGTCTAGGATTCGAATTAAGATGAATCCAAGTGCCTGGCTGAACCAAATCTAAGTACATGAAATCAAGTGACTTTTCATCACATGAACAAGGAAAGTACATATGCTTAATGAAAGATTCAAGATTCACCCAAATCCCAAAATAGTGCATTCCTTTTGTTTTACTAAATTATACTATCTTTACTCCTTAAAGATGTACAGAATTTCTTTTGAGATTGTGCAACTTTAACTGCACAAGGGTGGGCTCTAACCGCCAGTGTAATATCCCTTGTATTATACCTCAACTTCAGCTCTCAAGTGGCTTAAAAAGGAAGAATACAACATACCTCCAAGATAAACTTGCTATTATGCTCAATGGAAAAAAACCTTGATAATTACTGTACATTTCTCACTTAACCACTGGAGATTAAAGGAACAGTACCACCGAAAAATCAAAGTGTTTTAAAGGAATGACAATATAATGAAGTGTTGGCCTACATTGGTAAAACTGGTGTGTTTGCTTCAGAAACACTACTATAGTTTATATAAACAAGCTGCTGTGTAGCCATGGGGCAGCCATTCAAGCACAGGATACACAGTAGATAATAGATATGGTCTGAAGAATCCCATTGTATACTACAGAGCTTATCTGTTATCTGCTGTGTATCCTGTGACTTTTCTCCTTTTTCAAACTTGAATGGCTGCCCCCGTAGCTACGCAGCAGCTTGTTTATAGAAATCATAATAGAGTTTCTGAAACAAACACACCTGATGTACCAGTGGAGCACAACTGTACATTACATTTTCCTTATTTTAAGACATTTTAATATTTTGGTGATACTGTTTCTTTAATTAAAGGAGGGACTGAGAGGATTTAACTGTAGATATGATCAAAATGTCATCTCTCTCACTAATGTCAATACCCAGAATTTCCCATCGGCTGATTATTTCGATACTGGTACAATTTAGCCACTCACATAGATATCCATGGAAGTTCAAGGTCAGCTGATGACCATATACAGTACACACATGGAATCTATTATGGAAATGGATGTGCAATCAGTCTTAGTTTCCACCTTGCCCAGTACACTGGGGTCATATTGCCCCTTTTCATTGTCCAGATAGCTTGGAGAACTTGTGTCCAGAGAAGTGGGTTTCATTGCTGCTGCCGTCCCATCCCCCCACACTCAACTTTTTCTGTTCTGGAGGGGGCTCAGGGGGTGTCCTGGGGGGTACACAGAGAAGAACAACTGTGCTCTCTGTTCTAGAAACTGGAAAAATGGCTCTTAAAGTTACAAGGAGTGGCCTTTTTGCAGCCCCTGGTAACCAGTGGGTGCTTACGTTTCTCAACTTGCCTCATTGGAGCAACATCCCTTCCCAGGTGGCAACAATGTCAACTAGGAGCCACAAATGAAAACAAAGCCAAATATAACCTAGAATGCAGGTGTTTTCCCTGTTGGTTTGGGATAATACAATGGTGCATATTATATAAAAAGAAATATATTTTATGATATAATGAATAATGTACCCACTATTGTAAAATATGAGAATATTGCAAGTCACAAAGCAGTTCCATGATCATATAAAAGAACAAAGCTGAAGGCAGAGAGCTTTTACGTTGGTCACGGAACTCCATGATGACTTCTAATATCTAGTGATGAGCAAATTTATTCGCCAGCCATGGATTTCAGACGAAATTTCGAATTTCACCATGTGCAAATTTGCGAAACTGCATTCTCAGAGAAAAATGCCCATAAGAAAAAATGTCTATTGCATTAGGACAAAAAAAGTCGCCATAAGAAAAAAACACCCTTTGACTCTAATAGATTAGGACAACAAAGTCTCC
Source organism: Xenopus laevis (assembly GCF_017654675.1). Taxonomy (NCBI): domain Eukaryota; kingdom Metazoa; phylum Chordata; class Amphibia; order Anura; family Pipidae; genus Xenopus; species Xenopus laevis. Next base: position 115,600,646 of record NC_054380.1, on the reverse strand, counting down.
ATGAGAAAAAAACACCCATTATCTTTAATGCATTAGGACAAAAAAAGTCGCCATAAGAAAAAACGCCCATTGACTTTAATGCATTTTGAGTTAAAAAATTGTTGCACTCGTAAAAAAAAAAGTTGCCTGTAAAAACGCTAATTTTTCAGAAATGGGGCAGATTCACTCATCATTACTAATATCCTCATATGTTACAAAATGGAGGTATGTTATTGATTATAATAGACAAGGCTTAGTGAGTCATGAAATGACATCACTGAGCACCAATTATAACTGATGACATCACCAAGAACCTTTTTAAAGAATATCATTTACAAGATATTCATGGCTCTTGTGTATAAAATCTCAATAAAGACTTGCAGTACTCAGGGATATAGTATCCCTTTAATTCCTTTTATCAACCCCTACTTAGTAGCCCTTGTGGTGCTTGTCTCCTCAGTGTCAGGCTGTCCTAGCTTTGATCTACTCATTTACATGGTCAATAACTCCTGATGGATTTGTCCATTCCCTTGGTGGTGACAGGTAGTGGATATCATGCGGGTAAATGTGGACAAGGTTCTGGATCGAGATCAGAAGCTGGCAGAGTTGGATGACCGAGCAGACGCTCTCCAAGCTGGAGCCTCCCAGTTTGAGACCAGTGCAGCCAAACTGAAGCGGAAGTATTGGTGGAATAACTGCAAGGTGAGCTGCAATACACATAGGAGAGGGAATGCTGATGAGATGGGAGAGAGAAATATATTTTATATGGGGGTGGAAAGAGTACTCGAGGGAACGAGAATGACTATGCTGATGGAGATGACACTGGGAAATGGATTATTGTACCTGTTTCATTACTTTAATACCCAGGCTGATACAGACATGATTGCTTTACACCCACTTACATGCAATATGTCCTAGCTTACTCACAACTTCTTTTATTCCAATTGTAACATGCTGAGAATATCAGTTCAATTATCTCTACGTGTGTTCAACATATCCCTTCGTGGAGTATTTCTAACCAGTCTTGGCTAACCAACAAGTTCATATAAAATAGCTTAGAGCACTCTCCTAAGCACTTTCTAGCTTTCACAATGTTACCTTTTTTTTTTCAACTGCAAATATGAGAACTTTTAAGACTTCTTAAAGCAGTTGTGTCCAGGGTCACTGAGTGTTGTGCTCTGAATACAGTACCTAGAACTGGAGGCAAAGCAGCACTGTCCTTATCCCTTATAGAAGGTGGTGTGTACAGGACTTCACAAGTTAGGGAATATGCCTCCCCCACATTGCTGCTGAATGTAGGCCTCGCTGTATTCATAAGTCATGCACAGACTTCTGCAGATAGTCCTGCAGCAATTCAGAAAAATGGCAGGTACTAGTCTGCGAAAAAAACCTTTTTTTGTTTGCTCTACTTTTTTTGCACTTTGCACCTTGCCTGCACTTTATATATGAACCCTGGTGAATTGGGGGAAAAAGTGGTGTGCATTTGCTCAGAATGCCTCAGTATGGGATTAATAATCAACCGTAATCAACTCTCTTTTTCTCTTTCTCCAGATGATGATTATCGTGGGAGTGTTGTGTGCAATAATGTTCATCATCCTCATCAGTAAGTGGATAAACCTTTGGAGCAAACCTCAATGCTTTGCTGGGAAACTGCTGTATTATTCTTTTCTCTTCCCCCCTGCATTCACTATTCAATTCCCTTGTACTCTACTAACCATTTTCCTCCAACCTCAGTCTTTGCCATATGCTTCCTGTTCCTCTTCATCCTACATTTCCTTTTGCTTCATGTATTTTATTCCATATCCTTCCTCTACAACCTACAATTTACTCTTCATCCTACATTTCCTTCTGGCTTCCATGTATCTTACTCATTCATATACCCCAGCCTTGTGCTTCCATCTCTATCATACACCCCATCTGCACCCTACACTTATCAAGACAGTCTACAATTGCTTCTCTACCCTACACAATCAACTGCATCTTATATTTCCTTTCTGTAAATTCAGCTTCTATTGCATTTCCTCCACACTGCCTTTTGCACGTTTCACTTCCTTTTCTCCTGGTGCATGCTTCACTCCATCTAAAGATACAGATAATTGTCAGATACATCTGGTCTTGTCTAGTAATGGAAAAAAGAAGCTATTACATGTTATGGTCTAGAATGGTTAGAATAGTTAAACCTGGTTGGTGACTGGAATGGGACATAATGTGCTCATGATATTACATATGATCAAAGAACCCAGAATCAGTGTGTGGGAAAGAGGAAGGGCAATGGTGGGCTGAAAGGAGTTCAGCTATAACTGTGAGTTTTTTCTTTTTTTTACTGATCTGTACTTTTTTTCTCTCCTTCTGCCACTCTTTTTTTAATTTTCCTCCCACATTGCGCCTTTTCTTAGTTTATTTCTGCACCTGACTTTGGTGTTCCTTTCTCTCGTCTTTCCGTTTTTTCCATGGTTATGTTGTTCTTGTGTTTTCTCACCACTCCCTGACCTCAGCAGTATCTTGCAAAGATTCCAGACATCTAACAACAGATTTAACCTGCTGGGACACAGTTAGATAACCAGAAACAAACCACACAGAAGACTCCTACTGGCTCTAGAAAATCCCACCCATCATGAGTGCTACATAGGAGGCACCTTGGCACCCGGGACAGAAGCTACAGACATTCTCACCTAGCTCATATAACTTTAAGGCTCTTATAATCCAAAGGGTGGACAGAAAATTCAGCTCCATTTTTTAGCTAGATGTTTTGGCTCCAAGACAAGAAGAGAGTGTTGCAGCTTGTTTTGATATAAGGAACCCAATTTATGTTGGCAACAGAGCTATAAATGTGCAGAATGGGGCTAAATGGTTCAGACCACAAAAAAGACTTGCTTAGGTGCTGCAACTTCAGTGACTCTGTAGTATTTGCACTATGTGGGCACTATCTGGGCATAGCTATAGGGATTGGGCTCTTGGGTCTAACAAGTTCTTTCACTACAAGGAATAGAAAATCTGTAATATGAATGGGCTTTTTTTTATAAAGAATGGGTTAGGAGAAAGAAAGAAAATGTTCTTCATTATGGGCAGTTTGGTGGTATTCGTGGACACCCTTTCACCTGATGGTCCCATTGTCCTTTTCTCTCTGTTCTGAAGCAGATTCATGGTTGTAAAATGTGCCATAATCCAAATAAAATTTGTCTTGTATGCCTAACTTGATGAGAGCACTGTGTAGGATGGATCTGTACACAAGTGGTAAAGCAGAAAACGCTTTCAATGTACCACGTATTCAGACAAACGCAAGGGGGCCAATTTACTAACATAGATGCTTAAAGGGCATGTAAAGGCAAAAAAATAAAATCCCATTTTTACTTTCTTTAATGAAAAAGAAACCTATCTCCAATATACTTTAAGTAAAAAATGTGTACCGTTTTTATAAGAAACCTGACTGTTTGCAGTGAAATTCCTTCATTTAGTGCTGTGGATATGAATTGTCAGATGGTCCCTAACTGCTGAGCAGGGAAACAATCATACTCATGAACAGCAGGGGGAGCCCCTGCCTTACCTCCCAGCCATGCAGAACTCAAGCAGCTTTGTTTATGACGATCCCTAAGCAGCACAGACCACACTGAGCATGTGCACAGTCTTACAAAGATGTTTAACAAAGTTACAAGATGGTGACCCCCTGTAGCCAACTTTGAAAGCATAAATTATTTGTTTGATTAGGCTTGTGGTGCAGTAAGTTCATGTTTATATTAAGTATACAAACTACAGCATTTCTAGCCTTATTCTATTTTAGACTTTACATGCCCTTTATTTGCAGAAGTGATGTTGCCGACACCAACCAATTAGATCATTGAGTTTATTGTCTGACTTGCATCCAATAAATCTGGGTGGTAAACTGTCCAACCATAAAGGAGAGGAACTGATATTTCTCGGCTTTGTGTAAGCAGTTACGCTACTGGATCCTGTGTTCTGAAAAATAACCACTAGGTGCCACTAATACTTAATTTATAAAAGGGTTTCCTTCTTCCCTCCTAAGAGTTATTTCTATTGCTCCTATTTTCCTATAATGATTTACTTTCATCTCTGTAACTAGATTTAAACTTTGCTTTCAAATATATTTTCCACAGAACAAAGATTTATGCAAAACTCATCAATTTCTGGACATGGTGCACAAATATAAGATTGTAGCACAAGCAAACGTGACCCACTTGTTAAATGGGCTATACAGTGATAAAATACTAATTTGATGTTTGTATGCTTTTCCCCTTAATGTCTTATACTTTCCTTTTCTCGGTTTCTGTTACCTTTGTCCCTGGGGTAATATAATAAAAGGCTCAATGTTAAATACAGGTCTAGTCACTCATAGCAACCAATCAGTAGGTAGCATTTATTGGTTACCTGTTCAAAAGCATATATGTTATTGTTCCTTTTATTACTTATAGGGGATCCTTTTTGTGTCTTGTCTTTTACTTCTGGTTTCCTGTATTCTGTCTCCTTTTTATTGTTCTACTCACTGTATGGGCACTCTGCAAGCTGTGTTGCTGTAAAAAAATAAACCCCAAGAAAGAGAAACATATACGAATGCACTCAATGTATAGAAAACCAAAAACAGAATGAAGGTGTGGAGCCAAGGAACTGGGAAACTTTAATGTTTCAAAGTCAGGGCTTAGCAGAAGGAGGTGAGCAAAAATTTAGGCAAGTTAAAGAATGATGCAGATTGTAACAGTAGATGATATATACGTGAATTTGATGCATTATAATACCCTGTGGCATTTTATGTGCTACTATCTTAGCAGGAGCAGAGGCAATAAAAATGAAAGTTATATTATACATGACATTGACCTCATAGTTTACTTGCTCTTGTTGTATGATCCAAAACTAGAAGACTAGACAACATTATTACTGCAAAAAATGAGCCATCACCCCTGCTGCACAGCTCTGCATTTGGTGCACCGGTACAGTGGAATGGGTGAGTTTTTGGAAGTCAGGTTGAATCATAAGGTTAAAATCACAGGTTAAAAAGGTGTTTAGTTCTCCTAAGCAAAATAACAACTGCATGCTGCCTCCCCCCCTACAAAAAGCATTGGACAGGCCAGGGTCTCCAGCAGCCCCTACCCTGCTCTCCCACCACCCACTTGCAAACACTTATGCCAGAAAGAGCGTGTTAGAAAGAGAGTTAGAAAGAGCGTGTTAGAAAGAGAGTTAGAAAGAGCGTGGCTGGGGAGAGGGGATTTATTAGAAGTATAGAGTTAGCAGCTGTGCTGATGAGGCAAATTAAAAAACTCACCTCAGGTTGCAGCGTCCCACAAGTTACCAGGAGTAGCAAACCGGAAATTTGGATCTTCTACTGCAGAAAGTGCAATTGCACTGTATGCACTAGGGATATGGACCCCCTCTGCTCCGGCACTGAAAAGGCACCTGTCTAATAAACTGGAGTGATTCCTGCCAGCCAGGCCTGATCCCCAACATCAATGCCCAACCTCACTAATGTTCTAGTGGCCAAATGAAAGCAAATCCCACCAACTACATCTAGTGGAAAGGGAGAACCAGCTTCATAATAATCCCCTTGGTTTGCAAATGAGGTATTGTTGCCCAAATAAGGAAATGGTTATATCCCAAAGAAAGTAAAACAATGCTGACTATACAAACTTGTTGGTTCGGATAAGTGAAACTCCGAACTCTATATATTTGATTCATTAAATCAGCAGACAAATTTAGCCATGGCTCAACCGATAAACAGCTTGACCTGGGTTCATAAACCCCAGGTCCGTCTCCTTCGGGCACAGTTTACAAGGCAAAGTGAAACGTGTGATTCACACTCACCAATAACAAATGGTGGCTCGGGTGCAGAACCCATAGCTTGGGGTGAAGGTGCAGACAACTGAAGAAATGAGCATGTATTCCTAAAGGCACACCGATGTGGGTAAAACTCAATTTTATTCCATGAACTAAAACAACCTCGTCCTAAAACGTTTCGTATCTAGAGATACGTAGCCATAGGCACATTTACAAACAGTTGCAATAATTTAAACTTCTGCAAAGGATGTGACGTGGTGTAAAGCCTTATTCAGACCCATAGTTACAAACTATCGTATGGAACAATTTCAAGGTGAAATTTACAAAGTGAAAATCTTACAAATGGAATAGGAAATAGTAAAAGCGAAAGATGTACAAAATGACCACGGCAGAGAATATACAGATAGCCACAGTAAGTATACAACATAAAATTTATGATACTTAGGGGCAGATTTATCAAGGGTCGAAGTGAATTCAAGGGAATTTTCGAAGTAAAAAAAATTGAAATTCGAAGTAATTTTTTGGATACTTCGACCATCGAATAGGATAGTATGACTTCAAATTTAATTCGACTTCGATTCAAAGTAAAAATTGTTTGACTATTCGACCATTCAATGATCTAAGTACTGTCTCTTTAAAAAAACTTCAACTTCAATACTTCGCCAACTTAAACCTGCCAAAGTGCTATGTTAGCCTATGGGGTCCTTCCAGAGCATATTTCTAAGTCTTTTGTATTCAAAGGAAAATCACTCGAATTGTACGCTTTGAAGTATGATCGGAGTGTGATCGTACGATCGTACTACGATCAGAATACGATCGTACGATGCAAAAAATCCTACGAATTCGACTTCGAATTTCGTAGTATTCAATTCAATGGTCAAATTTCAAAGTATTTTCCACTTAAAAATTCGACCCTTGATAAATCTGCCCTTAGGCAGATTTATCAAGGGTCGAATTTCGAAGTGGAAAATACTTTAAAATTCGACCATCGAATTTAAATACTTTGAATTCGAATATCGAATTCGAAGTATTTTCAGAGAAGTTGGACTCGAACGATTTTAGCGTACAATCGAACTTTTTTACTTCAATGTGTAAAGACTTAGAAAATGGTTGTAGAAGGTCCCCATAGGCTAACATAGCACTTTGGCAGGTTTAATTTGGCGAAGTATTGAAGTAGAAGTTTTTTTTAAAGAGACAGTACTTCGATTATCGAATGGTCGAATATTCAAACGATTTTTACTTCGAATCGAATTCGAAGAAAATTTGAAGTTGTTGTATCCTATTTGATGGTCGAAGTATCCAAAAAAATATATTACTTCGAAAATTCCCTCAAATTCACTTCTGCCCCTTATAAGTGTCACTTAAAAGGAACAGCTCAGTTTCCCATTTTGGCTCTTGAAATAAATAAATTACTAAAGCGCATAGTGCAGTAGCTTGTAATTAATTCATTTGCAACACATTTCATGTCATATAAATTAAATGAGACTTTGTCCAAATTTTATTAAATAGGGATAAATTTAAATGTATTTAAACAAATTACTTGATTAAGTCAAAGGACCATAAAATGAATATGTTGAATGATATGTTGAAACAATTTGTTATGCTGATCATCTTTAAGCAATTTGATGGAATCTGATTTAATTTAATTTGATTTCATTTTGCGTAATTCATTTCATTGAAAAGTTGAACAAAACGTGTTCTTGCTGTAACTGAATAATTCAATAAATACTGAAAACGAAAGATAATTAAATACGTTGCAGAAGGCAAATGATGTATACTCTGTTAGATGTTCATTTAATTATCCGAGAGGCATAATCTTAGCTGTTAAAATCATGTGCTGACCACAAGATGGTGCCAAAGATCTGCTGTACTTCATTCCCAAAGTGTGAGGCATTGGCAGGAGCTGACTCCAAAAACATAAAAAATGTAATTATCAACTGTGCACAATTCCCCTTACAATGCAGCAATTCTCCTGAAATTCCACTGTCAGTGCACCTGCTGTAAATTGCTGCAACTTCTGCAATCTGCAAGTGCTGCTATAATCCAGGCAGAGCCAGGCTGTTAATGTGCCACAAGTTGCATCCGTGTGTCTGTGAGTATCATGCAGGTGCAGGTAGTTTCTCTCAACCAGACCGGACATGGGGTAGGCGACAAAGGAGGTACATTCCTGGTGCCCCCCAGCTTTTACACCCTAGGCATGTGCCTACTCTGCCTACCCCTAGTTCCGGCCCGGGGGGCTACCCAAATAGCAAATCCATATAGGGGCTACCCAAATAGCCAGTCCATATATGGGCTACCCAAATTGCCAATCCCTGTAGGGGCTACCCAAATAATCAGTCCATATAGGGGCTACCCAAATAGCCAATCACAGCCCATATTTGGCACCACCAGGAACTTTATGTTACTCTCCAACTTTTTTTTTACATTTAAATGTGGCTTACAGGTAAAAAAAAAGTTGGAGATCCCTGTCATAGTGCAATGTTCCCTCTAGGTGTGAGTTTGTGCACGCGCACATACATTTTGAGGCAATCACACGCAACAAATTGTGGTTTGCACAAAGAAAAATGTGCACACAACTTTAAAATGTGCACATAAAAGAATTATTTTTTGCACATAGCCGAGAAGGAATTAGAGGGAACATGGCCTAAAGCTGGCCATAGACGTTAGGATTTTTAAAAGATCTCGTTAGACCAAGCTTATCTTGAAACAATCATTTAAATGTACAATTTGTCCATCAACTAAAAAGACCATTTCAAGCGATGTTGTCTAGTTGAAGCCGGGACAACTGAGGGAGCTGCCTGCTTGGCCCTGCAAACTATTGGACAATGGATACATTTCACTGTGACCGATGATAATTTTCTAACCTGGTTCATCAATTTTTTGACCGATGTCGGACGAAAAACCGCACGATCATTTGATTCCCACTAACCTCATGATAATTTGATGGATTTGTTAGATTTATCACTTGTTGCTTTAGTGTTCATTTAGGGGGTATCGTTTTCCTTTAATGTCTATGGTCAGCTTAAGAGTGCTTGCCATATTCAGATATGCATTTGTTGATTTTTGTAGTTTGATAAGCCTTTATAATTAAAAAAAAAATAGATGGGATAATGTAATTAAAGTCACAAAGCTTAATCCAGGTCTAGTATCCCATACCAACCAATGAACAGCCAGTGTTTACTGGTCACCTGTTTAAAAGCATCTGACCCGGTGTACGTTTTGTGTGTCGTGTTGCATGCAAATATATTTTGCCCCAGTGCAGCATTTCCCCCAAAATTCCATCATCTCTGTGGATGAGCGCTAAGTAGTGCCCACCATAAATTGTATGAGATGTACCAATATGGACACAGACTAAAAACGGTTTTGGTAAATTGCACACAAGCTGCAAACACACCGAATTTGGCAGTGGAGAAAGTATCACTTCAGGTGCACAAATGAACTGTCTCCATAACGCCATTAATCTCTGACTCACTTGGCACAAGTCATTTAGGCACAAGCCGATAAGGGAACCTTGGCATTACCAGTAGGTCAAGGCTGGGCGGTAGGGATGGACAAATTTTTCACCTTGTTTCGCTGTGGAATTGACGCCCATAGACTTGTATGGCGTTGTGCCACAAAAAAAAAAAAAAAAAAACACGTGTCAAAAATAAAATTGGCCGCACAACAAACTTTTTTTGACACCCATAGACTTTAATGGGCGTCGGCGACTTTTGCCGGCGGCCAATTTTTGGCAAAATGAAACGGGTCAAATTCGCCCATTCCTACTTGCCGGTAAATGGGTTCTTAACTTTTAAATTAACTTTTAATGTGTTGTAGAGGGTGATAATTTGAGACAATTTGCAATTGGTCTTCATTTTTTATATGTGGTTTTTGAGTTATTCCGCTTTTTGTTTCGTAGCTCTCCACTTTGCAGTTTCAGCAATCTGGTTACTAGGGACCAAATTACCCTAGCAACCATGCATTGATTTGAGAGACTGGAATATGAATAGGAGAGGCCTAAATAGAAAGATGAGTAATAAAAAGTAGCAATAACAATACAATGGTTTACAGAGCATTTGTTTTTTGAAGTTGAAAAGAGGCAAAAAACATAAAAAAGAAAAAATGAAAGCCTTGCTTCCAACAAGGATCAATTAAATGTTAGTTGGGATCAAGTACAAGCTACTGTTTTATTATTACAGAGAAAAACAAAATCATGTTCAAACATTTGGATTATTAGGATGAAATGGAGTCTATGGGAGACAGCCTATCTGTTATTCAGAGCTTTCTGGAAAATGTTTTATCCAGATAACAGATCCCGTATCTGTATAGACTGTATATGCTGCCTTCACATGTATGTTGTGTGTGCTGCTTTGCCATAACAACATATATCAGCAGCAAAGCTCAGTCTCTGAATCCTTTAGTGTATTCTCTCTTTATATTTCCTATCAGACCTACAGAAGGATCAGCCCCCATGAAACTGCATTGGGCTGTGATTCTATTGCATGTAAATCACTGTGATCTGAAAGCGTTCCCCGGGCTTAGCTACAAATTATAAAGCTCCGTCCTTTTGTTGTGCCTGTGCCACTCGCAGGACATCTGTCCCTTTCCCTGCACGCTTCTGCAGCAGATGCCAGCCTTTGTTTGGAGCAGGACGAGTGTGAAACACAGACTAATGGCGGGACCCACACAATGGCCACACTGACCCTGAGACATGATTAACCCCAGCACTGCTGGAGTCTGTTGACAAGCTTCACAGACAGAGGAAGGATTCCATCAGAGTTTATCTTATAAGACTGCAAGATTTTTAGCTCAGTGACTGCTTTGATTTCCTTCTCCATTTACTGTTCCTGATTAGAACTGATGGATTACTAGAACTGGTTCAAATGTTGCACCTTTATAAAAATACTCCTACAGAATCCCATAACCTGTATAAGGGCATACCTCCCAAGTGTCCTGCATTGTGCGGGACAGTACAGATTTTCCCCTGGTTGCCCGCAGTCTCAGATTGCCTGTCAAATGTCCCGCATTACCAAGAAGTCCACAGTAGAAAGTTAGCGGGAGGCAAGACTGTGACCTCACCCACTAGTTTTCAGCACTGATAGACCCCAGACCCAGGTATTTTTATTTTTGGATTCAGAGGTAAGTAGAGCAGACTTTATGGGAGGACATAAAGTCAATGATACAAGGGGATAATTTGGGCAGTGTGGCTTCCATGATTTATGGTATTTCAGGGACTAGAGCCAGGCCCGGACTGGCAATCTGTGGGTTCTGGCAAATGCAAAAGGGGCTGCTGTAAGATGTCATAGACAGTCACTATTTATTGGGCTGCTGGGGGGGCTGTGATGGCCTCCGTGTGTCTCAAATGCCAGGGCCATATTTAAATCCCAGTCTGGACTTTAGTCTAGAGCCAAAGCTCCCAAAATTGCCATTGCCTGCTATTGTAATTGTCTGGGAAGGTGCTTGTCATGAAATGGTCCATTGGAGATGTCAGTTTGTCTTTCCAGTTCCATCCATTTTTGGTCATAAGCCATCAGGGGGTACAAAGGGGTACAACTACAAGGGAGGGGGGATAATCAATGATGGGGCCTTCGGTTTCTGGTGGCAGCCCTGCCCCTTCCCAAACTACTAAAACTTGTGGGTGCCAACCAGGCCCGGACTGGCAATCTGTGGGTTCTGGCAAATGCAAGAGGGGCTGCTGTACTTTGCCAAAGATAGTCACTGTATATTGGCCTGGTGGGAGGCTGTTTGGGCTGCTGTGTGGCCTGTTTGGGCCTCTGTGTACCCGAAATGCCAGCTCCTATTTTGAATCTCAGTCCAGGCCTGGTGCCAACGTACCCAAAATCTGCCTGTGTGCCATTGCTAAGGGGAGTGAGACAACATGAGAACTTGCTGTCCCACTGACTCTAAACCTGTGCTTATCTAGCTGTACAATTCACAGCACCCCCTGTGGCTGACTTGTAGTTATAGAATATAGTGTGTTTGGTATTTCTTGTTTACTTGTTACAGCTTTTGAAGTGTTAGATGATTTACTCTGCTGCTCTTCATCTGTAAATGTCAACTGCCATTTTTCCAAGTGCCATTGGCTAACTAACTACATGCCTAGAATTAGGGTGCCTTGTTTCCAGTTCAGTGAATGGCCAACCAAATGCTCACTCCCAAATGATTACTCCCATTCATTTCTAAATTCAAATTAATTGAACCCTGGTGAAAGCAATTGGCATAGAAATGAATGAGGGTGATTCCAAGTGTTCATCTAACTATTAGTTTGTGCACTGTGTCACCAGGACCCAACCTTGGTTAGCAGGGGAGGATAGGGCCCTTGATTGCACCAATCAATTCTGTCTCTCCCAATCAGCTCCTTCATTCTATTAAAGTTGCTGCTAATTGGTGTTACTAGTTTTTATAAGGCACAGCCATATTCAGTAGTGCAGTATTGAGCTATTAAGGGAAATCCAGTATTTACAGATATATATGGCAGAGAGGGATCAGTTAACAATCACTTCTCTCTCTTTCTCTCCCCTTAAAGTGAAATACGAGCGATTCCTAGTGATTCTCAGAGATTCTCAGCAATTCCCAGGAGCAGAAGGAGATAAAGAAGAAACGCAAAAGTCTTTTTAAAGACTATCAACTTTCATCAGGAGCAGAACAACTTGCCCAACCCATTGTGGGTTATTTGAAGGAAGGTAAAGATCCTGCATTTTCCCATCCAGGGCCTCCATCGGGGGGGGCAGGGGGGACAAGTGTCCCGGGCCTGGGCATGAAGGGGGGCCCAGCAGTGCTGCACTTTTGAAAGAGCCGGGCCGCCCTTGAGAGCCCCGAGCCATGCAGCCATTTTTCAAGTCCCCAACAGCCTTAATGCAGAAGTGGCGAATAGCTGAACAGCCAAAGGACCCGAAGTCTCGAAAACAGCCGAAGCCAAACTCCCGAAGCGGTGAAAAGACCCAAAGCTACAAAAATAGCTGAAGTCCCAAAGTGGCAAAAAGACCCAAAGTGGCAAAAAGACCCAAAGTCACGAAAACAGACGAAATTTAAGTCCTGAAGCGGCGAAAAGACCCAAAGTCGTGAAAGGAGGCAAGTTAAGTCCTGAAGCCATGCGTTCAATTCTACTGAACACCAATTTGTGTTTTTTTTTTGTTTTTTTTAATCCCCTGGCCACCAATGTATTATTTTAATATTCTATAGGCCCCTGCCACCAATGTTTTTTTTAAAAATATTTCTTGGGACCCCAATTATTTTTAACTTGTAAGGGGGGCCCTGGAGCTAATGTTTTTTTTTAAAAAATATTCTTTGGGCAACAATTTTTTTTTACTTGTAAGGGGGGCCCTGGCACCAATGCTTTTTAAAAAAAACTTTTATGGGGGGCCATGGCGCCAATGTTTTTTTTAACTTATAAGGATCCCTGACCATTAATAGCTTTTTACAACTTGTGTGTGGGGGTTACTTTTTTAGCGCTGATGTCTGTGTGGTCTTTTAACTGTGATGTGGAGTGGGTGGGATCTGGGGTAGGGCTCGGGGCAAGTGTGGGTGGGGCCAAGAGGGCCCTGAAAATTTTGTTGTACGGGGCCCCGTGATTTATAATGGCGACCCTGTTCCCATCTGTAATATGTATTACACAGTAGATGAGGCTGAAAAAAGTCACACATCCATCAAGGTCTACCTTTTTGTGTAACTACTGATCCAGAGGAAAGTAGGGCCCTGACAGAAATAATGGGCTGATTTGTGGACCAAATAAAATGGGATGGTATTGTCTTAAAATGGGGACATGGGGAGCTGGTGGGGAGGGGCATTCTATATACATAAGTAAGCATTTGTTTCTAATTGGAACCATATTAAAACCATAGTTTCTTAATGAAAATGGTTCTTATTAAATAAGGTGTAAATATGCTGCTGTTTTTACCTCTGCTCTTTATTGTGTTATTTGGGGGTCTTACATCTTTACGTTAACTCTAACCTTCCCAAATTTCTATTTTATATTACAGGAACATCAAAGATGGTCATGAGTGCAAGTAGCAGGCTTTACTACCAGTGGCGCTATGAAAAGGTAAATTTCACAGCTAATTTCCTCATTTTATTTTGTGACTGCTGAGAAAGGTATCCAAGGGGTTAAAGGAGGGGCTAACCCAATGCTTCTGTGTAAATACAATGAAACAGAAATTTGACAGGGTTTCGCATAGTGTGTGCCCTGACCTCAATGTTTTCTTGCTTCTTACATTTTTCTAGCACTCACGGTGGATCTCGCCTGATCTGGATATCTTTGAGATCAGGGATTTTAAGGATCCACTCACAGGCCCTTATCTCGAGTTCATCAGGGACAAGATCACCAATGACATCGGGTTTGCACTCTGCGATCTGTGGATGGCCAAGGACTGTGTGAAGATTACAAAATGGTGGAAATTACACCTTAAGAATGAGTTCTGGCAGGACTATAGATACATCAAGGCCTCCTGAAACACCTCTACAAAGACCTAGAGAAGATCAACAAGGCCATACTGATTAAGAACAATGAGAGATATTCAGGTGCAGTATATAATCCATCCTTTTCTTTCCCATACTTGGTCAATCATTTAATTTTGCTTAATCACCTGATTTGTGCTTAATGTGCTCCTAAATATAACAGGTGTGGGATCCGTTATCTGGAAACCCATTATCCAAGAAGCTCGGAATTACGGAAAGTCCATCTCCCATAGACTTCATTTTATTCAACTAATCCAATTTCCTTTTTCTCTGTAATAAAAAAACAGTTTCATGTACTTGATTCAAACTAAGATATATTTATTGGAAGCAAAACCACCCTATTGGGTTTATTTAATGTTTACATGATTTTCTAATAGACTTGATGTATGAAGATCCAAATTACAGAAAGATCTGTTATCCAGAAAACCCAAGGTCCCAAGCATTCTGGATAACAGGTCCTATACCTGTATAAGGATTTTACAGGCATATCACTTGCTAAGGTAAAAATTACATAGTCTGAGTGAGTTATCTTGTTTGGTTTTACAGATGGTCCTTGGAACAACTCACAAACGGCACATGATACCAGCACCACCAGCAGTTTCCTTGGTACCAAATACTGTTGCACCTTAGTCTAGGCACCACAATCTCAGGAAACAGCAGTAAGTATGGGACATCTCAATTCCACCAGTGATGCCCCCTTTCATCCACTGAACTTTCACCAGCAGTGCTTTTAGCCACCGTAGTTCCACCAGTGGTTCCTCCCCTTTATCCAAAATATGGTGTTATACACAGGAACTCCTTAAAGCCACTTGGTAGACCCTGCATTCCTTTTCATTCCATCCCTCAGACTGCAAATGCCGGGGTCTGCAGGCTGCCCAGGGTCCAAAGGAATGCAGCATTCATTGTGTGGCTTAAATGTACCCATGTTTATGCTGCCATATTTCCTTCTCTTTCTTTTTTTGAAAGATTTTATTTATTTGGAATTTTAACAAGAAAAAAGGGAAAGAGAGGAGAGAGAAAGGGAGAGAGAAGAGAAGAAAGAGAAGAAGCAGAGTCTCAAGGGTCGGTGAGAGCGGACAATGTCATAAAGTACATCGTTCAAACCAAAACAGTTACACTTGTAATACAATACAGATACATATACGTCACATTGTTAAGCTTGGGCTGAAACCCAAGTTCGCCAAATCTCATCAAACTTTTTAGGGCATCCCCTCGTAATGTAAATCAACTTTAGCTTTGAGAGAGAGTCATTGATTAACTGTTTCCAGAAGGTGAGGGTGGGAGCAGACATCGACTTCCACTGCAGCAAGATCGCCTTCTTGGCATAATATAGTGATTGTAAATAGCACAGTCTTTGGTATTTACTCATAGTACCTTCTGTTACAATACCCAGTAGACACGTAAGAGGAGAACAAATGCCCGGGAGATCCAGAGCTGTCGCCAGGTATAGCGTTACAGCACCCCAGAACTGCTGGATCTCTGGGCATTCCCAGAAGACATGAAGATACGTTCCTGTTGCGTTACCGCATTTAGGGCAAACATCCAAGGCATTGGGGAACATCTTAGCCAATCTATATGGGGTATAGTACACTCTATTTAGAAACTTTATTTGGATAAATCTATCCCTCATTGAAATTGCTATATCAGGCACTTGTTTCAGCGCATCCCTCCACATTTCCTCATCCAATTCAGGGATGTCCCTTTCCCACTTGTGTCTAATTTTATCTAAGGGCTTAGTGCCCGCATTCAATAGTAGAGTGTAACACATAGAGAATGGTTTCCGCAGCCCTGCCTTGAGTAGGTACTTCTCTAGCGTTGTTTCCACAGTCGGTAGTGGCCTAATAGGGAATTGTGTTAAGAATGCATGCTTAAGTTGTAAGTAGCGGAATAACATGTTGGAAGGGAGATTGTACTCTTGTTTTAGATTCGGGAACAGTTTAAGTTCTCCCCCTGCCACAATATCCCCCAGAACCCTGATACCATAATTGGCCCAACAACTAACATCGGGGACAAGTTGAAATTGGGGTAAAATACTATTGCCCCATAAGGGGGTCCAAATGGACCAGGATAAAGGGTCTGTCTTTACCAACTGCAGTGCTTTTTGGTACGCCCGAGCCACAGTTAGCATAGGCCAAAGTAGCGGTATAGTACAGGGACGGCCCCCTATATAGTGACCGAGCAGACCTTCAAGGAGCCTACTGCCACTGCCTCTAAAACCACAGCTTGGTTATCCAGTTTTGGATTCAGCCACCAATGTGCAAAGACCAGTTGACTAGCCAGAAAGTACAATTTGAGGTCCGGTAGGGCTAAACCACCTCCTGTTATGGGGGCACAAAGTGTCTTGAATGCTATACGTGGATGCCCCCCCGCCCATAGGAAGTTTCTGAGCAGACCCTCTACCCGTTTGAACCATCCTGCTCGTGGAGTTATAGGCGAGTTCTGAAAGGCATAAAGAAATTTCGGTAAGCTAACCATCTTGAAAATATTCACCCTACCGGGCAGGGAGAGTGGGAGCTCACGCCACGTATCTAGTTTGGCAGAAAGTGCCTTCACTATAGGGTCTAAGTTGAGAGCAGTATATTGCTGCAGGTCCCGGTGGATCTCTATTCCCAGATATTTGAAAGTATCAACTACTTTTTCCTTCTCTTTCTCATTCTTTCACCGCAGTCCCTTACCTTACCATATTCCCCCCCCTCCACTTCCCTTGATTCAGAGCAAATCCGATTGCCTTTAAGGAGTCAGGAAGGAATTTTTCCCTCTAGTGAAGGAAATTGGTCCAAGATTTTCAGAGGTTTTTAGCCTTCCTTGTGATCAAAAAGCGCAGTTTATCTAATTATTATTTTTTTTATATATATATTTTAGCTTTTTTATTAAATTTTTTTTTTTACAGAAAATTATAATAACAACCAACAAAAAGAAGAGAAAAAACAAAAAAAAAAACCACCCACACCCACCACCTAGCTCTGGGACTTAGACTTTTCCATGATTGTTTAAGTAGTTACATAAATCTTAGGTTTATAAATCCTAGGTATATAAATCATCACATACATGTATATGTTTCCAGTAGCTTGCTATTTTGGAGTTTATTCCTTGAGAGCGAGCAAAAGAACATTGATATGTTGCAGTTTGATTCAGTTCACTAATAATTGCTTGTATTGAAGGAGTATCTTGAGATTTCCATTTCCTTGCAATTGCCATTCTAGTTGCGAATAAAGAGTGATATATCAAATATATTTGAGCTTGATTGCACTGCAACCTCAAATTTGGTTCCATAATGCCCAGTAATGCTAAGGATGGAGTTAACAAAATATTCATTTTAACAATTTTTTGGATCATGATCTCCACTGATTTCCAAAGGGTTTGTATAACCGGACAAGACCACAATCTAATCTAATTATCTAATTATTAATAAAGCTGTGGATTACACAGATTAACCACAAAGTCATTGCATGTATCTTTATTGTGGGTATTGGGCTAGGGATTTGGCAGGGATAACATATAGAGGGGGAGAAGTTAGAATAAGGCTCTTATAGAGCAGGAAATGTTCACATTGGTTATGTTTCTCCTCGGTTCCTAACAATGAAACTGAAACAACATATATATATATATATATATATATATATATATATATATATATATATATATATATATAACTGCTGTGTCAGTCCTATTATCCTCCATAGGACTTATAGGAACCTAATACTGTAATACTGAGAACCAATAAACATCCTTCCCAAATCTCACCCTAACTGGCCTCCGGACAACTCCTCCCTTTGGGCCTTTGGAAAAGGGCTGGCCCCACAGTTTAGAAGGGTCCTGATGGTCTGTGTTTGTTTAACGATGCCATGGAAATTGAATATTTAGTTAGAAAACCAATTACATGCAGATCTGCATCCAAATTCTGTTTTAGAATCATCATCTCATGCATTACCTTAGTTATCTAAAATTCCCTGGAATTAGGGAGGAATCTACTAATTTAGCCTCTTCAGTAGATAATAACAAAGGCAAGTTATACTGGGTTGCAGCTGAATTAGGTGGGATATTTATATAGACTTGACACTGCCCAGCCTTTATCACACCCATTTATTAGTGTAAGAAGGAATAATCTATAGAGGTTTTATGAAACAGATGTTGAGAATCAGACTCCTGGAATGAGCACAGGGTTGAACATAGCAAGCTGTACTGTATGGAGGAAAGTTATACAAGCTAAAATTGCATTACACAATTCCCTCTGTAAAAAGCTGATAAAGCAACAGGGTAATACTGAGACTGTGGGTGGTTAAATGACAGCAAGACCAAAAGTTTAGACATACAGTATGAATGAGGGCATTATAGATAAACGGATCATGCAGGCAATTAGTTGGTGGAAGTGATGTCATGCACACAGTGTAGGGGCGTGTTTAGGTCAGGTGCCTAGGGTGCCATCGGACTTAAATACAGCCATAGGAGAGAAACAAATGATCTGAAATTAAATGTTAGTACCTTAAAATATTCAATATCATGAAATCTTTACGAGTAGTTAAGGGAACCAACAGCACTGCTTGTGGTATTTATTTCAGAACATGGAATAGTCCATTAGCTCTGATCTCTGTTTGCAAGTGATATCTATTGTTAACATGGCTACACTTTCGAAAAAAGTTAAGCCTATTGTGTGTATGTCAGAGCACTGGAATGAGATACCTGTGCTGGGATTCTTTCTGGCACATCTAGATAAGTACACCAAAAGGGATTCTATACATTTACATATTACAGCAGAGTTCTGGTAAGCCAAGAGGAATGGCCAAGATGACAGTTTTATGGTATTTCTCTTCACCAAAATGCACCATTTCCAGGGCCCCTAACTACTCAAAAGTGTTGCACATTATACTTCATGTTTGTAACTCAACACAAAATCTTTTTAAAAAATTAAATATACTCATTTTTGAGATTCTATCTAGATGGTTTTTATTGCGCAGCATAGTGGGATGTCTAAGCAGTTACTGAATGAAGCAACATTGCAGTGAGTTGGGACAAAGTATATCATTTACGTTATGTAAATACTTGAAGTCATATGGTGTCTGAGCAGCACATAACATTTTCACAGGCAACACAAAGACAAAGGAGGTATGATAATAAAAATGTTTTCACCAGGTGTAATTACCTACAGTCAGTGTCGACTGGCCCACGGGGATACCAGGAAAACTCCCGGTGGACCCAGGTGTCAGTGGACCCTCATGCTGCTAAACATTTGGCCTATTTCATGGTCATTCTTTATTTCTATGAGAACAAACAGATTAAAAAGATGAAATAATAGATGATTGTATTATAATATGTAAAGAAAAGAGACTAGGAGCGGTTGAGCGAGGAGAGGAAGAATAATATTACTGATAGTGGGCCCCTTGTCTAAGGTTTTTGGGTGGGCCCCTGGTGTCCCAGTCTGACACTGCATAGAGTAGCTGAAAATGAACGTTACCTGCTAATTGGTTGTTATGATTGGACTATGGTTAACTAAACTTTGTGTCTGTAATTACCCCAAAAAGGCTCCCAAGTGGGTCACCTAGCATAAGCACTACAGTTTAGTATTGGTGATGGGTGAATCTGACCCCTTTCGCGTCACCAAAAATTTGTGAAATAAAGTCAATGGACTTTTCTTGGAAGACAATTTTTCAACAAACTATGAAATATTTTTTTTTAACCGTCAACATTTTTTTACTATGACTGTTTTTTTCTGGATGAAAAAATTTAGAAATATTTTGCTAATCTCTACGGAGTATACAGGGTCACCTGTTGGACATCAATGCTCTACACAGGCTATTATAAAATGTAGCTCACAGCTCAGGGATAGTTTTGTATACAGAATGTATTTGGGACAAACGGCACCCCATACATTTGAGGCCTTTTACATGCTGCAGCAATTTGTGCCCATTCAGAGTATTAAAATGGCATCAGTGTTTGTGCAGTTAGGACACCTAAATGGTAAAAAAAAATATTAATATATAAAAAATGTTCCAAAAACCTGTCACCCAATACTTGGAGCTAAATCTGGTGGCAGAGCTGAGGGGGCAGGGTACCTGTTTTTCCGGTGTTTTACCAGCACATGCGAAGGACAGACGGACCATCTGTACATGTGCCAACCACAGGACCAGGGAGCTGGCATAGTCCTCCTAGGGCAGAACTGGGCCTATATACAGCCTTGAAAACACCCAAAATATAAATGGCGCTGCTGTGCTGAATGGTTCTGCTGCACTAAGACTGGCAGTGCTGAATGGGCAGAGAACCAGCACTACCTACCTGCAAGGTGCTTAATCATGGGCTCAATGTTCCCATTTGTAATGATGGAAAGAGAAGGTTAATGCAACTGGCAGTGGGAAATAGTTACAACCCCCTAGTACTAAACACCTGCAATAGTTAGACTGGCATCACCTGCCCACTGCCCTGTACAAGAAGCACATGCCTGGCACTGTATACACAATATAAGGAATGTATGATTAAAATGCAGAGCTGGGTTTGTGTGTGCGCCTGGCACAGTCTCTTGGTATTTCCAGTCACATGTACAATACTTTTCCTGCTCTTTAGAAAACCACTTTGTTTTCCAGCCTTGTGCTTTTTCCTTTACCAGCATCTGGTGTCCAGGCTGGCAGCTGTTGCTCCTTCACAGGAGAGGGGGTACAGCCCAAAGTCTTGTCTCCTTCTTATGCCAAACATTGAATTAAGCAGCCCTTGTTAGGAACGAATGTCAGCCAAGCAGATAATGAAGGTGAGCTGGGCACTTTCTCCGGCTTATTTTTGAGCGAAATTTATCATTAACATTACTGTGAAGTTTCATTTGATTTCCTCCAGATTCTCTCTGGAGCACCTGATTCCTATTTATAAGAAAAGAAACTTTCCTACTTTGATGTCTCTCGCTGGCTGCTCCTGAATAGGAACCCTTACAGCAAAGTTTGGGTAAAAGCAGCTCCAGTTTAAAGACCTGATGGTGTGAATGTGAGGGTAAATATCCTGGATGCTGCCAGAACAACAGAGTCACTGCTATGACAATTTTGATGTATCCTATATTATATTTGAATGTTGGATCAAAAAAGGGATGAATTTGAAAACAGGGTCCCTGTTCCCCGAGCTCTGGGGCCTTGTTGTCCCTGGCTCCCCAGCAGACATTGTGGTATAGTCGTAGGCCCCTGTTGCACTTGGCCCTTTCTGCCGTTGGATAAATGCCACTACCACTCTGAACTGCCCATGTCTTTAAAGGAGAACTAAAGCTCAACTAAAGAAGTAGCTATTAATGCTATACGTTATGTATTGGGCTTCTATACCAGAACAAGGTAAAGATCTGTGTCTCCAAAGATGCCCCAGTAGCTCCCCATCTTCTCTTCTGCTGATTCACTGCACATGCTCTGTGCTGCTGTCACTTACTGAGTTTAAGGACCCACTCACAATATACAGTACACATAGAATAGAAAAGTCACAATATAAGGCTGATTAGTAATTAATAAAGATAATTATAACATGGCAGCACAGAAACCAGTGCAATTGGCATCATAATTTAATAATCAGCCCTGTAGCATCAGCTTATATTACAGGACAACCTAATTTTTTGCTTGATAATTTGCGATGACCCCTAAGCTTAGCTTCTCAACAGCTGCTCAGAGCCCACTGAGCATGTGAGTGTTGCAGACACTTTCCAAGATGGTGACCCCCTGTGACAAGTTTGAAGTCCTGAATCATTGCTGCTATTGACAAGCTGAAACTTTAGATTGGCGCGATAAGTTCATTATATAAAATATGGCATTTTTAGCCATATTAATTTTTAGGCTTTAGTTCTCCTTTAAGGAGTCACATAAATGGCACTTGAAATCCAAGTGTTTCTCAGTGGGTTCAGCTCACAGGACAAGCTCATATACTATTTTATTACTTTGTTTACCTTTAAACCTACAGTCCCTTATTGGCAGCTGCCTGGCAAGCATGGGTTACACTGTTTGGGGGTGTGCACTGCAGGGTGGTACTCATCAGCCCAAGCTGGACATCTGTGCCTTGGTGAATAGAGAAGGAAAGGGCAGCTATTCACATGCTAATTGGGATCTGTATAAATAGCTAGAGCGGGAAAAAGAAGGCTCAGAGAAAGAAAGGGCTACAAAGAAAGAAAAAGGAATATATGTGTGTGTAGCCATACTGGGGGACAGAAGGGAGATCATACAGCTGCAACTGCCAGGGAGAGAGAAGCAGACAGTGACCATGTCTGGGGCGGGCAGGAGTCACATCAAACCCTGCAGTGCCAAGGAGGAAAGGAAGGTAAGCACTGCAGCTGCCAACCTTGCTACCAGGGGAGGAGAGGGGTTTTGAAGAGAGGAGAGGGGCTTTTGAACGCATATATATATATATATATATATATATATATATATATATATATATATACCAGTTCTCTCTTTGGTGAGCCTACAACTCCCTAAATCTTCATTATTCATCACTTATGTTTAGTACTGAAGCTGCCTATTAACACACACACGGCTACAGACTGGCACACATGAGAGTGCAGCACATGCCATTGGCTACATATACTTACAGCCTAGGGTTGAAAAGCTGAGACAGTCTATTACTTCATACAGACTATTATAGCACAAGGGCAACATGCTGCTGTACTAATCTCATCATTGATACATGTCCCTAACGTCTAAACAATAGATTCACCAATGGGCAGTGAGGATTAATATAAACCAGTAGTAATGCACAGCTTACAGTTTGCACATAATACTCACATTTATAGTCATGGATTGGGACTGCCATACTGGTTTCCCCTGCTCAGACATTCTCTATTCATTCATAAAGCTGTACCTGCTGCTGTCAAAAGCACATTGTGTAGTAGCCTTGGATTCATCAGAGGGAACCAGTATAGCAGATAACACGTATACTTATAAAAGGTAAAAACATAGGGTATTCGGAACCCACAATCATTATGAACTCCAGTGCCATTGCTATACTGTAATTAAAGAGACAGCAATGTGTAAATTGTGGTTGTACACATGTAAAATTAAGCCTAGCCACAAATATTCCAATTACTATTTGATCCCAACATCACATACCCAAATCATTCAGCCCTCACACGGAGCAAGTGGATTTTCTGAGAGTTCGAAGCACTCGTGGATGGTTATAACGCACTAATTCAGACTATTCAGTCTCTTGGCCAGACATCTCATGGCATCAGGGAGATGTGGCCTCTTTCATTTCCTGTTGGCCAGGGACCTCCCACACAATTTGATTGGATGTTTCCGCTGACAGTGTCAGAACCTTCAGTCTAGGGGTATGCACACTGGCCAATCCAAGCATTCAGTTCAGGGGGCTTCATAAATGTGCCAGTTGATCCCCCCCAACACACACACAATAAATATATAGGTGGTTGCTGTCATACAAATTCCACTCCTTTATTACGTAAGACCAGTTTTGTGAATTTTGCCATTAAGTTTGAGACCCTGGCAAAGGACAAGACTAAATGAACAGGTTACAATGGTTTGTAATCCAAAAATAATAAAATTATGACTTATGGAAACGTGTCTGCAATGTAACCACCAGGATTCTTCCCAAGAGACTGGGCCATAACTGATGATAGTTGCTCTTGTGCCTGGCACACTTGGGGCTCTGTAAGGGGGCATTTTACTGACTGCATATTCCTTGCCATTCCCTTCTTTAACATTGAACCTAGAAGTACACACAGTGCCCCCAAGAGTTTGGAGACATGCCAACAAAATTCAAAGTAACAACCCCCTGGCTCAACACATCTTCAAATATTAATTCTGACAGTCACCCCCTCAACCTTGATCAGTCAGATGACTTTAAACTGTCATTACATTACCTTTAGCCAATCATATTCCATGTGTAACATGCCCATACCTTGGAATAGGAATACAGGCTCTGGCACAATATTCTGTTCCTTGTATTAACCATGGATCAGTATGTTGCTGGGCTAAAAAAAATAAGGGTAATTAGAAGCTAGAAGCACTTTTTTGAAATACAAAGGGCCATGAGTATTCTTTGTGTGTCTGAAACATTGTTGTCCTGGCTCTGCATTGTCCCCCTACAAGTCTCTATTTTCTCCCACTCACAGCTCAGAAAGCCTCTCATTGAGCGCAAGAGAAGAGAGAGAATCAACACTTGCCTGGAGCAGCTAAAGGAGACGGTGATCAAGGCATTCCATTTAGATGTAAGTCAGGGGCACTGGGCAAGGGGCTGGGCAAGGAGGGAGAATGGGCAAAGAAAGACAACAATTATGGGCCATTAAAACCATGGAAATAATTTGTGGTGTGGGGTTATAAAATATTTTATCTTATTATGTGCTTTGCATCAGCAATTACATCTAAACATCACCATGAACTTCTAGGACATACAGTAGTTCTGTTTGGACTTGGCCCTCTCCATATTACAAACCATACGAATGTTCTGTTTTACAGCAATCCAAGTTAGAGAAAGCCGACATCCTTGAAATGACAGTCAGACACCTCCAGAATATCCAGAAATGCAGGAGCACAGGTAAGGGAATCCATGAAAGAAAGCCTGCATAGACTCGCCCAGCCACAGCCTTTTATGAGACACTATAACAGGTGCATAACCAAGACACAAGGGGGCAAATTTACTAAAGGGCGTAGTGGCTAATGCAAGCGAAAATTCACCAGCGTGATGTCATTTTGCCACTTCGCCAATTTACTAACAGTGTCCCTGGCAAAAATTCACTAGCGAAGTAGATAGACTACCACAACTTTGCACCCTAACGCCTGGCGAAGTTGCATTCTGGCGAAGTGGCGAAATTAGGCCTGGCGAAGTGCAGCTAAAGCCAATGCTGGCGCAAATTTGGAGGTAAGTAAATTTGCCCCAAGGTATAACCAGTAGATACCATCTACTTCTGATGAAGTGACCTTGTAGTCACGAAACGCGTTGAGCCATGCACTCCCCTGCCCTGTTCATCTGGACTTTGTGATTTTAACCAAGTTTGTTAAAATCACAATCGTTTGGAAAAAGGATCCGACTTATGCGCTTTCAGTACAGTGTTAGATACCATCAAACATTGGCTTTTGATAGTCTTATTGCTAACTGCTGATTGGTTACTTAGGAAACTCCATAGTAAAATGTTTGCAAAAAGCTGGAAAGAGTCAGAAGAAGAAGGCAAACAATTCAAAAACTATAAAAAAAGAAAAAATGAAGGTCCATTGGAAGTTGCTTATAATTAGCTATACTATAACATACTAACAGTAAAATTAAAGGTAACCCATCCCTTTGGCAGAGTGCTCAGAGGAGCCTGTATGGGGAAGATACAGAATTAAGCATAGATTACTATCTATTTGGAGGGAGACTGTACCATTACTAGTGACATGTTTGGAATTGTGGGTAGCAGATACATTCATTATATTTTATCCTATATGCAAAGCTCACAATATGATTCCATTGGCTCTTTGTAATAACCTGTGTATTCTCTCAACAGGTGAACCTATCCAGGATGTGGATGCTCAGCAGAGGTTCAGCACGGGGTATATCCAGTGTATGCATGAGTTGCACAGCCTGCTGCTCACTTGTGATTGGATGGATCCAGCCTTGGGGTCCCGTCTGCTCAACCATCTCCTTAAGTCTCTACCCAGGCCAGAGGGCAGAATGGTTGAGCTCATACAAGACTATGAGGGTGACACTGGGAGGACCTTGTCACCTTCTCTGCCTGCTGAAGTAGAGCTCACCTCTGTCCCCCTCCACAGTGATGTAGTTCCAGGGCCCACACAATGCTCTCTCCTGAGATCCTTACACATGTGGAGACCATGGTGACAGCTTAGGTTGAGCACAGCAGCAGCAAGAGACCCTGTGTCCTTTCTATTTCTGTGTTTTCATTCTATATACCAGCATCTCTTTATTCTCATGTATCCTTAAGCAGAGAGTTGTTCAATGTGATTAGACTGAGTATAAGAGCAGAGAGTGAACCTGCTGTCAGTCCTAGATCGTCTATAAATATATGTATCTTATAGATATGATATGCTTTGTATAACACATTGGGGGCACCCACCCCATTAGGTGTACTAAAGACCAGGTGCTTCAGGCTGAAGTGCCGACTATGTAGCCTGTATTGTAGAAGGCCCGTCCTACCCACTATTTATTGCAGATGTTTACTAATATAACTATTCTATTCTCCACTATTGGATTATTTACAGCTCTTTTTATTCAATAAAACATGTAAAATTCTTTCCAGCTCATATTTTATTCCATCTGATGTTGTAGTTTCTCGTTGTACAGGTATGGGATCCCTTATCCAGAAAGCTCCAAATTACAGGAAGCCAATCTCCCATTTTATCCAAATCCAATTTTTAAAAAAGATTTTCCTTTTTCTCTGTAATAATAAAACAGTACATTGTATTTGATGCAAACTAAGATATAATTAATCCTTATTGGAGGCACAACAAGCCTATTGGGTTTCTTTAATGTTTACATGATTTTCTAGCAGACTTTAGGTATGAAGATCCACATTACAGAAGCACCTGTTATCTGGAAACCGACAGGTCCCATACCTGTACATAACCTACAGTGGTTTTTTCAGCAGTTGAAACAAAAGCAGAAATAACAAACATTGGGCCAGATTCAATTCAGTGAGCAAAAGTTATCTCATGGTTTATCAAGTGAAAACTCATGGACTTGATTCAATTTGAGGAGAAAAATTCTCCAAAATTCAGTTCCAGTTTTTCCCATAGACTTTTATAGAGTTTTCACGTGATAAACAGTGAGATAAGTTTTTCAGGATTGAATTAAATCTCGTCCATGACTTTTCATATGATAAACATTTTTCTCACTGAATCTGGCCCATTATATGTCTTGGCATTAAGGTTTGCTGGAATAAGGGGCCCTAGGCCAAACCTTTATTCCTCTTCACACAAACTATAAAGTTGTCATTACACATTTAGGCAGGTATCATTCTCCTGCTCCAGAGTCCAGTGACAGTGACCATGATACCGCTCCCGCTGAACAACCTCTTTAAAGGGCACCTGTTGCCAAAATATATTATCCCCAACCAAAGGTGCGTGCTAATAGGGCGTGCACTTCATTTGGCTGTAACAGTAGTTAAATTTCTCCACACCAGCACTAAGACACTCGCAACTCAGAGCGAACAGTACCGGATTCGCTGGGTGGGTGACCCTAGGCCGCGCGGTCCGCGCAGTTCTAGCGCCTGCCCGAACTACCTCACGCAGGCGCAAGAGCAATGGCGTGAAAGTGGCGGAGCACTGGGGAGCACAGCGTCCCCAGTGCTCCCCATAGAGTGGCTGGGCGGCATGCCATTAAAAAAAAAAACAACTATTGTTACCCCCTAACAGACTGCAGGCTTTATTAACAAGCACCTTTGGTTGGGGATTAAGTGCAACCCACTGGGAGGTGTTACTTTCTACTTTTATTATTAAAAATAAATTGAATACACTGTATCCATGAGGGATAAGATAGGGTAGATATGTCAGGCCTCTAAACTGGCACATAATTCAGATACACAAGGGAGCACCAGCCAGGGCTGCAATCAGAAATCATCAGTAATGCATACCTGCTAATGCCCCTGATATACCCGACCATGCCCCATTACATTAATACCCCAACCATGACCCACCCACATCACACCCACTCCACAACAAACAGTGACCTGCGAATCCCACCTCCATTGCTCTTGAAGCCCTCTTTTGCCACATGGCCCCAGACTGGAGTCAATAATGGAAAAAGTAATTCCTGGGCCCAGGTTGGCCATTTACCTGGGCCCCCCACCCCTCCGGACGCATTTTTCATAGTGGGTTTGTGCCGGTGGGCCCTGAGGGATGCAGGCCCTTGTGCAACTGCACCCGCCTACGATACTGGAGGATTTCCTGATGGTAGGCCAGGCACCACTTGCATCTGGGGCGTTAGTAAATAATAATAATACCTAAAAAAATTAGTAAATAATACCAAAAAAGTTTTATATTAAATGGTTCAGGAGTGTTAAAGAATGAATGCCTTTAATTTGATTAGCCTAACTCCATTCTTCCCATCTGTCCCATTTTCTGCTGGACAGGTCCGATTTTGACAGCTCAGCCCGCAGTCCTGGGTTTCTTACTGAAATGTCCGGAGTTTCTCTTTGATCTCCTGCACTGACACTAGAAAAAGTTTCTAAAACTTCTAATTAAATTAAGAGGCTTTTTGGCAGAGAGCCCAGAACACTGAGTCACTGCTCTTCGATACATTTGTAACAGTTTAAGATAGCAAAGATACAATTGTAACTATTTAAGATAAGCAATTGTGATGTGTGGGTGAGAAAAACTCTAGCCTGATCCCACGTGACCCGTGTCCTCCTGCACCCAGCTTCCTCCCTCCATTTATAGACCCACAGGGGCAGCCCTGCATCTATAAAACCGGAAGCAGAAAGTCGTCAGTATAAGGTCGGGGAGGCAGAAGAGCTAAACCCAAAGCCACCCGTGACCTGCAAGCGCTGTTCTGAGATCGGCCTGAACCCACCCGACTTGCAGGTAAACCTATCGGTCCCACGGATATTGAGCGGGTCGCACATCACTAATAAGGTCTCTTGGGGAAACTGAGACTCACAGCTTAAAGGACAATTTCAGCTTCATTAGCAAATCTGATACAACCAATGAAACATGGCCCTAATACTCTTAGAACTGTGTTCATACTGTCATAACCTGCCAAATTTTGTAAAATGGACATAGTAACTAGGGGGGTGTGGCCATAAAATGGGCGTGGTCAAATTGCCGCAGTACATGTGTCTGATATTTTTGTCCGTTTTTACATTTCACAACCAACGTCCCATTAGACACTACTCTATGTACACATACACCTATTATGTCTCTCATTAATTTCTTCTTTACATTCTTTTATTCTATGCTTTCTTACACATATACTCCCAAATACACATACACTTTCCCTTACCACTGCTATACATACCTTCACTTTTCACTTACACATGTATACACACTATTGTGCAACTGCACATATCACTCTACCTTGATTTTAATTACAACACCTGATTTCTACTTTTCTAAAATGGGCGTTGGTTAAGGCAGTCTCTCCCTCTTAAAAGCCGCTCAGCAAGTTGGCGGGGGAGGATCTAGCACAGAGTTGAAACCAAGGCACAGGAGATGTTTACACAAAGAATTGCTACTACAGAGAGGTAATGTACCTTGTTTACTATGACTAAAGATAAATAAGTTAGGGACCACCATGTGGGGTTTTACCTTGACGTGGTATGGTGGCTTATCAATATTATGATCATAACTTTGTAACAAAAAAACCCTGTTTCAAAATTAAATGCACTGGCATATTTACTTGAATTACTTAGACAGGGCTTTATACTTTTTGAAATTATACT
Source organism: Xenopus laevis (assembly GCF_017654675.1). Classification (NCBI taxonomy): domain Eukaryota; kingdom Metazoa; phylum Chordata; class Amphibia; order Anura; family Pipidae; genus Xenopus; species Xenopus laevis. Next base: position 115,571,125 of record NC_054380.1, on the reverse strand, counting down.
TTTTGAAATTGGCCTTAGGTGTGCATCCACAAACCCCCCCATATTGACGTTTTTACATTTTTACACGTTGGGAGGTATGTAAGTAGCCATAAATGGAACGGCCCCCACAGCAGGTAGTGACATTTTTGGGGAAATTTTTTTCCATGGTCTTTGGTCACCTCTCTCTTCAGTCCAAGGTCCTTGGGGACAGAGTCCAGCAATGACAGTAAAATAAAAGATTATTCATAATATTCTACAATCAGAAAAAAAATCTGAACCCTGGACTTGATCTGGCCTGCCAGGTGGGGAGTCAAATCTGGCTAATGATCAGATCCCACAGAGTGTTCTGTGTATGGGCACTGGCTCTTATATACAATCTATAGTTTTGGGCAGGGCCGGATTTACATAGCGGGCACCCCTAGGCCCAATGACATTCTTTGCCCCTGTCCCCTCCCTTTTATTCGCGCAAATTTTCATCATCGGGACCGGAGCATGGCCAGGCTCCCCTTAAAGCTTAACAAAAACACTGGGCCTGATATGGCTCTTCCATGTGTGCCCCTCTGATGGCAGCCCTGAAGTGCATTGGGTAGAACCAAACCCAGGTCCCAAGGGCTGCTATGCAGCAATACTAACCACTAGTGAAAGTTTCCCATACTTGCTTGTCTTTCCAGCCAATAGTTAAATATATAGGATTAAATGTGTCACCAGTGTGTTGTGTGAATGAGGTAGGGACATTGAATTGCAAGCTCCGCTGGTGCAGGAACTGATGATAGTTCTCCACCACCAGCAATACTCCTCCTGCTGATGTTGTTAGTGGATTCTATATGCTGTGATCCAGTTTCTTTTTCCAATAGCGGAAGTTAAATAATGTCAAGTGGTGTTGGCTAAACACAGCTTGCAAATGGAACAAGTATGCACTCCACATGCTGTACCTATTACTCCCTGTATTATAACCACCAAAATTTGGGCCAAAAAACCCACCGAATGGGCTGAAAAAATGCACCTGGTCAGGGAGGAGTGCATGGAGGGAATCCCCTGTGACTGTTTCTATTCTGAATAAGTGCCTACTATATTCCATGAGTGCTCATCATATGCCTCATTATCTGTGTATGTTGTACAATTTTATATGTGTTCACTATTATGCACAATGGGGTGTATTTTTTTTAGTTATTTAAGCAATTATGCCAAAGTCATCTTCATAGTTGAAATGCTGGAATTATAAAGGGAACGAGATGAAAGTGAGTGTTCGACTGTCCAGACCAGGGATTAATCTGACAGACAGCTTTCTTTAAATTACACTACACTGAGAAATGGAAGAAAAAGGGCATTTGCGTAGTAGTTAATATACTGATCCGGAGAAGTGCAGTGATTATATGTTTTGTTTGTACAGATATGGAATACGTTATCTGGACACCCGTTATCCAGAAAGCTCTGAATTATGGGAAGTCCATCTCCCATAGACTCCATCAGGGGTGCTACGCCTATAAGGTGAGTTGAAAAACTCGACTCTGCCGGCACCCCTGAGCAAGTTACCAGGGCCGGCAAAAAGCTCCTAGTTCATCCAAATTTCCAGCTTTCAAACTGGAAATTCATCTTTTCTAGTGTATGTGCGCTCTCCGCACTAGCAAGGTGCCCACCTCCGAACCACTAGCTTCACAGAAAAGGCAAGCGTCACTGCCTCAAAACAGCCGCTGGACTCCATTATAATCAAATAACTAAATTTTTTAAATAATATTTCCTTTTTCTCGGTAATAATAAAACAGTAGCTTGTACTTGATCTTAACTAAGATATAACTAATCTTTATTGGAAGCAAAACCAGCCAATTGGGTTTATTAATGTTTAACTTTTTTTTTTTAGCAAATTAATGGTATGGAGATTCAAATTACAGAAAAATCTCTTATCCGGAAAACCCCAGGTCCAGAACATTTTGGATAACAGGTCCCATACACGGGTTGTTTTCCTATAACTAACCTTGTAATATATGCCACTTACCTCAGAGCACATTTGCCAAGTTTACTCCTATTAGGCTGAACTTTGTATATCTGGCCAGTAGAGGGCAATGTTGTCCCATCCATGTTTATGACTTTCACAGCTCATCATAGAGATCAATAGGGATGTAGCGAACGTCGGAAAAAATGTTCGCGAACATATTCGCGAACTTGCGTCAAAAATGCGAACGGTTCGCGAACGTCGCGAACCCCATAGACTTCAATGGGAAGGCGAATTTTAAAAGCTAGAAAAGACATTTCTGGCCAGAAAAATGATTTTAAAGTTGTTTAAAGGGTGCAACGACCTGGACAGTGCCATGCCAGAGGGGGATCAAGGGCAAAAATGTTTCTAAAAAATCCATTGTTGACACAGCGCTGCGTTTTGTGCTGTAAAGGGCAGAAATCACACTACATTTCTAAACCTGTGTAATAAAATGCTTTAAAACGTCCGGCGTCTACATGCCAATCAAGTCGTGTAAAGGTTACAGCCTGTTCACACGCAAAGACGAAACGCGGTGCTTACTGCAACGCAAAAAGACGCAAAGAGCTTTAATGAATGATACCGTCAAGTGAGCAAATAATAGTTTTTAATTACTAGTTGCTTGTCACCTCCAGGATGTTCGTCCTGTTGGTGGCAATATTTCTGTAGTGGTCACCGTGCTTGTGCGCACGTGCACGGTCAGGCAGAGGTAATTCAATGTACAGTGAAGTGAACCAAAAAACACTGATTTTGCAGTGTGGGCCCAGTTTTGGTCTACTTTATTGATCACCTGCGGTGACCATAAAAGATGCGATTTTGCCACTGTTGCAGAACCCTGAAAAATTAGGCATGTGTACTTTCCTGAAAAATTATGTTTTTTTTGTCGCAGCCACTGAACCAGAAGTCCAGAAACAATATGCCATATAAATGCTGAAAATATTAATTTTTTTTTGTGGCAGCCACTGCAGCACAGAGGCCAGAAAAAATATGCCATATAAATGCAAACAATATTAATTTTTTTTTGTCGCAGCCACTGCAGCACAGAGGCCAGAAAAAATATGCCATATAAATGCAAACAATATTAATTTTTTTTTGTCGCAGCCACTGCAGCACAGAGGCCAGGAAAAATATGCCATATAAATGCTAACAATATAAATTTTTTTTGTCGCAGACACTGAAGCACAGAGGCCAGAAAAAATATGCCATATAAATGCTGAAAATATTCTGTTTTTTTTGGCCGCAGCCACTGAAGCACAGAGGCCAGAAAAAATATGCCATATAAATGCTGAAAATATTCATTTATTTTTGTCGCAGCCACTGAAGCACAGAGGCCGAAACAATATGCCATATAAATGCTGAAAATATTCATTTTTTTGTCACAGCCACTGAAGCACAGAGGCCAGAAAAAATATGCCATATAAATGCTGAAAATATTCTGTTTTTTTTGGTCGCAGCCACTGAAGCACAGAGGCCAGAAAAAATATGCCATATAAATGCTGAAAATATTCATTTATTTTTGTCGCAGCCACTGAAGCACAGAGGCCGAAACAATATGCCATATAAATGCTGAAAATATTCATTTTTTTGTCACAGCCACTGAAGCACAGAGGCCAGAAAAAATATGCCATATAAATGCTGAAAATATTCTGTTTTTTTTTGGTCGCAGCCACTGAAGCACAGAGGCCAGAAAAAATATGCCATATAAATGCTGAAAATATTAATTTTTTTGTCACAGCCACTGAAGCACAGAGGCCAGAAAAAATATGCCATATAAATGCTGAAAATATTCTGTTTTTTTTGGTCGCAGCCACTGAAGCACAGAGGCCAGAAAAAATATGCCATATAAATGCTGAAAATATTCATTTATTTTTGTCGCAGCCACTGAAGCACAGAGGCCGAAACAATATGCCATATAAATGCTGAAAATATTAATTTTTTGTCACAGCCACTGAAGCACAGAGGCCAGAAAAAATATGCCATATAAATGCTGAAAATATTCTGTTTTTTTTGGTCGCAGCCACTGCAGCACAGAGGCCAGAAAAATATGCCATATAAATGCTGAAAATATTCATTTTTTTTGTCACAGCCACTGAAGCACAGAGGCCAGAAAAAATATGCCATATAAATGCTGAAAATATTCTGTTTTTTTTGGTCGCAGCCACTGAAGCACAGAGGCCAGAAAAACTCAGGATTTACCTGGATTCAAATTAAACCAGTAGGGTTTGCACCCTAGTTTGTAACGGTGGTGGAGGGAGGAGGACGCTAAAGGACAGCTGTATGTGGAGTCATGAGGCGTGCAGAGAAGGACAGCTGCACGGGGAGTCAGAATCAGAAACTCAGAACAAGTCTTCCGGCGTGCAGTAACCCTCCGAGATCCACCCCTCATTCATTTTAATAAAGGTCAGGTAATCCACACTTTTGTGACCTAGGCGAGTTCTCTTCTCAGTTACAATCCCTCCTGCTGCACTGAAGGTCCTTTCTGAGAGGACACTTGAGGCGGGGCAAGACAAGAGGTTCATGGCAAATTGTGACAGCTCTGGCCACAGATCAAGCCTGCGCACCCAGTAGTCCAGGGGTTCATCGCTCCTCAGAGTGTCGATATCTGCAGTTAATGCCAGGTAGTCCGCTGCCTGCCGGTCGAGGCGTTCTTTGAGGGTGGATCCCGAAGGGTTCTGCCGCTGCCTTGGACTGAAAAACATTTGCATGTCTGACGTTACAGAGTGGCCAAAGTGCTTTGTCCTTGCAGGTGCGCTCGTGGCAGGATTACTGGCACCTCTGCCCCTGGAATGTTGATGAGTTCCTGAAGCGACATCACCCTTAAAAGCATTGTACAACATGTTTTGCAGGCTGGTTTGTAAATGCAGCATCCTTTCAGACTTGTGGTATGTTGGTAACATTTCTGCCACTTTATGCTTGTACCGAGAGTCTAGTAGAGTCGCGACCCAGTACAGGTCCTTCTCCTTAAGCCTCTTGATACAGGGGTCCTTCAACAGGCATGACAGCATGAAAGACCCCATTCTCACAAGGTTGGATGCAGAGGTATCCATCTCCGCTTCCTCGTTATCAAGGACTGCATCATCCACGGTCTCCTCCCCCCAGCCACGTACAAGACCAGGGGTCCCCAAAAGGTCACCACTAGCCCCCTGGGAAGCCTGCTCCTGTTGGTCCTCCTCCTCCACAAAGCCACCTTCCTCCTCTGACTCCACTTCTGACACCTCTCCCTGCGTTGCAGCAGGTGCCTGGGTTCGTTCTGGTGATTCCGACCAGAAATCGTGCGCTTCCTGCTCCTCGTCACGCTGGTCTACAGCCTCATCTGTCACTCGTCGCACGGCACGCTCCAGGAAGAAAGCAAAGGGTATTAGGTCGCTGATGGTGCCTTCGGTGCGACTGACCATATTTGTAACCTCTTCAAAAGGGCGCATGAGCCTGCAGGCATCGCGCATAAGCACCCAGTAACGGGGGAAAAAAATCCCCAGCTCTGCAGATCCAGTCCTACCACCCAGTTCAAACAGGTATTCGTTGACGGCTCTTTGTTGTTGCAGCAGACGTTCCAACATGAGGAGCGTTGAATTCCAGCGAGTCTGGCTGTCGCAAATCAAACGCCTGACTGGCATGTTGTACCGCTGCTGAATGTCAGCAAGGCGTGCCATGGCTGTATAGGAACGTCTGAAATGGGCCGACACCTTCCTGGACTGCCTGAGAACGTCCTGGAATCCTGGGTACTTTGAGACAAAACGTTGTACTATTAAATTCAGAACATGTGCCATGCAGGGCACATGTGTTAAATTGCCCAGTCTCAGTGCTGCCAACAGATTGCTTCCATTGTCACACACCACTTTTCCGATCTTCAGTTGGTGTGGGGTCAGCCACCGATCGGCCTGTGACTGCAGAGATGACAGGAGTACAGATCCGGTATGGTTTTTGCTTTCCAGGCACGTCATCCCCAAGACAGCATGACAACGGCGTACCTGGCACGTCGAATAGCCTAGGGGGAGCTGGGGGTGCACAGGTGTGGAGAAGGAGGAGGACCCAGCAGCAGAGGACGAAGAAGAGGAAGAAGACGAGGTAGAGAGCGAAGGAGGAGTAGAGGTGGTGGCAGAACCGCGTGCAATCCGTGGCGGTGACACCAACTCCACTGTCGTTGTTGAGCCACACATTTCCTGCTTCCCAGCCATGACCAAGTTCACCCAGTGGGCAGTGTAGGTGACATACCTGCCCTGACCATGCTTGGAGGACCATGCGTCAGTAGTCATATGGACCTTTGGCCCAACACTAAGTGACAGAGATGCGGTGACTTGGCTCTGCACATGGTGGTACAGGTGTGGTATTCCCTTTTTTGAAAAAAAATTGCGGCTGGGTACCTTCCACTGCGGTGTCCCAATTGCTACAAATTTGCGGAAGGCCTCAGAGTCCACCAGCTGGTATGGTAAAAGCTGGCGGGCTAAGAGTGCAGACAAGCCAGCTGTCAGACGCCGGGCAAGGGGGTGACTCGCAGACATTGGCTTCTTACGCTCAAACATGGCCCTCACAGAAACTTGGCTGGGGGCAGATGACTGGGAATGGGAACTGGTGGTCAAGGTGGAAGGCGGAGTGGAGGGTGGTTCAGACGGTTCAAGGACAGCAGAGGTAGAGCAGTAAGATGCTGGACCAGAAGGAGGGTGGCTTTTAGTTTGCCTGTTGCCTTTGAGGTGTTGCTCCCAAAGTGCTTTGTGCTTGCCGTTCATGTGCCTTCGCATAGAAGTTGTACCTATGTGGCTGTTGGGCTTCCCAAGACTCAGTTTCTGACTGCACTCATTGCAAATTACAACGCTTTTGTCAGAGGCACACACATTAAAAAAATCCCACACTGCTGACCTTTTTGAGGCTGGCAATCTGGGGGTAAAAGTAGAAGTCGGCGGCGTTGGCGGCAATGGCGGGTGCGTTGGCCGGCTGACCACAGGTGCCGATACATGTTGTTGCCCTACTGTTCCCTGCGAGCTGTCCTCCCTGCTTCTTCTAAGTCTTATTCTCCTCCTGCCTCTCTGACTCTCCGTCTCTCCATCTGAACTATCCTCCTCTTGCTCTCTTCTACTGGGCACCCACAAAACATCAATCTCCTCATCATCATTCTCCTCAGATGCATCAATTTCTTCTAACAGCTCACAGAAGGAAGCAGCAGTGGGGACCTCCTCGTCATCACTCATTATGTCCATCTCTGTTGTGTTCTCTGCCAGAATTAAATCTGGTGTAACGTCCTCATCTCCTTCATCTTCTTCTGCCAATAATGGTTGCGCATCACTCAGTTCAAGAAACTCATGTGAAAATAACTCCTCTGACTCCAGTGAAGAAGGGGCGCCGGTGGTGGAGGAAGTGTTACGTGGGGTGCCCATAGCAGTGGAGGATGAGGATGTTGTGGTAAAGTTAGAAACGGTAGAGGATGGGGTGTGCTGTGTAAGCCAGTCAACTACCTCTTCAGCATTTTGGGAGTTCAGGGTCATTGCCTTTTTAAAACTGGGCAATTTCCTAGGGCCACAGGATAGCATAGCAGCACGGCCCCTAGTGCCTCTGCGTGGCGGCCTGCCTTTGCCTGGCATTATTTTTAAAACAAAAACAACAACAACTCAGGTGGTGTTTCTGGAGACGGTATTATTATTGATATTTAGACAGAATGTGAACAAGCTCACACAGCTAGATGGGAGTGGTTTGAAAATGAAGAACACACTGGGCAAATAATGCCTACAAGGTCAACGTATACACTACAGCAGTGGTGGATACGGAATATATTATTGCTGCTTGAAAAACGTCACTCAGGTGGTGTTTCTGGAGACGGTATTATTATTGATATTTAGACAGAATGTGAACAAGCTCACACAGCTAAGTGGCAGTGGTTTGAAAATGAAGAACACACTGGGCAAATAATGCCTACAAGGTCAACGTATACACTACAGCAGTGGTGGATACGGAATATATTATTGCTGCTTGAAAAACGTCACTCAGGTGGTGTTTCTGGAGACGGTATTATTATTGATATTTAGACAGAATGTGAACAAGCTCACACAGCTAAGTGGCAGTGGTTTGAAAATGAAGAACACACTGGGCAAATAATGCCTACAAGGTCAACGTATACACTACAGCAGTGGTGGATACGGAATATATTATTGCTGCTTGAAAAACGTCACTCAGGTGGTGTTTCTGGAGACGGTATTATTATTGATATTTAGACAGAATGTGAACAAGCTCACACAGCTAAGTGGCAGTGGTTTGAAAATGAAGAACACACTGGGCAAATAATGCCTACAAGGTCAACGTATACACTACAGCAGTGGTGGATACGGAATATATTATTGCTGCTTGAAAAACGTCACTCAGGTGGTGTTTCTGGAGACGGTATTATTATTGATATTTAGACAGAATGTGAACAAGCTCACACAGCTAAGTGGCAGTGGTTTGAAAATGAAGAACACACTGGGCAAATAATGCCTACAAGGTCAACGTATACACTACAGCAGTGGTGGATACGGAATATATTATTGCTGCTTGAAAAACGTCACTCAGGTGGTGTTTCTGGAGACGGTATTATTATTGATATTTAGACAGAATGTGAACAAGCTCACACAGCTAAGTGGCAGTGGTTTGAAAATGAAGAACACACTGGGCAAATAATGCCTACAAGGTCAACGTATACACTACAGCAGTGGTGGATACGGAATATATTATTGCTGCTTGAAAAACGTCACTCAGGTGGTGTTTCTGGAGACGGTATTATTATTGATATTTAGACAGAATGTGAACAAGCTTACACAGCTAAGTGGCAGTGGTTTGAAAATGAAGAACACACTGGGCAAATAATGCCTACAAGGTCAACGTATACACTACAGCAGTGGTGGATACGGAATATATTATTGCTGCTTGAAAAACGTCACTCAGGTGGTGTTTCTGGAGACGGTATTATTATTGATATTTAGACAGAATGTGAACAAGCTCACACAGCTAAGTGGCAGTGGTTTGAAAATGAAGAACACACTGGGCAAATAATGCCTACAAGGTCAACGTATACACTACAGCAGTGGTGGATACGGAATATATTATTGCTGCTTGAAAAACGTCACTCAGGTGGTGTTTCTGGAGACGGTATTATTATTGATATTTAGACAGAATGTGAACAAGCTCACACAGCTAAGTGGCAGTGGTTTGAAAATGAAGAACACACTGGGCAATAATGCCTACAAGGTCAACGTATACACTACAGCAGTGGTGGATACGGAATATACTATTGCTGCTTGAAAAACGTCACTCAGGTGGTGTTTCTGGAGACGGTATTATTATTGATATTTAGACAGAATGTGAACAAGCTCACACAGCTAGATGGCCACTGGGCAAATAATGCCTGCAAGTGCACTACTATTGGTGCACTACTATGAAGAACAGCAAACAGCACTGGACACCTTAAAGAACAGTAAGATAAGTAAAATAAAAAAAAAATTATATGTATATTAAAAAAAAAAAATATTCTCGGGTTGGTGCTGCTGAACTACTAGGAGCAGCACAGTAGCACACCAGTCCCACTCCCCAACACTGCTAGACTAATAGCACTTGGCTGTTAAAGTAGCAAAGTAAAACAACAAAAAAGAAAATAAAAGCAGTCCTTACAAGGACTATTGGGTTATTACAGCAGTCAGCAGATGAGATCAGAAGAGATCAGTGCCCACAGCAGGCAGCTACATACAGAGCACTGCAGTAGAAGGTAGATTACTAGCCAGCAAAGCTACCCTAAAATGTCCCTCAAATCCCTGCAGACTTCTGTCCCTCCAATACAGAGCAGTATCAAGTAGATTACTAGCCAGCAAACTTACTATCAACTGTCCCTCAAATCAGTGAAATCACTAGCAGCTCTCTCCCTACACTAGCTCTTCCAAGCACACACAGGCAGAATGAAAAAACGCTGCAGGGCTTCAGTTTATATATGGAAGGGGAGTGGTCCAGGGGGTGTGGGGGTGGTCCAGGAGGGAGAGCTTCCTGATTGGCTGCCATGTATCTGCTGGTCTGGGGTGAGAGGTCAAAAAAAAGCGCCAGGTAAGGCGAACCCAAAATGGCGAACGTCGCGCGACGTTCGCGAACTTGCGGCGGACGCGAACAGCCGATGTTCGCGTGAACAAGTTCGCCGGCGAACAGTCCGCGACATCCCTAGAGATCAATGCAACGTATACAATCTCTGTGAGCTTCCCTCTGTAACAGGATCAAAACTTGAGTTCCAAGCTCTATGGGGCCACTCTCAGTGAGTGAAACTGTAAGAGGCTTGTGGGAGCAGTCTAGGTCCCCTGCCATCACCATGATCCTACAGTGCATGGGTCAAACATGTCTCCCACCTGCAGTACATTGCACATAAAGGCCAGAGACTATTTTTTATGTGACATCAGCTGCCAATGCTCCTTCTCTACCATGCCTACTTTACACAACTCATAGGGGGCCATAATTAAGTTGAGTGAAGGGCAGGGTGTAATGCTGAGTGAGAAGGATGCAAAAATCAGACAATATATGATTCTCTCAACATCTGGGCCTTACCCATTTATTTACTATCATTTAGTTTACAGGAGTGCTAGAAACATAAAGCACCAAAGCACATAGCTGGAACCAGAACAACAATCACTACAAAAGTCTCTCTTCCAGTGCATGTACTTATGGCTCACCAGAACTAATCTATATATATATTTATATAGAAAGCAAGCAGGCACCACTGGTACTATATACTGATCTATATACTGATATCAGTGTGAAAAAAAAGAATTGTACTGTAAGCTCAAGCACGGAAAATCATATGGTCAAGGTGCAAAAATACAACAAACGTTGCATATTTCCCCGCCATATTGTTACTATAGTACAATTTGGTATAATTTGGCATGTTGATAAATATAGCCAGCTAAGACTGATCCAGCAATATACAGATTGACAGACAGATAGATAAACAGGTAGTTAATAGATTGATTGATAGATATTTAGATAGATAGATAGATAGATAGATAGATAGATAGATATAAATAGAGAGAGAGAGAGAGAGAGAGAGATACATGACAGATATATAGATGACAGGTAGATAGAGAAATAGATAACAGATAGATATATAGATGACAGACCGATGGATAGATAGATAGATAGATAGATAGATAGATAGATACAGTAGATAGATAAAAGAAAGATAGATACCAGATAGATAGATAGAGAGAGAGAGAGAGAGAGAGAGATAGACAAAAAACTTGCATGTGTAAAAATTGTCGAGTGCCTAAAAATTGTCGCGCATCAAAATTATTTTGACGTCCATTGAATTTAATGCATTTGGACAAAAAAGTTGCACATGTAAAAATTGTCTCTTGTGTAAAAATTGTTGCGTGCCAAAATAATTTTTATGCCCATTGACTTCAATGCATTTCACAAATTTTTTGAATCTGTCCCATTTCGCTTCACCGAAAAATTTCGCCCATCACTATAGATGAGACAGATAGGCAATAGATTGATAGATATTTAAATTATATCTATCCAAATCAAATAGATGACAAATAGATAATAGATAGATGAGGGGCATAACAATAGATAGACAGGTAGATAATAGATAGATAGATAGATAGATAGATAGATGATAGATTGATTGATCAGACTTTTTGCATTGCCTTTTTGTAGGAAGCATTCATTTTCCAGATAAAGTATTCAGAGTGAAACTGTAAGTCCAGGAAGTGTTCTATTTTACCCCATACTGTGAGTATATGCACCTCTGTAAATACTGAAACAAGTACCTTAATATTACTTGTGCTATAAAAAAAAAAGTGGCCTGCAAGGCTGGGAAATATTTTGTAGGGAAGAAGCCTTTGTGGCTGTGGATGAGGAGGCATTGAGTGTAGGTGCAGTTGGGAAGATAAAGAGATGCAGCTGAGAGGACGTCTGGCACAGAGCTGAAAAAAGGCAAAGCACAGAGACGTCTGGCACAGCAGAGAAGAAAGGCAGGCAAGCAAAGAAATGCAGAACAATGCAGCGCAATTTACTGGCTGCGGAACAATCCAGAGCAGTAGAGGTTTCAGCAGATGGGTGAGAGCTAGCAGATGGCTTAACTGGTCCACAGTATAACAGCCACACCATATTTATGAGGGAAAGGTCTGAAGGGCACCTCATGTGCAGAATAGAATAGGATCAGGGTCCCTAGAGTATTATGTGATTAGAGTGCTCAGCAATGTGTGAGCAGGGCTCTGTCGCTGACTTTAGGATGGCAGAAGTCTTTGTAGTGCAATGTGTGCATCTCTGTGTGCAGCCATGAGAGATTATGGGAGTACGACTGCGGCTGCTGGCAATGTAACAAGTCTGGGATCCCCATCTCTATGGAATAAACACATTAATCAGGCATGTGCAACTCCTGTAATGCACTGTAATGAGTTAAAGTTCCAGTTCAACAACAGCAAGAAGGATGCCGATTGGACATAACTAATGTGTATACAGACATGGGATTGGGAATACTCTGCACCTGGAGTTTTGTGCATAATAAGAAGCACCAGTCCCTGAGCACTTCCAGTTGTATCACATCTGTTAACAATCCCCCTGTTGGAATTGTGCTTAAAACAACTGATACATCAAAAACAGAATAAGCCTAAAAAATAAAATAAAAAAAAGTATAGCAGCAGTGCTGTACTATAACTCTCTACTGATTTGCTCTATGGAAAATTGTTGTACCACTGTAAACCTGTTATGCTCTTTTCTAGATTTGCCCCCTACCCCTGAGAGGCAGAATAACCAAGTGCCCTTCCTTCAAAGACAAGTGGGGAGTCAGCTCTGTGCAGTGGATAAGGAATATGAATTTTGAGTTACATACAGTTGCCACAATTATTAACTATATATATATATATATATATATATCTGATGGATGTATTTAATGCTGTCGGAAGTGAACCAGAAGCCATGGGAATAGGGAAAGTGTGACATCACTGGAACTGGGACTATTAAGTCCAAAAATGCTCCTGTGACTTTCTCCAGACTGAACCCATCAGTGCACTTTATAACACACCATAAAAGCACTAATAAAGGTTACAGAAAGAATAGAGGAATCTGTTCTCAGGAGCTTACAATTAAAACAGTGTACAGGCCTACAGACTGGACCTTCACCAATAGGAGCACATGTTCAAGTACCAGAGCCTACTACAGTCATAGGGGTCATACAAGAGAAATGTGTTAAGCCCATGGTCCTGATCTTCCCTTAAGCTGGCCATAGATGCAAAGATCCGATCGTACGACTCATCGTACGATCGGACTTTCCCATCTCCCGACCCGCCACTAACCATTCAGATCAAAGTCTTACCAGTCAGATTAGTTAAAGAACAGATCAGCAATGTTCTGCCCCTGACAGCAATCGTACGATATCTATGTCCAACCAAAGCTAGTGACAGTCTCCCACTGAAAATCATACGATCGGCAATACACGCAGAGATATTATCGGCAGCCGACATAAAATTTTCTAACCTGTCCGATCGACCAAACGACTGATCTCTGCCGGACGAAAAATGACGGGACTCTCCACACACGGTTTGAAAATCGGACGAATCCTCGATTCATACGATCAGATCTTTGCGTCTATGGCTTTATGGGATGCTCGTTGTCCCATGCTCTGTCAGATAAGTGTATTAGTCTGTCAACCATTGCTATGGGCCCCTCACGGAGCAGAGGGTGTAGGTAGTATTAAAAAGCACTGGCAGGTGCAGTAACCCATAACATCTAATAATACAGGTGCCCACCCAGTAAATTGTGCCTGCTGATTGGTTGGAATGAGCAACTAGACTTTTCACAAATGTTGCACATTTTTTTGGGGAAATTTCTATTTTTTTAAATATAATTTGCATCACAAAAGATATTACAGGCATTTCAAGATAAAGTCTTAGCGTATTAAGATGGTATAACAGTACATTGTGTATCATCTTTGTTATCAGTTGTTCAAATGGGTTAAACAACAATAATAGAAACAGTAAAAGAAAACATTATGTACTCCAACATTAACAGATGTGTGTGTAAGAATGGGATAGCTGGATGATGAGGGTCGATAAGAAATGCTTCGGAGGTAGGTGAGTAGGTAGGTAGGTCGTGCAGGTCTGGGTGTGGTAAGTGGAAGAAAGTTTAGGGGTGTAGTCTTCTGAACTCACACAGTGTCCATGTATGCAAATAGTGGGGTGTTTTATTTTGGAGAGCTGCTATTCCAGATCTGAATGCCTTATTGGACCTTACCCATTTTATTGTTTCAGGTAAGGTTGGTATAATGTTGCACCTTTTATTACATAAGCACCATGGCAGGTACAACAATGCAACATGGTGACAGCATGCAATATATACTAGTGCTACTCAATCTTTGATCTTTCAGTCGCTGTTAAAGTTCCAGCACCCATAAACAGATGGAGGTTGTCAGTACCAGAAGTTATAGTTCAACAATAGCGGAAAGGTTATAGGTCAAACAATCCTACTCGCAAACTTTGTTTTGCCTAGTCCCTGTTGACTGCACCTTGTTATCCATGAGCACCCAGGCCCTGTATTTACATGAGCATGCCCTACATGCTGGCAAGGCAGGTATTGCCTCTATCTATGGCACAGTGCAAACTAGGGAAATCAGCAGGGACACCAGGACAAAAAACCCAATGGGCCCCGTTGACCCAGAGCTGCTCCCCACCCTGGGTGCTGCACCTTTATCTCTCCCCAGGCCTTGATTGTGGCAGCAACAAGATGGAATAAGGTACATGTGGGGGGCAGGTCCGGACTGAGAATTAAAATAGGCCCTGGCATTTCAGGTACACAGCCTACATAGAGGCCCAAACAGCCTCCACCAGCCCACTAAATACTGACTTTCTATGGGACCTTATAGCAGCCCCTCTGGCATTTGCCAGAACCCACAGATTGCCAGTCCGGGCCTGGTGGGGGGGGCAGAGGGGGTTGCAGAGTGGAGGGGACTGTGGCTGGGGTGGTCGCCCCGGAAGGTGAGGTCCCTGATGGGCCCCAGACCCCTCCCCCCATAGTCCAACTCCGGAAACCGGGCGACTGCACCTACACCAGCAGCACCCACACATAAATGCAGAGCCAACTCAGTAAGTAATAGAATACAATAATAATAGAATACAACTAATATGATTGAACTGAATAGTCAGATAAATATAGCTCAGTGTTCCCTTCATTTCTTTATGCCCGTGTGCAGAAGAACTACCTTTCCTGTGCACTTCTAAAACTGAAACCTTCCATTCGTAATAAAAGGCGCTAAGAGGCAGTAACCCATAGCAGCCAAAATGATATTTGCTTTTAAACCGTCGATCAGCAAACGCTACCTGCTCATCGGTTGCTATGGGCAATTAGACGTATTTAGACCTTTTATGACATTTCTCCATATATGGCAGTTGTGACTGTGTATCTCAAGCCCATACAGGGCGCAAGACAAAAGCAGCAAGCTGAAGTTAAGTTCTATGAGGTTATGCATTTTTCATAAGGTCCCTCTATTGAAGTGCTGCTCCTGCGTTCCTATTTAGGGGGTCTTGTGCTTTCATTTGTATCACCACCCCCCTCCCCTCTCCTCTCGCAGCAAAGCAGCAGCCCCGAACACCTGTCACAGCCCTGGGATACAGACTGGCCTTTATTGTGGGAGGCAGCTGCCAACTGCCATCAGCATCAAATTACAGGCACAAAGACTCACACTTCATTCCTGTGGTTCTGGGGCACTCAGAGAAAGAGTGGAAGGGAGGAAATACTAGCAGGGCAGAAAACGATATTTCCCATGAGAATGATGATAAATGGATAATTACAGCCACTCCTTGTACCCCTCTCTGTACCTTTCTGCTTGGACAAGTACCTGAAACTATAAAGATCATATTCAATAATGTTATCACATAAAAAAAAACACATAAAAAACAGACACACTAAAAAACAATAGCAGGGCAGCAGGAGATCTGCAATTTTAAATGGGATCTCCAGCCAAAACCTTTTCTTTTAACTTTCCAATATACATTCATTCAATAGATTTAGGGGCAGATTTACATATGGTTGAATATCGAGGGTTAATTAACCCTCGATATTCGACTGCTGAAGGTAAATCCTTCGACTTTGAATATCAAACGATTCGAAGGATTTTAATCCATCGATCAAACGATTTTTCTTCGACCAAAAAAAGCTTGCAAAGCCTTTGGGGACCTTCCTCGTAGGCTAACATTGAAGTTCGGTAGGTTTTAGATGGCGAAATAGGGGGTCAAAGTTTTTTTTAAAGACACAGTACTTCGACTATTGAATGGTCATAGTCGAAGGTCGAAGTACCCAATTTGATGGTCGAAGTAGCCAAAAAAAACATTCGAAATTCGAAGTTTTTTTTATTCTATTCCTTCACTCGAACTGAGTAAATATGCCCCTAAATATTATATTTTTTAAAATGTAATTGCCATTGAATGCAGCAGCTGTCTGGCTGTTATCTGCACTGCTGGTTCTGACTTTTGAAAAATGTAATAAAAGCCAGCTAAGAGAACAGGAAGAGAACTGACTTCTGCTATATGAGTTTATGAACCAGAGAACAAATGAGATAAACAAATCCTGCTTTCACCAGCAAAATTAATTTACATACACAAGTAGATCCCCTTTTATGCTTTTCAGGGGACTAGAATTGATGTAAAATCTGAAAGAATGCAAAATCAGTCAAACACAATATGTATTATATACTGGTGGGACCTAAAAAAACTGTTTAACATAAAGGGAAACTTAAAATTAAGCAATGCAAATTTGAAGTTTCACTGTACCTTTAAAACCAGTGACAATCAGTAACTGATATATATTGGAAAAATACGTTTTGGGTGGCCATCCCTCCAATATACATTTAGCTCTGACCTGAGTACAAGCTGTAAGGTTCAGGAATTTTCTTTGCAATAGATATTCTAATGTAAAATACTGAATATTGCCTCTATAGTCTGGGATTCTCATCTTAGTTCAGTTCAGGTACCAGTGTCTGGTGAGTTATTACAGTGATTATAATGAAGAGAAACTAAGACACTTTAATTTTTTTAAAGGGGAACTATCATGGGAACAACAAATATTGACTTTTTTTGTTTGTAAATAAAACTTTTTTGTTTGTAAATGAAACTTTAAACTTCAATATTAGAAAAACGGTCACACAAAAAAATACAATGTAACCAAAAGAAGTCTTTATTTCTGGTAAATGATCTGAAATCAAGTGGCTTTGAAATCAACAGGCTTTGAGTCAGTCGTTATTTATGACGGACAGTTGGCTTAATTATTCGAGAGGGGGGACAGTGAAGATTGACTTGTTTTCATGATAATCCCCTTTGAACTATCAATAAATAGAAAGCATTCAGTTCACAAGGGAGTTGGAATGATACACCAGTAACAACCCAGACAAACGGTGAACAGGGAACATTCCTTCTCTGTGTGTCTGCAGGAGCTGCCCCAGCGTTTGCTTCCTCAGAGACAATCTTCATAGGCAGCTAAAACACCTTTTTTTAGACCAATTGGCGAGCTGTTGTTTTATTGCCTTCAGATGCTTGAACGACTAGGCACAAATGCAAATATACAGAGAAGGAATTTCCCCCATCACACAGTGCTCTGTACTCCTCTTGGAGACTCTGTCTAGGACAGGGGTCCCCAACTTTTTTTTACCCGGGAGCAACATCCAGATTTAAAAGGAATTGGGGAGCAACGCAAGCATGAAAAATATTCCTGGGGTGCTGAATAAGGGCTGTGATTGGCCATTTGGCAACCCCTATATGGACTGTCAGCCTACAGGAGGCTCATTTTGGTAGTGCACCTGTTTTTTATGCAACCAATACTTGCCTCCAAGCCAATAATTTAAAAATAAGTACCTGCTTTTAGGCCATGGAGAGCAACATTCAAGGGGCCGGAGAGCAACATGTTGCTCACGAGCCACTGGTATAGGAGATGCTTAATTTTGATTATAGCCTTATGTGCTGTACAGATCAGCCCTTGGCACGGGACTATTCTAGAGAAATATGTGCAGTGTGCAGAGCTGCTTTACATATGGTTATACATGTATGGGACCTGTTATCCAGAATGCTCAGGACCTGGGGTTTTCCAGATAATGGACCTTCATACCTTAACTCTACTAGAAAATCATGTAAACTATTAATAAACCCAATATTGTAGTTTGAATCAAGTACATGGTTTTGTTTTATTATTTCAAAGAAAAAGGGAATCATATTTCATAAACTCAGATTATTTTATTATAATGGAGTCTATGGGAGACAGCCTTTCCGTAATTCAGAGCATTCTGGATAATGGGTTTCCTGATAACGGATCCCATACCTGTACAACTAATTATCATTTAATTATACTCACTGCCCTGCTTCTATCTGAAACAGAAATTAGTATCTATTTGCAATAACTTTTACTGTCTAACTGAGTGTGGGAGGGGGATATACGATATATTGGATTTTGTGAACTGTGAAGATTTGTTTCCACTAACAAATCTACTGAATTTGTGGAGTATTCAACAGGGCTGTGCTGTTTTGTTTTTTTTACAGCCCAACGGAACCGACCAAAATGTTGAATAAAGGAAATCATTTTTTCACCAATTAAGCAAGACCGGTGAGTGCGGTCATTTTGTCAAGATTATATATGTAATTATTTTTGAAACCAGCCCCCAGGCAGATCCATGGGTTCTAAGTTGTACACCACTTATGGACTAATATAATAATATATATATTGTACTTTTGTACAGAGCTGTGGCTACTTAACAGCACTTTACAAATAAAGTTATACATACATACATATCTTTAAAGCTAACCTAAACCAATTTTGTAATGCCACTCCCCCACCTCAGTGGACAGTGCCCTTATACTGTATATCCATCAGGACAGCCCAGTATGGGAAAGGGGGTGTATTTTCCACTCTTCCTGATGCCTGTGACCCCCATACATTTTTCTCAGACCACATCCAATTACTTTGCCTGTCAGAGCAAACTAAGAAGATAATGTACAATCCCACAGTGGCTCATTTTGTACCACTTCTGCCTCACTGTGCTGGGGTCCTGAGTTTGATTCTGGCTTGACCTGCAAAGATTTTGTATATTAATTTCTGTGGTTTGCTCTTATTTGAAAAACATACAGGCAGGTAAAATACCATATTGTGTGTGAAAGTGACGTTAAAATGTAACTTGTCTTGTAAAGAACTGATATAGCTGTATTGATTTAGTAATGTGTTCGCTCTACATAAAAATCAGCAAATATATAATCATGACTTTTATAACAGATGCATTGTATAAGTATGGGGGCATGGGAAACCAGAGGCTAATTAGACCTAACTTTTTCCATCTTTGTTATAAAACATACTCACTGCCCTGCTTCTATCTGAAACAGAAATTAGTATGTGATTGGGTAACAGAGCAGCTGCAGTTCTGCTCCAACTCTACCTTTCTATTTAGTGAATATGTAACTGCGTTGTGAACGACACCAATCTGCACAATGGCGCATGTTCAGGCAATGTAAATTCTTAATGTAAGTTGCATACAGAATCCAAACAGCATGGCTGCCCTTTTTACTGTTATTTCAAATGAATGGAATATTAATATCCTCATACCTGGACTGAACAAGGTGGAATAATCCCCCAGTATGAATATACTAAATGAATTTAATCATAAGATCAAATGCAATCAGTTCTATTCAGTCTATTTGGTGGGCCCTTTATCCAACATATCACATGCAGAGCAGCATTTCCATTCCAGGCATATAGAAAGTGATAGGCATCAGATAAAATGCTTATGAACTCTTTAAATGGGCTGATTCCCCTGGAGAGGTTCATTGACCCTGCAGACCCCCAGTTGAACGAAATATGTATATGTACAGTATTATCTGACCCAGGCATATTAAAGTGGAGTTTTGCTTCTATGCTTCTCGTGCCCCCAGCATCTTATACTATTCTATGCCCAAGTGTTTATTGATTTTTTTTCAATTTCTTTAGCAATGAAAGCTTGCCAATGGTCTAGTTACCCATAGCAACCACCAGCAGGTAGCATTTAATAGTCACCTGTTTGAAAAATAACATCTGATAGGTTTCTAGCTAGGCAATGTTATTACATATGTGACCCTCTATGTGTGACACCAGTTTTATCCAACCTTTCCCACATGACGGGATGATTATGTATCACCTGGCAAGATGAAGTCCATACAAACCCCATGGAGAGCCAAATAAATCCTAGTATCCTGTATGCTGGTCCTGTGCCACTTCATGAGAGGCCACAACACAATAAAAGTCATGTTTTTGGAGTATTTAATTCCAAAGGAGGTAGCTGTTTTCAAACAT
The DNA here is from genome assembly GCF_017654675.1 of Xenopus laevis. Classification (NCBI taxonomy): domain Eukaryota; kingdom Metazoa; phylum Chordata; class Amphibia; order Anura; family Pipidae; genus Xenopus; species Xenopus laevis. Next base: position 115,550,886 of record NC_054380.1, on the reverse strand, counting down.
AAGAAGATTGTACAGGTCCTGCCAGAACAACTGATACAGATCATTTACAACGTAGAAGAATAGTGACAGCTAATACAGTACGCTGCTGAATATCTCACAGGCCTGTTAGCTGTGCCTGAAACTAAACATTACAACGGATGAGATGACCATCGTGCCTCCTAAATTACCCCAATAAAATCCCTTTTCTCTGACACCACCACGGCATTAGATCCTGTGCCACGTGCCTGTTAATTGACTCTTCACTCACATTCTCTCAGCACTTCCCTATTTCCTCCCCTGCTGCACCACTAAATATACTGCCAAACTGCCCTGATTATAGAAATAGTTTGTCGTCTCATCGCCACTCCAGCATATACCCTTCATCCAAGCCAAATAATGATAAGTCACTCTGAATGCCATAATATTTACACCATGGGTCATGCCAAATGCATACATTCCACTCAAAAAATTGTTTTTTGAGGTCTGTGGGGCCATTCACACTCATGACTGTGATGAAAGCTAAGGTGCCCAGCTTTCTCATGTCCCTGAATGTCTCATACTTAAAATGCTACCAGAAGTAGTGGAACCAAATCATCCTCTTGCTAAAGTGGCGGATAAATGGTCGGGTTATTTACAAACAGGAATCTCACCAAACCAACTTTCTCAATCCAATTCGTAAGTGTAATTTGAACTTTACATCTGAAAATTGGAGAATTCAACATTTTAAAATGGTCCATTTGGGCTATGGGAAAATGTTCAAAAAGTGATCAGGTTCAAGCTCCCGATCCTTTTGTCCTAAATGTACTCAATTAAATGTTGACTTGTTTCATTACTAGCTGCCCTGAAATCTGTAAAGTCTGGCTCATCCTGGAAAAATCACAACTTAACCTCCATATCAAACTAAACCCAATTTGGGCATTACTACACCTGAATTACCCTGATTCATCTTTGAAGCCACACCCAAAATCTTTATTCATTAATCTTAACAACATTACTAAATTGCTGACAGCAGCTATAAAGAAATTGCTATTTTTAAACTGGATATCTGTAGCTTCACCTTCGATAAAGGATATCTTGTCCCTTTTAAATCACTTACTGTATGTTCGCAAGAAGCCATAAGGATTAAGACTGCTGATCCTCACCTTAAACAAGATTTCATTAACAATTGGTTGTTTTATTGGGACTTATTTGACTCTACTAGCAAACTCCATTCACTTGGACTGCTACATTTATAATTGTAGTTTGTAACTGATTTGATTATTTACAATTGTGATGTGTTGGTAGTCACTTACAGTATATCAAGAGTCAAGAGTGGGTTTATTGTCATTTCATCCATATACATTTGTACAGTACACAGTGCTACACACAACATTGATGTACCAGACAACAGACAAAAAGTGCAAGTGCAACAATATGACCGGTATATGATATATGACTCGTGCAAGACAGGACAGCAAAGTGCAGGGACAGGACAAGACAGTGCACAGTGTGATATGATAGTAGTAAGAGTAGTAGTATGTTTCTGGATATCCTTAATAATATCTTTCTTGTTCAACCTTTTTAGAAAAATGCATGATCAGCTATTATTATATTATTATCTAAAATATTCATATAGCACCAGCATATTCCACAGTGCTTTACAGAGATTATACACCATTCACAACACTAGTAGTGGTGTAGGCAACCAAACTGGCTTTCTAAGAGCAAAACTATATGGAAGATCTTGCAGGATAGTATTGGATTGACAGATCACATGTTACATGTCAGATGTACTGTAGTTGCAAGGGTCAAAGTATAATGGGACTGATCTGAAATCTGATGTTCAGACTCCATGGAAGCTTTGCCATCCGAAACAATTTGACTATAGGAAGGGATCACTACATGCTGCCAAATGCATCCGACAAGATAACGTCTGATGGGGTCTTTACATTACAACAGGGGGAATCAGATTTTATAGCATCCCACAAATTTTCGTGCTGTTGTTATTTTCTGGGTCAGATTAAGTCTGGCTCCCCCAAATCTGGTCAAAATCTCCCATGTAGTTTGCTTGCTCTTATTGGATGTTCCTGATTTTCTAAATGATCTTGCAATGTGGTGCCAAATAAATTCACCTATAAGAACTTACATCTGTTCCATTTGATAAAATATATCTTGCGGCCAATAAATAAATATATTATTTTTCTGTTACATTTGAGACCAGTTCTCACACCATGCCTTCACTACTAGGTTGCTTCTCTCTTTCCAGCACTATTTGCATATATTGTACACTCCTTTAAGGCTGTGGCATGCTGGGTGATTTATAGCCAAGGGCTGAAAATTGCCCAGGGCCCATCCTATGAAACAAACAAAAACCCCTAATGTTTCTAAATGACAGTCCAGTGCTGCAGATATGCAATATTAACACACTAAATTAACCCAGAAGAAGCATTTACATACAGGTATGGGATCTGTTATCTGGAAAACCCCAAAATCTCTGAAATACGGAAAGGTCATCTCCTGCAGACTCATTTATAATCAAATAATTCCAAGTTATAAAAATGATTTTCTTTTTCTCTGTAATGATAAAATAGCACATTGTACTTGACCCTAACAAGCATATTATTAATCCTTATTGAAGGCAACACAAACCTATTTGGTTTATTTAATGTTTAAATTATTTTTTTTAGTAGACTTAAGGTATGGAGATCCAAAAGGTCCTGAGCATTCTGGATAACAGGCCCCATACCTACCTGTACATGTATTCTGAGTGTATGAGAGGTTGCAGTAACAATGTAATCAACTGGTTCTGAGCCTTTATCATTGTTTTGCTGTATCTAATGCACTGGGCACCACCACTAATTTCTCCCTAATTGCCCAGACTGGCAATCTGTGGATTGTGGCTAATGCCATAGAGGCTGCTGTAAGATGCCATAGACAGTCACTATTTAGTGCGCTGGTAGGGGCTGTTTGGGCCTCAGCGTACTTGGAATGCCAGGGCAGATTCTGATTCCCAGTCCAGGCCTGGGTCCCATGTAGAGTGCAAGTAGGGTTGCCACCTTTCCTGGAAAAACATACCACCCTTCCTATATTCTTGCCGTTTTTTCCTAATAACAACATTGGCATCAAGCATAATTGTTACCAGCCAGGCCGGTAAAATACGGCCAGGTGGCAATCATAAGTGCAAGACACTGGTCCAGGGGAAGTATCCGTGCTGGAGCACAACAGATGACCTGCAATACAGGTAAAAGCTTCTTGGAGGATGCTGGAAATTGTAGTAGAGGTATGGGAACTGTTATCAGGAAACCCGTTATCCACAATGCTCTGAATTATGGAAAGGCTGTCTCCCATAGACTCCATTATCATAAAATACGGTAATCCAAATTTTAAAAAATGTATTTCCTTTATCTCTGTAATAATAAAACAGTACCTTGTACTTGATCCCAACTAAGATATAATTAATCCTATTCCAAGCATTCTGGTCTGGATGACAGGTCCCATACCTGTACAGCCTGTCTATGGTATTGGGAATCTCTGACACCAAGGGGCAGATTTATCAAGGGTCGAAGTGAAAATTTGAATTAAAAAAAATTCGAATTTCAAGCTATTTTTTGAGAACTTCGACTAGGGAATAGTCCAAGTTCAATTTAATAGTGTGCTGTAGGGAGATGCGCGTTTCTTTCATGTCTAGTTTATTACCACCTGGCCTTTAAATTTATCATGTACTGTCTCTGAAACTGTCATATAAAACCTGCCGAATTGCAGTTTTAGCCTATTTTTAGCCTAGAACCTATTTGGAGTCAATTGGTGGACATTGAAAAATAGACTTTTTTTTAAGGAAAACCTTCGAATCGAATTCGACTGAATGCGATGTTACTTCAATTACTATTCGAACTACAATTTGAACGAAAACGGCCTATTCGCCAGAAAAAATACTTCAATTTTTTTTGGTCACTCAAAATTTTTTATTTGGCAGGTACATAAATCTCACATATACATTTCACATGTTAAGTTTCATTCATGCCAGTTTGTTTTTATGATTTTTAGTTGTACATATAAAGCCAACAATAAGCACAAATATTGAGAGAAAAAGTAACAAAGGAACCTGGGATTACTTTTATTATACCCTACCCTAGTGTGTCTTTATTTCTTTGTGTACATCTTCAGACCTGATACCTTGTACAGGTATAGGATGCCTTATCCGGAAACCCAATACCCAGAAAGCTCAGAATTACGGAATGGCTGTCTCCCATAGACTCCATTTTATCCAAATAATCCAAATTTTTTAAAATGATCTCCTTTTTCTCTGTAATAATAAAACAGTAGCTTGTACTTGATCCCAACTAAGATATAATTAATCCTTATTGGAAGCAAAACCAGCCTATTGGGTTTATTTAATGTTTAAATGAATTTATAGTAGACATAAGGCATGAAGACCCAAATTACAGAAAGATCCGTTATCCGGAAAACCCCAGGTCCCGAGCATTCTGGATAACAGGTCTCATACCTGTACTACATTCCAGGTTTACTGCTTTTGCCTTAGTGGTAATATTTTCCAGTCTGACTCACTTTAGGTTCTGACTGAGAAATATGTTACCCATGGGGACCAGGTCTGTTCTTCAAGTCGGATGCATTAGTTATGTACGCTGTCATGGTTTTAAAGTTTTTATTGTTATTCACTCTCGAAATAACCTCTGTTATGGCGGGTATCATTTGTGATCTCCATTTAGACATAAGTGTTAGCCTAGCAGCAGTTGTGATATGATTAATCAATTTCTGGGTTGGGCGCTTAATTTTCGGGATTGGTTGTCCTAGAAATAAGTGTGCAGGTTTAATAAGTAAGGGTGTTGCCAATACAGAATGTATGAGGTCAATGACTTCCCTCCAGAATGGGTCTATTCTTGGGCATTGCCAGAGTATGTGGCAAAGGGACCCCATTTCCTTACAACCTCTCCAGCATTGTGGAGATGAAGTTGGGAACAGCTTAAAGGAACAGTTCAGTGTGAAAATAAAAACTATGTAAATAGATAGGCTGTGCAAAATAAAAAATATTTCTAATATAGTTAGTTAGACAAATATGTAATGTATAAAGGCTGGAGTGACTGGATGTCTAACATAATAGCTAGAACACTTCTTCCTGCTTTTCAGCTCTCTAACTCTGAGTTAGTCAGCGACTTGAAGGGGGGCCACATGGGACATATTTGTTCAGTGAGTTTGCAATTGATTCTCAATCTCAACATTAAGATCAGATTCAAAAGCAACAGTTATGACCCATCAGATTCAAAAGCAACAGTTATGACCCATGTGCCCGCCCTCAAGTCTCTGATTGGTTACTACCTGGTAACCAATCAATGGAAACCAACAGAGCTGAAAAGCAGGAAGTAGTGTTCTGGCTATTATGTTAGACATCCAGTCACTCCAGCCTTTATACATTTCATTTTTGGCTAACTAACTATATTAGAAACATTGTTTATTTTGCACAGCCTATCTATTTACCCAGTTTTTATTGTTACACGGAACAATTCCTTTAAATAGTGGATCTGGAGCCAGGCCCCACCTCGTCATAACTTTATAAACACTTTCAGACCACCATGCGGTATCTCAGATTCTGGCCCATGTTGACATTGATATCTCCCCTCCTAGAGCCAAAACTTCAATATGTTTAATACATTTCGGTTGGTCTTTTTTTAATTGGAATGTCAACGTTTTTTTTCATTCGAAATTCGACACTTGATAAACTGCTCCAAAATGTACAAAACACAAGATTTATAAGGCGAGTTAATAGGCCCCCAGCACATGTAATAACGGGATATATGTTTGTACCCACACACGTGTATTTACAGGTAGCTGCCCTGGCCTTGCTTCCGCGTTATATTATGAAAGGGCAGGTGGTAATAAACTAGACAGGGAAGAAACACCATTGTTAGAATTCAGTGCGGGCGGAACTTCCAACCTAAGCATATTCCCCAGTGTAGCCACAGACTCCTCCAGTCCTATCAAGCAGCTGCCGGCTGGGACAATGCGCCGCGCTGCAATTGGTTAGCGGCGTACGTGACGACACCAGCGGCCGACCATTCACATGGAAATGAGGCGTGATATATAGAGGCTGCGGGCCGCCGCGTTGTGACGTCACAAAGAGAACCGTAGAGCGTCCTTTAACCATCACATGGAGCGCACGGAGAGGCAGGTGAGGGATATATCTGCTTCGTACCGTGTGTCCGTATAGATCTCCCATGGAGCGAGGGGACAGGCAGGTGAGGGAGACCCGCGCCCGACGCTTCTACTTCCGTTCTGTGCATATATAAGTATGTAAGCGCGCGTGTGGATTGAACCAACAGGCCGGGGGTTGTCTAGCGCCAGAGATCGCCGTGGGATTCCATTGTGCGCGCTGATTGCTTTGGCTTTTTAATCGTTACCCGGAGCCTTTCGGATTCGACCCTCCATTGTGCCAGGAATATGTGCCCGCGCTTTAACGGATCGTGTGCGCAGCCTGTGTGTGTGTTTACGCGTTCTACGTGCGAAACTGTCGCTTTGCATTTGTTTGGACGCTGTATTGTGCAATAGGCTGCCCGTAGCATCTCCTTAGTTTTTTATAGAACCGGTGCAACCGAGCCGAGGGCTTTCATGCAGCTACTTGAATGCGTTTGCGCTCATGTTTGCGGGTAGAGCCTGCGGCCAATCAGCTGTTACCGACCTGCACGTTTATTTATTAATAGTTGAGCGCTGTTGCTGCTGGGAGCTGTAGTTCTAATTTGGGCGCACAGAGCTGCTTATATCAATCTCTGTATCGCTTGGCCATTGCAGCCTTGTCCTGGGGCACTTCAATAAGTTACTGTTCCTTTATTCTAGGGTTTCCCTTCATGCACCTGCAGTTTGTCCCTTTATTGGCCAGATATTGCTTTGATTGTGACTCCTGAAGCAATAGAGCAGATTCCTTCTCTGTCCCTATGGAACCTACTTCTACTGCAGAGAGTCAGAACCAGCAAAGCCAAGAGCGAGAAACCGCCACTGCTTTCTGTTATAATTACAAACTAATTTTAAAAACACACTGGGGGTCATTTATCAACACTGGGCAAATTAGCCCATGGGCAGTAACCCATAGCAACCAATCAAATTGCTGCTTTCATAGTTCTACTTACAGCTGGCTTTAAAAAGCGAATCACCGATTGGTTGCTATAGGTAACTGCCCATGGGCAAATTTGCCCAGTGTTGATAAATTAGTGAACTTTCTGTATTAAAACATAAAGAAAGTGATGTTGGATGAGTTTTCTTATAGGAGAGCAGTGCTGTATAATGAGCTATTTCTCTGTAGATTTGTTTGAGATGTTCAGTGAAGACTCGGTGGTCTTGTGTTAACAGAGTAGCACCCAGGAAACATTGGGGTTCATGTATTTGCACTGGGTAAAATTAGTTTAGTGCAGTGACCCGTAGGAACCGGATATGTGTTATGGCAGTGTTTGACTGGGCTTTTGCTTGGCTGTTTATACAGATGAGGAAACCTCTGGTTGAGAAGAGGAGGAGAGCCAGAATAAATGAGAGCCTACAGGAATTGCGTGGGATCTTGTCTGACTCTGAGGTATGTATAGGAGCTTGTGTGAGCAGCCTTAATGGCGTTGCTGTACCTGCTGCTTGAAGGGATTGTTCACCTTTAAATGAACTTTTAGTAAAATGTAGAGAGTGATACGCTGGCACAATTTGCTATTGGTTTTCATTTTTTATTATTTGTGTTTTTTGCGTTATGCAGCTTTTTATTCAGCAGAATTCCAGTTTGCAATGTTAGCAATATGGTTGCTATGGTCCAAATTACCCTGGCAACCATACATTGATTTGAATGAGAATAAGGAATAGTAGGGGAGGGTCAGAACAGAAAGATGAGTAATGAAAAGTAGCATTAACAATAAATGTGTAGCTTGAATGAGCATTTGTTTTTAGACAGGGTCAGTGACCCCCTTTTGAGTCAGGAGAATGCAAATAATTCCTAAACTTTAAAAAAAAAAAAAAGAATCATGAAGACCAATTGAAAAGTTGCTTAGAGTAGGCCATTCTATAACATAGTAAAAGTTAACCTGAAGGTGAACCACCCCTTTAAAGGTGTATGTTTATATTAACACTCATTTATAAAGTGGCCGCAGAGCTGCACAATCATTGGATGTATACATGGTATATACAGATTACATACAAAGCACAACTGAGTTAAAGAGGACACTACTTTTTCTCTGTAATAATAAAACCGTATCCTGTACTTGATCCAAACTAAGAATTAATAGTTATTGGAAATAAAACCAGATTTATTTCATGTTTACATGATTTTCTATAGACTTAAGTTACGAAGATCCAAATTACAGAAAGATATGTTATCTGGAAAACCCCAGGCCCTGAGTATTCTGGATAGCAGATCACATAGCTGTAATCTTATTGGGGGGGGGGGTTCTTCTTTAAATGGGTGGTTAACTTTTAGTATGTTCTAGAATGGCTGATTCTAAGCAACTTTTCACTTGGTCTTCATTTTTTCTGTTTAGCTTTTGAATGATTTGCTGCCTTCTGACTCTTTCCAGCTTTCAAATGGGGGTCACTGACCCCATGCAAAAAAACAAATGCCCTGTAAGGCTAACATTGCATTGCTATTGCTACTTTTTATTACTCTTCTTTGTATTCAGACCCTCTCCTATTCATATTCCAGTCTCTTATGCAAATCAATGCATGATTGCTAGGGTAATTTGGACCATAGCAACCAGATGGCTGGAACTGTAAACTTGGAGAGCTGCTAAATAACTCCAAAACCACAAATATTAAAAAATGAAAACCAATTGCAAATTGTCTCAGAATATCACTCTCTACATCAGGGGTCCTCAACCTTTTGATTGGCTGTGATTGGCTTTTCGGTAGACTCTATGTAGACTGGCAGCCTACAAAGGCTCTACTTGGTACTATACTTGGTTTTTATGCAATTAAAACTTGCTTCCAAGCCTGGAATTCAAAAATAATCACCTGCTTTGAGGACACTCGGAGCAACATCCAAGGGATTGGAGAGCAACATGTTGCTCACGAGCTACTTGTTGGGAATCACTGCTCATACTAAAAGTTAACTCAAAGGTGGACAACCCCTTTAAGTTATGGGAATTACTGCTGCTATACCATGAATATACTCCTGTGCTAGCCTTGATGGTAGATGTTTACATTGCAATGTCTCTTTTTAGCTTCAGTCAAAAATGGAAAATGCAGAGGTTCTAGAACTGACTGTGAAACGCGTTGAACGGGTCCTCCGGAACAGAACAGCTGGTGAGTGTCCATGTCTCTGTTGTGCGCAGCATGAATGTACAGAATGTCTTGTCCTAACATGAATGTGTAATGGCTTTGGTCTGGTTGTTATGGCTAATGCCTTGTCTGTTATATTGTGCTGCTGCCAATACTCATGGTGGTTTATTTGCAGAGGCTGATCTGTTAGAACATGAGGCCAGTGAGCGTTTTACAGCCGGATACATCCAGTGTATGCATGAAGTTCACACCTTTGTATCCAGTTGCCCTGGCATCGATGCCAGTCTGGCTGCTGATCTTCTGAACCACTTGCTGGAGTCCATGCCCCTGAGTGAGGGCAGCTTGCAAGACCTTGTGATGGATGTACTTCTGGATTCCCCCAACTCTGAAGAGGGATGTGGCTTGAGTTTTCTGGGATCCTCCTCTGAGGACAGCTGCTCGGATATGGAGGAATCTGAAGGGGAGAAGGCTGGAATGGGTTTAGTCCAGGACAATAGCCGTACCCCTGAAATTCAGCCCCCGGCCTCTGCTATGTGGAGACCATGGTGACCAAATGAAGGATACAGAGCATGGGGAGCCATGCTCCTATACTAGTGTTTAATCTACATCCACTATGGACGTTCTACCACCTGTCAATTCTGTATTTTTGGATCCTTCTAATAGGAACTCAACCTATAACGCAAAGGACTTTGTACTGTTGTATAGGACGACCCATGAAAATTCTGATGGTTCCACTGCCTCTTCCTTCTGGATGTCTTTCACTATGACTGTTGCAGACGCTGGAGCATCGAATACAAGTTTCCATTACAGTGTTGTAGTGTATATAAAGATTCCATGTTAATACTGTGCCGTACGGACGTTAATGTTACTGTTCATCCTATCCAGTGTATTAAGCAACAAGAGTGGAGGTGCCTTTTATTTACAAGCTGGGTATTCAGTTAGGTTGGTTTATGTTGACTCACTGCCTACTACAAGAACCACTGCTCTATAGTGGTTACTTTACGGTCTGTTGAATGGAAGCAAGATGAGTTTGGCTCAGCATCAAGGCTTTCTGCCATCTAATTGTTGTTGGGATACAACGGTCATTAACAAGGATGACGGTTGCACTTCAGTAACAGTTAGAGGGCCATGTTCCCCACCCCCATTTACGTATAGTTAGTACTCCTGGGCTGTATATGCATAGTGTCTAGTGCATTGAGATTTCATCCCTAGCAGGGATTTCTAGTCTTTGGAAAACTTGAGGTTCTACCTTCAGTGAAGGAGACTGTAGAAGTTTGTTCGGATACCGATTTGAAGGGTGCTATAGGAAACAAACATTTTTGACTTTGCAGGTATTTGTGTATATTAGGAAGGTAACTTACGTGTGTTTTTTTTTTTTTTGTTTATTTCTTTTCCCTGTTCATGTATATAGCTTCTTATAGATGAATGTGTAATACAGTTGGGATCGGGTACTCGTTTGTGAGAGTTGTGCCTGGATCTTCTAAATATATTGTCTTTTGCTTCTTGACAAGCACTTACTGTCTGGTTTTTAAATTTCTCATCTTGGAGGGTTTTTTTTTTTTTTTTTAATTTTTATTATGCTGAATGTACTAGTGTGTCTACAGATAGAGACTGCATCAATTGCTAAATAAATTAACTATCTTCAAACTTCACTCTTTATTTTGTTTGGGGCAGCCCTGCCTGGGCTTTCAGAGAATGAGTGTTAATAAAGTCAGTGTATCCAGTTCTCAAATGCATTCATTATACCTAAAAGTTTGATGTAATAATTATAATGCAGTGTTGCCCTGCACTGGTAAGACTGCCGTTTGCTTCAGAAACACTACTATAGTTTATATAAATCATCTGCTGTGTAGCAATGGGGGCAGCCATTCATATGAGAAAAGGCTCAGGTTACACAGCAGATAAACTCTGTAGAACACAATGGTGTTATCTGTTATCCACTATTTAACCTGTGCCATATAGACTTTTTTCAATTTCTGCCATTGCTACACAGCAGCTTGTTTATATAAACTATAGTAGTGTTTCTGAAGCAATCACATCAGTTTTACCAGTGCAGGGCAACACTACATGATATTTTAAATACACTATAGCCTTCTAAGGGCAAGTGACTATATGGGAAGCCGGCACAACTTGTGTGAATCCTAAGATTTCTTTGCTTGGTGTTGCACAAATGATGCCTTGGCTTTTGCAGAGTAAAGTGCTATTGTTCTATGTCTTTAAAGCAACTGGCAAACCCCGGTGCCATGGTGTGATAGCACTGGCCACTGGGGGCATAATTTTTAAGGGGAAACTAAACTCCCTAAAATTAATACTTGAGCATCAGCTTATATCAAATTAAGTGGCATATTAAAGAATCTTATCAAACTGGAATATATATTTACCGTAAGTAAATACTGCCCTTTTACATCTCTTGCCTTGAACCATCATTTCATGATGGTCTGTGTGCTGCCTCAGAGATCACCTGACCAGAAATACTACAACTCTAACTGTAACAGGAAGTAGTGTGGGAAGCAAAAGACTCATGTGACCTATCAAGTATAGTTTGTTTGACCCGTGAATCATACGATCCCAGGGGCCTGCCCTTATTTTTTTAAAATGGCAGCTTTCTGCTTATGATTACCCAATGCACATACCACTAAAAAAAGTATATTATGAAAATACAATGAGCTGTTGTATGAAATATGTTTTTAGAGACCTACATTGTTTGAGGGAGTTTCCTTTAAGGGAAAGTAAAAAATAAAAAAAATTGTTGTACTACATTAATAACTTCTATCCTGTAATATAGCTAAAGTTACTTTTATGCCTCCAACGCCTTGTTCTGTTCTACTGTCACTGGTAAGGCCATGTTCCTTTGCTTTACTCTTCCTGAGCACTGCTACTTCCATCTGAGGGGGCCATGTGGTCAGTGTTCAGCTGGGAGTTTCAAAACTTGGTGTCTGGCCAGTGAACAAGGGCATAGATCTGTTATCCAGAAAGTTGCGAATTATGGAAAGGTTATCTCTGACTCCATTATAATAAAATAATAAAAAAAATTTTTTAAATGATTTCCTTTTTCTCTGTAATAATACCTTGTACCTGATATAATTAATCCTTATTGGAAGCAAAAGCAGCCTATAGGGTTTATTTAATATTTACATTTTTTTCTAGTAAACTTAAGGTATAAAGATCCAAATTACAGAAAGATTCGTCATCTGGAAAATCCCCAGGTCACAAGCATTCTGGATATCCAGTCCCATATATATAGAGATAAAGATAGATCTAAAAATTACTTAGTAATTTCTTAAATTGAGTCTGTAACGCTTCGAAGTCCAAATCTGGCTGGAGCCGAGGAAGAGTGTAGCAAAAAAGGTTTGTTTTAAAATGGGAATCCACGATCAGACATTGCAAAAGCAGTGCCAAACACTTTAGAATTTCAATTCCCAGCTGGGGTTCTGTGGGAATAATATGCTTGAGGTCTGTGAATTTAGTATTTATATTATGCATAAGTAGATGTTGGACCATTGGCCTTGTACAGAAATAACTTGTCATTTGGCAACAACAGCTCTCTGCCAAATTTGGCAAACCCAGGTGGTTGACCAAATGGGGCTGGTCTGTCCCTTTGTAACTTAAGGAAGGGGGCCCAGAATGTCACAACAAAATGCTATCATAGCATCTTAACCCTTTCCCTGCCAGCCGTTTTGTCCTAGATGCGAACATCTACTGCCAAGCAGTTTTTAGATATTTTGCACTCTTTCACTTTAAGGGCCTTTCCTGGGGTGGTCTTTTAGTTAACCCAGGAAAACAATATATTGTTTTTTTCAGGACAACCTGAACTTTCACAATATGAAGAATTTTGGTGTAATTCTACTTCTCTAAAAAAATATTGGATTCTAAGTGTCAAAAAAAATGAAAAAAATCATGTTGCACGAAGAACAATCACATATATCCGAAACATCATTCATTTTATGTACGAGAACACAGCCGATTTAGAAAGGTCTATGTCTCCTGAACGCCACAATACCAAATATATATAGTTTTATGGAGATTTCTCACTTGTATAGCTCAAAATCTACAAGCAGTACACAACCAAATTTCCAAAGCAACACTCCCCAAACGGCATACTTTTGATTTCAAGGCCAAACATTCCGCTAACAGTAGGTTTACCCTAGAAAACTACCCATTACTAGAAAGAACAGATTCTGGTGAATCAAAAATGGGTAGAAATATCTTTGTACTCCAAACCACCAAGTTGCAATTGTTTCCTAAAGTTATAATGTTTTATAGAAATTGGTGAATTTTTTGAAAAATGACCTCAAAGCTTCCACTCTACAGCAACATATCTCCCACACATCATTAGGTATCAATGTAAAACACCCCAAATATAAAATTCTGGGTCCACTGAACAGTTTGATGCCCAATATGAATAGATGTACCCAAGCACGTGGCATAGGAGGCCCCAAAAGGAAGACCACCCGTTTGTTCTGTCATTTCAGATACTGCAAAATCAACACATTTACATCGTTTTGGGGGGCGGCAAAGGTAGAAAAAAGTACGTTCACCCCAGAAAACCATATATTTTCGGAAAGTACACATTCCCCTGAATCCAAATTGGGTATGCATGTCTTTCTACACAGCGGCAAACCATTCCTAAATTTGGTGATTTTGGCGACATTTCACCCCTTCATGACATTTCCAAAAATCACCTAAAAATTTCTACCCTGCAGCATCGTATTACCCACATACTTTTAGGTATCAAGAGAAATCACCCCAAATATGAAAGCCTAGGGTCCTCTGAACAGTTTGATGCCCAATATATATAGGTGTACCCAAGCACGTGGCATATAGGGGCCCCAAAAGGAAGACTCCCATATGGTCTGTCATTTGAGGTACTGCAAAATCAACACATTTACATCGTTTGGGGGGGGGGGCAAAAGTAGAAAACAGTAAGTTTACCCCAGAAAACCATATATTTTCGGAAAGTACACATTCCCACGAATCCAAATTGGGTATGCATGTCTTTCTACGCCAAAGTACCAAGCCGCAAATCATTCCTAAATTTGGTGATTTTGGTGACATTTCCAAAAATCACCTCAAAATATCTACCCTGCAGCATCGTATTACCCACATACTTTTAGGTATCAAGAGAAATCACCCCAAATATGAAAGCCTAGGGTCCTCTGAACAGTTTGATGCCCAATATGTATAGGTGTACCCAAGCACGTGGCATATAGGGGCCCTAAAAAGAAGACCCCCATATAGTCTTGACATTTCAGGTACTGCAAAATCAACACATTTATATTGTTTTGGGGGGGGGGGGGGGCAAAAGTAGAAAACAGTAAGTTCACCCAGAAAACCATATATTTTCGGAAAGTACACATTTCCACGAATCCAAATTGGGTATGCATGTCTTTCTACGCCAAAGTACCAAGCCGCAAATCATTCCTAAATTTGGTGATTTTGGTGACATTTCCAAAAATCACCTCAAAATATCTACCCTGCAGCATCGTATTACCCACATACTTTTAGGTATCAAGAGAAATCACCCCAAATATGAAAGCCTAGGGTCCTCTGAACAGTTTGATGCCCGATATGTATAGGTGTACCCAAGCACGTGGCATACAGGGGCCCCAAAAGCAAGACCCCCATATAGTCTGTCATTTCAGGTACTGCAAAATCAACACATTTACATCGTTTTGGGGGGGGCAAAAGTAGAAAACAGTAAGTTCACCACAGAAAACCATATATTTTCGGAAAGTACACATTCCCACGAATCCAAATTGGGTATGCATGTCTTTCTACGCCAAAGTACCAAGCCGCAAATCATTCCTAAATTTGGTGATTTAGGTGACATTTCCAAAAATCACCTCAAAATATCTAACCTGCAGCATCGTATTACCCACATACTTTTAGGTATCAAGACAAATCACCCCAAATATGAAAGCCTAGGGTCCTCTGAACAGTTTGATGCCCAATATGTATAGGTGTACCCAAGCATGTGGCATATAGGGGCCCTAAAAGGAAGACCCCCATATAGTCTGACATTTCAGGTACTGCAAAATCAACACATTTACATTGTTTTGGGGGGGCAAAAGTAGAAAACAGTAAGTTCACCCCAGAAAACCATATATTTTCGGAAAGTACACATTCCCACGAATTCAAATTGGGTATGCATGTCTTTCTACGCCAAAGTACCAAGCCGCAAATCATTCCTAAATTTGGTGATTTAGGTGACATTTCCAAAAATCACCTCAAAATATCTACCCTGCAGCATCGTATTACCCACATACTTTTAGGTATCAAGACAAATCACCCCAAATATGAAAGCCTAGGGTCCTCTGAACAGTTTGATGCCCGATATGTATAGGTGTACCCAAGCACGTGGCATACAGGGGCCCCAAAAGGAAGACCCCCATATAGTCTGTCATTTCAGGTACTGCAAAATCAACACATTTACATCGTTTTGGGGGGGGCAAAAGTAGAAAACAGTAAGTTCACCCCAGAAAACCATATATTTTCGGAAAGTACACATTCCAACGAATCCAAATTGGGTATGCATGTCTTTCTACGCCAAAGTACCAAGCCGCAAATCATTCCTAAATTTGGTGATTTAGGTGACATTTCCAAAAATCACCTCAAAATATCTACCCTGCAGCATCGTATTACCCACATACTTTTAGGTATCAAGACAAATCACCCCAAATATGAAAGCCTAGGGTCCTCTGAACAGTTTGATGCCCAATATGTATAGGTGTACCCAAGCATGTGCATATAGGGGCCCTAAAAGGAAGACCCCCATATAGTCTGACATTTCAGGTACTGCAAAATCAACACATTTACATCGTTTTGGGGGGGCAAAAGTAGAAAACAGTAAGTTCACCCAAGAAAACCATATATTTTCGGAAAGTACACATTCCCACGAATTCAAATTGGGTATGCATGTCTTTCTACGCCAAAGTACCAAGCCGCAAATCATTCCTAAATTTTTTGATTTTGGTGACATTTCCAAAAATCACCTCAAAATATCTACCCTGCAGCATCGTATTACCCACATACTTTTAGGTATCCAGAGAAATCACCCCAAATATGAAAGCCTAGGGTCCTCTGAACAGTTTGATGCCCAATATGTATAGGTGTACCCAAGCACGTGGCATACAGGGGCCCCAAAAGGAAGACCCCCATATAGTCTGTCATTTCAGGTACTGCAAAATCAACACATTTACATCGTTTTGGGGGGGCAAAAGTAGAAAACAGTAAGTTCACCCCAGAAAACCATATATTTTCGGAAAGTACACATTCCAACGAATCCAAATTGGGTATGCATGTCTTTCTACGCCAAAGTACCAAGCCGCAAATCATTCCTAAATTTGGTGATTTTGGTGACATTTCCAAAAATCACCTCAAAATATCTACTCTGCAGCATCGTATTACCCACATACTTTTAGGTATCAAGAGAAATCACCCCAAATATGAAAGCCTAGGGTCCTCTGAACAGTTTGATGCCCAATATGTATAGGTGTACCCAAGCACGTGGCATATAGGGGCCCTAAAATGAAGACCCCCCCTTGTATGTTCTGTCATTTCAGGTACTGCAAAATCAACACATTTACATCGTTTTGGGGGGCAAAGGTAGAAAAAAGTAAGTTCACCCCAGAAAACCATATATTTTCGGAAAGTACACATTCCCACGAATCTAAATTGGGTATGCATGTCTTTCTACTACAAAGTACCAAGCCGCAAACCATTCCTAAATTTGGTGATTTTGGGGACATTTCCAAAAATCACTTCAAAATTTCGACCCTGCAGCATCGTATTACCCACATACTTTTAGGTATCAAGACAAATCACCCCAAATATGAAAGCCTGGGGTCCTCTGAACAGTTTGATGCCCAATATGTATAGGTGTACCCAAGCACGTGGCGTATAGGGGCCCCAAAACGAAGACCCCCATATGGTCTGTCATTTCAGGTACTGCAAAATCAACACATTTACATTGTTTTGAGGGGGGCAAATGTAGAAAAAAGTAAGTTCACCCCAGAAAACCATATATTTTCGGAAAGTACACATTCCAACGAATCCAAATTGGGTATGCATGTCTTTCTACGCCAAAGTACCAAGCCGCAAATCATTCCTAAATTTGGTGATTTAGGTGACATTTCCAAAAATGACTTCAAAATTTCGACCCTGCAGCATTGTATTACCCACATACTTTTAGGTATCAAGACAAATCACCCCAAATATGAAAGCCTGGGGTCCTCTGAACAGTTTGATGCCCAATATGTATAGGTGTACCCAAGCACGTGGCGTATAGGGGCCCCAAAACGAAGACCCCCATATGGTCTGTCATTTCAGGTACTGCAAAATCAACACATTTACATTGTTTTGAGGGGGGCAAATGTAGAAAAAAGTAAGTTCACCCCAGAAAACCATATATTTTCGGAAAGTACACATTCCCACGGATCTAAATTGGGTATGCATGTCTTTGTACTCCAAAGTACCAAGCCGCAAACCATTCCTAAATTTGGTGATTTTGGGGACATTTCCAAAAATGACTTCAAAATTTCGACCCTGCAGCATTGTATTACCCACATACTTTTAGGTATCAAGACAAATCACCCCAAATATGAAAGCTTAAGGTCCTCTGAACAGTTTGATACCCAATATGTATAGGTGTACCCAAGCACGTGGCATACAGGGGCCCCAAAACGAAGAACCCCATATGGTCTGTCATTTCAGATACTGCAAAATCAACACATTTACATTGTTTTGAGGGGGGCAAATGTAGAAAAAAGTAAGTTCACCCAAAAAAACCATATATTTTCGGAAAGTACACATTCCCACGAATCTAAATTGAGTATGCATGTCTTTGTATTCCAAAGTACCAAGCCGCAAACCATTCCCAAATTTGGTGATTTTGGTGACATTTCCAAAAGTCACCTCATAATTTCTAACCTGCAGCATCGTATTACCCACATACTATTAGGTATCAAGAGAAATCACCCCAAATATGAAAGCCTAGGGTCCTCTGAACAGTTTGATGCCCAATATGTACAGTGTACCCAAGCACGTGGCATATAGGACCCCCAAAAGGAAGACCCCCATATGGTCTGTCATTTTAGGTACTGCAAAATCAACACATAAACATAGTTTTGGGGGGGAGCAAAGGTAGAAAAATGCACATTCACCCCAGAAAACCATATATTTTCGGAAAGTACACATTCCCGCGAATCCAAATTGGGTATGCATGTCTTTGTACTCCAAAGTACCAAGTCGCAAGCCTTTCCTAAATTTGGCGATAAAAGCAACAGTTTTTACATTTTTGAAATTGCCTAAAAATATTGCAATTGGCCGCATTTATTTCACCCAATTTTTTGCATACAATTGTAAAACACCATAAATATTGATGCCAAGGGTCTACTGAACAGTTTGATGCCCAATATGCATTGATATACCAAGGCAGCTGGCATATGCGGACCCCAAATGAAAATAGTGCATATGATTTACTCCGCTGCCGATTCGCCTTCTGTGAACATAGACCATTGACTTCATATTATGTGCCTCAAGACCCTCCTAACAGCAAAAACCCCCGAAAACCATATGTTTTTGGAAAGTACACATTCTGACGAATCCACCAAAGATAAAGACGTCTTTCTACACCAAACTACCAAACTGCAAAGCTTTTCTAAACGTAGAGGTTTTTACAACATTTCTGAAAATCGCCTAAAATTGTTGCAGTTTGCCGCATTTATCACACACAATGTTTTACGTATAAAGAGAAATCACCCTAAATATGGACGTCAGAGGTCTACTGAATAGTTTGATGCCCAATATGCAAAGATTTACCAAAGTATGTGGCGTGTACGGACCCCAAATGAAAAACATGCATATGAATTTTCACGCTGGCCAACTAAGCTGCAGAAAAGAGAGCCCCAACTGTGCGTTATGTGCCGTATGACCCACAAAATGTAAAAAGACCCCTAGAAAACTATATATTTTTGGAAAGCATATATTCTGGCGAATCAAACTAAGTAAAATAAATCTTTCTATACCAAAGCACCAAACAGCAAAACAATACTAAAGATTCAAAAGGAACAATAATGCAGGGATAAAATTGCAATAAAACCACAAAAATAGCGTAAATCAATGAAATAACAAAATAATTGATCCGACAGCGTAATTAGTGGCCGAAATCGATTATCCAATAATCACGCTGTCAAAATAACATGTTTTTAGGCAAAACAAACAGTACAATGAATAAGTAAAAAAAAAAACAAAAACCTGTTTGTGAGTTTTTGTGTATACATATTTGTGCACTAATAAAAGTTGTCTAAGTGTGCAAATACATGTAATTAAGTGTAAATAAGTGTACAAAATTGACCAAGTGTGCTAAAATAAAAAATAAAAAATACAAATTTTTACTAAAATGTTTGTGTAAGTGTATAAATGTACTGTAGGTATGTGTAAATGCAGGTAAGTGGGTAAAAAAACGTGCACTTACCGTTTTTGTAGCAGGAGGATCGCTTGAACAGATAGAGGCAGCCAGAGCAGCGTGTCTGCAGAGTTACTGCGCAGCAGGAAGTGTGTGGGCGGCTGTTCAGGAAGGAAGAGGTGAGTATGACGCAGCAGCGCTTTTTCCAGCGCATTTGCGTCTTTGAAGTCGGATCTGCGACAATCGTGTCGCAGATCCGACTCGACAGCCCCCCAGCCTTGTTGCCCAGGGGGCTGTCAACCCTTCTGACACTCTGCGGAGGCGGCAAAAGCCGCCGATGCAGAGTGTAGGGCTCAGCTGCAGGAGAACGTACATGGTACGTTCTTGGCAGCCTGAGCCCTGAACCGCCAGCACGTACGCCGTACGTGCTTGGCGGTTAAAGGGTTAAAGTACAAGGAAAGGCTAAAATTAAGTAAGCTTTATCAGAAAGATAAATAGACCAGTAAACCCTCAAAGTAATGCTGATCTGAGTCCTCTGTCAAAAGAAACACCACATTTCTTTCCTTCTATTATGTACACGTGGGCTTCTGTATCAGACTTCCTTCTTTCAGCTTAAACCTCCAAGACTTGAGCATGCTCAGTTTGCTCCTCTCCCCTCCCTGCTGTAATCTGAGCCCAGAGCTATGAGTGAGCAGGGAGAGACTCCTACAGCAAGTGATGTCGCCTCAAGCTAATATGGCAGCTGATATCCTAAACAAACAGAGAGCTTCTAGAGCTGGTATGGTAAAGCATTCTACAGAATAAACATGGTGTTATTAATTGTACTATTGTGGCTAATCTATTGGCAATAAACAGCCTCTGTAGCTTTTCCTTTCCTTTTGTGCTGGGCTCCCTTTTTTCTATAATTACCATGGAGAAACATGGCCATACGTTTAGGAGTCGCACCACCTATTGGAACACAAGATGTACGCCTCACTTGTCTGTCTCATTGTCATCAGCCAATCACAACATGGCCCTATCAGACCTGCCTAATAGATAGTATAATAAATTTGCGTTAGCTAGAGAATGAAAAAAAGATGTCTCGTGCCCCTCTATTTACTCCAGCAACACCTAAGTGGCTACTTTATTCTTGTACAGATATGGTATCTATTAGTTGGAGTACCTGGGATCTCTGGGTTTCCAGATAAGGGATCTTTCTGTAATTTAGATCTCCATTCCTTAAGTCTGCTAAATATCATTTAAACATACCCAACAGGATTGTTTTGCCACCAATATGGATTCACCACCAGATACAAGCTACTGTTTGATTGCAACAGAGAAAAACTAATTCATTTTTAAAAATTAGATTTATTTGCTTATTCTACTCGGTCTGTCTGCAGCTTATTGGCCCGTGTGTGGGGTCATCCGACAGGCTTCCCCGATCTATATCATCTCAATGGGGCAGGTTAAATAATCCTGTTGTATCGCGTCCGCCTCTGTGCATCTATGTGGTCCCACGATCCGACCGCCCGTATCAGATCCATCCTGATCCAATTGTTGGGCCCTGGGGCCCACAATCGGATCAGCCCGATATCGCCCACTTCAATGTGGGCATATCGGGGAGAGATCCGCTCGTTTGGCAACATCGCCAAACGAGCGTATCTCTACGTCTATGGCCACCTTAAGGGCATATGTCTAAAAAACACCACAAAGGTTTGCAATTGTTTGTAGACACACAGGTACTTGAGAAATATATATATATATATATTATTCCACCAACCGCACTCTGTACAACAAACTTTTTAGCCCACATTGGGACTTTTCTCGAGGATTTCTCCTTGCGCAGAATGCACACAATAAAAACAGAACTTGCAACTTATTGCAGTGCGGGTCCTTTTGAAGATGCTCTTTCTCAAGGAAGGTTTGTCATTCTTTAAAAAAGAGCACAGCTAGTGTTTGAAAAGTCAGATGTTTTCCATGTTTATATTTATATACTGTACATTCTGTATGTTTGCTGCATACTCTCTAATGTTGCTCGAAACTGCAGAATATATGTAAAAGGAACAATTCCGTTTAAAAATAAAAACTGGGTAAATAATGTGTAAAAGCTGGATTGAGTGGATGTGTAACAGAACAGAACCAAACTTCCTGCTTTTCAGTTCTCTAAGCGACTTGAAGGGCCACATGGGACATAACTGTTCAGTGAGTTTGCAATTGATCCTCAGCATTTAACTCAGATTCAAAAGCAACAGTTATGACCCATGTGACCCCCTCTCAAGTCACTGATTGGTTACTCCCTGGTAACTAATCAATGGAAACCAAGAGAGCTGCAAAGCAGGAAGTAGTCTTCTGGCTATTATGTTACACACCCAGTCACTCCAGCCTTTACATATTACATGTTTGCCTAACAAACTATATTAAAAACATGTTTTATTTTGCACAGCCTATATTTACCTAGTTTTTATTTTTATACTGAACAATTCCTTTAAAAACAGCAATTACTCATCCATCCTAGTGAAACAGAAACACAGAGAGTACACCGTTACATTGCATGAATTTCATATACAACACAAATGTCAGTTCAGAATTGGAAAATAAACTAAGGTAGTTACATCTAAAAGGATATAATATGGCAGCTCAGACTTCCCCTTGATATTTGGCTTTTTTTTTTATCATTTATTTTAAATCTTTAACCAGATGCTGGGGTGGCCATGCTTCCCCTCAAGCTATGAACATGCATACTGTAGGGTAGTTTTGGATTTCGGAAATAATCATGTCCTGGAGCTAGGGATCGAGCTCTGTGCAAACAAATGTTAATATGAGCTGGAGCTGGGCTAGTGTGGGTTGAGGTAAGGCTGGTGTCCTCCTCCTGTGGCTTGGGACGTTTCCTGTAATTACTTCAGTGTTTGTACTAAGGCAGGAGCAGGAGCCAGCAGACCCACAGGAAAGGTGCCTCCAGCTTTTCATACACCCTGTTTGATGTGCTAATGAGGACCTGTTCTGCCGTAATTGTCAACTCCACATCAAAAGGCCGAGCCGCTGAGTGTGTGTCTAACCTGTGAGCCTTGTTTCTGGCAGGAAGCACGGCATTCCCATAGGAAGTATTTAGAAATCATACTGTATGTAGGACTTGCAGAAGGGCAGCTGTAAGCATCCATTAGCCTCCCATCCATAAATGGACTAACTGCCTCACTATCATTATAAAAAGTGCTAATAGAGGTTACTGGAGACTTGATATAATAAAATAGTGCACAAATCAAATGATATCAGTCAGATTTTCTGGCTACACATCCCCTTTAGATCCACCATTTGTTTACTCTCCCTTTAGTGCAGACTGAAGTCAGGAAGGCATTAACATAGCTATAAGAGCCACCAGTGCTTATATATAAGGGTTTCTTATGGCCCTCATAATCCAGCCCTTGAATGTGCGTTATCAGAAAAGTTTGTGCCGCTTCATGTAAATGCTACACAGCTTTGAGTTACAGTATTCTGTCCCAGAAGAAAGCATTTACATTTAACCCAAATGTTATGTTGACTAATGTTTAAGCAGGGCCCTACTGTTTAATGCTGCAACCACCCATTGGGTGCTAGCTCCACAGAATGGGAACCTCAGCCTTATTTTGGGAAATTTTAATGGCATGTCAGCTGATAGCTTTAGAATGCTGTTGTGGAACACCAACTCCCAGCATGCCCTGACAGCTTTATGGCTTGTTTTAATGTAAATCAAAAAGGACTTCTGAGGCCCCTACCATCACAGGGCTTCTTTGGGGACACATAATCCCCCTAAGAACTTCCTGCATTGCCTGGGCACCTTCTCTATGTGCAGCTCTGGCTCACTGTGGAACAATTCATATTACTTGCTATATCAAACAAGTTATCTTTAGGCTAAATATAGGGCACAGAGACTTTCATTTGATTAATTTCTGACTAATTACTCTGCAGCAATCAGCAACTTGTTAGTAAAATACTGAAGTGTACGTGTAGAACTCTAACATGCACAGACTTAAATAAAGCTATTTATAAACTGTACCCATTTATTTTCCTATATACTACTAAAGCTGAAGCAGAATGTCTGATAAAGCAAAGTTTTAATTTACCTATAATTCTGCAATGGTGAACTGGGGACCAGAACCCAAATAGGCAGGAATGTTTGTGTGATTTTGCACTGAAACACTTGGGGGCCGATTCACTAAATTCGAGTGAAGGATTCGAAGTAAAAAAACTTCGAATTTCGAAGTATTTTTTGGGCTACTTCGAACAATCGAATCGGCTACTTCGACCTTCGACTACGACTTCGAATCGAAGGATTCGAAGTAAAAATCGTTAGACTATTCGACCATTCGATAGTCGAAGTACTGTCTCTTTAAAAAAAACTTCGACCCCCTACTTCGGCATATAAAAGCTACCGAAGTCAATGTTAGCCTATGGGGAAGGTCCCCATAGGCTTGCCTACGTTTTTTTGATCGAAGGCAGGGGCGTAACTATAGAGGAAGCAGACCCTGCGCCTGCAGGGGGGCCCAGGAGGTATAGGGGCCCCACGAGGCCCTAATTCATATACAGTTTCAATAAATATTGGTAAAACAAGTCAACTGCTAAAAATTTTGGGGGCCTGAAAAATAATTTGCTGTGGGGCCCAGTAATATCTAGTTACGCCACTGATCGAAGGATATTCCTTCGATTGTTGGATTTAAATCCTTCGAATCGTTCGATTCGAAGGATTTAATCGTTTGATCGAAGGAATAATCCTTCGATCGTACGATCGTAGCATTTGCGCTAAATCCTTCGACTTCGATATTCGAAGTCGAAGGATTTCAATTCCTAGTCGAATATCGAGGGTTAATTAACCCTTGATATTCGACCCATAGTGAATCAGCCCCTTATTTTTCTACCTGGGAATCCCTATTGCTGCACGGGGCCCTCTGCTGGTAGAGGCACTACACTATTCTTCCAAAGGAACTGACATTTAACCCTGTACATGTTGGCCACAGTTTTCCACAACTTTCCACAATTTTTGCAGCACTAACAGGGTAAGTGTGCACAGGTATGGGACCTGTTATCCAGCTTGGGACCTGGGGTTTTCTGGATAACGGATAACTTTGGTAATTTGGATTTTCATACCTTAACTCTACTAGAAAATCATGCAGACATTAAATAAACCCAATAAACTGGTTTTGCTCCCAATAAGGATTAATTCTATCTTGGTTTGAATCAAGTACTGCTTTATTATTACAGAGAAAAGGAAAATCATTTTTAAAAATTTGGATTACTTTATTATAATGAAGTCTATGGGAGGCAACCTTGCCGTAATTTGGAACTTTCTGGATAACGGGTTCCTGGATAACGGATCCCATATCTGTACTAGCTTTGAACACTTTTAAGAAGCAATTTTGGCCATTCTCCAGGTAGATTTGTACCACATTGCCCAGGTTATTTGGAAGCTGCTTCAATTTTCAGATAACCCCAGGAATTCTCAGGCTAAGATCAGGGCATTGACTGGTCTAATGTGACATCCTCATACAAGACTGTGTTTTTTCTTTTTTTTTCAATTCTTTCTTTATTATTTTTATATGGGAAAAAGGTGTAGGGTACAGAAGAGAAAATGGAGATGGAGAAAATGGGGTTTAAAATAATAATACACAGTAAAACATAGTTATATCAAACATATAAGCAGATTCCAACAATAAGTTATTGCTAAGTCTCTACTAATGAATAAACAATCCATTTCCTTTAATTTCCATCGATTTTTAGCTCTTTCTAATAATTCCCAGCCTAGATCAGTTGC
Organism: Xenopus laevis; assembly: GCF_017654675.1. Taxonomy (NCBI): domain Eukaryota; kingdom Metazoa; phylum Chordata; class Amphibia; order Anura; family Pipidae; genus Xenopus; species Xenopus laevis. The sequence continues at coordinate 115,525,510 of NC_054380.1, read as the reverse complement.
AACAGTAATACAGTCATAAGGGATTTTCTTTTTGCCATTTAACCATTACCTAAAGAGTTTATGTACTGATTCCATGGGTTCCAGATTTTTTTTATATGTATGGCTACTATTGTGTAGACAGGGGTGCCCAAAAGGTAGATCGGGATCTACCTAGGGTTGCCACCATTTCTAAAAGTTTTTACTGGCCGATGGGGAGGCGAAAACAAAAGGGGCGTTCCATGATGAAAAAGGGGTGGAGCCAATCAATGTGCTGCAAAAGGGGAAAGGGCCATATCTTGTGATGGCCAGAAGGGAAAAAAAAGGTAAGTTCTAATCGAATTGAGGGCGGGCCAAGGGCTTTTTTTTAAGGGTATTACAAATTTACAGGCAGCTACATTGCCAGTAAATTTGTAATACCAGCCCCTGCCTTGGCTGGTGTTTTACTGGCTAACTCCCAACTGCCAACCAGTGGCATAACGACTTGGCACTTGGCCCCCCTCAAAAAATCTTTGGAGGCGCTGGGCCCAGCAGCAGACACACAAATTTTAGTGGCTATAAAGGAAGCTGACCCCGCCGCCTGCCGCAATACGGAGATCTGCTTCCTCTACAGTTACGCCACTGTTTGCGACTGGCATTTACAAGCACTTGCAGACACGCATGCAGCTAAGTCCCTTGCAAGTCAACAAAGGGTGGTTTGGGGGATGCACAGTTTTATCTACCTTAATAAATAACTGAAAATAGTTTTTATTGGCCTTAATATATGTGGCGATGAACATATTGAAAATGTGATACCAGGTGTGCTACTTGGAAATAGTTGTGGAGCAATGTAGGTTATAGCAGGGATAGGTCAGGGAAGGGATAGGTTGTAGGTAGCCAGCTGTGTGATCAAATAGATTGGGATCTGCTATCAAAGCTGTTTTTGTGTTTCCATTAGGCCAGTCCAAGGCTCTGTGTGAAAACAAGGGAGACTAGGGAACTGTGCTGATGTCTAGGAAGTGCAGACAAGGCAGTGAGACCGTCATTAGCATTAGATAAAAGACCTCAGCTATAGAGGAGAGACCACTTCCCCACACACTAAGCTAATGATCTTCACACTTCCACCAGGAAACACATTATCCTGACTATGTCACTCAACAGATCCCTGCTGGGCACACTGATAATCTCAAGGCTGCAAAACCGGCAGCCCCCACCCAGACTGCCCCTTTCATGTATCAAGTGGAGCATTTTAGCACTTACCCAACATATCTCTAATTTTGGAAACAGGGACTGAGAACTGTGCCTTGTTCCTTTTGTAACATCAAAGCAGCAGCATTTGTACTCAGTCTGCCAGCAGAGCACTGACCCTTGCATGGTGCTAAGATGTAGAGATAAGCCATGGGTAACATTTAATGGGAAAAAAGAAGACATGTTGTAGATTTTGAGCTTTGTCATTTAGGGGTAAACCTTATTGTTTGATCTGCATTCATAATTATTATCACTAATTTATAATGTGCGCCAACATATTTAGCAGCACTGAACAATAAATGGGAGGATACAGTAACCAGTCAGATTAGATACAATCAGTATTGGAATGGGGTGTCTGGGGCCCACTAAGGCTGCCACCTCAGGGGCCCCCCACCCCAGTCATGAACTGTTCCCTTTACTCTTAAAACCTACTGCCTGCCTCCAACACCCTGGGCACCCACCGTGTGTCCAATGTACCATTCACTACTGATTGGGGGTTAGGGCTGTAGCACTCAAAGATCAGTAGGGCCTACAAGGGCCTGCCCCCCGATGTCCCACCAGCCTAGACCGACATTGCATACAACTACTGATCAATATAGGAGGTAAAGAGAACCCTGCTCAATGAAGCATACAATCTACACACTATACTAATAGCTGTTGACTGATCCTGCCAGATATCCAGAAAGCTCAAAAGGCCTTTTTCAACAGAGTCCTTGTTAAGCAAGCAATACTATATTATTTCTTCTCTTTTACTGGTGGCAAAACAATCCCATTGGCTTTATTTAATGTTTAAATGATTAAATTAGTAGACTTATGTCAAGGTTATTCAAATTATGGAAAAAAACCTTTAGCAGAAAACCCCCAGGTCCCAAAGATTCTGAATATAAGATTCTATACATGTAATTTATTATAATCAATATACCCCTTTTCCAATACAAATTTCACTATAGATATATATATATATATATATATATATCATTCATAAAAATGGAAGATACATATAAATAGGTTATATTATTCCCTTTTCCTGCAGTGTGTACACTATCTTGGAAGTCATTGTTTTCATAACATTCAATCTGGTTTACATAAAACGAAACAAGATTTCAAAGCTCTAAATTGCAAAATAGGAGTTACAATTGATTTAACTACATTACTTGCATTGTTGTGCAATGGACTAAACAACAATTTAGTGTTTTAGGGGAGGGGGCGTCACTGACCCCTACGGTTTATAAAGAGGCACATTTCATCTTCCATGGGCAGCTAGATGAGTCAAGGATTGCTACTCTATAGAGCAGTGATCCCCAACCAATGGCTAGTGAGCAAAATGTGAGTGCTGAGCGGCCCAGGACAGGAGGCACTGATTCATAAGCAGGGTCAGTATGTATAGACTCAGAATGTAGGAGGGCCCTAAAATGGTGCCCAGTAATTTCAAGTTAAGACAAGCCTGTTATGGCTGTTACAGCAGTAAATATACCATAGCATGCAGTATGTAAAAACCCAGCTCAGAAGGGAGATTTAGAGGTTTGCTTAGAAATGGTCTCATAACAAAAGTAGCTGCTGGCAGGAGACATACCTCCCAATTGTCCCGTTTTTCGAAGGACAGTCCCGGTTTTAACAGCTCAACCTACAGTCCCAGATTGTTACTGAAATGTCCTGACTTTCTCTTTAATCTCCTGCACTGAACAGCCAGAAATAGATACAACGTTTCTGAAACTTAATTGGCTTTTGGCAGAGAGCCCAGAATATGCCCCAGTGTTTCTGAACCAATATGGGTGTGGTTGGGCAGCATGCCGCCCCCTAAAATCCTGCTGCCGTAGGCTCGGGCCTTGGTGGCCTCTCCACAAATCCGGGCTTGTGCACACAGGCTGATTGGATCCACATCAATGGAGCAGGGGCACTGAGCAGATCCTCTTCTCTCAGCCTGCAAAAATATGCAAGCTGAGAGCAAATTAAGCCCTTTAGCCTGTGTGCCTTAAGCTGACCATAGACGCAAAGATCTGATCGTAGGAATCGAGGATTCATACGATTTTCGGACCATGTGTAGAGAGTCCGGACATTTTTTGTCCGGCGGAGATCGGTCATTTGGTCGATTGGACAGGGTAAAAGATTTATGTCGGCTGCGGGTAATATCTCTGCATGTATTGCCGATCATACGATTTTCAGTAGCTTTAGTCGGACATAACTTTCATACGATTGCTGTCAGGGACAGAACATCAAATGATCTGTTCTTTTACTACTTTATTTGATCGGAATGGTTAGTGGCAGGTCAGGAGATGGGAAAGTATGATCGTACGTTGATTCGTACAATCGAATCTTTGCATCTGTGGCCAGCTTAAGAGTATGGCAGGGAGTGCATTTACCCTGGGCCCTTAGCATCACCCTTACACCACTGGGGATATGTTGATAAAAACTAAATGAGTATTTAGTATAAATATCCGAGATATTCAACCTCAATTCCCCGAGTTGCACTATAACTGCCAGTATTCCCAGTCAGTGGGTGATGGGATTTGTAGTAATTGGCTGAAGGTTTTCAAGCTGGACAACTATACTCTACATGCATTTATTATACTAAAAGATCCCTTTGACTGAAATAGAGAAAACTTTGATATTCATCCCTTAGTGAGATGCCTTGGACTGACCTTGGTTTTTTGCAGATAGACATCCAGTTTGGTGACAGAGGCTCTTGACTGCAAATAGAGCAGCAACCCCCCCCCCCCAAGCTGAGAGTCAATAGCAGCTGCACCTCCTGCATCATTAAGGCCAGATTTACACATTGTATAGAGCACATGCTGCAATAGCTTCCAAACTGCAAGCAATAAAGCCATAAAGTGCTGGAAGGAACAGCAGAATGCAGGTTTAGAGCAGCATGAGAGAGACATGAGATGTCTGCTGTTTAGCCACAGAAAAGCACAGCTCATCCTTTTAGTCCATCCCTTTCAATACATTTCACTTGCCCATCATTTGCGTCTTGGTGTGACCTCTCCCTTTTCCTTCCTTAAATTACAGAATGTCTCCCTTATTTTTTACAATTCTCCTCTTTATAAAACTTTTCCTTCTTGCATTCAAATTATTCCCTTATCAAAACATTTAGATTTTTTACAGGATTTACAGGAAAGGTAAATCGTTTTTCCTTTATACCAAACACTTTTCACTTGCCTGAACTATCGCGAAAATGAAAATTTAATATTAGCTTCAGCATATTGAAATAAGAAACTTTCAAAATACAATCAATGAAAACGGTACAGTTTCTGAAATAATCAAAGTTATCTTCACTATTCCTTTCTCAGCATTTGTTTCTCCACATTCTGTCTTAATTCAGGAGTTGGGTGTCAGATGAATGATCCAATATATCTTATAGGAGGGCTCCTTTTGCCTAGAAGATGTATCAGAGCTCACTCTATTAAAATCACCAGAAATCCTGTCTCTCTATATGCAGGATTTGTGCAAAAGGCAATTATTTTGTTAGATTTTCTTTGTACTGGAATCAGTTATTTGAGTGAGCTCTAATACATCTGCTAGGAAATGTAGACCCCCCTATAAGATATATTGGATCATTCATCTAATACTCAACTGCTGCATGAAGACAGAATGAAGAGAAACAGATGCTGAGAGAGGAATAGTGAAGATAAACTTGATTATTTCAGAAACAATGCAGAATTTTTAATTGATTGTATTTAGAAAGCTTCTTATGAGGAAGCTTCTATTCAATTTCGCGATAGTTCCCCTTTAAAATAACTTTTGTGAACCTGTAGATGGATTACGTAATTTACATTCTTATGCAAAGATTTGTCTATGTATGACTCTTATTAGATTTCCCCATTGCCCCTATCCCTGTTATCCACAGGAACCAAAGTCCAGGGAATGGAATAATGCTGTAACCAGGACACCAAAGTCCCTAGGGTGACTAGTAGTGATGGGCGAATTTATTCGCCAGGCGCGAATTCGCTGCAAATTTGCGCGATTCGCCGCCAGCGAATAAATTCGCGAAACGCCCGCGAAAATCCGCGGAAAAAACAAAAACGGGCGCCGGCGTCGAAAACCAGACGCCGGCGCCGTTTCGCGAATTTTTCGCCGTTTCGCGAATTTCGCGCGAAATTCGCCCATCACTAGTGACTAGGATAGGAATACTTCAGTGATACTCATTTACTAATACCAAGCAATGTTGCCACTATGCGGTAATCAACAATCAGCAATCAGTCTAGGTACCAATCAGCATTCAGCTTTGATCAGCTTTCTGCAGGGAGACTAATTAAACAAAATTTCTGATTGGTGAAGGTGGCCATAGACGCAAAGATCCGCTCGTTTGGTGACATCGCCAAACGAGTGGATCTTTCCCCAATATGCCATTAACGAGCAAGGCTATATCGGGGATAATCTGAACGTTCGGCTGTATGGCCGAACGATCCGATTACGATGCGCAATGGATTCCGGCGGGATCGGTCGGTTCAAAATCAAACCTGTCTGATCGACCAAACGACTGATCTCCACTGGACAAAAGATGTCGGCACTCTCCACACACGATCCGAAAATCGTACGAATCCTCGATTCGTACGATAGGATCTGTGCGTCTATGGCCAGCTTAAGGGTTATTATTGTTGGACAGACTTGCCTGGTGTTAGTAAAAAAGCATTTGTGTCCTTTTAACCTGTAAAAGTAACCTTGCCCTGAACAGCCAGTTTTCCCTTTTTCCCTCCCATTATCCTTCTTACGACCTGGGGTACAGAAATATGCCAAGTTACGGGGGGGGGGGGAGTGAAATCAGAATAAGTAAAGACTTATATACAGGTCAATGCTATCGGTAAATCTGGAGACAGAGTTAATGGATTATTGGCATGAGTTTGGGGCCTAAGTAATGGCCTACTGAACTGGGACAGTGTTTAGCCAGCTAGGGTTACAGCTGGGGTTGCCACCTGGCCGGTATTTTACAGGCCTGGCCAGTAAAAATGATGGTTGATCCCAATGTTATTAATAGGGAAAAAAAGATAATAGGAAGGCCGTTTTTTTTTCCAGAAAATGTGGCAACCCTAGTTACAGCACCAACCAAGAGGATCTCTAGATGGATGGCCAGCTTATATGGAATGCTCTCACCTTTATATATACTTTTAATTTATTATTGAAAGTCCAATTCTAAACAACTTTTCAATGGGTCACCATTTAAATAGTTTTTTTGAATAATTTGTCTTTCTCTTCTGCTTCTATCAAACCATCAAATGGAAGTCTCTGACCCCAGAAGCCAAAAGATATTGTGAGGCTACAATTTTATTGTTATAGTTAATTTGTATAACTTATATTTCTATTCCAGCTCTCCTTTATTCATCTTCTAGTCTCTTATTTAAACATCTGGATGGTTGCTAAGGTAAAAACTTGAACAAAGATTAGCAGGTATAAATGTCAGTTCATAACAATGTGTTTGACTGCTCTGAGCACAAAGAAGATTCCTTTTCACTGAGTACTAACACCTGAATCATCCTTAATACCAAAAGCATATTCCATGCAGGGAGAAAGGGTTTCCAGGAATGATTTTCTGCAGAGGAATGATTTGAGGTAGCGTGGAAAATAAATAAAAAATAATAATTTATATTTGTATGATAAGCATGCATTGATACTGCTCATAAAAAACAATAATGAATAAATTAGTCCCATGGTATTTTATAAACATGTTTTTTTACTGTTTTTTTAAAGTGGATAAGCAGATAACACCCCCTAGTGGAAGATAAAAAAACAACACAAATACAGGACATTTATAACACCATGCTGACTAGGCATTAGTGATTCAAAATCACATTCAATTGTAGTGAATGGACTAACACTGTATTTACATTAAATAACTGTTCATATGTGACATAGGATCTCAGTCTCGGTTTTAATTTGTTCATTTACAAATTCAGAGCAGTCTGTTTATTGTTGTATTATTGCAGATATGTGCCATATAGTTTACCAGCACGGCAGGCAGTTTTCCCACAAGCAGACTTTGCTGTTTTTGCATTGGTTGCTACACTTGGTTGCAGGGAGGAGGACTACAGAAGTGGGACTTCTAACATTACTCAATATGCTAGTTATGTGCATAGGAAGCCCTATCATTTGCAGAAAGTAGTTGTTTCTGGATAATATGAACTTCATATTTAGTACATTTGTCAATAACTGTTATCACCCACTAAACCTGCACCCCTTTAAATATAAACAAGAATTATTCTTTGTCTGCCATTCTCACTCGAGTTTTTAGTGACAATATTATTTCAGGCTGCTGTTTTAATCTATGAGGCCGATTTATCTCATCTCAAAGTGAAAATTCAAATTTCGAAATTAGAATTTTCAAGGTTTTTTTTAGTGAAATTCCTCTAGGGAATAGTTAAACTTTGATTCAAGTTTTTAAAAAAATTCAAATTTGATTTTCAAAATTTATCATGTACTGGCCCTCTAAAATTTTGAATTAGACTATGCGTCTCCTTAAACCTGCCGAATTGCTGTTTCAGCCTATAAGGGAGGTCCTGGGATCAATTTGGAGTTGTTTGCAGCCTTCCTTAAAATCAAGTTTTTTTCAGAGAAAAGACTCAAATAGAATTCGATTTGAGTTTGCAGGTCGATCCCATTCACTCGAGTTTGAAAAATTCTAATTCTAATGTAACATTCTAACTTTTTAATAAATTGCAGTTGGTTGAGTTTAAAAAAACTTCCATAAACTCTAAATTAGACCCTTAATAAATCTGCCCTATGTGTGATTTGGTTATCATACCTTCAGCAGGCTATTTTGTATTGATATAAACATTTAGTATGGGGACTCTATACATCCAGGAGTTATTGTTAGGACACATTGGAAGTGCCCATAGCCATATTTTCATTTTGCACCCACTTTAAAAAGAAAAAAAAACATTTTTAAAGATCTCAGTGTCTGCATAAATGAATACCTCAAACACATAAAAAGAAAGATGGAGATAGTGGAGGCATGGAAAAAGCATGCACTAATCACTAATGACTGTCCATTTTACACAGTTCAGTGCAACTCCGGAAAGAAAAAATTTAAAATGATTCAATACATTACAATCAATAAAAACGATTATATATGGGGTAAACTCTCCCTGTTGTTCATTAAGGGGGGTATTTATTAAAGTCTGAATGCTAAAAACATGAAAAATTCAAGTTTTTTACTATAAAATATGAATTTTTAGTGGGGAAAAAACCCTAAAATTTTTCAAAATTTATTATACCCGAGTCTGCAAAAAGTCCATGTATACATGGGAGAGGTCCCTATCCTATTTGGAAGTTTCTGTTGTCTACGCTGGAATTAGCCCAAAAATGCAACTATCTTGAGCGATTCATGAAAAAAATCCAAAAAAATCATGGATTCTAGTTTGTTCAGAGTTTTTTTAATTAAATAATCAGAAAAATTCGGATTTTAATAAATAACCCCCTATGGGTTATTTAATAAAATGCAGTAAGTTTGCCCAGGGGCAGTAACCCATAGCAACCAATCAGTAGGAAGCATTTATTGGTCATCTATTTAAAAGCAAACATCTTATTGGTTGCTACGGGTTACTGCTCCTGGGCAAACTTAGTGCATGCCAGGGGCCCACCAGAAAACCTTAGACTGAGGGCCCACTTTCCAATCTATTATTCATCCTCTCCTCACTCAACCTCTTTATTCTCCTAGTCTTTTATATCTACTTACTATATTCTTTCATTATTAAGCATTTTTTCCCATATAGAAATTGGGAATGGCCATGAAATAGACCAAATGGTTAGAAGCAAGAGGGCCCACTGACACCTGGGCACATCAGGAGTTTTCCTGGTATTCCTGTGGGCCAGTCCCACACTGAACTTAGTTCCTTTTATTACATATGGGGGTAAAAAAAGGTTTAAAAAGTTACAGGGCGTTTTGAACAAAGTAAATGATTTTAGGTCAATATCTGGCACTATTTGAAAATTGACCTGAACAATCCGGGCTAATCTGCCTGGCAAAATGCGCCAATATAACTCTGGACAGATGCAAAGCTGTAAATAATAGAATAAAAGTACAGGCATGGGATCCCTTATCCAGAAACCTCCAAATTATGGAATGGCCATCTTCAATAGAGTCCATTATAAGCAAATAATTCTAATTTGAAAAAACAATTTCCCTTTTCTCTGTAATAATAAATCAGTACCTTGTACTTTATGGTATCTAATCATCATTAATCCATATTGGTGGCAAAACAATCCTTTAGGTTTATTTATTGTTGCAATGAATTTTAGAAGATTTATCGTATGGGGGGGTCCAAATTATAGAAAGAACAAGTATTTCTAAAACTCCAAATATATTCTGCATAAATAAAAATATCACAGAAACCAAAATTACAGTTTAGGATTTGGTATTCAGTAATCAGAGAGAAGTGATCAAAGCATTGTAAATCCAACTGCTGTGAACTAGATATATTGTATTATTGGTTTCCTATCCAATACGTTTACGAAGGGGCTTTACTGAGATTGTACTCTAGGTTAATATTCTCAAACTCAAACAGGAAGTCATCAGCTCCTATATTCTTCAGGAAATAAAGGAATTCCCTGTCCATTGTTTCATGCAACATTAATTTATATACACAACACAATGCAGGACTGTGTAGCAAGCAAATAGCAATAGCTGCCAGCCATTAGCTCCAAGTGCAGACCATAACACAAATCATAAGGAAAATTGTAATTGCATACAATAACCTTGAATCCCAACTGTGAATTAAAAATGCCGTATAGAGGTTGTTGTTGCAATGTGAAAGGCAATGTAATTCTAAGCAGTTGAGGGAGCATTGGGGAGGCACTCGAGGGCCTGGACTAGGGGCATGCAGAGAAGAGATATGTGACTAAGATTCAGTAAGAAGTTGGATATTAATAAATTTCAACACTTGAAAAAGAGCTCTTACCTGAAACATGTAGTGTGACAAAGTCTGACCAATTATTGACCACATTTTTTCTGCTTGACACGATGGGGCAGATTCACTAAGTGACGAATTTGCGCTAGTGTCCGATTTGCTCACATCGAAAGACTTCGCCAGGTGTAAATTCGCCCAGACAATGGTAATTCACTAACATGCGAAGTTACGTCCAGGGCAAAGTTGTGCTAGCATTACTTCAGGAAGCAAAGCGAAGTTGTGCTAACGTTGCTAATTTGCATACGCTGGGAAGTGAAAGTTGAATGCACGTATATGTTGCAGCAAATACATTACATTACACAAGTCCAGGAAACCTTAATAAATAAAATAGAGTTGTTATATTACCCTACACATGAGCCCAGTGTATAGCTTATGTGCCATATGTTAAGAAATGTAGGGGGGAACCCGGTAACCCCAAAAAAAGTGAAAAAAGTGAAAATACGCCAGCGTTTTTTGGGACTTAGAAAACTTTTCAACAAAAAAATTGAGGAAGTCCTATACACTCCATTGCACTTCGCCTGGTCTGAGCTGGCGAAGGCAAGTCTGGCAGAACAGCTAACTTTCAGTAAAATCCGCATCTTACTGAATTTGCGCAGTTACGACAGTTCGCCAGAGCGAAAATTCGCCTGGCGTTAGAGTGCGAAGTTGCGCTAGTATCTATCTCCTTCGCTAGTGAAGTTACGATTGTGCCCGTTAGTAAATCGTCGAAGTACCGAAATGACGTCACACTGGCAAATTTTCACCAGCATTAGTCCCTTCAACTATAGATATATATATATTACCAGGAGGATTATGTCTATAATTGGAAACAATCAATATATAGAGATAATAAAAGTGATGAAGACAGTGAGGAGGGAAGTACAGCAGGGAGAATTGATTCCGTTACAAGCTGTTTTCTAGACAGAGAAGACAAAGGTGTATAAGGATAGGGAGGAAACAGAAACAAAGGCAAGATGTTATGTTTTGGGTAGCCTAGGATGATTAGAGTATAAAAGTGCTTTATAAGCAGAGTCATGCAGGCATTAAACAACAGTAAGCTTTCACTTTCACTTTTAAGCTACCAGGAAGTATGCACAGTATAAGTATGAGCACAGTGACATCTACAGGCCATTTGTATAAACGCCACATATTCCCCCTATAGTAGGAAAGCATTTGGGCAAATGAAATAAACAACAACAATGCATCTTAAAGCAATATTATACATTATTCACATCACATAGTCCTGGGTCCATGCAGGTAGTTTTCTGATTCTCTCAGTACGCCTTATAGGTTCACTTTCTTCAGGCCTGTTGCAGTTGACATCAGGAGTAGGAAAATGTCCTTCATCAAATGGAGCTTCTCCAAAGTCATATCTAACAGGAGCAAGATGACTTGCATTCCATATGTGTCCAAGCCTTGCAGTAGATGATTTTGTAGGCACAGTATTTTGTAGAAGCTTGATGTCTGCAACATGTAACTTAGTGTGCGTCTGTCTGCCATGTAATAATTCAGCTGGAGATGATTGGGTTGTTGCATGGCACGTTGCTCTGTAGTTATGTAGGAATTCTGTAGTAAATACTTTCCAAGATTTCCCAGTAAGCTTTGCTGTCTGTAGTGCTTCTTTCAGACTTCTGTTGAATCGCTCGATTTCTCCATTTGCTTGTGGGTAATACACTGAAGATTTCCTATGCACAATATTCCTCTCTCTCAGAAAGGATTCAAACTCATATGAGACAAACTGTGGTCCGTTGTCTGATATTAACTCCTTTGGATTACCTTCCCTGCTGAAGACTGTAGACAGAAATGCTATTACTATAGTTGATGTTATATAAGAAACAAAAGCAATTTCAGGCAATTTACTGTAATAGTCTATCAAGGTTCTAGCAAATCTACAATCTATAGGAGCATCTGTAAAAAGACCAACAATATCAATAGCAAGTTTTTCCCATGCTGAATCAGGGAATGGTACTGGTTTTACATCTGGTCTCACCTTCGTGCACAAAGTTCTTTGCACAACCCAGTGAAGTGTTGCTTTGTGGTGAATTTTAGACACTGGCTGGGTGGCCGGCACTGGTGCTGTAGTAATGAGACCATCAACTAATTGTAGGTTTAATGCAGCAAATAGATCCCTTCCAAGTATAGCAGTACCCTTATTCACAATGTAAAATTCACATTTTGCAGTATTTGATTCAAATTGTACAGTCAATGGCAAGCAACCAAGTACAGGGATTGGATCCTTTAAGTAACTGACCAATTTCAGGGCAGGTGCAAAAAGCGGATCTTTTGTAAAGGATTTCAGGAAAATATCCTTTGGTAGTATAGAAACAGCTGAACCTGTATCAAGCATCAGGTTAATGTGTCCTTTGTCAGCAGACACAGTATTGACACTGACAGTGCATATAAACTTGTCTGGAATAAATGTACCAGCTTTATCCATACTTAATACTGTAACATTTGTAGTAGTGACTTCATGAACATCTTTAGCAGAACTACGGCAGATCTTAGCAAAATGTTTTACTTTTACAAAGTCATCCCCACTTAGTCCCTTTGTAAAATGTATAATTAAGCAATTGAATTCTTAATGAATCAGATGAAAATTAAGCGTAGGACTGGCCAGATATGGGATGACTTTGACGTAGTTGGCCAGCTTAAATATATTGCAATATATGGACAAACAATCCCTGTTTTGTTTAAAGGGTAAGGCATTTTTTAGTAGCAGTATGCACAAAATGTCGCTGTCTTAAATATATTGATAATGGGTTGAGTGCAGAGGACCTCTTGTAGTTGACTATTTGTATTTTGTGGTCACACCCTCATTGCACCCCCGCCTAATGGTTTTAAAAAATAGTGGTGAGCACAACTTTCCCTTGTTTGTTATAGTTATACAGGAGCAGTGACCAGCTCCATGTTGTAGCTCCCACCCTTCCCAGCTATAGTCAGGTGATCCCACTGGTGTCTAATAAAAGGGCAGCCAAGTTTGGGAGTTTTACTTTGAAAGCAGCTAGTAAGTTGCAGGTAAAACTTAGTCCCTTTGTAAAATGTATAATTAAGCAATTGAATTCTTAATGAATCAGATGAAAATTAAGCGTAGGACTGGCCAGATATGGGATGACTTTGACGTAGTTGGCCAGCTTAAATATATTGCAATATATGGACAAACAATCCCTGTTTTGTTTAAAGGGTAAGGCATTTTTTAGTAGCAGTATGCACAAAATGTCGCTGTCTTAAATATATTGATAATGGGTTGAGTGCAGAGGACCTCTTGTAGTTGATTAAATCCTGCTCTAGGAGCAGTCTCTCTCTAATGCGAGGTGAGTTTGTTTTTTCCACTATTTGGTCTCTTAGCATTTCATCTGTTAGATTCCCAAAGTCACAGGTAACAACCAGCTCTCTCAAAGCTGCTACAAATTGTTCTGTGGATTCGCCATTACGTTGTCCACATTGGCGGAATTTATATCTTTCAGCAACCACATTTACTCTTGGCACGAAAAAGTTCTTTATAGCAGTAAGAGCAGTTTCATAAGTCTCATCAGGTAATGGTAATGTATAGAATATACGCTGTCCCTCTGCTCCCAGGCAGTGAATAAGTAAAGCACGCTTTCTAGCAGCAGAAATCTCCCCTTGGTCAGCAGCAATAATGTAATTTTCAAACATACGGATCCAAGCAGTAAAAGGTATGCTAGGCTCACCAGGGTTTAAAAAGAAAAGGTGAAGGCTGCTGCAAAGGTAGAAGAACCATCCTTGTCGCCATTTGTTATGTTTTGGGTAGCCGAGGATGAGTAGAGTATAACAGTGCTTTATTAGCAGAGTCATGCAGGCATTACACAACAGTAAGCTTTCACTTTTAAGCTACCAGGAAGTATGCACAATATAAGTATATTTGTATAAACACCACACAAGAAATCCCAGAACCAAGAGGCCTTCTATGTAATGGAATCTTCTGACCTGCTCCAAGATGGCGTCCAAAATGGCGATTCCTCTTCCCTGCACATGGTTCCGGCTGGTCGCAATCCTCCTGCATCATCTCCTTCTCGCCCTGTGATTGGTCGCCGGCGACGGAACGGACGCCGGCGTCAGAATCGGGCGCCGGTGTCAAGGCGTCAGCGTGGGGACGCTGGCGTCTGCGTCTGACGCAAGCGCGTCAATTTTGGCGCCAATAGACTGGACTATAAAGACCCTCATTTCCTTCCTGACCTTGCCCAATTATAGGTCTGTTTCATATAGTTCCTGGGTGCGATATATTCTGTCTTGATCTTCCGTGTTTTGAACCTTTGCCTGTTATCGACTTTGAATCTGTGCTGCCTGTCTTGACCATCCTGCCTGTTTGACGACCATTCTTTGATAAACCCTTTTCTGTACTGCGAACCTGATTTGTTGCTTCCTCTTTGGTCCTTACTTCAACTGCGCCTTCGGGCATTACAGTATAATTGGGCCATGGACCCCTCGGAGGAGGCCCAAGTACCCCTCGATGTCGGAGGGGCCATTCGGGGGTTGGCTTCTCGCATGAAATCCTATGAAGCCCAGCAGTCTCAAATTGGCCAGGCTATTGATGTTATCCTGGAGAAATTGACTGCCATGTCTCCTGCGGCTCCTGCGGCTGTGCCTGTTCCTGCCATTCCTGCTCCTCTTCAGGTGTCTGAACCTCGTGTTCCCGCTCCACCTCTTTTCAGCGGAGACCCAAGAGCTTGTCGAGGTTTTATTAACCAATGTGAAATTCAATTCACTCTGCAGCCAGGCCAGTTCGTCTCCGAGCAAGCCAAGGTTGGTTATGTCATCTCCCGTCTGCAGGGGAAGGCTCTGGAATGGGCATCACCCCTTTGGGAGAAGAGAGACCCGCTGATCGACAACGCCGGGGCTTTTCTCCAAGAACTCCGGACGGTGTTTGATGCTCCAGGTCGTACTACTGCAGCCTCGGCTCGACTGTTCCAGCTTCAACAAGGCACTCGCTCAGTCCCCGAGTATGCCATTGAATTTCGTACTCTGGTGGCAGAGACCTCCTGGAATAACGATGGTTACCACGCGGCCTTTTACAACGGCTTGGCTATACGCATTAAGAATGACCTCGTTTCCCGGGAAATTCCTTCTCGGTGGGAGGATCTGGTGGCCTTGGCGGTGAAGGTGGATACCCGGCAGAGGGAGTTCCAGCTCGAACTCGACCGAGAGCGTACAAAAAGGTACCCCCGGTTCCAACCTTCTTTGGCCCCCCGCTTCCAGAGACCCCTGCTTTTCAATCCTGTTCCCCCAGTGCTTCCTCCTGCTCCTATGGATTCTGCTTCTTCCTCCTTGCCGGCTGAAGAACCCATGCAGATTGGGCGGGCCCGTCTGTCCGAACAGGAGAAACTCCGGAGAAGGGCGGCCGGTCTATGCCTTTACTGTGGGGGTAAAACCCACTTTGCCCAGGAGTGTCCAGTGAAGCCGGGAAACGCCAAAGCCTAGGTAAGCATGGGGAGACTTACCTGGGTGGGATTTGTCATTCTCCCCATTCCTCTGCTCTACGTTTCCTTCTTCCGGTGCAGATCCAGCTTGGCTCTCTAAAGTTTTCTTCACAAGCCTTTCTAGATTCCGGTGCTGCAGGAAACTTCATGGACCGAACCTTTGCAGGACTCCATTCCATCCCTCTTCAACCCTTGGCTGTTCCTCTTCGTGTCCTGGCGATTGATGATCGTCCCCTGTCGTCTGCCTTCATCTCGCATTCTACTCAGGAACTTTCCTTCAAGGTGGGCACCATGCATTTGGAGAGACTATCCTTCCTCCTCATTGATTGCCCTTCCACTCCGGTTGTCCTGGGTCTGCCATGGTTATGTGTACATAATCCAGTCATTGACTGGTCCTCATTGCAAGTTTCCAGATGGAGTCCTTTTTGTTTACAAAACTGCCTACCCACTGTTCCGGTTGTCAAAGTTTCTTCTGTGTCCTCTAATTCCTCTATTCCCTCTGTGTACCAAGCATTTTCCGATGTATTTAACAAGTGTTCCGCTGAGACTCTTCCTCCCCATCGGCCTTACGATTGCCCTGTGGAACTTCTATCCGGCTCTATGCCCCCCAGGGGCCGCACCTACCCACTCTCCCCTTCGGAAACTTCTGCTATGAAGTTATACATCCAGGAAAATCTCCAGAGAGGATTCATCCGTCCTTCCACCTCCCCTGCTGGAGCAGGTTTCTTCTTTGTTGAGAAAAAGGATGGTAGTTTGCGGCCCTGCATCGACTACAGAGGACTCAACAAGATCACAGTTAAAAACAGGTACCCTCTTCCTCTTATTTCTGAACTGTTCGATCAGCTTAGGGGTGCCAATATCTTTACAAAGCTGGATCTTCGGGGGGCATACAATCTTATCCGGATCCGTGAAGGGGACGAGTGGAAGACCGCCTTTAATACCCGTGATGGACATTACGAGTATTTGGTCATGCCCTTTGGTCTCTGTAATGCTCCTGCGGTCTTCCAGGAGTTCGTTAATGATATTTTTCGGGATTTGTTGGGTCTATGTGTGGTCGTTTATCTAGATGACATTCTTGTTTTTTCTAAAGACCTTTCGGAACATCGTGCCCATGTACGTGAGGTCCTCTCCAGACTAAGGAAGAACAGTCTCTTTGCTAAATTGGAGAAATGCACCTTTGAAGTCTCTTCCATTTCTTTCCTTGGCTATATTATTTCTCCTCTAGGTTTCAAGATGGATCCTGCCAAAGTGTCTGCAATCCTGGACTGGCCTCTTCCTACCAGTGTCAAAGCCATTCAGAGGTTTGTTGGCTTTGCCAATTATTACAGACAGTTTATAAAAAATTTTTCTTCCAGACTCTCTCCAATTCTGGCCCTGATTCGTAAGGGGGGCAAACCTCAACACTGGTCTCCCCAAGCCCTGGAATCCTTCAAGTCCCTCAAAGAGGCCTTTTCTTCCGCTCCAATTCTTCGGCACCCGGATCCCCTACAACCCTTCTTCATGGAAGTTGACGCCTCGGATGTCGGAGCTGGTGCAGTCTTATCACAGAGATCCATCTCTGACGGTAAACTTCATCCTTGTGCGTTCTTTTCTAAAAAATTTTCTACCCCTGAACAGAACTATGATGTGGGGAATCGGGAACTACTCGCCATCAAATTAGCCTTGGAGGAATGGAGACACTTACTGGAGGGTTCTTCGGTTCCTGTGACGATTTTTACCGACCATAAAAATCTTGAGTTCATCCAAACCCTCAAACGTCTGAATCCCCGACAAGCCAGGTGGGCACTTTTCTTTTCCCGTTTTAATTTTGTCATTACTTTTCGTCCTGGCTCCAGAAACAGGAAGGCCGATGCCTTATCCAGAAGCTTTATTCCCGAAGATTCTGTGTCCAAGGAACCTGAACCTATTGTACCCTCTATCAAGATTATTGCTGCCTTGTTCCCTTCCTGTGCCTCCCAATTGTTGTCCGCTCAAGATTCTGCTCCTGCGGAAACTCCTCTTGGTGTTGCTTTTGTCCCTCCTGAATTTCGTCTTACTATTTTGTCTCAGTCTCATTGTTCCAAACAGGCTGGACATCCTGGAATTCAGAAGACGACCGAGCTTTTGTCTCGTCTAGTATGGTGGCCAACCTTAAGAAAGGACGTTAAAGATTTTGTCTCCTCTTGTTCCACGTGTGCTGTGTCTAAATCCGGACATTCTCCTCCCAAGGGTTTTCTTCTTCCACTACCCATCCCATCTCGACCCTGGACTCATCTCGCCATGGACTTTATTGTAGATTTGCCCATTTCCTCCGGCCACACTGTCATTTGGGTTGTTATCGACAGATTCAGTAAGATGGCTCATTTCACTCCTCTCCGCAAACTGCCTTCCGCTCCAGAACTTTCTGAACTATTTATTAAACATATTTTTCGCCTCCATGGCTTTCCTGCAGAAATTGTGTCCGATCGTGGCCCCCAATTTGTGTCTAAGTTTTGGAGGTCACTGTGTAAAGCTTTAAATATTTCTCTTCAATTTTCTTCTTCTTATCATCCTCAGTCCAATGGTTCCGCTGAACGTGTTAACCAGGCCTTGGAGCAATTTCTTCGTTGCCATGTATCCTTGTGTCAAGACGACTGGTCGGATCTTCTTCCCTGGGCGGAGTTTGCTCATAACAATTCTTTTCATTCTTCTTCCCAGAAATCTCCTTTCTTCTGTGTGTATGGCCGAAACCCATTGGCATTCCCTCAGGATCTCTTACTCACAAACGTTCCTGCTGCTAATGATCAAGCCGCTCATATGCTGGCCATCTGGCAGGCCACCACTGCTAATTTGGAAAAAAGTTCGTCCTCCCAGAAGAAGTTTGCCGACAGGAAAAGAATTGCCGCTCCACCCTATGCTCCTGGTGACAAGGTCTGGTTGTCTACACGGAATATTCGCCTCAAGATTCCCACTCCCAAGCTTGGCCCCAAATTCATCGGTCCCTTTCCCATCATCGAGGTCATCAACCCTGTGGCAGTTCGTCTTCTTCTTCCTCCCGAGATGCGGATCCCTAATGCTTTTCATGTGTCTCTCCTTAAACCTGCAGTGTCTTCCTCCTCTTCTTCTTCCACAGCTCCTGTTGTTATCGATGACCATCTAGAATTTGAAGTCAGCAGGATTCTGGACTCTCGTTTTTCCAGGGGCGCTCTCCAGTATCTTGTCGAATGGAAGGGTTTCGGTCCCGAGGAATGCTCTTGGGTGAAAAAATCTGATGTCCATGCCCCCATCCTTGTTCGCAGGTTTCATAGGCAGTTTCCTTCTCGTCCTGGTCCCGGTGGTCCTGAGGCCCCCCCTAAGGAAGGGGGTACTGTAATGGAATCTTCTGACCTGCTCCAAGATGGCGTCCAAAATGGCGATTCCTCTTCCCTGCACATGGTTCCGGCTGGTCGCAATCCTCCTGCATCATCTCCTTCTCGCCCTGTGATTGGTCGCCGGCGACGGAACGGACGCCGGCGTCAGAATCGGGCGCCGGTGTCAAGGCGTCAGCGTGGGGACGCTGGCGTCTGCGTCTGACGCAAGCGCGTCAATTTTGGCGCCAATAGACTGGACTATAAAGACCCTCATTTCCTTCCTGACCTTGCCCAATTATAGGTCTGTTTCATATAGTTCCTGGGTGCGATATATTCTGTCTTGATCTTCCGTGTTTTG
The DNA here is from genome assembly GCF_017654675.1 of Xenopus laevis. Taxonomy (NCBI): domain Eukaryota; kingdom Metazoa; phylum Chordata; class Amphibia; order Anura; family Pipidae; genus Xenopus; species Xenopus laevis. Next base: position 115,506,330 of record NC_054380.1, on the reverse strand, counting down.
AACCTTTGCCTGTTATCGACTTTGAATCTGTGCTGCCTGTCTTGACCATCCTGCCTGTTTGACGACCATTCTTTGATAAACCCTTTTCTGTACTGCGAACCTGATTTGTTGCTTCCTCTTTGGTCCTTACTTCAACTGCGCCTTCGGGCATTACATTCTAGACTTCAACGAAAGAAATCTCACTAATTGTAATTATAAGCCAGAGACTAATGTCAGAGACAGAGCTGTTGGTCTTCTTCTTAGACTTAAAGCTTATTCCACACAGGAATCTAGGGAATTTAACTTTGAAGCTGAATCTAGAAATGGTGAATTTGATGCTGAGGATCCAGACACACCATCCGATACAGGCTTGTGGTTTGATAGCACTAAATGTAAACCGAAAAGTTTACTCCTCCTCCTAGCAACCATGCAGTGAAAACGTGTAGTAGAGAGGGATATTGCTTAATTGAGGTGACCCCCCTAGACTCATAGAGGAGTAAATAATTTAAATCAGGCAGAAAGTAAAGCTTTGATGCACTTGAAAAATGCAAATTCAATTACAGATAAAGTCGGTTCAATAATGGTATTGGATTGGCATGAGTACAGAAAGGAGGCATTTAGACACTTGGATAATAAGGAGCATTATTAATCCTGCGGAAAGTCGTAAGACACTTTGTTGCACCTTGCACTCTCTCTGCACATCTTCCAAGCCAAGCCACTCTCTCCAATGTGGTTAATTGCAGCCTCTTCCTTTCAGCCGTGGACTCACTTAGCCATTATCTTTATTGTAGCGTTACACCTTCCAAAGGCAACACATTTATATGGGTGGTAATTGACCACTTCAGCAAGATGGCACATTTCATTCCTCTACGCAAGCTCCCATCTGCTATGGAACTGTGTCAACTTTTTATTCATCGCATTTTTCGACTCCACCGATTTCCAGTAGAGACTGTGTCTAACAGAGGCTCCCAATTAATTTCCAAATTTTAGTGCTCCTTATGTAAGTCTCTCAGCATCTCTCTTCAGTTCTCCTTGTTTTAACATTCTCAGTCGAATGGAGCTGCTGAATGTGTAAACCAAGCTCTTGAACAATTCCTAAGATGCCATGTCTGCTTCACATGCTTCCACTGGGAGATATTATTTTCTCTTTGTCTATGGTCAACATCTTCAAGCCTTTCCTCAGGACTTCCTTCCTTCTGACGTTTCAGTGGCCAATGACCAAATGGCCCATATGTCCGCAATTTGGAGTGCCACTAAAGCAAGTTTGGAGAAAAGTTCTTTGTCACAGAAAACCTATGCTGACAAGAAAATGCAAATCCCCTCCTCAATCTGCCATTGGAGACAAAGTATGGCTCTCAACTAAGAACATTAATGTAAAATTCCTTCTCCCCAAATTTATTGGCCTTTTCCCTATTCTACAAATTGTCAAGCCTGTGGCTCTAATTAAACCAGCAGTCTCTAATCATTTCGCTTCCAGACAATCCCCTCCTCCTCCAGTCATTGTTGATGGTCAACTAGAGTATGAAGTTGAAAGATTGTAGATTCTCCTTACAGTTCCTCATCCAGTGGAAAGGTTTTGTTCCAGAGGAAAGTTCCTGGGTGAGGCACTTTGATGTCCATCCTCCATGATTGGTGCGGGCCTGCTGCAAGCAATTCCCTCAGGTCTTGGTGGTCCAGTGCCCCCCCCCAGACGAGGGGTTACTGTCAGGAGCACTCCGTTGCAATGCGATCTGCTTCGGATCCAAGGTGGTGGAGTGCATGGCTGCGTGTCAAGCTTACCAGTATAATCCAGTCGTAGAAGGAGCTGGAGCCGTAGATAGTGAACCCGCAAGCGCCTCACACAACCGCTACCCACCTGGAGTGGAACAGGGAGCAGGGTTGTGGAGAGTAGCCAATGAGACGATCAACGAAGTACAAGGGATTAGGCAAAGTCGTGGTCAGGAGGTCCGAGGTCAGAAGGCAGGCAGCGAGATTCGTAAAAGATGAGACAGGCCGAAGAGTCGAGACAGGCAGCAGGAAACGTAATCCGGGTACAGGCAAGGGTCGATAACAGGAATTCAAAGAGTATAGAGACGCTAGGGTTTCAGTTAAACAACCTAATAACCAGGCAATGCATCTCAGTCTGAACCAGGTTTAAATATTGTTAGTTTGGCGCCAAACTGGCGTCTTTTCGCCGGCGTCGCAGTACTGACGTCAGCACGTCCGTCTTAGGTGTTTTCGCCCGCGTCCTTGCGCCAGTGACCGCCGCCGGCGCCTTCGCGCCCGTCGCCAACGTCACGCGCCAAACAGAACGCGGACCCGAATCCTCACATTGCCCCCCATCAAGGAGCGGCCTCAGGACGCGACAACCAGAAGGCTTACCAGGGTAAGTTCCATGGAACTTTTCCAACAACTCCGGAGCGTGAATGTTAGACACTGGTTCCCAAGAATTCTCTTCCGGACCATAACCTTTCCACCCTACCAGGTACTGAAGACGCTTGCCTCTTAACCTGGAATCCAAGATCTCTTCAACCTCAAATTCTTCTTGACCATCAACCATGACAGGAAGCGGAGGAGGAGCCGTACGCCCAGGAAATCGAAACGTTGAGGCCGGTTTCAAAAGTGCAGTATGAAACACTGGATGAATGTGCCAGGATGCCGGAAGTTTAAGATGGAAAGCCACAGGATTAATTTGACGAATTATGGGAAAAGGACCCAAGAAACGTTGACCCAACTTCCTACTGGGACAAGAAAGCTTGAGGTTAACAGTTGACAACCAAACCAAGTCACCCACCTTGAACTCTGGGTCACCTCTCCGTCCCCGATCAGCATAAGTTTTAAAGTTTTGTTGAGCCTTCTTCATGTTCTCTTGGAGTTTCTGAAAATTATTGGACAGAAAAGTTAATCGGTCCTTGACTGCAGGAACTAAAATATCAGAAACAATGGCAGAGGGAAAAGTTACTGGATGAAGACCATAGTTTGCGAAGAAAGGGGACTGTCTGATGGAGGAATGATGAGCATTATTATAAGCGAACTCCGCAAGAGGAAGAAGATTCACCCAGTCATCTTGGCGGTACGAAGAATAACATCTCAAATATTGCTCGAGGGTCTGGTTGGTTCGCTCGGTCTGACCATTGGACTGAGGATGAAAAGCAGAGGAAAGGGACACCGAAATCTTAAGTGCTCCACACAAGGACTTCCAAAACTGTGACGTGAACTGCGGTCCCCGATCTGACACCACCTCATCTGGAAGACCATGGAGTCTTACTACTTCCTTAATGAAGGTATCAGCAGTCTCAGAGGCAGAAGGAAGTTTTGGTAAAGACTTAAAATGAGCCATCTTAGTTAAACGGTCAACAAAAACATCAATGGTGGAACAATCACATGACAACGGTAAATCAGAAATAAAGTCCAAAGAAACTGATCCCCATGGACGAGAAGGCACTGGCAGTGGTTGAAGAAGAGCAATAGGTCTAGAATGAGAGTCCTTGGATCTGGTGCAAACTTCACATGATGAGGCAAACTTGAAACAGTCTTTAGCCATCCCAGGCCACCAAAATAATCTCTTGGCCAAAATAATAGTCTTTTTGACACCTGGATGACCCGCCAGTTTGGAATCATGAATATTCTTGTGGACCTCTAAACGCATTTGTTCCGGAACAAAAATCTTGCCTTGATGAAGAAGAAAACCCTCCTTGGGAACTAATGATGATTCACAAACGTTTAAAGATGCATCTTTAATTCCATCTACAAGAGTAGACTGTAACAGGAGGAAATTATTAGAGTTTAAAATCGTCTCAGGAGCCAGAGGAACTTCATCTTCAGGGGAGAACATTCGTGATAAAGCATCTGCCTTAACATTCTTTGACCCAGGTCGGTATGTGAGATGAAAATTAAATCGCATAAAGAATAAAGCCCACCTTGCTTGTCTAGGTCTCAACCTCTTGGCCGAGCGTAGATACTCCAAATTCCAGATACTCCAGTAAAGATGAGAATCGGATGTTTAGACCCTTCAAGGAGATACCTCCACTCCTCAAGTGCTAGCTTGATAGCAAGTAATTCGCGGTCAGCTACATCATAATTACATTCGCTTTTGGCCAACTTACGGGGAAAAAAAGCAACAGGATGAAGATCGTCTTGAATCCCAGTTCTCTGTGACAACACAGCACCCACTGCGAGTTCTGAAGCGTCAACTTCTAAGGTGAAAGGAAGGGAAACATCTGGATGGTGAAGAATTGGGCCTGAAGTGAAAAGTGTCTTCAGTTTCTCAAAAGCCCCCTGAGCCTGAGGTGACCAACAAAACTTTTGATTATTACGGGTCAGCTCAGTGATTGGAAGAATGACTTGAGAAAAATTCTTTATAAATTTTCTGTAAAAGTTTGCAAAACCAATAAAACGTTGAACAGCTTTTTTAGATGATGGAATTGGCCAGTCAAGAATTGCAGAGATCTTCCTGGAGTCCATCTGGATTCCCTGGGGAGAAATGAAGAAACCCAAAAAATCTACAGACGTTTGTTCAAACACACATTTTTCAATCTTAGCATACAGCTGATGAGTGCGCAGACATGTCAGGACCTTCTTCAAATGTAACCTGTGCTCCTCCAACGAGTTAGAAAAAATAAGGATGTCATCTAAATATATGATGACGAAAATATCAAGAAAGTCCCTGAAGACATCATTAACGAAGTGCTGAAATGTCGCAGGGGCGTTACAGAGACCAAAAGGCATGACCAAATATTCAAAATGTCCGTAACGAGTGCGAAAGGCCGTCTTCCATTCATCACCTTCCCTTATTCTGACTAGGTTATATGCACCCCGAAGATCCAGTTTAGAAAAAATCTTAGCCTCCGCCAAGCGTTGGAAAAGTTCTGGAATGAGAGGAAGTGGATAGCGATTTTTGACTGTAATTTTGTTCAGATCCCGGTAGTCAATACACGGCCTTAAAGAATGATCCTTTTTCTCAACAAATCCCAGCTCCTGCCGGAGAAGAAGACTGCCTAATGAATCCCTTAGCCAGATTCTCATCTAAATACGAACGGAGCTCCGAAAGTTCAGACTCAGATAACGGATACACTCGTCCAAAAGGAATTTGAGCCCCTGGAAGAAGGTTAATAGGGCAATCGTAAATACGATGAGGAGGCAACCTGTCGGCCCCTCTTTTATTGAAAACGTCCGTAAATTCCAAATATGCTTGAGGAAGAAGGTCTTGGATCTCAGAGGCAGGAGATAAAGAACACACACCATTTGAAGGGAGGATGCATTGGGAAAGACAAAAGTTAGAAAGAAAAGTTACTTCACCAGTTGCCCAGTTGATCGACGGATTGTGTTTCTGCAACCAAGGTAATCCCAGGATGACAGGGAATAAAGGAGAAGAAACCACGTCAAAGTTCATGAGTTCAGCATGCCCTTTATTAAACAAAACAAAAAGAGAGATAGTCTCTTGCACCACAGGGCCAGAAGTAATCAGAGAACCATCTGCCACACGAAGAGCTATAGGATTCTTTTTGGACTGGAGCGGAATCTGGAATTGTAATACCACTTTATTGTCCAAGAAACACCCGCTTGCCCCAGAGTCAAGAATTGCTTGAAGTTCGACCCTCTTGTCTCCCCACTGCAAAGATAAAGAGACTGTCAGGAGAGGCACAGGAAAATGACATCCAGAAAAGTCCTTTTCAAAAATCCTCTTACCCGTTGGGCGGGTCGGACAACCCCGAAGCAGATGACCAGCTTGTCCGCAGTAGAGGCAGAGGTTAAGTCTGCGACGCCTAATACGCTCCTCTGGCGTTAACGCAGACCTAATAGCACCGATCTGCATAGGCTCTGGAGCTACGTTGAAGATGGACGGAGGAGCAACTGGAGAACTTGTGGAAGGCATTCGGACAGGAGGAGGAGTGGATGGTAACAGCCAAGTCTGAGGGGAAAGACCTGCTTTCTCAGCCTTTTCTTCTTCCCGGCGTTCCCTAAGCCTCTGATCCAATTGGATTGAAATGAGGATGAGATCCTCCAGACTATCAGGGATGCCAGTACGAGCTAACTCATTTTTTAACTCAGATGAAAGTCCGAAACGGTACTGGTTCTTTAATGCTGCTGGGTTCCATTCGGTATCATCCGCCCATTGCCGGAATTCCAGCGTGTAATCTTCCGCTGGACGGTCCCCTTGCTTCAGAGCACGCAGGGTGGACTCAGCAGTGGTGGCTCTGTGTGGATCATCGAAAATAACTGCCATTGCATCAAAAAAGGAATCAACTGTGGCCAATACAGGACTTTGACGATCCATGAGACGGAAGGCCCAGGTCTGTGGTTCGCCCGTAAGGAAGGAAATGATAACCCCAACCCGGATTTGCTCAGTGGGATACGTGTGGGGTTTAAGTAAAAACAGCAGCTTACAGTTGCTCCTGAAGTTCCGGAACACCTTTCGATCACCAGCGAACTTTTCTGGAAAGGCCACTTTAGGTTCGGAGATTCCTGAGGTAATCACCTGAACTTCCGTTGGAGCTGGAGGAGGAGCAGCCGAGGAAGGAAGAACAGCTGGCGGATGGGTTCTGATATGCTCCTGCAACTGCGAATAGCCACTTTGCAGCTCCCGAACAGCTTGTGTTAGTGAGGACAGCTGTTGGGTTGCAAATGGAGATGCTCCTTCAGCTGGATCCATCCTAGGGCCTGGTTATACTGTCAAGCTTACCAGTATAATCCAGTCGTGAACCAGGTTTAAATATTGTTTGGCGCCAAACTGGTGTCTTTTTGCCGGCGTCGCAGTACTGACGTCAGCACGTCCGTCTTAGGCGTTTTCGCCCACGTCCTTGCGCCAGGGACCGCCGCCGGCGCCTTCGCGCCCGCCGCCAGCGTCACGCGCCGGCGCGCATTAACGCGCCTGCGCCGAACAGAACGCGGACCCGAATCCTCACAGCTGCGCACTGACATCATAAAAAAATAAAAGTATGCCAGAGACCCGAACCCCCAATATAGGTCCTACTTCTAAGTGTTCCTGGGTGTGTTATACTTCTCTTCTGACTGCGTCCGATTGCTGCCTTCAATTTAACTTCTGCCTGGATACCATCAAGAACCCTCTTGACCCCTCGGATACCACAAATCTGACTGTTACTTATCAAGCCAAGTTCACCGGCTTCCTCCTTGGTCCCGACTCCATCTTAAAGCTGTAAGACCTGACACTTCTATACTAACATTTTGTATGTACAATGGAGATAACATCATTATACACTTCTGTCTCTTATGAACGGAGGATAGAGGTTTTTACTGAGGTACTCAGTGGCACGGAACATCCAACTGGTGTACTTGATTTAACTGCTATTGACATGGGTCAATGGATCTATGAACAATGTCAAGGTACCACAGTGGGGTCCAATGTTGCTGCTGCATATGTAAGTTTATTAATTTTGAAGAAATGTATGTGTATGACAGTGAGCAACACTGGCCCCTTATTCCTATCTGGCTGTGTTATATTGATGACCTGTTTTTCATTTGGCAAGGCACAACTAAGGCATTGAAGGCATTCAATGATTGCCTGAACTTGCAACTACCTACTATTGAGTTTACTTTGGAATTTGATTCTAAACAAGTACACTTTTTGGATGTTAAGGTGGCCATACACGTAGAGATCTGCTCGTTTGGCAATTTCACCAAACAAGCGGATCCCCCCTGATATGCCCCATTGAGGTGGGCGACATTGGGCTGATCCGATAGTGGGCCATAGTGCCCAACAATCAGATCATAATCCAGCCAACACAGGCGGTTGGATTGTGGGAACGCGTCTACGAACAGCTGTGGCCCTGATCCGATGGGATTTTTTACCCTGCCCGATCGACAACTGGCAGACTTTCGCCCACATATCGGTCAGGGAAGCCCGTCGGAGGGCCCTGCAAATGGGCTAATAAGCTGCTGACTCGGTCTGTCGGCAGCTTTTATCGGCCCATGTATGGCCAGTTTAACAGTCACCTTGAATAATAGCCAATTAGAGACTGACATCCCCTTCCAGTCCACAGATAGGACCATCTATCTGATTTGCACAAACTAATAAATGATTTGCCATACAGCCAATTGTTGAGTTTAAGGTGTCAGTGATGACACTTTATTTAATGCGAGCTTTGGAGATACAGTCGAGTTAAAAACATTCTGTTGAGAACCAGCAATCTACTACAGACTGATACAAGATTGGGTTTTGGAGCCCTCCATTTGCCAGGCATTGTTGCATAAAAACAGAGTACTTATCAAACTTTGTACTGATTTTTGGTGGCCACATGCATCCATGAAGAAATCCTGCATTACTGTAAGCAGCTTCTTGAAAATGCTATGGGAAAATACAGAGATCATTAATTGCTGCTACTTATTTCCATGTTTTGTTATGAAGTCCCTATGCTGTAATATGATTTTGATTTATTCCTCTTTGTTTGTGATTACCTTGTTTATGTTTGCATTGCATGATGGTTAATGATGCTGTTGTTGTGCCACTTTTTCTATAATTTTCTTCCCCTTGATGAAGACCTTAATGGTAGAAATACTTTGGGCATTTTATATGTCACATTGTTAACAACATTTTTCCCCATATTTTTAAGTGTACAATCCCTTTTGTTTAATTGTTAATGATTTGGGATCACTCAATAAACCCGTGCAGGGCTGTATCCCAAAGAAGCAGCAGACAAATAATAGCTCTCTAATCGGTACAATTTGTGGATGTAATTAAAATATGATGATTTTTTCTATAGTTTTGAAAAATACACTAACTTTATACATATTGTGTTAAGAATAGCTTCTTAACACAATTTGTCTTCTTTTATGTAATTAAAGGGGGTTTTATATGAACTTTTTACATACAGTATATGAGTGATATTCTGAGACAATTTGCATTTGGTTTGCATTTTTTATTATTTGTTTTTTTATTTAGCTTTTTATTCAGCAGCTTTCTGCAGTTTCAGCCATTTGGTTGCTAGGGTCCAAATTACCCTAGCAACCATGGCTTGATTTACATAAGAGACTAGACGAATAGGAGAGGCCTGGGTAGAAAGATGAATAAATAGCAATAACAATACATTTGTAGCCTTACATAGCATTCATTTTTAGATGGAGTCAGAGACCCCCTTTTGAGAGAGGCAAATAATTCAGAAACTATAAAAGATAAAAAATGAAGACCAATTGACAGTTTGCTTAGTGCTAGGCCATTTTATAACATACTAAAAGTTTATTTAAAGGTGAATCACCCCTTGAGCAGGACTTAATTTCTGCTTTCACTTATTTTTGGTTAATGGAAATATCGATGTGGGTCACTGACTTCTCCAGATGGAACTGTCACATTTACTTAATTAATCCTCGATATTTGACTGTCGAAGTTAAATCCTTCAACTTCGAAGGATTTAGCGATATTCTTTCGATCGAAGGAATAATCGTTCGATCGAACGATTAAATCCTTCGAATCGAGCATTTCGAAAGGATTTTAATCCATTGTTTGAACGATTTTCCTTCGATCACAAATTGGCTAGAAAGCCTATGGGGACCTCCCCATAGGCTAACATTGAGGTTCGGTAGGTTTTAGGTGGGGTCGAGGTTTTTTTTAAAGAGACGGTACTTCGACTATCAAACGGTCAAACGATTTTTAGTTCGAATCGTTCGAGTCAAAGTCAAAGGTCGTTGTACCCAAAAAAATATAAGTATTTTTTATTTTATTCCTTCACTCGAGCTAAGTAAATGTTCCCCTTAGTGATGGAAAGAGATACTGCTGGCAACAAGGAAAATTTTATTTTTGTAGTTCCCTTATAGAGAGCTGAAACTCTGAGCAGAATATTTAAACGACCCATAAGGAGCTGAGGTGTTGGAGGGAACGGCTGGAAACCAACGCGACAAGTAGGAGGTACAGTAGAAAACAACAAGGCGCTTAAAAGAGCAGCTACCGCCGCACTATCAGCTTCCTACTGTATAACGCCGATTTACGCTCATTTGCCATTCCCACAAGGTGATGCGTCACTGCGCTTACGTGAAGTCGTGACACAATTCTCGCGTGATGAGACTTGTGGCGTTGGGATTGTAGGGGAAAAGAACTTACAGCCACCCGCCCTCCCTTCCGAAAACTGCAGCTCACTGACAGCCGGGGTTCGGAAATCCAAGTAAGTGTAGCACAGCCGCCCCCTCCTTAAGTCCCCAAATGTGCCTTGCCCGGGACGACTGTCTCTCACTCATGGCGGCCCTGGGTTGAGTGGCCAGCGCCTTACTGCTCGGGTAGCAGAACTTGTATTATTTATGATATAGTCCGCGCTTTGCGACATTACGACGGTGGCGGCGGCTGACGACTTTCAGCTTCTAGAGTTCAGCAGCAGCCTGTGCCTTATTGTTCATGACCTGGTATCTGTCAGGTGTCTTCATTAGGCCTGGTCACTGCCTGTAGTAGCCGGTCACTACCTTGGCTTGTCACTGCCTCCCATGGCACGTCATATCTTCTTCTGATATTAAACACCCATCACTCCCCTTACATTGCTTAGATTAGAACAGGCTGCTCGTCATCTGCATTTCCAGGGGCCTAATGTCCCATTTAATACACTGGCATCTTTCACACTCACAACAGGGAAACCACTTTCTCATTATTTAATAGATCTGCATAAAATCCTTATACTGGCCACTGTTCCTGTCTTACTATATGTGTACGTTTAAAGGGCAGCATTCTATGACTTAAACATAGGTACCATGTACACTACATCATTAAAGCCATACCGACCTGTTCCTATAAAAATTATGGGGACTTGTCCATATCAAGGAGGCGCTGCACGTCAAATATATTTCTCTAAATGCCCCAACCTTCGTTAAAGGAAAACTATACCCCCTACAATCTCTATAAAAAGATAACAGCTCATATTTAAAACCCTGTTCCATGTAAACAAACCATTTTCATAACAATATACTTTTTTAGTAGTATGTGCCACTGGCTAATGCTTAATAGAAAATTGCCATTTTAAGAAAACAAGGGCCGTCCCCTGTGATCATACGATTCACGGTGCACACAAACTATACATGTTAGGTCACATGAGCCAATTAACATACAGAGTTCTGTCTTTTGCTTCTACTCTTCTTCCTGTTAGTTGTAGTATTTCTGGTCAGGTGATCTCTGAGGCAGCACACAGACCATCACGAAATGGTGGTTCAAGGCAAGAGATGTAAAAGAGCAATATTTACTTAAATATATATTCCATGTTCGATAAGATTCTTTAATATGCCACATAATTTGATATAAACTATCTGTTGCTAAAATTTTCATTTTGGGGGTAAAGTTTTCCTGTAAGCCAGCCCTCTGATGCTGCTAATGGTTCTTCTGCGTTGTTACAGTGACGCTGGGCTGGAGGGTGGCGGGATCCTTCCATAGGCCAATTACAAATGAAAACAGGACTTCAGCCTATGGAAGGATCGCTCCGTCCCCAGCCCAGCGTCATTGAAACAACGCATTTGATCAGTTAGCAGTGTCAGAGGGTCGGCTTCACAAAGGTTTGCGGGGCTTCGGGGGCTTTTAGAGGAAAATATTGGGTGTGCAGCACCTCCTTGAAAAGGGGTCTGTCCTATGATTTTTATAGGAATGTGTCGGTATTACTTTAAGGTTAGTATCGCTTTAAGGTCACAATCAGGTCTGGACTGGGATTTAAAATAAACAGTGGCATTTCAGGTACACAGAGGCCCAAACCGCTCCTCACCAGCTCACTAAATAGTGACTGTCTATGGCATCTTACAGCAGCTCCTCCAGCATTTGCCAGAACTCACAGTGATCCTCTCTTATTAGTGACTAGACCTAATGTAGGCTATTGGGGGATGCTGGTAGTCTTTTCAGGATGGAAGCACCTTGTATTATTTAATCTTGTCAAGTGATTCCCAGTTTATTGCTACTTAACCCTTACCTACTGGTTACATCCATCAGTGGATTGTTCTTTATCATCCATTTATAAAATACAGTAACATTATAGCTGGACAGGTGTTTTGGTGACCGTGCCAGAATATTACTGCAAGTGGAACAAATACCATTTATATCTACTGTGTGACTTGCATTACATATCTATAAATTCTGTGCATTATTGTAGCATTAAAGGAACAGTAACACCAAAAAAATGGAAGTGTTCAAAAGGATTGACAATATAATGTACTATTGCCCTGCACTGGTAAAACTGGTGTGTTTGCTTCAGAAACTCTACTATCGTTTATATAAACAAGGTGCTGTGTAGCCATGGGGGCAACCGTTCAAGCACAGGATACACAGTAGATAACAGATAAGTTCTGAAGACTCCCATTGTTTACTGCAGAGTTTCTGTTATCTACTGTGTATTCTGTGCCTTTTCTCTTTTTTCAGCTTTGAATGGCTGCCCCCATGGCTACACAGCAGCTTGTTTATATTAGCTATGTAGAGAGGGTCTGAACATAAAGAGTGCAATCAATTTTGGCTGCCAAGATCAGTGACCTTCATTTGAAAGCTGGAAAGAGGCAGAAGAGGAAAGCAAATAATTCCAAAACTAAGACCAGTTGAAAAGTTGCTAAGGACTAGTCTTTGTATAATATACAGGTATGGGATCTGTTATCCAGAATCCACAGTATCTGGGGTTTTCCGGATAACGGATCTTTCCGTAATTTGGATTGTCATATTTTAAGTCTACTAGAAAATCCTGTAAACATTAAATAAACCCAATAGGCTGGTTCTGCTTCCAATAAGGATTAATGATATCTTAGTTGGGATCAAGTACAAAACATATAACTTTAGTGGGAGCGCTTACCGGACCTTAACTGGCTTCAGTGTGCTGCACGTACACCGCCATCCCCTGCAGTGATGTCTTGTCCATAATAGATGCAAAGAACGGAGCACCGAGGAGGCCAGTTGTTTAAAAAAGTCAAATCTCCATAATTACAGCAGCAAAAAACACACTTAGGCTGCCTGCTTGACGCGTTTCGTGGCTCCCTTCCACTTCATCAGAAGATTTGGGATCAAGTACAAGCTACTGGTTTATTATTACAGAGAAAAATACAATACAAATGTAAAAATTTGTATTATCTGGATAAAATGGTGTCTATTTGAGACAGCATTTCCGTAATTTGGAGCTTTCCGCTTACTGGGTTTCCGGATAATGGATCCAATACCTGTACTAAAAGTTAACTTCAAGATGAACTACCCCTTTCACAGCAAAGAATATTTGAATTCTATATAAAAGGCCATATTATATTGTTATACTAAGAACCCCATAGAGCTCATGTACAGGCCTGGGCAGTCCATTTAAATAGCCATATAAGAGCCCGTGGCTACCAATTGTGTAGCTCTCATCCAAAGCATTTTATTTGCACTGAGGGGATCTCGGCACCACTTCTTCACATTTTGCCTCTGTGGATCTGCTGCTTTAAGTCTTTGCATTACATGTCAGTAGCAGAAGGCTGCAGAAATTTGGCCAAGTCCATCTTTTTTTTTTTATTATTATTATTATTATTATGAAAACGATAGACATGAAATTATGTAACAGCGATTTTATTTATACTGTGGGTTTAGGAATCAAGGTGTGCTAAGTATAAAAGGATCCTGGGTCTCCTAGCATTTCTGAGGAAAGCTGCAATGCTTTGTTGTCTGTCACACTAAGAGCAAGGAGATGGATAAGAAGATAAAACCTATACCATTAAGAAAGAGTCAGGTGCTTGAAATACAAAAAGGAAGATACATATTTATAGGTCTCTATCATATTACGCAGAGCATTACAGAGATTTTCTATCCTTTCCATCAGTCATTGGCCCAGTGGAGCGTACAGTCTAAGGCCACTATCATCACACACAGTTGGGTCAGATTTATCAGAGCCCATTCCAGTCTCTTTTTCCAATCAGTGCATGGTTGCTGGGGTCATTTGGACTATAGAAACCAGATTGCTGAAATTGCAAACTGGAGAGCTGCTGAATAGAAAGCTAAATAACTCAAAATCCATAAATAATAGAAATTGAAAACCGATTGCAAATAGTATCAGAATACTTTCTACATCATACTTAAAGTTAACTCAACAACAACCCCTTTGATCTGCATGCATGTTTTTTGGATTATGGGAGGAAATCAGGACACACTGAGAAAACCAATGCTAGCAAGGGGACTCCATAGAAACGTCTTGCAGGTAGGACCCTCACTTCAAGACAGCAGTGCTAACCATTACACCATCATTCCTAGTGTAAAGGTACTCTACCAGTTTTGCTATGTGCAAATTCCCAGACAAATTTAAAGCAGCTACAAATGAGCTCCATCTATAGGCACAACATTACTCAGCCATATTGTAAGGCCTACTGTCCTTTTTATTGTTTAAAGGAATAGAATATGGTGTACGTGGAATAAATGTTGCTGCATATTTGCCTTGAAACATGAGCTTTAGCTGCTATGCTGCTTGACTGCAAACTGCAAACGGAAATGTATTTCCTTATGTTTCTGTTGTACCACTTGTTTTTCCCCCGAGTCCAGACCAGCTTCTAGTGATACTGTGATTATAAGTCAGGCTATGCCAACAATGCCGTTGGCATAGCCTGACTATTTTGGATTCCTTCTCGAAAGATTCAGCTGAATACTGAACTGAATCTGAATCCTAATTTGCATATGCAAATTAGGGAGGGAAAACATTTTTTACTTTCTTGTTTTGTGTTCAGCAGTCACGGGAACACAGCCCCAGTGCTCTTATATAGATCATGGAACACTGAGGTTAAGTGCAATATGTTACTTGGTACATTATTATTAATAAAAAAAATTAAAATTAAAATTGGGACTGCACTGATTAAAACTGATTGCATCACTAAGATATAATTTGTAGTTCTGTTTATCTGTCAAAGCCTTCTCTGCTACCAAAGTTACACAGTCTGTCTAAATCTGTGGTTTTCTGACTTTTTCAAGCTCCCATTTAAGTGGCAACATTACAGCCTTAAAGATGTATGAAATCATAAGTATAATCACCGCATCAGCCGTAAAACTGTAGTGCTATGAAGTTCTAGAAGAGCAAATAAGCATTACAGGTATGGGGTCCGTTATCCAGAAAACCGTTACCCAGAAAGCTCCAAATTACGCCAATGCCATCTCCTGTAGACTCCATTATAATCAAATAGTCTAGATTTTTATTATTGATTTCCTTTTTCTCTGTAATAATACAACAGGACCTTGTACTTGATCCAAACTAAGATATAATTAATCCTTTTTGGAAGCAAAACCAGCCTATTAGGTTTATTTAATGTTTACATGATTTTCTGGTAGACTTAAAGTATGAAGGTCCAAATTACGGAAAGGTCCATTATCCGGACAACACCAGGTCCCGAGCATTCTGGATAACAGGTCCCATACCTGTACTCCTTAACTGACCTGCAAGGAAAAATATACCCCTAATCTCACTCTAACCGGCCTTCAGGTGTGTATCTGATCAGGGGTTCAGTCAGTGCGGGGTTCACCTAGACTATTCCTGCCATTTCATGCCACTTCTCTTTAACAGCAAACACTCTTCCGAAAAAGGAATGTGCAACAAGGTGCCTGAATAGCAAAAGGTGTGCTGAGTAATAGACATTTTCATGGTGATTTTCTTTTATATTTGCAGATTGATTTCTATTTAAGAGTTTCTGCACTGACTGCTAGCCTGAGACTGGGAGCCATTCCACCCTCAAGGTAAATATGGAAAAATCATAATTTTTTTTACCTGTTGTTTTATTTAAAGGGGAACTATTGCGAAAATGAAAATTTAATATACGCCTCCTGATACTGAAATAAGAGACTTTCTAAATACAATCAATTAAAAATTCTGTAACACTTATTATTATCACTTAATTATTATAATAATCACTTCCTCTCGCAGCATCTGTTTCTCCTCACTCTGGGGCTCATTTATCAACACTGGGCAAATTTGCCCATGAGCTGTTACCTATGGCAACCAATCAGATTGCTGTATTCATTGTTCTTCTTGCAGCTGGCTTTATAAAGCTAATCACTGATTGGTTGCTATAGGTAACAGCCCATGGGCAAATTTGCCCAGTGTTGATAAATGAGCCCCTCTGTCTTTATGCAGCAGTTGGGTGTCAGATGAATGATCCAATATATCTTATAGGGGGCTCCTATTATAACAGATGTATTAGAGCTCACTCAAATAACTGATTCCAGTACAAACAAAATCTAACAAAATAACTGCTTTTTGCACAAATTCTGCATGTAGAGAGACAGGATTTTGATTGAATGAGGAGAAACAGATGTTGAGAGAGGAAGTGATAATAATAAGTGATTATTATATAAACTTGATTATTTCATAAAAGGTACAGAATTTTTAATTGATTGTATTTAGAAAGTTTCTTATTTCAGTATCAGGAAGCGTATATTACATTTTCATTTTCGCAATAGTTCCCCTTTGAAAATACTTGATCATTTCAGAAACGGTACAGAATTTTTAATTGTTTGTAAAAGTTTCTTATTTCTGTAAGAGGAAGCTAATATTACATTTTTATTTTCGCAATAGTTCCCCTTTAACATATCTCAAGCTGAGTCATTTACTGAGTAACTTAAGTAAGGGGAACAATGCAAAAGGGAAACAGTTTTCTTAAGCTAAATAAATAAAGAAATCTTTAGTTACACTTGTAGGTGTTTCCTAGCTTGCTTCACTCATCGCTCTTAATAAACTGTCTTTATATACTGTTCCAGGCAAACACTATCCTCTATAACTGTAGTTCCTTAATAAATTGAAGGAACAGTAACGCCAAAAATGAGTGTTTAAAAGTAATGAAAATATCATGTACTGTTTCCCTGCACTGTTAAAACTGATCTGTTTGCTTCAGAAACATTACTATAGTTCATATAAACAAGCTGCTGTGGAGCAATGGTGGAGATTGGAAAAAAGCTATATGGCACAGGTTAAATAGTGGATAACAGATAACACCATTATGTTCTACAGAGCTTATCTGCTATCTGCTGTGTAACCTGAGCCTTTTCTCCTTTGAATGGCTGCCCCCATTGCTACACAGCAGAGTTTTTATATAAACAATAGTAGTGTTTCTGAAGCAAATACAGCACTTTTTACCAGTGCAGGGCAACACTGCATTATATTTTTATTACTTTAAAACACTTTCATTTTTTGATGTTACTGTTCCTTTAAGATATATGGCACCAGGCTCAAGGAATCCACCTTGGCAGTCACAGGTGGAAGGAAAATATGTTTACTGCTGTATATTTCCAATTTCCTACAATCGTTTACTAAAGATGAATGCATAAGTACAAACTTAGTGGTTAATTCTACGTTATTATTATTATTATTGATAATTACAGGTATAGGATTGGTTATCAGGAAACCCATTATCCAGAAAGCTCAGAATTACGGAAAGGTCGTCTTCTATAGAGTCATTTTATCCAAATGTTTAAAAATCATTTCCTTTTTCTCTCTATTAATAAAATAATACATTGTACTTAAACCAAACTAAGATATAATTAATCCTTATTGCAGGCAAAGCTAGTCTATTGGGTTTATTTAATGTTTACATGATTTTCTAGTAGACTTAGGGCATGAAGATCCAAATTACAGAAAGATCCGTTATCTGGAAAACCCAAGGTCCCGAGCATTCTGGATAACAGGTCCCATACCTTTACTTCTAATGCAACCCCCAAATGACTTAACACCAGATTCCTCTCCTTTTAGCAACAGGAGTTTACCATTCTGTTTTGAAATGTTATAAAGTTCTTGTGTGTATTCTCTCCTGTGCAGAAGTGTAGAGCAGTGTTACTTCACCAACCATGCCGTTTCCCTTCGGGAAGTCCCACAAGTCTCCTGCAGACATAGTGAAGAACCTGAAGGAAAGTATAGCTGTGCTAGAAAAGCAAGACATCTCTGACAAGAAGGCAGAAAAGGTATAGTACCGTTGCTTATGTTCAACCTCCTTATATGACTCGCAGATGTCCAGATGTTCCTGTTTTTTTTTAAATTACATCGTACTGTACTTTTCTCCACTGATACTACTGTGAATTACGTTTCCTCCACCGATTGTCCTTCCCCAAATGCCCTTTATTATTCTATTCCACCGTGCAGCCCAGTACTTTCTCAGTGCCTTTTCTTGTGGTTTGGTACCCACCTTTACTGAATTTATCTATGCTCATTTTCTTTATTGCCTTACACCTGTGCCTCATGTTTTATATCTTCATCTCTCTATACCCAGTCCTCCCATTACATATTTGGCTAAGGCCCTCACCAAGCTGATTGTGTCTGAACCACTGTTGCACATCACAGTGTAAACAGTCCACTGTTTGCAAACCACAAGCACATTTTACTGAGCAAGCTCTTTGCACTCAGCAAGGGGTGGGACGTAAATGAAAAGCAAAGCTTTGAGTCTCTAGAGGAGGATCATATATAATTACATAGGTTAATTGTCCTTTAAACGGAAGCTTGAATAAGTAGTGCATTCTGCTGTTTGTTATAGAGGCGTGAACATTGCCGTGTAGGTTAACCTGTTTCGGTTGAGGAGTTTTCAGTAACCGATTATAGTATCTCTCTGCTAAATCCATATTTTTACATTCTCTGCACACCGAATTCTCCATAAAAGATTAGGCTGAATACTGAACTAAATCTGAACCCTAATTTTTAAATCTGAGCAAAGTCCCAAAAAAAGTGTAATCTCACAAGGAGTTGTTGCCATCACTTGCACAAAGTTTTACACCCCATGTGCCATAGCCCTTAGGGGTTGGTCCAGTCTTACAATGTTTTAAATTTAAAGGAAAACTATACCCTCAAACAATATAGGTCTCTATAAAGATATATTGCTTAAAATAGCTCCTATTGTAAAACCCTGCTTCATGTAAATAAACCATTTTCATAATAATATACTTTTTTTTAGTTTTATGTACCATTGGGTAATCAAAAATAGAAAATTGCCATTGGACCACCCCTTGGGATCGTATGATTCACGGTCCACACAAACTATACTTGTTAGGTCACATGAGCCAATTAACAGACAGAGTTGTGTCTTTTGCTTCCACACTTCTTCCTGTTCCGGTTAGAGTTATAGTATTTCTGGTCAGGTGATCTCTGAGGCAGCACACAGTTCATCACGAAATGGTGGTTCAAGGCAAGAGAAAAGGTCAATATTTACTTAAATATCAATTCCAGTTTGATAAGATTCTTTAATATGCCACTTAATTTGATATAATAATAATTTGATTTAATAATCTGTTGCTCAAATATTCATTTTGGGGGTATAGTTTTTCTAAAAGACTATAATATCTCAGAACTTCTCAGGAACAAATTATACAAATGGGAGCAAATCTGTAACAAGTTGCACTTTCATCTGGGGTAAACCACATCTATCCTTTTTGTATACATCTGGAAAGAAGGACATGGGCTTTGGAGAGTTTTGGCACACCTAGAAAGTACATTAAGTAGCAGCAGCAGCTCTTTATCATGTCTCTTCTGGTTTTATGGTATCAATCTATCATTAGCACTCACCAGCAGATGAAGCAGGGTCACAACAATAAACTAGGGATGCACCGAATCAACTATTTGGGATTTGGACAAATCCCGGAATCCTTCGTGAAAGATTCGGCTGAATACCGAACCGAATCAGAATCCTAATTTGCATATGCAAACATTTTTTTTTTTACTTGTATTGTGATGAAAAATCACGTGATTTCCCTTCCTGTCCCAATTTATATATGCAAATTATGATTCGCATTTGGTTTGGCCAGGCACAAGGATTTAAGCGAACATGAATCCTGCTGAAAAAGGAGGAATCCTGGACAAATCCCGAACTGGATTCGGTGCATCGCTACTATAAACATTGTGTGAGATCATGGCTGCAGTAGTCCATGGGCATTATACTAAAGCCATTGCCCTGGTTGCTAGAGTAAGTGGAACACTACCAACCATATAAAGGCTTACATTTAAAACAAGCTGGTGTCAAGCAAAGACTTAAATAATTTGAACCTTAGAAAAAGTTGTTCATCACACGACTGTTTCAGTCATAACTGTAACTAATCCGCACCTGAGGACAGCCCCTTCTATAAGTATGCTGATCACATCCTGTAATTCCCACCCACTAACAATAAGTATGTAAGTATTTCAGATTGTGACAGGCTTTTCTATCTGTCATACAGCTTCTTCTGTCATTTTTCCATCAGGCCAACAGGTGGCGCCATCTTTCTTCATTGAGTTGCCTCCCTTTCACTAGCACAGCCTAGGACATTTTTTTTTTGTGGCCCTGGGGTGGAAGCTTTAATAAACTCATTTCTGAATGAACCTTTGGTTTCCATATGTTACTGGATTACTTTTTTAAAGCCTGTTTTATTTATGAGATATATGTTAGAGGTTTATCTATATGTACAGGCTGTGTGACACCTAAGTAGCTGCTAAGTAGAGCAGTGTTTATAGCACACTGGCAATTCTCTTGATGAGGGCCTGCCACTGGACTGCTAGGTCATGCCTGCTTATAAATCCGTGTAATTGAATTATAACAGTAATAACTTATAGAGGAGGAAAAGCAGTGACATTGCTTACTTTGGCTCAGACTGCAGTTTTAAAGGGATTCTGTCATGATTTTTATGATGATGTTTTTATTTCTAAATTACACTGTTCACACTGCAAATAATTCACTCTCCAATATAACATTTCCTTCCTGAACCGGCAGCAAGTGTACTTTTTTTTAGTTTTAGTATTGGTGTGTAGGCAGCCATCAAGTTACCTTCCCATTATTCTGTTGTTGGGCTGCTGGGGGAAGGGAGGGGGGATATCACTCCAACTTGCAGTACAGCAGTAAAGAGTGACTGAAGTTTACCAGAGCACAAATCACATGACTTGGGGCAGCTGGGAAACTAACAATATGTCTAGGCCCATGTCAGATTTCAAAATTAAATATAAAAATATCAGTTTGCTCTTTTGAGAAATAGATTTCAGTGCAGAATTCTGCTGAAGCGGCACTATTAACTGATGCGGATTGAAAAAAAAAACATTTTTTCCCATGACAGTATCCCTTTAACAGACATCATGCTGGACACTGAAGACCAGTGCAAGGCTCATAGTTATGCTGTATATATAACCTGGAAAAATGCTGAAGAAGATCTGGACTGGCATTTAGGATACTTGTATTCCTCTTAAGCTAAAGAGTTAATGTGTAGCCATGTGAATCTTCTTTGTTATGGACTGACAGATTGGACATGCTTTGCCTGGGACTGTGTGCTGGTGCACACAAATTTTAAGGCCAAGGCACATTTGTACAAGTATATAAACCCACACACATGATTGTCACCTATTGCTAGCTGCTTCTTATCAGAAAACCATGTTACAGTACTGACTGGGTCTGTTATTCATTGTAATACTCGTTTGTTTCTCCCCTTTTTCACAGGCAACCGAAGAGGTGTCTAAAAATTTAGTAGCTATGAAGGAAATCCTTTATGGGACAAATGAGAAAGAACCCCAGACAGAGGCAGTGGCCCAGTTGGCTCAGGAACTGTACAACAGTGGACTTCTTGGAACTTTAGTTGCTGATCTGCAGCTGATTGACTTTGAGGTGACCTGCAGCACTTTTTTATATATATTAGGGATGCACCGAATCCACTATTTTGCATTTAGCCGAATCTTTTGCGAAAGATTCGGCAGAACCAAATCAGAATCCTAATTTGCATATGCGGGGTGGGAAGGGGAAAACAATTTTTAATTCCTTGTATCACAAGAGTCACGCAATTTCCCTCCCTGCCCCTAATTTGCATATGCAAATTCGGATTCAGTTCGGCCGGGCAGAATGATTCGGTTCGGGATTCGACCAGGATTCAGTCTTTTTTTTTCAGCAGGATTCGGCTGCATCCTTGTGCCTGGCCGTACCGAATCCTAATTTGCATATGCAAATTGGGGGTAGGAAGGGAAATCGTGACCTCTCATCACAAAACCAAAAAATTCCCTCCACTTTTTTCTTTCCCGTCCCTAATTTAGGGGCAGTAAAGAAAAAAGTGGGGGAAATATATGCAAATTAGGATTCAGTTCGGTATTTGGGCATATCTTTCAGGAAGGATTTGGCTGAATTTAAAATATTGGATTCAGTGCATCCCTAATATACACACACATTTCCGAGCAGTGACTTTCATTTGTTGCATCATGTAAATAAAAAAAAAATAAAAAAAATGATGCCACATTCTTATAGATCCGTCCCCATCTGCAGCCTGCCTTCATGAACGCAGAACTACACAATGCAGGGAGCACAGTGTTTATGCTAACATCACAGCTTCAGATTGGAGCCTGTGGGCTAAATTCGGGGTGGAGTCCATAGTGCAGAAACAGCATAGCAATTTGTAGCTGTTCCTTGTTTACAGTGACTTCCATAATACTTTAATAAATGACCATCTTTATGTTTCAGGGCAAGAAAGATGTTGCACAGATCTTTAACAATATCTTAAGGAGGCAAATTGGAACAAGAACCCCTACAGTGGAATATATATGCACCCAGCAGAACATACTCTTCATGCTTTTAAAAGGGTATGTGCCTGCGCTGTGTCTTTTTTTAAGTGGCTGAGATCAGTATATTTGGGGGTTGGCAAATGGCAGGATAATGGCTTTTTAGCAAAATATTAGCAATTTAAGATAATTCTCTTTCCATTATGTCTTTTTAGCAATTTATATAGAAAGTTTTGTGTAACTATCTTCTACAATATCCCCAGGTACGAGTCACCAGAGATTGCATTGAATTGTGGAATTATGTTGCGGGAATGTATTCGACATGAGCCACTTGCCAAGATTATCCTTTGGGCAGAGCCATTTTATGACTTCTTCCGATATGTTGAAATGTCCACTTTTGACATCGCCTCAGACGCCTTTGCTACGTTTAAGGTAAACACATGTACATTGCTGTGCAGGTTTGCAAATGGCCATGCATGGTTGCCTTTAGCTGAGGCCAGCTATATTATTCAAGCTTTTACTCTTGTTGTGACTTCATGGAACAATCCGCTTAATCTCTCTCTCAAGGGTGAGCAAATAAAGTCAAATATGTAACAAAGGCATCAAGGAAGACGTGGAAAAGCCTGTTTTTCTCTTCTCCCTTAATGACTTTGCCACACTTTTTGTGCTCACACTTGAGCAACTTCTTGTGTCTGATGCGGATATATGACTGTACCCCACACTGAGTTTGTTTTCTTCTTTCCCAGGATTTACTGACAAGACACAAGCTCTTGAGTGCTGAGTTTCTTGAGCAACATTATGACCGGGTATGAATTGTGCATGCAACCCCCCCCCCCCATAACATGCTTGTTTGTTCCATGTCTTGTAACCCTTAGCAACAAGTCAAAATTACTTTTAAACATAGTAAATGCTTCTTGTTGACTGGTCAATGGATCTGGAGCAAACTTTTTATTTGAGATTACATTACCCCCTTTGTCTGAACTTTTTGTATTAACTGTGGCTAAATGCAGATTTCTGAATTAACCTGTGAAGGCGATTATGTATGTATGTATGTATGTATGTATGTATGTGTATGAATGAAAAGCTGGTGCACACGAAAATCCAAAAACTAATGGTAACTACCTGGGTGATGGTTAAACATAGATAAATAATAAGCGCATCAAAAGAACCACACTCACAGGACTTTTTATGGTGCCAAGAAAATTGTAGTTCCTGATGATGGCTTGAGTTAATAGCTGAAATGTCAAAATAAGCAACAATTTTCTTGGCACCATAAAAAGTTTATCCGGAGCACTCCCAAGTTGTAGACAGTGCCTAGGTGGTGGTTAAGTGATCAATATGAAAGTAGCAAAAAGAACCGCACAACCAGGTCTTTTTAAATGTGGAAAAACAAAAAAGTCTTTATTTCGACGTTTCGGCTCCTAACTTAAGCCTTAAAACTCCTGAGGACGGCTTAAGTTAGGAGCCGAAAGATCGAAATAGACTTTTTTTGTTTTTCCACATTTAAAAAGACCTGGTTTTGCGGTATATATATATATATATAACTGAAAAGCGATGAACCCAAACCAGTATGAGACCAGCCCTGTATTGTTATTCTTTTATACCATGAATCAAAATTCATTAATTACAAGTTACACAGTACCTGCTCGTTTAGCCTCATGCTGACCTATAAAATCTCACCCTTAGTTTTTCAGTGAATATGAAAAGTTACTACACTCGGAAAACTACGTGACAAAACGGCAGTCATTGAAGGTATGTATTCATGTAAGGTGTGCAGGTAAGGAAAAGTATGTACAGGTGTGGGATCTGTTTTCCAGAATGCTCAGGGCCTGGGGGCCTCTCTGGATAACGGATCTTTCCATAATGGGGATCTTAATACCATAAGTCTAAAAGAAAATCAATTAAACATTAAATAAAACCAATTGGCTGGCTTTGCCTCCAATAAAGATTAATTATATCTTACTTTTTTTCAGAGAAAAGGGAAATAATTTTTAAAAAATGTGGATAAAATGCAGTGTACGGGGGATGGGCTACCTGTAATTCAGAGCTTTTTGGATAAAGAATCCCATACCTGTATATTTGTGTGCATGGACGATATGTGTGTTTATATAAATGTAATTGTAAATGTAAACTGAAGCTGTAAAATTTAATATCTTGCATTATAAACCAAAATGGAAACTGAAATGATTTTATTGCCATTAGAGTACTGGATAAATAGTAATGGGTGTAAAGGCTTTAAAAAAAAAAAACAACAAACATAAAAAAACAAAGGGCTCTGTGAAACTTCAGTAGGGTCAGACAAAAAGGTATATTTCTGTAGAACAGGTATAGGCAGTGTTTGGCAGTGAAGTTTTGTGACTGTTGCACTCTGGCACTGGGCCTATACCTCTGAAGACTTTTCATTTGAAAACAGACAACATGAGTGCATCTTCAGCCCTACACAGCCAGCAATTTGGCCATCCGCTTGTGCCCTAAGATTTTCTATATATGACCATCTTAAAGGGATGCTGTTGTGGGAAAACGTGTTTTTCAAAAAGCATCCGTTAACAGCGGTGCTCCAGTAGAATTCTGCACTGAAATCCATTTTTAAAAGAGCAATCAGATTTTTTATATTTAATTTTGAAATTTGGCACGCAGATAGACATGATGTCCATTTTCCAGGTTTCCCTAATCATGTGACTTGTAGTCTGATAAACTTCAGTCACTCTTCACTGCTACACTGCAAGTTGGAGTGATATCTTCCCCACACCAGCAGCCTATCAACAGAACAATGGGAAGCTACCTGACACCTCTGCTGATGGCTTTGATTGCATTGCTAAAACCCTACTTTTTCGTGCTAGGCTGCTTTTTTCATGTCTACTACTAGTGGGACTAGGGAGCATGACCTGGGTCACATTCAAATACAATGAGAAGGGGAAAAAATAATAGCTGTCTCAAAGCAGTTTCATCCTGAGGTGCTGGCTTTTTCTCAAAGCACAGAATCAGGCATAATGCACTGAGATGGCTGCCTCTACACCAATATTACAGCTAATTAAAATGCAGTTGTTTGTTCAAGAATAAAATTTAAATGGTAAACTTTAAGTATTTGCAATGTAAACAGTTTAATTTAGAAATAAAAAGTAAACCAGAAAAATTAACAGAATCTCTTTAAGGGTAACTTGTAACACTCCAAAATCTAGAAAACTTTAGATTTACACAGATTTATGTTTAATTATCTTCATACTATTCCATTATAACAGTGGTGAAAATTATTTAAGCCTTGATATGCCATTAAATGCTAAATAGGCAATATGGTAAAAAAATTGGCTTTGACTTTGTGTCTTCTGGCCACCGGTTTAATACCTATAACCACTGGTGTCTAATAAAAGGGCAGCCAAGTTTGGGAGTTTTACTTTGAAAGCAGCTAGTAAGTTGCAGGTAAAACTTAGTCCCTTTGTAAAATGTATAATTAAGCAATTGAATTCTTAATGAATCAGATGAAAATTAAGCATAGGACTGGCCAGATATGGGATGACTTTGACGTAGTTGGCCAGCTTAAACTGCTTTTAGGGAGGTCATCAGTTATAAATTAAGCTTAGCGATGTCATTTTTGTCACACTACTCACTAAAGCTTGTGTATTATAATAAAGTACCCCTTGTTGGAAAATATGAGGATATTAGAAGTAACCTCGGAGTTCCATGACCTTTATAAAAGCACAAGGTTTTATATGATCATTAGGTATGCACCGAATCCAGGATTTGGGGCAGGGAGGGAAATCGTGTGACTTTTTGTCACAAAACAAGGAAGTTATAAAATGTTTTCCCCTTCCCACCCTAATTTGCATATGCAAATTAGAATTTGGTTCGGTATTCGCGGAATCTTTTGTGAAGGATTTGGGGGTTCGGCTGAATCCAAAATAGTGGATTTCGGTGCATTCCTAATGATCATGGAACTCCTTTGTGACTTAGAATATCCTTTATATTTTACAATACTGTGTACTTTAATATATATATATCGAAACAAAATGGAGTGGAGTGTGCACCAGTCTGTGACTTAGTCCAATTAAGGACACAATCTATAATAAACAAAAAAGTCCAGACGACTTGTCTTGTGAAGAAAACGAAAATTCTTTATCAAGCAAGAATATGCAACGTTTCGAAGCTCCCGCTTCTTTATCAATATATTTATTTAAGTATATATACCACCCCCTTGGGGGCGTGTTTACAGCTGTAACCTTTTTAAGGATGTGAGATCATTGTAAACTTGATTGCTTGATAAAGAAGCGGGAGCTTCGAAACGTTGCATATTCTTGCTTGATAAAGAATTTTCGTTTTCTTCACAAGACAAGTCGTCTGGACTTTTTGTTTATTATATATATATATATATATATATATATATATATATATATATATATATATATATAATCCACAAGGTAGCCAGCACACAAATAAAGGTTTAAGTTGCCTGGGTACAGTATCAAAAATTCAATAAGTAACCAGCAAAGAGGATCCGCACTCACAGGTCTTATATAAATCTAAAAAATTGTTGTATGTGAGACTAACGTTTTGGCCTCCTCCGAGGCCTTTCTTCAGAGAGGTTCTTTTTCCAGAACCTCTGTTTATTTCTGAACTGCACCGAATCCACTATTTTGGATTCGGCCGAATCCTTCACAAAAGATATGGCCGAATACCAAACCGAATCCTAATTTGCATATGCAAGTTAGGGGTGGGAAGGGGAGAACATTTTTTACTTCTTTGTTTTGTGACAAAAAGTCAAGTGATTTCCCGTCCCTAATTTGCATATGCAAAGTCGGGTTCAGACGGGCAGAGGGATTTGGCCGAATCCTGTTGAAAAAGGGGGAATTCCGAATCCTGGATTCATTGCATCCCTACTAATTTTCCAATCTTTTGGATATTCATCTTTGTTTATTCCCGACATTTTTTTATCCCTTCCTGTTAAATGTGTTGAGGCTATTCACTCTATTCCTGCTCTGACTACAGTTGCTTGGGGAGCTTCTTCTGGATCGCCACAACTTCACCATTATGACAAAGTACATCAGCAAACCAGAAAACCTGAAGTTAATGATGAATCTTCTGCGTGACAAGAGCCGCAACATTGAGTTTGAGGCTTTTCACGTGTTTAAGGTACTTTCATTCCCCCTCCCCCACCATGTTTATATTTAAACATAATCTCTCTACGAACATTCCCTTGCATTCTAACTTTCCCACCACCTAACCCCCCCTCAGTTCTGTCCCCTTCTTATATTCTCTTCAGATACTTCCCATGTCCTTTCCCTCTTGACCCTTCTGTTAGCTCACATTCTACTCCTCTTTTCATCTTTTCAAATGTCCTTTACCCTTAAATTATTACCCTTCAACCTTGACATTCTGCGCTAGTAACCTATAAAAAACAGCAAGTAGCATTTACTGGTAACCTGCTCCGAAGCAAACTGCTTGCTAACCTGGTGCAAATCTTGCACCTTTCATTATATTATGCAGTTTTTTGAAGGTAAAACACAATTTGCAATGGACATTATTTGATCTTTTTTCACATTTATCCTTTTTGCTACAGCTTGTACAGGTATGGGATTCGTTATCTGGACACCCATTATCCAGAAAACTCTGAATTATGTAAAGGCCATCTTTCACAGACTCCATTTTATCCTAATAATCCAAATTTTTAAAAACGATTTCCTTTTTCTCTGTAAGTAGCTTGTACTTGATCCAAACGAAGATATAATTAATCCTTATTGGAAGCAAAAACATTTTAATGTTTAAATGATTTTCTAGTAGACTTAAGGTATGAAGATCCAAATTAAGGAAATATCCATTATCCAGAAAGCCCCAGTTCCCATACCTGTAATGGAGTTATACAGGTACAGCAGGACCCACCATTCTATGTTTAGCTCAATGTACAGGCTACAAGTAAAGACCACAGATATATTCTGTAATTAAATGTACCTGTGCCCTATTAAATTTCAAGGCTTTACTCAAATAATTCTAAATTTTTAAAGTGAGGAATATGTGTAATACAGGCAATGAAAGGTCTTTTGTCAATTATTGGGTTTTTTTCTTTTTTGTTCCCCAAACGTACAGGTATTTGTAGCCAACCCCAATAAGACACAGCCAGTCTTGGATATCCTTTTAAAGAACCAGAGCAAGCTGATTGAATTTCTCAGCAAGTTCCAGAATGACCGCACTGAAGACGAGCAGTTTAATGACGAGAAAACCTACCTAGTAAAACAGATCCGTGACCTGAAGAGACCTGCACAGCAAGAAGCCTGAGAGAGGAACAAGGAATGAGAGAGGGGTGGGAAGGGAACTCAAACCCAGCGCTGGCTATGAAAGTAATCAGCATCCCGTGGACTTTGCAAAGCAGTATCTTCACTTTAACCCTGAACGGTTTCATCTTATTCTGCTTTTTCCAAGTTGGTTTTGAAATATTAGTCCAGGAGTAACCTCTTCCTTGCTGGAAGAATCCAAGGCGGCGCACGCGCTTCCAGCCGCAGAGAGGTTAAATGATGAATGCATAGCTCCCTTTAGTTCTTTCTATTATCCCATCGCGCATTTATAGCACAAGATGGAATTAACTGCCATCTTCTCTTCTTTGTTGCATCAGCACGTGATAAGCATTGGCTCCTTTTTGGAGAAGTAGGTCGGGAAGTGAAACAAACTAAGCAAAGGAGATCTCCGGCAAGTATATAGCTACTATTCTGGGTTTCTACATCTAGCCTTTTTTTTTTTTTTAAATAATGCAAAGTGTCGCATGCAGAATAACGGCAAAATACAAAAATGTGGTGTCCATCAGCGTATTTGCACATAAACTTGTCAGAATCTGAGCACAAAATGCCACATGTGCATAGCTGGTACCTTATGCCTTGATCTCAGAGACAACTAGTAAAGTGCAAGAGTGCAGTGCTTTTAATTCATTCTAAAGTGGAGCAGAGCCGGCTGCCAGCCAATAGCGGGAAGTTTTTGTGTTATAACTCCGTAAGTGCTGGAAGATGTTCCCAACTCATTGTAAAATGTGTGTTGCCAACTGATTTGGCACCCGAGAAGTTAAAATTGTGAATTGGGGTAATATTTCAACAGGGTTTATGTACAAACGAGTGTATATTCATTATATATGCCTTTCAACTGCTTTCTTTGTTTTAGCAGGTATGTAAGACAGGATTACAAAAAAAAGCAGCATATTATGTCCTTGGGGGGAATTTTTTTGTTTCCTGGAAGTGCTGATTTATTTTAGCAAAATGCTGAGTATCTTCCCACTGTTCTGGCCAATAACCGTGCCATGATTCTTTTAGATCCATAACCTCAACTTCAAACCACTTATTATCTTCTATGTAATACCCAAGGGGGCACCGTGGACCTCCTAGCCTTGTGGCATTAATTGGTTTGTTGTGGTTTCACACAACTGCTCTTCTGTTACACAGTTGCCCATTATCAGAGCCAATGAGAGTGAGCACTGGTGCAAGAAACTGCTAAAAACCAATTGAACCAAGGGCACACCAAGACTTCAGCAGTATCTTCCGGGGGTTCTGGAATGTAAAATGCTGTTTTATATTTAAAACACTTCAGAAAAGAAGGTGAATTGATCTTTTGCTGAGTGATCTCAAGTGGTTTGGGTTGGAAGTGGAAAAGTGGAGGCAAATGTCTATTTATTGCTTCACCCTGGGCCTGCAGCTGATTTGGGACACACAAGATCAAATGAGAGGACAACCCTCTGGCAGGAGAAAGGTGTATGCAGTGTGTAACACAAGCAGTTATTCCTGCATGTGTGATTGTGGGTGTGGCCTTTGCAGAATACATGTAACTCAGGGGACCATGTTGGTTCATTTGGGTGTGTATGAGCTTCTTGGGATGTTTGGGTATAAGAATGGCAGCATGCTGTAATGCAGTGAGTGTGTTGTAGAGTAGGCTACATGGCAGGGTAGTTCAGTGAAATTACATACTCCTCATTTAATATATATATGTATATATATATGTATATATACACACACACACACACACACACACACACACACACACACACACACACACACACACACACACACACACACACACACACACACACACACACACACACACACACACACACACACACACACACACACACACACACACACACACACACACACACACATACACACATACACACACACACACACATACATACACACATATATACATACATACATACATACATACATACTTTTTATTACAATTGTGATCACAGTGTCAGTGCTCTTGAAAAACGAAACAGAGGCCACAATCTTTACATTTTGATTTATGTTTTTAAATAATACCCAGCAGAGGAGTGAAAATCATGATTGAGACAGTCACCATTGTTTTGTTTTCTCTAGCACCCTCCCCCCCTGACAAATGAAACTTATTTATTGCACGAGGGGATTCTGCCTGGGTGCATGTGGCTTGGACAGTGCATGTGGTTTGCTTCCCCATCAAATAACTTTCCTCTCCCCGAGGCTCCGTTATTTGATGGCCTTGTACCCCCCAGAAGATGCTGAAACCAAAGCCTTGGGTGAAGGGATAAATGCTGTGCTTCTAGCAGGTTTTGCTTCTGTTTTCTTTGAAATTTCTGTGTACATAATGTTTTTGGCCTCTTATTCGTAAAGAAAAAAAAAAATAAACTGTACAGCAAACGATTGTTGTGTTTTTATTCATGTGATTAAATTTAATCCATTTTGCAATGGTGCTCTTTGAAGCTCTTTTCCCTGGACAGCTGCCCCCAATCGTTACCAGTAGGGATTCAGACTAAGTATAGCCACTCTGTTTAGATATATTTTAAGGCATCTGACCACATCTACAGTGTGTAGCTTTTCCTCTTGTAGATTTTTTGGATCTGGGTGGAAAGTAGGTAAGAGAAGTTCTTGAGTTTGGTGAAATTTGGAGGGGCACCTTGGGAAGGAACCCATCCACAGTTCTGGGTACCACCTTATCCAGGAAAAAACAGAGTATGTACTGTTTAATGGTAACTGTTGCAGTTCTACCACTCGTCTTGGCTGATGTTCTAGCAAGAAGAAACACAGTTTTTAGGCATAGGAGCTTAACTGATGCTTCCTCAAATGGAGCTTGCATTAGTGTGTTGAGAACCAAAGAGATCCCAAAGTGGAACCTCTGGTCTAATGATAGGTCGAAGTCTTTTTAACCCCTGGAAAAAATTCTAAATAAGAGGAAGCAAAGCCCACTGCATATTAGTCAAAGATGAAATTGCTGTAACCCGACCTTTCAATGTAGCAACAGTTAGTTTGCAATCTGCCCCCCCTCGCTTCGAAGAAATTCCATCAACGTGGTTTCTGATATATTAGTTGTGTCAAATTCTTTATTTCTGCACCATTCTGTGAAGGTTTCCCAAATTTTAAGTGTGTAAACCTTTATTTGAAGCCAGGATGTTTGCTTCTGACAGGCCTAGTTTACTTACACGGAGCCTTACAGTTTCCAGGCTGTTAATGCCCAATTGCCTGGATCTGGGTGAAGTAAGGACCCCTCCCGCAGAACAGTTGGTATTGAAGGGAGTTGAAACGGCTCTTCCTGTTTCATGTGTAACAGTAAAGGGAACCAGGCCCTTCTTGGCCACCAGGAAGTCACGATGACAACATTCACTTTGTCTTCTCTGATTTTTTTGATGAATATGTATGTCATTCCTAACTTCCAAAGGAAGGAGAATGTATCCCAGAAAGTTGGTCTTTTCCCCATGAGTAGAACGTCTGGATATTTTTGTTCTGAAATGAGGCCATCTGGTCTATTGAAAATTGACCCCACTTGGATATCATTTGAAAGATTTTGTAGCTCAGTTCCCATTCCCTTATTGTTGGTATGTTTCTGCTCAGACTGTCTGCCAGTCTGTTCTGCTTCCCTGGGATGTAACAGGCCAAGATGTTCTTCAAGTTCTGTTCTGCCAAAGATAGAATAGTTATGGGCATGTTCAATAGGGCTTGTGACCTGGTTCCCCCCTGTTTGTTGATGTAATTTACTATAGTCAGATTGTTGGATTTTATTTGTACTTCCTTCCTTGATGAGTTGCTGGAACTTTTAATAGGCTCAGATACACTGTGTACAGTTCTTTCCAATTGGATGTCTTTTTTCTTTCCTCTGTGGACCAGGTACCTTGGCAGGTGAGGCCCTTGTAATTGGCTTCCATTCCGCTGGCTTCTGTCGTGATGATTTCCCAGACATGTCTTCAGTGAAACAGGCACTGTCCGATTCTCTTCTATCATCCACCATTGCAGGTACTGTTTTGTATTCTGAGATAATTGAGTGATCCCTGTCCCACTGTTTGAGGATTTCCCATTGGAGCTGCCTTGTGTAAATTCTGCTCCACTTGACGGCATCTATCACAGAGCTGAGTACCCCTAACAACTTTTGGCAAGTCTCTGCTGATGCCGTGTGGTTCAGGCAAAACAATTGAACAATTGAATATCCAGGATTTTCTCTGGAGGCAGCCTTAGGAATAATTCTTTTGTATTGATGCTAGTTCCCAGGAATGAGATTTCCTGAGTCTGGTTCAAGACTACCTTGTCCCAATTGATCAGCTACCCCCAAGCCAAAAGTTCTTTATTAGAGGGTGCTTTGATGAGAAGGTCATCCAGATATCCAAATATCTGTATCCCCCTCATTCTGAAATGAGCCAGTAGGGGACTAAGGACTTTGGTGAAGAACCTTGGTCCTGTGGACAGGCAAAAAGGATAGCTCGGTACTGATAACCTGCCTCCCACCTGGGACAGAGGAACTCTCACACCTTCATGTTGTTTTTTTGTCTGTTTTTTTATATTTTCTGTCTGGGTTCCGAAATCTAGATTTCCAGGGCTGTTTTGAGAAAGGCTTGACTTGGAGTCACGAAAGGAAGTTTTTTGATTTCTGAAAGGTCTTTTCCTTCTTGAGGTAAGAACACAGATTTGCCTGCTGACGCCTTGGATATGATCATTCCCCGAAGAGATTTTTTCCTTGATTTGGTAAAGAACACAGATTGTGTTTAGACAATCTTCTAGCTGCCATTCCCATGGATTTAGCTGTGAATCTTACTCCGTCTAATGAAGCTTCGGATGTAAAATCATTGACTGTCTTGGATGAGGTCAAGGATCTTTTCCCTCTCTATTCCTGTTTTTAATGCATTTTCTATATCAGAAATCCAGATATTATTAGCTCTGGCCAACATGGTAACAGCTACCAAAGTCGTGCACGCTAGCCCCCCTATCATGTAAAGCATTTTTAGGATAGCATCTTGTCTTCTCTCCATACCATCCTTTAAGGATACCCCTCATCCACAGGGAGAGTGGTCCACCTAGTTTCTCTGGTTATGGCTGCATCCACCTTAGGAACCGATGTTTCACATCATGATCTGCAAAGGGTTACATCTTGGTAATGCATTTGGATTCCTCAAACTTTTGTCTGGGTTTTCCCATTCACTGGACACCACATCAGAAATTACTTTATGCACAGGGAAACAGTGGTACAACCTTTGCTGCACCATCAACCTACAACCTTACATCCTATATAATAAAGTTCAAGTGTCTCTGCGTCTAGTCCCTGTGTCCGTGGGATTGCGCTACTGCGCATGTGCCCCACGGACCGTCTCCTAGCGACGTAGATAGACGCGCAACGGACTACATATGTTCTAGCGCCCGTTAATTTAACGGGCTTAATGTCTAGTATTTACATAAAGTGGCAACTCACTGCTCACCTCTTCTGTTGCCCTTTATCTACTTTTCTGCTCTTTCCTTCTGTTTCTTCTCCTTCTGCATTCGTCCTTCATTTCTACTTCAAGAATTTTCTGTTCTTTCATGGTTCTCATACTCAGCATAACTTAACATCCCGCATACTAAATACATATACTTACACGCACGCAACCATGCACATACAGGAAGACTGTGTACATACACACACACACACTCTAATGACATTTTTACATGCAGGGGCATAACCACATACAATGAAACCTCGATTTTAAGTTTCCCCGTATTTTACATTTTTTATTTGTGGTCCCACCAATTTATAATGTATTTCAATGGGTGCATTTTCCTGATTTTAAGTAACGTTTTCCCAGATTTCACAATTTTGTCTTGATGTACCCAAAAACTGCTTTTTTCCCCTCCAAGAATGTTCTTATTAGTGAAATAAAGAGGTTCAACATACTAACCAGATGTATTTTTTGCCATGGTACTGCCTGTAAATGGTCAATTCCAAATAGTTTGCCCCGTATACAGTCCTGCACCAATCACTTGGTTTAGGTTGTGCATGTGACTGACAGAAAGGTCTTGCACAAGCCCCCCCCCCCCCCATAATGTAAAATTAATGCAAATTTTTTCCTGGTCCCCTGAAAAACGTAAAATGGGGGTTCTACTGTATATACATACTGTGTATACACACACACACACTCACAAATCACTTGCCTTTCTAGGGTTTCCTGGAAACGACTGACTTTTGTATGGCTGTTGTCCCTCCCTGTTAACAATATTGGCAACAATTATCCTTTAGGGTCAGGGCACACAGGCAGATTCAGGGAGATTAGTCGCCCGGCAACAAATTTCTTCTTCATGGTGGCTAATCTCACCAAGCTGCCTTGCCGCCGGATAAAATGTAAATCGCCGGTGGGATGGCACTTGGAGCGATTTATTTTCCACAGTTGCGCAAAGTTTCCTCGTGAGGAAACTTTGGAAAACGAATCGCTTCGAGTGCCATTCCGCCGTCGATGCTTGTCCAGTAAAAATACCATCCCACTAACCAATGGGGAGAGATTCTTGCAACTGCTGCCAGTGTATGGGAAAGAGCTCCCTGTAGGAAATGCTACATGCGCATATTTAGGACTTAACAGTCTCTTTAACAAGATCCCAACGGGAATAAAGCATTTACTCCCCATTGAATTAAGTGATCAAATGCACAAAAGCTTCTTTTAGCAATGGGAGATCAGTGTGCACAGTGCAAATAACAGGTGCAAACCACCATTCTTTTTGCACTTTGCATCTGCTGGACATTGCGTCTATGGTGGAACTAGGGGTAGGCAGAAGATGCACCTTCCTAGGGCACAACGATAATGTGGTGATTGGCAGGTACCTATTAAACGTCTTCTGCCTACCCCTAGTCCATGTTCCCCTCCCTCATCCCCTCTCCTTCACTCCCCTCCTTTCTTCCCCTTTTACAGTTTACACTTTACTGTATTTTATTTTTTAGTATGAGTATGCCTATTTATATCACTGGATTATAAAAAAAAACTTTTTTTGGGGACATTATCAACCAGTGATGTAAAATATAGTATATATAGTGAATAAAGTACCCCCTCTTGTAAAATATAAGGATATTATAAGTTACCGAGGAGTTTCATGACCATATAAAAACACGAGGCCGAAGGCCGAGTGTTTTTATACAGGTCATGGAACTCCTCGGTAACTTATAATATCCTCATATTTTACAACTGGGGGTACTTTATTAATTATAATACACAAATTTTAGTGAGTTATGTGACAGAAATTACATCACTACTCACCGTTTATAACTGATGACATCACTACTCACCGTTTATAAGGATATAATTTACAAGATATTCATGGCTTTTATGTATTATACTTGTATTATAGCAATGCAGTGAAGGTGAAGCCTTCATTAAATCCATTAGGTGCCTTGTTATTTAGCCAATTTAGCCAATATATCCATTGTGCTTCACACTGTAGTAATTTTTTGTCAATATCACCAATTCTATTCGTTGATTTAATATGTTCCACAGAAGTGAATTTCATCACTCCTGTATTTCCATTATAAAATTCATTTTCTTTGATCTGCTACTGATGTGTTCCTTTTGTGTTTAACGTCTCCAAAATGTTCCAAAGTTCTCCTTCTGAATTCTCTTGAGTTTTTCCCACATAATTTTTGCCACATTCACACTTCATAATGTATATTACCCCTGTTGTTTTACAATTAATATTACAAGTTAATACAGTATATACCAGACTGGGTTGCCCAGAGATGTTGGTTAGACCAAATTCTTTCTTCTAAAAGCTGCTGCTTGGGCTAGTGTTTGTTCTGGGCCATTTCTTTCTCCTTTCTATATGACTTATCTATATTATCACCTTTAATGGAGAGCAGTCTATGTAATTCCATTAACCAGAGCCTTAAATATAACACAACATAAAGAAAACCTGACCACATGTTACAGATTTTAATTTTTATTTATTTGTGATTATGTCACATTAAATGCAAAACTGGCATATCTTGAAATAACTTTGAGATGATGTTCCATGCTATTAGTTCTGAAGACTGCAATAAGAATCCAGGATTTTTCTGCTGCTGCTCTTTGGTGGTGCTGAAGGGAGGGCCACTGGTGGTGCTGCAGTATGCTGGGAAGGCACCGCTGATAGAGATGCGGTGGGGGAGGCAACGCTGGTGGGGGAGATGAGGTGTGGGAAGGACCGCTGGTGTAGCTGCGATGGGGGGAGGGCTGCTGGTGGTGCTGCTGCAGGCTGGGGAGGCACCTCTGGTGGAGATGTGGTGGGGGAGGCACCGCTGGTTTAGCTGCGGCAGGCTGGGAAACAACGCTAGTGGACATGCGGTGGGAGATGCCACACTGGTGGTGGAGGTGATGTGGGGGAGACACTGCTGGTGGAGATGCAGTGGGAGATGGCTGGTGGTGGTGGAGATTCAGTGGTGGATGCACCGCTGGTGGAGATGCAGTGGGGGAGGCCCACTGGTGGAGATGTGGCAGGCTTGGGAGGCACCTCTGGTGGAGAAGTGGTAGGGGAGGCCCGCTGGTGGAGATGTGGCAGGCTTGGGATGCACCTCTGGTGGAGAAGTGGTGGGCAAGGGCCACCGATGGGGCTGCGGCAAGCTGAGGAGTCACCACTGGTGGGACTGCAGTGAGAGAGGCCCACTGACGGGGCTGTGGCAGTGCTAGTGGCGGTGAGGGTGGGCTGATGGTGGTGCTGCGGCAGGTTGGAGGCATTGCTGGTGGAACGGTGCTGGGAGAGGGTCGCTGGTTTTGCTCGACAAGCTGGGAAGGATATGAGGCTCTTTATTGTTTTATTAGACATAACTACAGAACACAAAAGGATAGCCAGCTATATACAAATAACTTGCATTCAAACTGTACCTTTTATTATATTACTTACAAATATCTATATTTATTGTATATGTATAACTGGACCATTTGCTCACCTAATTTCACACATTTATACCAGAATAGTTGCAACACATTTGAGCAAAATTCCAAAATAATTCTCAGTCTGATTGTGATTCGTCACTTGTGGGGTAACCTGTTCTGTCAGTGTGATATTTCTCCAAGGAGGCAAGGTCCATGAAGCAGTCAGCTGCTGTGGACAAATGTCAAGTTTATATAACCAAGTCTTTTTTCCCAAACCAAGTAATTCATTGGGTTAAATGTAAATCCATTGGGTCCTTCAGTGAACTCTTAAAATCTTATGAAGTGTTGGTTTGGAGGATCAGCCTGACTCTTCATTGTGTAGATGGAATGTGTCTTCAACAGAATAGTGCTTAATCACTCCAGGATCTAGATTCTAGAATCAATCAACAGAGATAAAAGCAAGTTTGCCTCAAACAAATCCAAGATGGAATTTAAGACACAGAACCACCAATGTAGCCATTGGTCATGAGACTTAAGGTAAATGAGCGGATCTTTCCCCGATATGCCATTAACGAGCATGGCTATATCGGGGGTAATCTGATTGTTCGGCCTTATGGCCGAACGTTCTGATTACGATGTGCCATGGGCTCCGGTAAGCCCAAACCTCTAATTACAGGCATGGAATCTATTATACAGAAATCAGTTATCAAGAAAGCTCTAAAATACAAAAATGCTATTTCTTATTTTTGATTGCTTGATTAGACATTGGTCTTTTTTCAACCCAACTTAACTATGTAACGATGATTTATTTATTTTTTGTTTCTGTAATGATAAGAAATTAACTGCACTTGCTAATAACTAAGCCATGTTATCTTAGTATTTAAATATTTTTATTTGTTGGGCAGATTATTGTTCAGATTTCATAAGGCTGAAACCAGAACAGACCTTAGAAAAACCGAACTATTCAGGTCAAAACCGAACCTAGGATTGCCACCTTTCTTCTAGTTAAACCCCGCACTGGGGGCGGGACAGTGATATTGCGGGGACGTGCCGTCATCAGGGGTCGAGCTATGATGTGGCAATCACAGATTGCCCGATCACCGCGTTAATCACAGAGAATCCTTCCTGGTTTTCCTAATGTGCAAAACTGGGCAAGCAGTTTTGACCTGGGCAGCCCTTCAAAAAACGGGGCTGTCTATTTAGGTCGATATTGGGAACCCACTGAAAGTATCTGCAGGCCATTTGAGATCTTCCTGTTGCGTAAGTAAATGGAGTTCTTGGGGCTGAACTCTACCCTAGTATGTATCACTATTTGCAGTATATGGTCTTTTTCTGCTAATTAGTGGATGTGAAAACAAGACCAGGAAGAAAGCAGCACATCAAAAATACCTGCTGGTGCTTCTGGTAAATTTATATAATTGGACTAGTGCAGTGTAATATTCTTGTATAGTTCAAGGGATTGTGGTGCTCCATCTAGCATTATCTCAGGTTGCTTGTACTGATAGTAACTTGGATGGGGCTCTGCAGCCTGGTCACATCTTTCAAAGCAGTTCATTATAACATCACTGCTGAAGTTTGTTATGGTGCCCCAATTAAACTTGGCCTTGGGCTCTTGCAGGGTAAGTGTGTGATGGTCCTATGATCTAGAGGCAAGTGTCTCCAGACTACTGACAATACATACATCTGTCTGTAAGGAAGTGAAATATATAGTTTAGTTTAGGCCAGTGATCCCCAACCAGTGGCTCATGAGCAACATGTTGCTCTCCACTCCCATTGCTGTTGCTCTCAGTGGCCTCAAAGTAATGGTCAATCTTAAAATTCCTGGTTTAAATTTAAGTTTTGGAGGCTTGTAGACACAAGTTTAGTCCAACAGAGCCTCCTGCAGGCTAGCAGTCCAGATCAGGGCTATCAATTAGCATATCACAACCCTTATTTGGCAAGGAATAATTTCATGCTTGTTTGACTTCCCAACAGGTTTACATTTGAGTGTGGCTCATGTGTCAAAAAAGTTGGGGACCCCTGGTTTATGCAATGTTGGCCAGTTAGTGCCATTTCCTTTGGAACTTTCTATAGTGAGGCTGTCACAGTTTTAAGAAGCTTTTATTGGGAAGTGGAAGTCAGGAACTTCCTCTTTAGCCTAAGAACATCTAAAGGCAGGGCACATCTTTGAAGTCAGCCCAGAAGGGAGAGACTGTACTTTCTAATGAATTAGTTAGGAGATAGGAGTTATTTAATAGCTTGCATCACATGTGAGGCATCTATAAAAGCCAAGATGGGCAGTCTGTGCCCCCAACAAGGAATAAATAAGAGTCTGTGGCCCCAGCAAGGACAGGTTAGGAGAAACCTATGGGTCCTGCAATATGGCGGAAATTTCAGGACATCCTTGGTAAAAAGGTTAGTCTTCTTTTTCGGCTCTCCCTTCCTTTTAAATTCCGCTTTCATACAAATATTCACTCACATCTCTGTGCTCCTTCCTTAGCCATTTATCCAACACCTTCAGTCATCCTTTCCATGATATCCAATTTCCTCACTCCGTTATCCACTTTCCTTCTCCTTTTTCTTCTCTACGAGGTCCCTGTTAGCATTTGAAGAAAATTATTATTTTATCCTCTGCAATATGTAAATGTATTATTTTATTCACATTTGTTAATGTGCATCTGTAAATACACAAACTGTAATTTGGCACATATAGTAATTGATAGTCCAAAAAATTGTCTCTTGCGTTAAAATTGACGCACGTCAAAATCATTTTGACGCTCATTGACTTTAATGCGTTTCTCTAATTGTTTCGATTGAGTAACCGTTTATTGACATTTATTTATGACATTTACTTTAAAATTAACTTTTGGTATGATATAGATATTGATATTCTGAGACAAAACAATTTGGTGTTTTTAAATTATTCAGCTTTTTGTTCAGCAGCTCCCCAGTTTGGTACTTCAGCAGCTATCTGGTTGCTAGAGTCTGACTTACCCTTGCAACCAGGCAGCTGTTTGAATGAGAGACTGGAAGATGAATAGGCAAAGTACTGACTAGGTATCTAGGCTTTGCTAAAGAATTAGATACAGTACCACAGATTACTGATTAAATTAAGTAATATTAGCCTGGCTGGAACATATTTGTGCTTGAAAAGAGAACTGCCTGAACAATAGATTACAAAAAATCAGGCCCGGCTTTGTGGTGATGCCACAAAGGCCTGGGCCTAGGGCAGCAGAATAATAGGGGCGGCATGCCGCCCAGTCACTTACCGGGAAGCACAGCTCCCCAGCGCTCTGGTGCAGGCGCGCATGTGTGCTACGTGCACATGCAGTATGCTGCCACTTTGTAGCATTTTTGTAAATGGGGTTCAATGGGGAATGCTGATAAATGCAACATTATGTATTTGGTTTAACATAACATATATGTATACTAGTAATACTTTAAATGGACGTGTGCTAGAGGCTTGCTTAATTGAGGGGGGCATTAGAGCAGTTTTTCACTTTTTGTAAAATCTATTTAAGTGCTCAAATAAGAATGGAATTGAGTTAAGGGATGAACAACTTTTCCCTCATAAAACCTCACCTTGAGTATGCAGCAAAGTTTTGGGTACCAGTTTTGCTTTGTTTGGAGAAACCTTAAAAATAAAAACTGTCCAGCTGTACCATATTGACTAGACTTGAGCTTTATTTTTGGTTCACACCAAGGTTTAACTGGGAGACCAAAATCCTGCACAACTCTTGGCGCATATTTTTGGTGGTCACTGTCCTTTTTACTCTCCTCATTGTAGGCTGCTCTTTCATGCTATACTAGCTACAGAATGTCATACTTACCTTCCATTCTCAATAACATATTTTAACTTACACAGTAATATAAATACAGTATATAACAAATTTATATATATTTTGGTATATCTGAAGAGAGTGACCTAATGTAGCTCATGCCTGTCCATGACCGTTGAACATGAGAACTGATACAAACAGAACTAGTGTTTCTTGGCTAAACTGGGATATAGTTATTTACTTTACTGTTAAACTGTTTGAAAAACTCAAACGTCTTTGTTAGACTTTTTCAATTCAAGGTCAGCATGCTAACCATTACTCTTGCATAAATTAAAGTTAAAAATTATCTTTATTACAAATTCATAAAAAACTACACTGACCCCAGGCCCCCAGAAACTCGTATATAATTTACAGCTATGGTAAAATATCAACAGTCTTACGTCTTAATTTATAAAAGACGTTTGTGCTGATTTAGTATGTTTATTTTCTTATGATGTTTTCATGTAAATTCTGTCATTTCATGACGTTCTTTACTGCCAAATAACTTCCTAAATCCATGTTTAACTGCTTTGTTTCTGATGCTGTAAATCAAGGGGTTTAATATAGGTGTCCCGAATAAAAAAAATGACGACCAGTATTCTGTCTTTATCCAACGTGTAAGCTGACTTTGGCCGTAAATACAGAAATCCAAGAAATGCATATTCAACAGCAGCAACACTGATGTGTGATGAACATGTGGAAAAGGCCTTAAGACGCCCCATGTTTGTGTTTATTTTTAATATAGCCCCTATAATATACATATAGGATGTAAGGACTAGAAGGAAATTGGTGGCAACCACAACCAGACCAATGCCAAATGTCAAAATCTCAACAATCATATGGATTGTTACACTGGGACAAGTCAAGTGTAATACCTGCCCAATGTCACACAAGAAATGATCAATTTCAAAAGAGGTACAAAATGGAAGGGAAAATACTGATGATACTAACACAAACGCTAGCATGCAGCTTAGAAACCAAACAGTGGCAACCATCATTATACAGATT
This sequence comes from Xenopus laevis, assembly GCF_017654675.1. NCBI lineage: Eukaryota > Metazoa > Chordata > Amphibia > Anura > Pipidae > Xenopus > Xenopus laevis. The sequence goes on along the minus strand of NC_054380.1, from coordinate 115,464,136 downwards.
GTCCATCTCATGACTCTTCTATAGCACAGTGGATTACATATAGCAACATAGCGATCATAAGCCATAACCGTGATCAGAACTATCTGAGCTATCCCGAAGATACACACACAAAACTTCTGAGCGGCACATTTGGAATAAGTAATCGAGTGCTTAGGGTTCAGCAGGTTGGCAAGCGTTTGAGGCACAACGCTTGATGTATAACATGTATCCAAAAAGGAAAGGTTGAAAATTAAAAAATACATTGGAATGTGGAGGCGAGGGTCAGACTTTATCAACAGCATCATCAGACCATTCCCAACCAGGATTAGCAAGTATATGAACAAGAACAGAGTGAAGAGCAAGGCTGGGGATCTTGTGGAGCTCAGGAATGCACCGAAGATGAATTCATTCACTGATGTCTGGTTACCGCTTTCCATTGATGTTCCTGCATTGGAAAAACTAAAAACAAAATCAGCTCTTGTATATGTTAAAACACTGAAGCAATGAGCTACAGATGCATTGATTCTGTTTAACAGGCAAACTCCTAGGCTAAAGTATCATCATGTGAATCTTGAGTGTATACTAGTGTAAAATACTGATTCGTGGGACACAATTTACTTTCCTAGTCACACTGAAATATCCTAATAAATTCCCAGCATTTTATTTTAAATTTAGCACAAATGTAGCCTAAGCAGCAACTGTCATACGACAGGACCATAACAAGCTCCTAATCATCTCCACAACTATTTTTAATCCTAATTCAAGAAGCCTGGAGGTGGTGCAGTAAAGCTTTATTCGTATCCAGCTGAACGGGAACAAAATAGGTCTCTTTCTACCAGGAACAACTTGCCGGGTTTTTGTACAGACTGTACAGAGAGATACCAAGAGACCTATATACTAAATTTTTAGGTAGAGAAAAAAAATGAGTGCTCCAAAAAAAAAAAAGTGACTTTTTTTTTCTCCAACATATTTAATGAAAAACGGAATATTCCTGTGCAGATAAAAGTCACATGCCCTCAAGAATCCATTCATTTTTAATGAGGCTAAAACACTTGAATGTTTTAATGACCTAGGGAATAAATAAATGAAGTTTTTCAAGACTTTACCCATTGTCTTCTATTGAACCTCACCAATACAATGATACTAACTATTTGAGTTGCTGAAGAATATTCTAAAGTATATTTGCTTGGGACTGGGGTGGCACACTGAAATGGGGGTCAGCGTCAGTGGGGGGAGATATAGAGCAAGAGGTGCTTGCATTGGGCAAAAGTACTGTACCTCTTTGCCCAGCTCTGCAGGGAGTGCTGTATTCATGGGGGATGTGCAGGTCCATCCTTGAGGCATTGATTGAGGGGTAGGGAGGAAAACATTGAGTGTAAAATGGTTTGGAGGTTGAGAGTGAAACATATGGCAGCTTTTGCTTGTTTGAGCCCTTTGGTGCCTTTGCAGAAATCCTATTGGCATTGGTTAGTTCGCTGTGTGCCCTATGTACTAGCATAATGCAGGACCATTTCACAAATCCTGGTGTAAACTCACAGTTTAGACATAAACATCGGTAACTCTATAGTGGATAGGGGGAAAAGTGTTAGTATCCTTTTTAATAAAAAAAATGGTATAATCACTTTTGTGCTTGGTTAGGCAAATCTGTGTCCTTTTTCAGAAAGCAGCAATTCTCTCTTGCACTGTGGCTTTAATCCTAATTCCTAACTATCCTTATTATACAGATGTGATACCAAAGTGCTCAGACATCCCATCTCAAACCCAGAGTTTACACCAGAGCAGGAATAACAGAGAAACTGAGATTGGAATAGTGATCCATAAGGCATATGGCACATGATGTGTTTCTCATCCAGTGTATTTCTGATACCGCTGTGTCTCATCACAAGCATTTTTTTTGGCATGAAAACAGACAAAAACGAATTTTAAGGTGACAATAATACCTGTCATAAGTGGTGTCAGGGTGTTTTCTCATCCCTCCCAACTGTCCCTTTTTCGGAGGGACAGTCCCTCTTTTGACAGCTCAACCCGCAGTCCCTCATTTGTACTGGAAAGTCCCTATTTTGTCTGCACTGAACAGCCAGAAAAAGAAACAAAGTTTCTCACTTAATTGGCTTTTAGCAGAGAGCCCAGAACAGTCTAGATAAGGAGAAATAGTTTCAAACTTTCATAACCTGCCAAATTTTGTAAAATGAGCATGGTAATTAGGGGTGTGGCCACAGAAAGGGGCGTGGTCATAAAAAATCGCTGTTCTACGTGTGAAAATTTTTTTTGTTCCTCTGTTTTCATTAACTTTGCCCATAAACAGTTATCAATTTAAAAACTGGTGCACAGATCAACACATTCTTCCCAATAATGTATTAATATGTACAGACAATAAAAGTTAATCGATCTTGCACACTGAAAAAAAATCATATACGCAGGTGGTATTTAAATTAAGAAGAATCTTTATCAAAGTTTATATAGAACAAATATTACATCATAATCACATGGTATAAAAGCTTATAACAATTTTTACAAAAAAAGCATATACATACCATCGGGCAAAAAAAATAAAAATATAGATATAAAAGCAGATATTCAGGAAAGAGAATTACCCCAACGTTTTGGCACAAGTGCATTTGGAAATGGAATTCTTGCCGCTAGGGTAATTCAGCATAATCAAGGAAAGATAATTAAAGAATGAAATAAGAATATATCAAAAAGCAAGTATGCCTTTAAAAGGGTGGTTCGCCTTTAAGTCCACTTTTAGTATGTTATAGGAAGGCTAATTCTAAGCAACTTTTCAATTGGCCTCAATTTTGCCTTTTTCATAGTTGAATGATTTGCCATCTTCTTCTGACTGTTTCCAGCTTTCAAATGTATCTAAAAACACCATCTAAAAACAAATGCTCTGTAAGGCTCCAAAATGTATTGTTATTGCTACTTTTTATCACTCACAGATTACTAGGCTAATTTGGACCCTAGCAACCATATTATTGAAACTACAAACTGGAGAGCTGCTGAATAAAAAGCTAAATAACTGAAAAACCACAAATAATAAAACATGATTCAGGGTCAGGGCACACAGGCAGATTTGGAGAGATTAGTCGCCCTCTTCTTTGGGGCGATTAATCTATCTGAATCTGTCTGTGTGCCCTGACCCTGAAACAATAGGCTAAATGTATGTTCAGCCCAAGCCCAAATAAAAGGAGGTATGATTCTTCTTTATAGTAGCTGCCTTTTTCCATATTTGTTATGCTCTCAAGTAAAAGGGCAGTTGAAAAATATATTATTGAAAGTGGTACCTGTACATGGAAAAGGTAGCATCAAACCTTAGGGAGTTGGAAAATACTGGATCCAAAAAACATCTTGAAATTACACATACATGTGTGCTGACCAGAGTAATGGTGGAACAGCGAATACACAGGCATAATGAACCAGTACAAGCTTTTATGCACTTACTAGTGTAAAGCAAACTAGCAGCTGGCAGATGCTGAAATATTACCCATACAAGACCTGTCTATATCTGAAAAAGGAACCACACTGATAATGTCACAGCCACTCACTATGTGCCACCCATTACACACAGATGCTCCTTTGCTACAAGATGGGGGGTTATTGACTAAACTCCGAATAGCAAAACCCCGAAAAATATATGTTTTTTACTATAAAATCCAATTTTTTTGTGGGAAAAAACCCCACAATTTTTAGGGATTTATTATACCTCGAGAATGGAAAAAGTCTGAATCCAAAAACACGGCATCTCAGACTTGCCGAGGTTGCATATTCTGTAAGTCAATGGGAGAAGTCCCAAAGATATTTTGATCTGTGCTCGGTTTCGTGCAATGATACGAAGATTTCATGGTTTTCGGTCAAAAATCTGAAACATTTGTACGATTGGTTTTATTTCGCAATTTTTCTGGGGTTTTTTCCGCAATTAAAATTTTCGGGAAAGTGTATTAATAAATAAGGAGAAAAAACCTGTGCGATTTGGTCGGAATGGTTTTCAGAAAATATTGAGATAAATTTGGACTCCCCTTGTAGCTACAATACATTTTGGTGCTGAACTGGGTACATACTCTGTGCACAAATGAAGTGGTACTTATCTTCCAAACATGCTGAATTTTGTGTTATTGTAACATTTAATGCTGTCTCTTCACAAAAGAGATTTCACTTTCAGTAACTGACCTCTGGAGAGGTTATGTACCAATGTGCCGCATACCTGCCTAAAAAGGTGGCATCTTCTGACAATTCTCAATATTTAAAGGCTACTTACAAACTTAAAGTCACTTAACCCTAAGTGAAGCCAGACATGTAAACTGATAAATGTCATATATATTTGGAAGCTAAAGGGAGAAAATTCATGCTCTGATGAAACAGATTGTGCTGCTCCTGTGGGCATATACTTCAGGTTATCACCTCTCTGCATCAACGATGGTTTTATACAAAAAAACTTGTAACACGTGACCTTTGAATTCCCATCAGAGACCCCAATGCCCTAGACATTTACGAGGGAATGTAATATGTTACGTTAGTGCAAAAAACGTTCGCAAAAAAGCATTGCAAATGTTAGAGGCCATGTTTGCGACTGATTACAAACCTCAGTCGCTAACCTTTGCTTAGCGATTTAATATTCTCCAGTGACTGATTTTACATTGCGAGCAGCGCTAAACATTCCTAAAAAAGTGTTAAATAACCGTTGTGATTTTTAATTACATTCCCCCTGTAGGCTTGCACAAAGTAATGAAAGTTCCTGCGTATTTTAAAATATGACTATTTGTAAGGGGCACTCCCCCTGGTGGTCTAGTGGGCCGGCAGGGAAGCCCGCCGCAGGATGCTTCCTCTTCTGGTGCTCGCGCTGGTCTGACTTAGGGCGTACGCGGCACGCATTTCCGAGTTTTATGTGCGCAATGTCGCCAGCGTCATGACGCCATCACGCCGTGGCGCGAAATTTAAAGGTATTTAAAGGGCCTTTGAGTCCAAACTCATTGCCCATTTTTAGGTCTAACTCGTTTAGTTTCCTGGGTGGGTTTTTGCCTGTCTGATTCCTATTACTGATCCTGCCTGTTTGACTATCCTGAATTCTGTGTATCCTGAACCTTGCCTGCCTGACCATTCTGATTCCATCGTTATTAACCCTTGCCTGCCTGACTATTCTTATTCCATCCTTATTGACCCTTGCCTGCCTGACTACTTTGATTCTTCTGGTTTGACCCTTGCCTGCCTGACTACCCTTGAATGCTGCCTGCACTGACTCGGCCTGTCTGACCGTGCTTGAAATCCACCTGCATCGACCCAGCCTGTCTGACCTAGCTTGAACTCTGCCCGCACCGACCTGGCCTGTCTGATTACGCTTTGTCTACTCCCAGAACTGTATCTTCCGTCCAAAACTTTGCTAAGGACCATGCCCCTTTGCTCGTCCAGAAACTTTGCTTGGCTCCTCTCTTTTTAAGACCTGGCAGCATCCATTTAGCTGAGGGCTCCTCCCGAAGTGAAAGGCGGCTGTTAAAGGCAGAAGCAAGAGTCCAGACCAGGGAGCCTAGCACTGGTTCTGGATTTAGGCACTACTATTATTATGGCTGGATAAAAGTGGCTGAATTAAATTTATCGATCACTGTATATTGCATATCAAGTTACTGGGGGTCATTTATAAAGTTCGAACAGTGCATATTTATTTGCAAATGTTTGTATTGCACTGCTGTGCCCATCTTTCTATTTTTGGGAATTCGCATTGCGAATAAATTTTTGCGAATGGCTCACAAATGAGATGGGTGTTTGCATGCGGCCACTGTGCGAGGTTGTTGTGCGAAAATATAGAATTGACAGCAATTTCATTTTGCAAAATGCAAAACTGTTTTTCTCCGCCACTAAAGTAAGTGTGTGCATACATATTTTCAATTTATGATTTTTCCCCTATATTTACAAAGTTCTTGTGTGGCAATCTGCAATTCTGTTTGCATATTAAATACTCCATACTTATTCAGCTTTATAAATATAACCATCATTCTGTCTTCTTTTATATTGAAAAACTGTATCTAGACTCTCTTCTAATGTATGTTGCACTATTTCTAGTCGAAAAGATTATTGTTATACCTCTGCTACATTAAGTTAGGTGTTCTGGTAAAACAATGCCATGAATTGTGCAATATACAAATAGCATTGTACATGCCATTACAATATTATATTGAAATGCTTTAACATGGTCAAGCTTTACCTTTACATACTGAAAGGTTTAAGCCTGCTGATGTTAATGTGTTGTTTTTAAGATTAATACTGCAGCCTCGTGTTGTAGGAGTAGAAGGAAACAAAATCAAGCATTGAAATAACTCCATGTCCAAAGACAGAGGGGGGTCTGAGCAAGTTATAAAATTAAAATTAATAGATGTAACAGGGGGAAGAACAGGAACCAATCAAAGTTCCTGTATTTAAGTAATCTGAAAAACTTCTACAATACTGCATTGATTAAATTAAGGAATATTGGCCTGGAACATAATATCAATACTTGTATATAGAACTGGCTGTAGGATATGTCACAAATAATGGTGGTAAATGGAATATTTTCTAATTGGACTAGTGTTGTTAGTGGAGGGATCCAACCAAAAGAGAAAACGGCAGGAAATCACAGATCTCAGAAAACAGGCTTGTAAAAGAACTGAGAACTTTACTTTAAGTCTTATGCATTTCGTGTGTTTAGGCACTTAATCATAGGCTGAACAAAAAGCAGACAGGTATACCAGATATATACCCCAAACCAGAATACATTAATTAACCAATAGAATGGAAGAGGGGAGGGGCATTTAAAACAATGTACACAGGGCCGGCTTTACATAACAGGCACCCCTAGACTCGCTGTTGTTCATCATCCCCTGTCCCCTCCCATTCATTTCTGCACATGCACAACTTTTCATCATCAGGTCGGGAGCACTGGGGATTGGTACATGGGAAATTTAGTGGTTGGGCTCCACGACGCCCCCTAAAATCCTGTTGCCCTAGGCCCGGGCCTTGGTGGCCTTTCCACAAATCCGGGCCTGAATGTATAATTGTTAGTGGAGGGATCTGTCCTTGGTCCTTTCTTTTTTATTTGTTTATTAATGACCTTGGGGTGGGCATTGAACGTGCTGTCTCTGTTTTTGCTGAGGATACTAAATTGTGCAAAACTGTAAGGTCCATGCAGGATTTTATGTGTTATTTTAAAAAAATCACTAGTTTTTTGGAATTTATTAAACCCAGAAGGCTAAAAAGCTCGAATATAAAAACATGGCATCTCAAACCAGTCGAGGTTGCATAAAAGTCAATGGGAACAGTACCATTGATTTTTGGTGTTTGGAGTTTTCGGGGAAAATTCACGAAAAAGGTAATTTTCGGGACAATGTAATAATAAATAAGCATTAAAAACCTGAGTGGCTTAGATCGGAGTTTGTAGCAGCCGATATTGAGATAAATTTGGACCTTGATAAATAACCCCCTTAATGTACGGTCAGGGTAATGTCCATATCTAGCAACCCATAGCAGGTAATTAGTTGAAATTTTAAATTCTACCTTCAGATTGTAAGTAGACCAAACTTAAGACCATTTATTACATTACCCCTAATTTAATTATGAAGCTGAGTTTTGTTTTTAGGTGATCTAGTAGCTCTGTTTGATATTCTAGCATTGAAAGCTGAAATTTAAATTCTCTCTCCTTATTCTATTTCAGGGAGACATTACCTCCTGATAATGAAATCACCCCTTTTATGTATGGGACACTTCACAGAGGGAATGGCACCTGACTACATTCAAATGGGTCTTCGTTTTTTATTATCGCTGCATTAAGACAACAGTTATTTTCAATTGTGGTTATATTTATTTATTTATATTTATACCTATACAAATGAATTGAGGGGCAGTATATATTTCCTTTACAGTAATACAGTACATAGTAGAAACAAAATAACGTTTCTCCAGAAACCATGGTGCTACACATAAGGCTTTAAGAGGTTTTTTCAAGTATGTATATTTCTATTTCTCTTCAAGTGTGTATCTTAATGATGGAAGAAAATCCAGAATCTAGGCAGACAATCTGCACCTCATATATGGTCCAATAAGCAGCCAAGTTGGGTTGGACGGCCAAGTCAGAAGCTTTTATCGGCCATGTATGGCTAGTTTTGCTCTCACTGTATGAATAAGGTAAAACGTTTATTGTTATCCAGTAAAGTATATATTTATTAATACAAACAATGCAGTGATGGTGCATGTGTAAAATGTATTTTAGTAATATGCTATTCTATATACAGTACACTTAAATAAAGAAATATTGATAGTGTTCTTAAATGAACTTTAAGCATTAAATAATTTCCTTAATTCCCTGTTGTTTTAAAAGCAGGTTGTTGCACTATTTTAATCAGTCCCTTAGTTCATAATTAAATCATGCATGCCTAAGATTGGGGCGAATGTGGGATCTTGTCCACGGGGACCTTATTACTCTAAACCTGTTATTATTATGAGAACAAGGAAACAAAATTAAAACAAATTGCTCTCGGGAGATATGGGAAACAAGGATGACATGTGCCATTCACTTTGGATTTCTTTACAAAATGAATAAAATATAAATATACTCTTATATTTATACTGGTATTTCAAAAACCAATATAATTTCATATGGGATTTGATTTCAGGTATATAGTACTTATTTTGTTTATGGATTCACTACAGTGGCAGCAATTTAAGTCTGGATGGAAAAACAATGTTGTCCTAGTGAATGGCATTATGAGCAGCAATCAGCGTGGCTTTATGAGGATAGGTCATGTCAGACAAATTTGATTGCTTTTTATGATGAGGTAAGTAAGATGCTGGACAGTTAGGGGGGGCAGTAGAACTATCCAGCCCAATTAATTCCATCCAGGATGCGGCATCCTTGCAACAGGATTTTGACAAACTGGCAATCTGGGCAGCTATGTGGCAAATGAGATTCAATGTTGATAAATGTAAAGTCATGCACCTGGGATGTAAAAATATCCAAGCCACTTATACCCTTAATGGGACTGCACTAGGCAAATTCATTATAGAAAAGGACATTGGAGTCCTTGTAGATGATAAACTTGGCTGTAGCAAGCAATGCCAGTCGGCAGCATCAAGGGAAAATAAGGTCTTGAGCTGTATTATAAGGGGCATTGATTCATGGCAGGAAGCGGCCATTCTTGCACTTTATAGAGCACTGGTAAGGCCTCATCTAGAATATGCCGTACAGTTTTGGTCTCCATCGCTCAAACAGGACATTATTGTATTAGAGAGGGTACAGAGAAAGGCAACTAAGCTGGTAAAAGGTATGGAAAATCTTAGCTATGAGGAAAGACTGGTCAATGTTCACGCTGGAGAAGAGGCGCTTAAGGGGTGATATGATAACTATGTTTAAATATATAAGGGGATCATATAATAATCTCTATAATGCTTTATTTACCAGTAGGTCTTTCCAGCTGATACGAGGTCACCCATTCTGTTTAGAAGAAAAGATGTTCCGCCTAAATATTCGGAAGGGTTTGTTTTTACAGTGAGAGCTGTGAAGATGTGGAATTCTCTCCCTGAATCAGTTGCACAGGCTGATACATTAGATAGATTTAAGAAGGGGTTGGATGGCTTCTTAGCAAGTGAGGGAATACAAGGTTATGGAAGATAGCTTATAGTACAAGTTGATCCAGGGACTGGTCCGATTGTCATTTTGGAGTCAAGAAGAAATTTTTCCCCCTCAGAGGCAAATTGGAGAGGCTTCAGATGGAGTTTTTTTTTGCCTTCCTCTGGATCAACTGGCAGTTAGGCAGGTTAAAAAAGTTAAAAGGTTGGATTTGATGGATGCATGTCTTTTTTCAACCTAACTTACTATGTTACTTTGTTACTGGTGTTTTGTAAATTTTGGGCAAAATTCTAAACAAAACTCAAGATTTTCAACTGACAGACCAAGTTTTTTTCCCAAGTGAAAATTTTACCAAGTGAAAACTGTTTGCTTATCACTGGCTAAGCTGGCTAAAGAGATCATGTGTTACTACTCTTTAAAATGAAATATAAAATTCAGTATTTTTAATTCCGGAGAAACACACAGACTGTAAGCTCTTCATCTTAACAATTCCAGTAGCAGTTACATCCAATAGAAAGTGCAGCATAGATTCACACCTCCCTGCTGCTAAATATTGCCTACATTAAAACAAACAAAATACACATATTCAAACAAATATTAATATATATTTTACAAAGCCAAAATTACAGAGTAAAATGTTCGCTTTAGATTCTAGGTTGATTCAGACATTCCATTCGGAATTCTCCTTTTCTCCATAGCAGGACAGGCTCCAGTGGTTCACACAAGTAAACCACAATTCTATGGACAACATCTCTGCTGACAACAACTACTGTACATGTTCTTTTTCTCACGATAAAGGTGTATATCTAAGTCAGTGAAATCCTTACCCCTAAATGTGTCTGAAACCTTTCCTCTTCTAATGATAAACACTCTGCTCCTCAGAAATCTTCTTCTCACCATTCCTAGTGTGAAATGAAGATACATCTTCAGAATGATTGACTCTGGAACTGGAGGTAGATATAGATGCCTATGTAATCCATGGGGGAAGGGTGTTCTGGAGATTCCTGTCTCTGCCACTGTAATTTGGGAGATGCTTGCAGTCCTCCCTGGACAGTTTTCTGGTTGAACATGACAAATGAGGGTGTTTTTAGGTTCTTGTGGTCCCTTCTCCAAGCCAGGCTCCACCCACTTCTTTTTCTTTACATTTTCTTCTAAATGCTGTAAAGCTTAGTAATTAAGTTTGGTCAATACATTTATATTACAATAGCCAGTGTTGGACTGGAACACCAGAGGCCCGTCCAAAACCTGAGACCAGGGCCCACCAAAAAACCTTTGACCAGGGGCCCATCTATTATTATTCTTCCTCTCCTCACTCAACCTTTATTCTCTATTATCTCTTTTCTTTACATACTATAATCAATCATTCTATCAATTTAGTCTTTTTGTTCTCATAGAAATAGGGAATGTCCATAAAATAGGCCAAATGTTTAGCAGCCTGAGGGCTCACAGACACCTGGGACCATCGGGAGTTTTCATGGTATGCCGATGGGCCAGTCCACCACTGACAATAGCTTAATTGACTCTCATAGTTTATTATGGTTTGTTCCTCACCTGGTCTGGCTCTCTTCCCAGCAACCCCAATGTGGAAGACAGACCACAGGTTCAAATAAATTGCACTTCAGCTACATGTGCTGATGACATGACTGTGATGCAAGGGCATGGAGAGGAACAGTAATATAAAAGGAGGACTCCAGAAGATCTCATTATAATACTAATATTACTATATGCCAACCTGATTGCCCCATGTACTGCTTCTACAAGATCACATGAGTTGAGGCTCGTAAAACTGATTGGCATTACCCTAGAGTCTATTGCACCACTGCACCACTATTTTGACAACCCAGATTGGTAAAAAATATGATCACCCTACTCCGTCTTGTAAACCACTTCAAACTTATGACGTATGGCAAGTCCTTATTAAATTCTTGCATGTACCTTGATGTTGAGTCATAACTTCACCCACTTGTAATAGAATGAAGCTTTCACAGCTCATAGAGATGTCCTGATTGAATACCTACACGTGGGTGGGTTGCTAAGAGCATTTGTAGTTTTGTTTAACCTTTCATTGGCATAAAAGATCAGTTGTCAGCACAAAACACTTAAATCCAAGCAAATAGCCTTATGTACTGTATGTGTGTGTAGATAGATAGATAGATAGATAGATAGATAGATAGATAGATAGATAGATACTTGGAGCTCATTCATTATAAGGGTGCACTGTTTTAAAGCGGTCATGCTGCCATGCTTTTCAGTAGCCTATTATATCTGCTGGTCAGTCTCTAAACCCTAACCCAACATGGAAACAAGGTTGGTTAAAAGCTCTAACACTGTAGTTTTTTTACTTAAAGCAGCCCAAATGGTTCTTCATTGTGAGGGCAGTAAGGCTCTTGAATGTACAGTTGGGTGAAACATGGGCCCATGGAGTTAATGGATGCTAAGCATACATAGGGCCTGTCCCATAGTTTGGGAACTTTTGGCATAGTATATAATATTTATCTTGTGTTGTACAAGGAAAAAACTTGGTTTGTCTTTATATCAGGTTCACATGCTTAAAGATTTCCAAGTTCCAAACCAAATTCTTAAATACTAGACAGATATTATCCTGCAGTGCCGGATTTACATAGTGGGCGCCCCTAGGCCCACTGCCATTCGTTGCCCCTGTCCCCTCCCCTTTATTTGGGCAAATTTTTATCATCTGGACTGGAGCAATGGGGATTGGCGCACAGGAAATTTAAAAAATTATTGTATCTCCAGCGTATACCCAGTGTTTTTGAACCAATGTGGTGTGGTTGGGCAGCATGCCGCCCCCCTAAAATCCTGCCACCCTAGGCCTGGGCCTTGGTGGCCTTTCCACAAATCTGTGCCTGATTATCTGTCCTTGACTGATGAAGAAAGTATTTGAATACAAAGTAATAGCAGAGGCCATCAAGGAAGCAGTTGGTGTTAGCAAGGAAGGGGCTAACTTGGATAAAGATATGCATAGCTTCCTTAAAATCACTGGATATTATTCAATTGTTTACAAAATAGTATAAAAGCAGTAAAAGTGGAATGGTGCAAAAGCAAAACGAAAGATAAATAAGTTGCCTAGAAGTATCTTTACTGATTTCTTGGCTGAGGGGATAGAAGGGTCTGTGGTGTTTATACAAATAGCCTGTAGGTGTCACTGTGCACATGAGTTGTGCTGTGCATGCACAGTCCTTTCTATACAGCTTGGGGTGTTAGTGAAGCTACTGTTGATGTGTAATGGCTGCATGAATCTGCTAATAAAGCACTCTTATACTCTAATCATCCTTGGCTACCAAAACACAACAGGGTCCAACTGAGTTTTACTTTCCAGTGTCAAAGTTATATGAGCTGTACAAAATATCATCAAAACAGCACTAATGAAGAATATCAGCTCCAGAGAGATAATTAAAGCAACATTCATCCAAATGGCAACCGAAAACCCATAAAAACATTGGGGTCCCATTTTACTATTTAGCAGCTTCTATAAGAATCCAATTGTTATTTCCCACACGAGGGTGAAAAGAAATATGCAGACAGAAGTTGCTTTCTTTGGTAAGATAACAGAGTGAAAGAAATACTGAATAGCAATGTAGCAGTCCAAACATATACAGACTAATATCAGGATGCTGCCATACCTATTTAGAAAATAAAGACTCTCCAAGAATGAGCAGAAATTTATTCAAGGCTCCATTCATTTCCCTCTCTGAAAGTGGTCATTTTGAATAGTAAACAGCAGCAAGAAATGAAAGGCAATCCAAACTGTAACATAGTGTCAGGCCTCACCTGTCCAGAGTCCAGATGTGAGGAGACGAGGTCCAGCAGACAATAGTAATCAGAGGGAGTAGGCAGAAGAATAGTCGGAAGGCAAGCCGGGGTCTGTGCAGGCGGAGTTCAGTCGTAATCGGGAAAGCAGGCCGAGGTCGGAGGCAGGCAGAGTTCAGTCGTAACGGATAAACAGGCTGGGGTCAGATGCAGGCGGAGTTGAGTTCAGTTGAAAGTCGATATCCAAAGCCGAAGTCAAAACCAGAATCAAGAAGTCAGGGTTCCAAAAAGTTCAGTCCTGCGTCATCCCACCGCGCACGTTCACGTTAGCGGGCGTTTTTGCGCCCGCGTCGGTTTCGGCGCGCGACGCCAGATGACGCACATGCGTTTGCGTCGGCGTTCGTCTTGGTGAGCGCGCTGAATCCTCAAACATAGGTTGTCACTTCTACCCATTTATTTATTCGGCAGAAGAACATCCACAAGGACAGCAGGTTAAAACCCAAGCCCAGTATAAAGGTTGGTTTGTAAATCACCATCTGGAATATATCCACTGACAGACTGATGGCACTTGTGTTGTCCATTGTGGGATTTCTGTAAATCTTAACAGAGAAAGGGAAAAAAAACCAGAAAGAAAAATGATATAGTGTAATAAGTCAATCATTTTGACACCCGTGACAATGAATCAGTGCATCCTAACTTATACATACGTATAAACGTGACTAGTGAAAAGTATTACATCACACGTGTTTGGTAAGGTGGATGAAGAAGGGTTCATGTAAGTATGATACCCACACTAAAAACTGGGATCAATCCGGTAGTTGATTATACTCCCAAGAGCCCCAAAGATAAATGGTATAAATCAAAATGCAAATGTCCCATCGGTATATCTAGTCTTCCTTTGTCCTTATGTGGGCAATATAAAGTGACATGTGCAGAAACGTTTAAAAAAAGCTTTTAATCAATAGTTAAAAACACACTCACAAACGTCTGTACATAAAGCGCATAGAATACGATAAACAATCTCCGTGGCGCTGCTCAAGTCTCTCCTTAGCACCTCTTAGGATGAGCTGCGCATGCCTCCACTTCCGCGTTCCACGGTTTTGCACCTCCGTCACCGCTGATGCGTTTTGACAGTTGGCTTCCTCCAAGAGCAGCACCACGTGACTTTTCACTAGTCACGTTTATACCTATGTATGAGTTGGGATGCACTGATTCATTTTAACGGGTGTCAAAATAATTGACGTATTACACTATATTTTTTTTCTTTCTGTTTTTTTTCCCTCTCTCAACAACGGTTTGTTGTTAAGATTTACAGTAATCCTTTTTGGAAATTATTGTTTTGGAGGCAAAAGAGAGCCTTATTGGATCACTGGACTGGGGATACACTGGGTTTGAGATTTAAGTCCAATTTGTCACCATTGTGGCATTTATCTGCCAATGAAACAGAATGTTTCAAAAAGGTGTTCCTACTTTTTTCATCCTTAAATTATTAACTTTAAGAGCATTCATGACTGGCGGTTATCCATGAATAAATAAAACAAGCAATAAAGTACAATAAGTACTGATATGGTAAGGGAGATGCCTAAACATTGCAACTTATGTAAAAAATTCCAATAATACCAATATGTAGTGATGGGCGAATTCGCATCGAATTCCTGCAATACGCCGCCGGTGAATAAATTTGCGAAACCGCTGCCGGCGCCTGTTTTTTTGGATGCCGGCGCATTTTTCATCGGCGAATGTGCTCTGGTATCCAAAAAACTGATGGCGGCGTCAAAAACGAGACGCCAGCGCTGTTTCACAAATTTTTTGCCATTTTGCGGGAAATTTGTGAATTTTTCAGCGAAGCGAAACCCCCAAAAATCTGACCAAACTAGAATCCATGATTTACCCTTATTTATCATTAAAAAACCATCTATATAATCTGACAAAAACCGCAATTTTTTCAGATTGTCGCACAAAAACGCGAAAAAAAATCAAATTTTTTTGGATTTGACTTCAGAAAAGTCATAATTTTTTCGTGAGATAGGCAGAAAAAACCTCGGGTATAATAAATCTTTGAAAATTTGAGGGTTTTTTTGCCACTAAAAATTTGAATTTTATAGTAAAAAACTACAATTTTTAGAATTTTTTTCTGACTTTAATAAATAACCCGCTAAGAGTTGCATGTTACAAAATGATACCAGCTAAAACCAGAGTCTGCAGAAACCACTGAAGTGCTGCTATAGCACATAATTCTGCTAGCTACATGGAAATAATTATGATGGCCCTGATTGATCGTCTCTCTCTTTGCAGGTTATGCATAAAAACTAGGAAGTTGTCTATAAATTGTATGATGCCATTTCTTGTCCCTTTTGTTGACCAGGACTTATGCTGTACCTCCTTGACTGCTAGGTCACACAAATTCTGGCTTCTTGTATTGGGACTATAACTTCATTAGAAGCCATGGAGGAAGTGATAAGAGGCTTGTGGTGAATCTGCAATAGAGAAAATGTATACGTAGGCAAGGTTAAACTGCAAGATGAGCAACATACATCTTTACAGAAGCTTGGGAAATAAACCAAAAGTAAAATGAATATACATTCAACTCGTAATGATTATTTTATGTAAATCATTATGGGAGACCCTAAATAATGGTATAGTGACCATTTAATATATAGTCCCCCCATAGTCTCTTCTTCTTTAATGTGACGGTTACAGACAAAGCAGTCCTATTCTCTGCATTTTGCCTCAAAATAGGGATATTCTTGTACTGTTCAATTTTGTTATAATTCAGCAAAAATCTGTTTTTTACTGGTCAACCCTGCTTCATTCATATGATAAAGGAGACTGTCCACATACAGTCAAATGAAAAAGTTTGGGAACCCCTCTTAATTCTTTGGAGTTTTGTTTATCATTGGCTGAGCTTTCAAAGTAGCAACTTCCATTTAATATATAACATGCCTTATGGAAACAGTAGTATTTCAGCAGTGACATAAAGTTTATTGGATTAACAGAAAATATGCAATATGCATCAAAATTAGACAGGTGCATAAATTTGGGCACCCCAACAGAGATATTACATCAATACTTAGTTGAGCCTCCTTTTGTAAATGTAACAGCCTCTAGACGTCTCCTATAGCCTTTGAGTGTCTGGATTCTGGATGGTGGTATTTTTGACCATTCATCCATACAAAATCTCTCCAGTTCAGTTAAATTTGATGGCTGCCGAGCATCGACAATTATCCTGAAGAATTTGTTGATATTGGGTTGAATTCATCCGACCCTCTACTTTAACAAGGACCTCAGTTCCTGAACTAACCACAAAGCCCCACAGCATGATGGAACATCCATCCAAATTTGACAGTAGGTAGCAGGTGTTTTTCTCGGAATGCGGAATGCGGAGTCCAAAGCACTTATTTAAGTATAAATAAGGTACCTCTGGCTGTCAGGTCCATTTCTTTCTGATATGGTTTCATGGATTTATTTTTGGGGCTGATTTTACTGTATATATATCAACTGCCATTGAATAGAACACCTAAGGTAATATAGATACGTATGAAAAACAGCATTTTTTAGTATAGGTAGGCTTCATTGTTACAAATGTACAAGTTTGGAGGTCACCTACATAAAGCATTATGAGACTAGCTGACTCATGGAATTTTAATTAAAAAGAAGGAAAAGAAAATGAGACAGATTTCATAATATGGGCAGTGGGCATCATAAGAGAATAAACAGATGGAAATTAGTAGACATAAAAATCAATGCCCACAATGACAGTAAAGCCTGGTAACTGTAGTAGTGGGGGCTTCCAGACCCCTGCTCAATGCTGACTCGGTTCGATACAAAATAGATGCAAAAAGACTGAATTCATTAAAGGAACTGTAACATCAAAAAAGTGTTTCAAAGCAATAAAAATATAATGCACTGTTGCCCTGCAGTAGTAAAACTGCTGTGACACAGCAGCTTGTTTATATGAACTATAGTAGTGTTTCTGAAGCAAACAGATCCGTTTTACCAGTGCAGGGCAATGGTACAGGATATTTTCATTACTGTAACACGCTTTAATTTTTCGGTGTTACTGTTCCTTTAAGAAAGTCTGCCTATCTGGAATCAATTGGTAAATTAAACGGTAAAATCCAAATCCATTGCCTTAGAGGAGGAACAGTTATGAGTCTGAGATGATGAGTACTAGGCTAGCTGTCATTATCAAGAAACAAAGCATTTTCTGCTAAATAACCAATAAATAACTAGCAAAAAAGGCAGTTAAGGAGTTTTCTGTGCCAGTGTCACATTGGTAGGCAAAAAAATTTTTTAAATTTAAACTTACCTGTAGAAAGGATCTAGGATAAAATGAAGCAGTAGTAGATACTCACTACCAAATATAACTGACCACTCAGGGATCTGTCAGGACTAACAACGTTACTATAATAAAGAATCACCAAAACTTAACTGTCTTTTTATGCTTAATTTCTTCATGCTGTTTTGAGCCTCCATAGGGGATCTAGTCCCAAAGGGAGAGCATATCGTTTGAATAAAATAACTAATAGCATGAGGACAAAACAGATTAAAACCTCCTCTGACTGCATATTTATATTAATACATACAGTATGTAAAGCTATGTATATATATTTCAGCTCCTTTTTCGCTGCTCACAGTAGAAGGTGAATTCATTATAGCGTTTGGCTACTAAAATACTACTGGGACCTGTTATGTTTTGGTAGCCGAGGATGAGTAGAGTATAACAATGCTTTATTAGCAGGTTCATGCAGCCATTACACTTCAACTCTAATACTTGAAAACAGTCTAGAAAGTACTATGTAAACAGTATAACTCTAGTACACAGTGACACCTACAGGCCCTTTGTATAAACACCACACATTCCCCCTATAGTAGGAAAGCATTTGGGCAAATGTAATAAACAGCAACAATTAAAAGGTATGCATTATTCACATCACATAGTCCTTGGTCCATGCAGGTAGTTTTCTGATTCTCTCTGTATGCCTTATAGGTTCACTACTGGCCTATTGCAGTTGGCATCAGGAGTAGGAAAATGTCCTTCATCAAATCATCATTCCTAACAGGAGCAAGATGACTTGCATTCCATATGTGTCCATCAGACATTCATATGTGTATGGTCCTCACTGGCGTCTCACTTCAAGTGCTGTAGTAAATTTAGATTGTTCTTGTTTCAGTAGTCCTGGTTTCTTAATTCTGACTAAAGATCCAGGCTGCACTTCTCTTGCACCACATCTGCAACATGTACCTTAGTGCGCATCTGTCTGCAATATAATAATTCAGCTGGAGATGCTTGGGTTGTTGCATGGCGCGTTGCTCTGTCAGCAGTGTAGTTAAAGGGCTATGATCAGTGCATAAGGTAAATTCTCCAAACCATAGGTAGGTTCTCCATTTTTCTGTTGCCCAAACACATGCTACAGCTTCTTTTTCAACAGTTGAATACTTACGCTCTGCCTCTGTTAGTGTTCTGGATGCAAATGCAACCGTTTTCTTTGTATGATCAGCATGGATCTGTGTGAGAACTGTACCGACGCCTAGTTTGCATCTGTATCTGTAGTAACCATAGTGGGTAGTGCAGGATCAAATAAAGCTAACGCTGGACTGTTCACAATTAGCTGTTTCACTATTTCAAAGCTGTGTTGAGCAGACTCTGACCACACCAGACAAAGTTCCGCATAGTAATGCTCTAAGTGGCTCCACAACTGAAGCATAGTTGGGAATAAACTTAGGATAACATGAAGAAGAAAGCTCGTAAGGTCTGGAAATCAGATGGAGTAGGTGCTAGTGTAACAGCATTGACATGGTCAGGGTCAGGCAGTAATCGCTTTTGTGAAATTATATAACCCAGAAATGACAGCTGAGTTTGTCTGAAGTGCCATTTGGAAAGGTTTAGTTTCATTCCTGCAGAATCCATGCATTTCAGAACATTTTTTAGGTACTTGTCATGAAGATCCATAGTTGGAGCATAGACAATTATATCATCCAAGTAGTATTCTACACCAGGTATGCCATGGAGTATAGAAGACATCAGTCTTTGAAAACAACTCATTGCTAAAGCCAGTCCATAAGGTACATGCTTGAACCAAAACAAACCATCATGGATGAGGTCTCTGCTTTCCTTGTGCAGTAATACTTCATGATAAGCACTCTGAAGTTCCAGGGTAGAAAAGAATTTTGCTCCTCAGAGTTCTGAATATATTTCCTCTATGTGTGGCAAGGGATGATTATCCATAACAACTGCTTTATTAGGGTCACGGAGATCAACACACAATCAAATACCTCCAGTTTTCTTCATTGTTACAACAATTGGTAAAACCAATTGAAAACATCCTTTGGTAGTATAGAAACAGCTGAACCTGTATCAAGCTTCAGGTTAATGGAGTGTCGCTTGTCAGCAGAAGCAGTATTGACACTGACAGTGCATATAAACTTGTCTGGAATAAATGTATCAACTTTATCCACACTTAATACTGTAACATTTGTAGTAGTGACTTCATGAACATCTTTAGCAGAACTACGGCAGATATTAGCAAAATGTCCTACTGTTTTGCATTTGTAGCACTGCACAGCTTTTGAAGGACATGTAGCATAATTTGCAGTGTGTTGTTGTGAACCACAGTGAAAGCAGTATTTTTATTTGTATTTGCTGCACGTTTGTGGTTTAAGTGAATCCCTTTCCTTATCACTGTATTTTGCCTGTGACTGTGAATTATTAGGCCACAGTGCTGAATTCACAGTCTGCACATTCCCAGCAGTTCCGTGACTGAGAGTTTTAGCCTCTGCCACTGCTGTTTCAATTTGGCTAGCAACTGTAATAGACTCTAGGAGCAGTCTCTCTCTAATGTGAGGTGAGTTTGTTTTTTCCACTATTTGGTCTCTTTATATTTTATCTGTTATATTCCCAAAGTCACAGGTAACAACCAGCTCTCTCAAAGCTGCTACAAATTGTTCTGTGGATTCGCCATTATGTTGTCCATGTTGGTGGAAATGATATCTTTTAGCCACCTGATTTACTCTTGGCATGAAAAAGTTCTTTATAGCAATAAGAGCAGTTTCATAAGTATCATCAGGTAATGGTAATGTATAGAATATACGCTGTCACTCTGCTCCCAGGCAGTGAATAAGTAAAGCACGCTTTCTAGCAGCAGAAATCTCCCCTTGGTCAGCAGCAATAATGTAATATTCAAACATACGGATCCAAGCAGTAAAAGGTATGGTAGGCTCACCAGGGTTTGGAAGTAAAGAGGTAGAAGAGACACCTCATCGCCAATATGTTTTTTTTTGGTAGCCGAGGATGAGTAGAGTATAACAATGCTTTATTAGCAGGTTCATGCAGCCATAACACTTCAACTCTTATACTTTAAAACAGTCTAAAAAGTACTATGTACACAGTATAACTCTTGTGCACAGTGACACCTACAGGCCCTTGTATAAACACCACAGGACTCATTGTTATAAATCACCTATAGTTTCAACTTGAACCTGCATTTATACTCACCAAAGTGGTCTGGTCCTAGGTGCTTAAGATCTAAAGGAAAAACACCCTTGGGTGACCTATTTCTATGTAAAAGTGAAAAAATGTTTGCTGATGTTTTCTAAACACAAGTAATTTGGTCAGTTATTCTCTCTCTGCTGTCATACACATGGTCACAAAACTTGGGCAAACTTCCCTGAACATGTCTGCAAGAAATAGTACAGTTACCTTTGAAGATGTGAATCCTGTGGCCACAAACTAATGGAGTAATGCAACAGAGAGTAATGGGGCTGTCGTGCCAATCATCCAGGGTAGTATATATATATATGGTAGTTATTTGGTAAGCCTTAAAACTCTGATTTCACTGTCCTAATGTAAAACTAGAGAGACAAAATAACATAAATGTGAGTTACACACTAAATAGTAGTGTATTGGGGGTACTCTTATTGTAACAAGCTGTGCAACTCTAGTCAGTATCACTCAGTGGCATACAAAAGAGCTTAAACTGAAAAATATAATTTTGCCTCTTTATATGTTCCTGGCTCCAGTGCTTAAAAAGGATTCTAAAGGAATTGTTCAGTGTAAAAATAAAAACTGGGTAAATAGATAGTATGTGCAAAATAAAACATGTTTCTAATATAGTTAGTTAGCCATAAATGTAATGTATAAAGGCTGGAGTGATTTGATGTATAACATGTCAGTCAGATCACTACTTCCTGCTTTTACACTGACTGGTTACCCTGGCTACCAGGCAGTAACCAATCAGAGACTTGAGGGGGGGGCCACATGGGTCATATCTGTTGCTTTTGAATCTGAGCTGAATGCTGGGGATCAATTGCAAACTCACTGAACAGAAATGTACCATGTGGCCCCCCTTCAAGTCGCTGACTAACTCAGAGTTATAGAGCTGAAAAGCAGGAAGTTGGATTCTGGCTGTTTTATTAGACATCTGTTCACTCCAGCCTTTATATATTACATTTTTGGCTAAGTAACTATATTAGAAACATTTTTTATTTTGCACAGCCTATCTATTTACACAGTTTTTATTTTCACACTGAACTGTTCCTTTAATGAGCTGGAGAGAGGGTAGAGATGTGCAGCTTAACTGGTAAAAGGGATGGAAGATTTAAACTGTGAGGGCAGGCTGTTGGGGTTGATTTATCTGGAGAAAAACATGATTATAAGGGAGCATGATAAATACTAGGAATGCACCGTATCCAGGATTCGGTTCGGGATTCGGCCAGCAGGACTTGGCCGAATCCTTCTGCCAGGCAGAACCGAATCCGAATCCTAATTTGCATATGCAAACTAGGGTCAGGGAGGGAAATAGCTTGACTTTTTGTCACAAACCAAGGAAGTAAAAAATGTTTTCCTCTTCCCAACACTAATTTGCACATACAAATTGCAAGTTATGTCATATATTATTTTAACTCTGTATTCAGGTGTGTAAAGTGCAAAAAACGGCCAATGCACGTTGGACAATCCATTTTTCCATTTTTGTAAATAACCACTAATGGGGTTGTCCCAAATTACAAAAGATAAAATTTAAGTAACAATTCAGAATACCTATCTGATTTAGGTGTGATAGTGGGAAAGAATGTGGACTGGCTGGCTGGGCAAAACTGGGTAGGGTGTGTATGGATCTGGGGATTGGCTAAATATATCATGGACCAGGAATGATGGATAGAATAAAATGATAATAAAAAATGGCAGAAAAATCTGAAGGTTTGCTTGAATGAAATCAGACATGTAAAACTGTTTATTGAAAAGAAATCTCTATAAAATCTTTACTGAGTAACAGGTCAGTACAGTGCCTCTTTAATCAGCAATAACTGAAATGGTTTAGACAGAATACATTTCATTGAAGGAGAGCTAAAAAATAAAACTTGTTTTCAAGATAAACAAGTAGGTTAAAAGGGTCACTATAACTTAGTTTATATTTTCAATATGATTTTTTTCTAACGTATAATAAGAGCTCTTGATATATCCTTCTATCAAAGTTTTTCTGGCGTAGCTTGTTTTTTTCCCAAGCTGCAATTGTCTTTTTGCCCGACTGAACACATTCACCTTATCCAACTTTCATAGGCCTCCTATTGTGTTATTACCCACTAGAAAAGGCAGTCCATGGGCGGGTTATGGCAGCCAAACTGTTGCAATTTGAGTGATGTTCTCTATTGAAAAGGGTCTGTAGATTATGCCAGTGATACATAAATATAACAATAATATAATTAATAATAACAGGGACAATTCCCTAAGTAGAGGTGCCATATGTGCATGCTGTGCTCTTTGCATAATATAATATTCATGTAGTGTCCCTTTTAGCTCCAGTTATTATTTCTTCATTGACCCAAGTGGTTACCTGATCTATAAAGAATAGCAGAGTTGTCCTCACTCACTCCCAGTGGGCTGTAATGTAATTGTTCTCCAAATGATGGAATGGCTTCTTACTGACAGTTCCCGAAATTCCTTAAATACAAAGTAATAGCACACAGCATCAAGACATGGATTGACATTAGCCAAGCACAGCGATAATTGCAAAAGCAGGCTGATGGTCTGCTTTTGATAACAATCTGTGATGATCTCTTGCTTGACAAGAAACTGCAGGAAAATTCCCACGTGACTGGGCAGAAATGAAAGCAGGAACACCACAAGGTTGGATATAATAATGCTCCTCACTGTAGTTCTTTGCCCATCATCTTGCTCTGATACACCTCTACGAGCTCCCAGCTCCCTTACTATTTGAAAGGAGCAGCCCATTAAGATAATCATTGGAATTAAAAATCCAAAAAGCTCAAGGCAAATGATGAGAGGTGGGCTCCAGATTTTAGTTGACATGTTATGGAAGCACCCACTTTGGTCATCCTTCCTTAATGTTGAAGCTCCAACTGCCCAGACAAAAATCCAAATGGAAAAACAAATTGCTGTCGTCTTTTTTGGAGAGCGTATATGTTTGGCCCAGAAAGGATGTTTGATTGCAATATATCTGTCCAGGCTGATGCATGTGATCATATAGATACTTCCATACATGTTAGTAAAGTAAAGGATATGTGCAAAGGTGCATAACTGATTGTCCACTATTTGTTTTTGCTCCGAGAAATACATCTTGAATGGCAAAGACAAAATAAGAAACAGGTCCAGGATTGCCAAGTTGATCAGGTAAATTGAAGCTTCTGTCCATTTTTTAATAAAACAAAAAAATATCAATAGTGCAAATATATTCAGGATACAGCCCAGGATAAAGGTTGGAATATAAATACCCAATTCTACTTTGTTCATTATAAAGTCCACCTGGGAGTAGTTGCAGAAGACACTTGCATTCATTTCTCTCCTAAAAAACACAAAAAAGATGAAAAGAATGACTTAAGTACCATGTGTAGAAATATCGCTAAAATGTAAAAATCCAATGTGTGGGGCAGGAGTATGTTGGAAAGTGGAGCTCAACTAAAGCTCCAGCAGCTCAGTAGAAGCAATGGTGTCATGTTGACAGCTCATTTTATTAGTTTTATAAGAAAAAGGGGCAATTAATGGTGAAAATTTTTAGTCAAGTTCAAAATAAATTGACCAGTAACAGTCAATATATTTTTGAATAGGGATACATGACTGCACTAGGCCACAGATGCTAATATATAACCACTGAGAGAAGTCACACCAGTGCCACAACCATTAATCAGACGTTTGCTTTCATAATGCTAATATTAATTTCTCATAGGTTGCTATGGAAAACTGCATTAGTGCAAGTGCCACAAAAACCTAGTCAACTTAATTTGTATTGCAAAATGGTGTGATTATTAAATAGTTTTCCAAATGTACATGAACGACACACAAACTGGCAATATAAAGACAAAGCATACCTAAACATACATCACATGGTCATGAATGTTATTTGAGGTTATCAACTCCCTCTGTTTACAAATGTTGTTCAAAGTGGTTTAGCATAGAGGCCATTTTGGCAGGTTGGAAGGAACAAGCACTTTTATTAGAATTTAAGCTTTGATCATATTTGTCAGGAAATTCTGTCAACACTGTACTGACACTGTACACATATACAATATGGATTGGAGAGTTTTGTCAAACCTAGGGTTGCCACCTTTTCCAGAAAAAAAGTGCAGAGCTTGCTAAGTTGCTATATATTTATGTTTTTTCCAATGAATAACATTTGGGGACAAGGCTGTAAACATACAGCAAAAATAAATGGAAAATGTGAGCAAGAAGCACAGAAAAGCATAATTGTTTTTACCACCAGTTGGTTTATCATGTCAGGGGAAACCCATGATTGGGCTCTCGGGAGCTCTCAGGGTGGCCCAAGACCCAGAATTTTCCCTATACCAAGTGTGGTTACTTTAGCTGCTGATGCACAGATTATATGTATGTAGGGGACTGGTACTATTTGACAGGCAGACCCCTGGTCCGAATAGACTCCTAAACTGGGTCCTAAAATACAGTTTCCTTATCCTGCCTTTAGCTATGCCCCATGTAGTTCAACCAGTGCCCAGTAAAAGTGCTAAAGTATATATTCCTGAACAGCCATGTGCTCAGGGTCCAGTTTCTTAAGCCCTTACCTGAGCAGGCAGGAAGGGTAAAGTGGAACCTAGACAGGTCAGGTCTAGTAAAGATGGGCTATTCACCTTAAGAGGTCATTCTAGGAGTGACAGATAGTTAGGTTATTTAGCTGAGCAGCCTGAGGCTCTGACGAGGAGTGTGATTAAGATCCCAGGTACTAATGGCCCATAGTAGTGACTAAGTGTACAGACTTAGGGATGTAGTGATTCCCATAGTTTCCACTTAGGGAAAAGCTGAAAGCTGGGTGTACATTGCTGCTGTGTGTGTTCTCTTCCCTGTCGGGACTAATACTGACCACTGGTGCTTGTCTGGTTCCTATCCACTATTGCTCCATGTTCCTGCTTAATCTTTGTGTACACTCCTTTGTGGATTCAATAAACAAGTTGCACTGGCACCCAATCATTGTGCACTGCACATATTTACAGTTGTACTACACCCTGCTTCCACACCGTTGCGAGGGCTTAACCCCTGAGAATTAAGGTCTCACCCGGAGCATATTATTGGGGTAAAGTTTATAGTTAGAGAAATTGTGCCACTCAATTTACTATAGCTTTACAAGTATTAAAAAGTTTCCATTTCTGTTATTAATCAGGTCGGGTCTATTTGCATGATCCCAGAATGTCTGGTCATTATCAAAATGAATGAGTTTAAGGTCTATCTTGAATTTTATGATGACTTGAGTTCTATATAAAGCCATTGGGAGGCTGTAGTGGTATTAAATGAAATTGAGGAAAACCACAAGCAGGTGTAATTCTGACATGATGTAAGGTGACAGTCTTGTCATGTTGGTCACCTACTGGGCACTAGGGTTGCTAACTTTTTGTTTATTAGCCCCCTGGAGAGGGGACGTGTACGTGATATCAAGGGCCGGGACGCGTGACATTTTGGGAGGGGTGTATGATGTTGCAAAGAGGGGCGCATGAGTCATGGGTGGGGCTATTACATTGCGATTGGAGATTGCCACATCAATCCAGTTTACCTAATTTGGAAAACCAGGCAAGCAATTTTTGACCTGGGCAGACTGCCTGAAAACCTGACTGTCCAGGTCAAAACCATACAGGTGGCAACGCTACTGGGCACCTTGAAGTTTAATAGGCTAAATCTAATACTGTCTTTAGCAAAACTAGTGTAGCCCACACTGGGTGTACTATAGAAGTGTGGTACAAGTGTTTGCTGCTTACAGTGTGCCTTCTGAGACCTGTAGTTAGGAGAAAACTCCCAGCAATGTTCTTACCTGTGCTTCTTTTCACTCTGGTGGGTATCCTCTGGACCACTTGGAAAGGCCAGTCACCTAATTAGGGGACTTGTGATTTCTTCAAACTTCAACTTATTTATTTAACCCAGACATATCACTTCCGGTGAAATTAGAACTATACTTTAATGAACCAGCACATATTGATTCCAGGCAAGTTACTTCTGGTGACAGCAGAATTCCGCTCATAAATGAGCAGGACCTGAATACGGCATAAGTATTGTTTTTCAGACAGTGTGTAACTTCACAAATGGACACTCATGAGGAGGTGGTAGTGTCTACTTTAGTCTCAGTTCCCAGTGTAGGCTGGTGCCACCATGGTCCCTTGCTCCAGGAATACACTTGGATTGCTATACTGTTGGTCTGATCACCGCAAGAGACTATCCCCACTATCCTACTTGTTGCCTTGAGCTGCTTGACTGGTGCCTGCCTTTCGCTCCTAGAGTGACTATAACAGAACTATAACAGAGCTATCACTAAACTTTTCCTAACTAGGCCTGGCACCTGCTCAGACCCAATCCTGAACCCACCTCCCCACTAGGTAGGATCAGGGCCCTGGGTTTGTTTGCTCTTCCTTTTATTTACTTAAGTACTGGGCAAACACTGAATGTCTATGATACCACTTTAACACTGGAAAGGAAAATAATCATCCAGGGTTACTGAGGAACACCTTAAGTGTCCAAACTGTAAGGGAAATTGCCTGAGCAAAATAAAGCTAGCTCTCAGGGTCTCTTCACTTGATTGTAGTAGGCAGTGGCAGAATCATAGTCTCTTGGCTATGTGAATCACTGGCCAAATGACAAGGACACTCAATGGTGTGTAGGATAAGGGTCCTACTCAGGAATTCCTCATTCTCAAAGTTAGGGAAATGAGCCTAAGCTAGGGCTCATCAGCTGAATATATTCTAAAATAGTCTGCAGCCAGCCAGGGCCGATTTATATTGTGGGCACCCCCTAGGCCCGCTGACATGCGTCGCCCCAGTCCCCTCCCTTTTATTAGTGCAAATTTTTATCATCGGGACCGTAGCAATGGAGATTGGCATACAGGAAATGTAAAAAACTATTTAATATCCCCAATGTTTCTGAATTAATGTGGGTGTGGTTGGGTAGCCTGGCGCCACCTAAAATCCTGCCACCCTAGGCCCAGCCCTTGGTGGCCTTTCCACAAATTTGGGCCTGAAGCCAGCGTTGGCACTGCGACCCCACATAAGAGTTCCCCCTCTGAAAAAAATGGGAATATACTCATTTGTGCTTTAAGAAACCTGAGGAACACGCAGAAATGCTGTTGAGGACACACACAACTCTGTGAACTTAAATTAGCAATTTCATAAAAATAAAACTATTGGCAACACAAGACTCATAAATGCATTTATAAATTGAGGTTTTATCATTAAGATGTGCCGGTGGGGGCCACTGCTCTTGATAGTCAAGGTGCCATGCATTGACAGTATGCAGACAGTCTGGTAGTGGATGGTAGTTATTATGTTGCTGTGTGTGTTGACATATAGTCAGTCTGATGGTGGACCGTGCCATCCACATACTGACTTAGAATAGGGACAGAGCATGGCATTGAATTGACACATCAGGAGTCATGCAAACCTTTCCTCCCCCCCCCTCCAATCAATAAAATTCTTCACATTCTTCACAATTCTTTACTCTCGCTCCCCTGACATTTTCCTATTAGCTATAGCAGCTGATATAGAAGCTGCAGTATTAGCTTGGTGTGACATCACTTCCTGCCTGAGTCTCTCCCTGCTCACTTGAGCTCTGGGCTCAGATTACAGCAGAGAAGGGTGGGTAGCAAACTGAGCATGCTCACGCCCCGGGCAAGGAGGTTTAAGATGAAGGCAGGAAGTCTGATACAGAAGCTCATGTGTACACAATAGAAGGAAATAAATGCTGTGTTTCTTTTGACAAAGGAGCAGCAT
Organism: Xenopus laevis; assembly: GCF_017654675.1. Lineage (NCBI taxonomy): Eukaryota > Metazoa > Chordata > Amphibia > Anura > Pipidae > Xenopus > Xenopus laevis. The sequence goes on along the minus strand of NC_054380.1, from coordinate 115,435,593 downwards.
TACTTTGAGGGGTTACTGGTATATTCAGGTGGCTTACTTAGTTTTAACTTTTCCTTCTCCTTTAACATATGCCCGTGATCCCTAGGAAATACTATTTTGTATATAGAATTAAAGGAGCTACATACCAAATATTATAGACATCCTAACAAAAATGTGCCCCAGAAAGCACTCTTCCAGAAATAACCAATCAGGAATGCAAACATGCCTAGTGTTTGCCAGCATAGTATGATCAAATCGATCCATAGAGTTTAGAACATAGTCAAAATAAAAGCTTAAATAAGGTTACCTGCCCCAAATAAAGACGGCTAAACGGGTAAAACACACATGCTCTCCTGACTGTATAGTGTTGACACCAGGAGGTAAAACTGATCTGTGTCCTACTGCAAAGGGCAGACATTAAAATCTTGTTGAAAAAGTACAAATACACCAGTTGCTTTGCAGGAAGGCCAGTAAGTCAAAATACGGTTTTTTTTTAAAAAAAAAAGAAAACTTGCAGAATTTGAAGGATAAAAAAATAGTAGATAGTATGGTGGGGTTGGTCTTTTATAGCTTCAGTGAGGGTTCTTCTGATGGGATCAGTGGGGTGAGGCTATACTTGGTAAATGCCCACAGGAAGTACGGGCTTGTAGGTTCTTTAAAAGAAACCTAAATCTGGTAACAACCACAGAGCCCTGATAATGCTGTTAAAGGGAAACTAACAGATATGATAGAAACCTTGGCTTCTGCTGAAATGTTTTGCAACCACAATCAATTTTCTTTGTTATTCCACCTGTGAAAAATTCTACAGTAAATCTTGATGTTGAATGCTTGTTGTTGTTTTCAAACTTATTTTCCAATTAACTGGTAGTTGTTTGATGTTCATCAATGGTATACATTGCATTAAAACGACAAAACTGCGTGGCCAAACCTTCACCTATGGGAATGTGCCACAAACACTACTGTAATGCTAAGCAAACACACTCACACGAATACACACACATAACAAATTGCTTTTGATACTTTTGCTTCTCATTGTGCAAATGAATGCTGGCATGACCTACCTTCCAGAATGTGGGCACACTATGAATCAGACGAAAGGTTTGTGGTTACCAGGAACTGATTATTTACTCAGAAACAAAGGGGATTTATTATATGCACCCCCACCATACACACACACAATCTTCTTATATCAAAAAGCTGATGTGACATCTGGGTTTGAAGGGACATTTTAGTTCTATATTTTAATGGTATTACTGTAAGGATCATGCTGATTCTCACGCAACTCTTAGTAAAAGGCGAATGCGCACAAATCAATGTCATGGAAAGCACTTATTGCCAAGTTGCGGTTTCTATTTGACATTTGACTACAACTGCCGTTTATTTAAACAGATATTGCAGAGAATGTTGCCAATGTTTTAAAGGAGAAGTAAACCCTACCCCCTACCCTACATAGACCCCCTCCCTCCTCCCCCCAGCCTAGCTGCTACCCAAGGCAAATGCCCCTAACTCTTTACTTACCCCTTGGTGCAGATTCACCGCATTGTAGTTCACAGCAGCCATCTTCTTCTCTTTAGTCTTTATCGGGAAGTAAGTTCCATATCGGCACATGCGCAGTTGCATCGGTTGTCTGGTTTTCGTCAACTGCGCATGTGCCGAAAGCCACCAAAACTGCCAAAGCGACAAAAGAAGACCCGATGAAAACCGAAGAAGAAGAAGATGGCTGCTGTGAACTCAAATGCTGTGAATCACCTGCCTCGAACATGTACATGCCCTGATTTTTCCGTGTCAACTTTATTTCATGCACATTTCAATATTTTTAAAATCGATCTTTGCATACAGCTGAACTCATATAAAGGCAGCATTACTGTTAGTAGCTCTTGGCTGAAGGGGCAATACATATAGCTTTAATTGTATTTTACCTTTCCTTCTCCTCTAAAGGAATGGTTACAATTTTGCTCCTTATTGGCTGCTTTGTAGGCATCACAGCTCTGTTTCACAGTTCTCTGCATGGCCTCTAGGCCTTTAAATGTGTTTGCCCTGTTACCAACAGCATTTATAAAAAGTGATTTCATCTCTGCCATATCTTTCTGTAGCTGCATGATTTTATTCTGCATGTCAGACTTAGTATCCTGATGCAACTGCATATGTGCATTAGTATTCTGCTTTCTGTTTGGTATTGCTGGAATAGCACTAGGAGCTGAACTTAACTCCATAGAACTGGATTGGGTAGTCACTTGGCACTGACTTGTTTTTTCTGATTTGCTTGGAGGTGCTTTTTTTCTGTTTTTGTTCCATCTTCAACTTAATATTTTCTGCTTCATTCATTTTCTCTATCAGTAGCTTATCAGGCTTTGAGTAAAAGGTACTATTGTCACTGATCAGTCCAGTAATTACAGACCTTAAAAAGGTTTTCTGTATGAGCTCAGTGGCAAATTGCTCCTCTGCTCCAACCCCTTGGAATTGCAAACAGTAGCCTATCCTTTAACTCAATAGTTCTGAACATAAAGTCTTGAGGTGATTCTTTGCACTCCTGTGCAATATTCATCAACTGGTGATACAAATCAGAAGCACTTTCCTCCTTATAATGACTGTTTAAGATGATTTTCAGTTGTCTAAAGGTTTCAAGCATGCCTCTCAGACTGAGGGCTGGACTTATGGCTTTTACTACAGACTTTACAATTTTGGATTCAGTATTGCAGTCCAATGGCAATCTGATGGATGAGGTTAGTATAGGACAGTTTCTCCCACCCTCTTTCACTTATCTGGCCACAAATCTTAAATTCTTTTCTTACAGCAACTCAGGTCAGGATAGGACTGGCCCGGCGGGACACCTGTAAAAAACCCGGTGGGCCCCAACCCTCATGGGCCCCCGCCGGGCCAGACCCCCCGCTCCCAATCCCCCCTCAATTTGAAAATAAAAATTATCCTGAAGTGCGACGCCGGGCAGTGACGTCAGCGCGACAATAGGTAAAATGGGGAGGCGGGGAGGAAGGAGAAGGGAGGCGAAGCGGTGGGGGCCCTGGATGGCCGGCGGTGGGGGCCTTGGATAGCCGGCAGGGGGGGCTGGATGGCCGTCAGGGGGGCCCTGGATGGCGGGCCCCCCCGTTCGACCCTGCTTCTGGTAAAGGGATATTCTGGCAACTGTTTCCTGTTCTCTTTGCCCCTGGTTGTCCCTGTACACTTTACCATACCTCCCAAATGTCCTGTTTTTAGAGGGACAGTCCCTCTTTTGACAGCTCAACCCACAGTCCCTCATTTGTACTGGAAAGTCATGTTTTTCTCTGCACTGAACAGCCAGAAAAAGAAACAAAGTTTCTAACGTAATTGACTTTTGGCAGAGAGCCCAGAGCAGCTGACACCATACTTTTGTAACAATTTTAAGATAAGCAAACAAGTAATTATAACAATATAAGATAACAGGTCCCTTGGGAGAAGTAAGACTCACAGCTTAATGGGCAATTCAACTTCATTAGCAAAACTGTAATAACTGAAAAAAAACACAAAAATATGTCAAAAATTTCATAACCTGCCAAATTTTGTAAAATGAACATGGTAATTAGGGTGTGTGACCACAAAAATGGGAGTGGTCAAAAATATCTTCTCTTTTTTGTCCCTCTTTTTATTTCCAAAATGTTGCGAGGTATGCTTTACCTTTTTGCTGAGTACTTTTATTATCTCCTCTTCAATTAACCTGGTTGCTTCCTGAAAATCAATTTGGTACTGGCACAGTTTTGCCCAGCCAGGCAGTCCACATTCTTTCCCACTATCACACCCAAATCAGATAGGTATTCTGAATTGTTACTTAAATGTTATCTTTTGTAATTTGGGACAAAACCCATTAGCGGTTATTTACAATGGAAAATGGATTGCCATTGGCCGTTTTTGCACTTTACACACTGTGTCCTGAATACACAGCTAAAATAATGACATGATTTGCCTTTTTTTTTAATTAACGTAAGAATTTATGGCATATGGGATAGGGTTGTTCTATAGTTTTTAAGGACACGTATTCCTTTCCTTTAAAAAAAACAGATGTGGCCTCATAGAACTGTGCCTATAATTTAAAGGGATCCTGTCATTGGAAAACATGTTTTTTTCAAAATGCACAGAACTGGAGGTGATGGGCATCACCCCCCCCCCCCCAAGCAGACAGCAGGCAAACTCAGGGGGAATCAATGTTTGTTTCTATAGTGAAACTGCTAGATTCGGAGAGGACTAATGAGATTTTTCAATTAAAATAACAGGCACAGATAATAAGAGCAAGAAAGCTGGGCCGGGAAATTGGGTGGGTTTTTAAAGTCCAAACCTGAGGCAACTTCCAAAACTAGGCAAATTCTGTACATTGGCGAGTTAGGACCTTTAAAACCCATCAGTAACTTTTAAAAGTAGCTTTTAAAAGTAGCCCAATTTATATAATATTATAATACTATAATACTGCCAGCCTGGCAACCCTGGTGCCTACTTCAGCTGTGCACATTGATTCCCTCTGCAGAAGCGGAGCAGGAAGTGTTCCTGGCAAATATGGTCTTACAGGAAACAAAATGTAAGTGCTTGCACACATTTTATTAGGGGGGTGCTTAACTTTGTACCTCTTACACTTGGCACCAGAAAAACGTAATTAGCACAGAAATTCCGATGCCTTACCATTAACATAAAATCTACACTTTGAGTATAGAGCACAGTTGTGGATTCCGCTTACTAAGAAAGGGTGCAGAGGTGGGTAATTTAATAACATTTATATTACAAGTAATAGCTCATAAAACTGACATTTATTAGAGAAAACACATACAGCTCAGAAAAAGCTCAGTGAATCTTAGGCCTTTGCCAATATAGAATAGAGGAAATTTCTGATGACAATGCACTTGGCTTCTCCGGGTCGGAACAGTAACACATTTTAACTGTTATTTTATTTGATGAAATAGGGCAAATTCTGCTTGCGTTTAAGGATTTAATCCCTATTTTGGACTCACAGCTAACAGCAGCTTGGTATATTTTTGTATCTACTAGATCAACAATGTCAGTAAGTAAGTAAGTGGGCTGAAGTTTTTAAAACTCCAATAATAATGTAGCCACATAAATTATACAGCAATATGTAAATGATTTGAACTGCACAGACGCTTTACGTAGCTCTAGCTCAGGGGCCCCAGGAATCAGAAGGAAAGCTGGAGGGATGGGGCCATGACAGGGCTGAGAAGTTGGTCCTTAAAGGGGAACTAAAGTGTAAAATAGAATAATGCAAGAAATGCTGTATTTTGTATATAAACATAAACATGAAAAAATCACATTTTCACTTTCTTTATGGAAGTGATTCAGCTCAGATTCAAAAGCAACAGATCTATTTAGCCAGTTTTTATTTTTACACTGAACAATTCCTTTAAAGATTTTGGATCCCACCTAACCGCCTCGTGGTCGGGTATATGCTCCACCCGTATCCCTCCACTCTCCAAAAGTGGTCCGATACCTTCAGGGTGATACCCCTCCACTCTTCCATGTTAGGCCTTTTCATCCAAATCCTGACTTAAAGGAGAAGGAAACCCCCAGGGCGCTAAACCCCTCCCCCCCCTGTGCTGCCCCCCCTCCCTCCTCCCCCCTGGCCTACCTGTCCCCCTGGGCAAATGCCCCTAACTTTTTACTCACCCCTCTGCGCAGGTCCTGTCCACGGAGTTCGCAGTCGCCATCTTCTCCCACGCGCGTCTTCTTCCTGCTCTGACCGGCGTCTTCTGGCGCATGCGCAGTAGGAACAGGTACCGGTACGGCTCTACTGCGCATGCGCCGAATGTCACGAAGTGAAATCGGAAAACTTCGTGACATTCGGCGCATGCGCAGTAGAGCCGTACCGGTACCTGTTCCTACTGCGCATGCGCCAGAAGACGCCGGTCAGAGCAGGAAGAAGACGCGCGTGGGAGAAGATGGCAACTGCGAACTCCGTGGACAGGACCTGCGCAGAGGGGTGAGTAAAAAGTTAGGGGCATTTGCCCAGGGGACAGGTAGGCCAGGGGGGAGGAGGGAGGGGGGGCAGCACAGGGGAGGGGGGGAGGGGTTTAGCGCCCTGGGGGTTTCCTTCTCCTTTAAAGCCTTGGTGCCCTTCCTACCTAGTCCTTGGTAGCCCGTAGGAAACTAACTCCACTTTCTCCTTGATGGGGTCACAACTGCCCTTACTAAATACCCTTACTGCCTCTTTTACACCTAGTGCTTGCTAAATTTAAATCTTTCCTGTTCTAACTTCTCCTAAACTCAGCCGTTGGGTCTCACTTACTCTGCCAGGAGATGTTATTCTGCCCTCCTATCAAGTGGCTTTACTTGGGTGGTGCACCTCCTTTGATACCCTTCTCTGTCCCACAGTGGCCTCTGGTGGCCGGGGTAAAAACTCCACCTAAAATTAAATTAAAGATGCTGCCATCTAATGGTGATCCCCAGAAATTACATCCAACACACATACATTTACGGTATACATTTTATATACATGCGCATTTTGTCACACAAAAAGATTACAACATTCCTGCACATAACACTCATCACTTCACACCCCCTTACAAGCATGCAGAGGTGGGTTGCAGGCAGGGGCAGCTATGCTCCTCTGAAGTGCATGCCTAATGGATTATTTTTCTGTTTCCTGTTGCTATTGCTGTTGCTTCCATTGCTACTGGGCTTTTCTGCTAGTGTTATTGCTGCAAAATGAATGCCAATCCCTGTGTTTACTAAAGTGAGAGGTAACAAATTGGTTTTGTGATAACCGGTGCTATTTGTTTAAGCCAACTACATATGCTACTATAAATCCTTTTTTTTTTTTTGGCGGCGCTGCCAATAGACACACCAGTTAGTTTAAATAGTAATTATTAGCGATTTATTTATTATTTATGACTGCATTATTTAATGTAATTATGGCCAATGAATTCATGTCAGTAGTAGATAATTTTTCCATTATATGAATTGTCAGTGAATTCACTATTACTATACATCATCATCATTCATCCCGAATGGACTCAGTTTTATTCAAACAACTGTCCCTCCCTCTATACAGCTTCTGCTGATTATTAAAAACGGCAAAATATTCACAATGATAAAAGGAGTTGCAGTTTAGTAAATTCGTCCTGGTATTTTTCTCTGTAACAGGTCATTACCATTATTGCACAATCTAAGCCTATAAGTATATGTTCACAGTAAATACAGACATATAAGTTATATATATATATATATATATATATATATATATATATATATATATATATATATATATATATATATATATATATATATATATATATAATGAGTGGTAAGTGCCACACCCTGTTACAGTCTGCAACTTTTTTGATCTGACATGCCTTATATTTGCTATATTTTTTGGATCTCATATGTTAAAAGAATATTAATCTAATTTTAAAATTACACACTTTTTTCTCTATGGCAGCATGCAGCAGTCTGACTTATTAGCACTTCTTAGATAGTCAGGTTAGTAATTTGGGCTGCTAAAGCCAATAAATACGGAAAGCCATCTCTAAAATACTGGGTCTTGGTGATGGAAACGCCTGTGCAAAAAATTGCAACATAGCAGCAAGCAATTTCATAACATTACTACTTTTGTAGTAGTGCAAACAGAATATTTATTCTTGTGCTTTTCATAGGAAATAAAACCCCTACTTCAAGCTTAACTACAAATTCCTCATGTTTGTAAATCTACGACTACCATTGTAGTATTGTCACATTTATTGTACAATAACAACGCTGATTTACCATGCAGTCCAGGTATAATGAGCCCACCCATCATATCTTTATCCCACTATACCAAGAGAATATGAATAATGGCACAGAATGACAGCGATGTGCGTGATGTTGTAGAGACATAACAGAAAGAGCCACTCTTACTAACCAACACACACATTCAAAGCAAGACTGGGATTATTTGACATTTCTCACGCTATTTTCAGGGTGAAGCAATATACCGTATTCAGCAGAGTCTTACAACACAAACCATGAGAATTTTCCATTTAGTTGTGCGAGAACAAGAACTGGTGGTTTAGAGTTCGTAGTCATTTGCTAAAAAGTATAGTGAGAATTGTGACAGAGCAACCCTTCAAAGGAAGATAATTTGGGGTAGATTGAGAGAGAGAGAGAGAGATCCAGCAAGGTACCAGGTAGATTCTGTGATTTACGTCGCTCCTTATTAGATTGGACAGCACTGTGCTCACATAGAGAACTTAGTTAATGTATGGAACATTGAAATTCAACTCCCAGGTATAATCGGCAGCCAAAGTCTGATTGGGGGATTCTGGGAGTTATAATTCAGAAACAGCAGGAATGGTATTTATCTATTTGTTTTTTTGGCATAGATATAATCTGCTGCAGGCCGTTTCCTTGCAAATGTTTTTTATTTTCACTTGCACTTAAATTAAATAACATATAGCTGTGTTTTTGAACTTTAGATTTCTAGTTCTTTCTGAACTACAACTCCCAGAGTCCTATGCTAACAGATTAAAAACAGGTTAAGAAAATGAGGAAAGAATAGAAGTAAAGTCTGTATTATTTCTAGAAAACATTTTAAGGTATTAATGCATTTATTGGGCTGATTTTTATGTATTTAAAGAAAAGACTTTGATTTTGAAGGCCTGGCCCATGTCATAAATATATGTTATTTTGTCACCTTGAACACAATAGATCAGGGGGCGACTTTGTTCAGACAATGGAAATAAATGTCTGAACATCCCAGAGCCACTAGCTCCGAATTAAAAAATATTTTTTTCATTTACAGTACAAAAATGAATTGTATTTAATTTATTCATTTAATTTTCATTGGTCCTTTCACATTCTATTTTATGTCTTTCTGAAATCTTGTTGCTGGGTTACTGATGTCTGTGCAACAATATTTATATTCCCCTACACTAGGGGGCAGATTTACTTAGCTCGAGTGAATAATTCGAATGCAAAAATATTCAAATTTTGAAGTATTTTTTTTGGGTACTTCGACCATCGAATTGGTCAAACTTCGCCAGATTAAAACTATCGAAGTGCAATGTTAGCCTATGGGGACCTTCCAGAGCATAAAAATAATTTGATCATTAAAATCGTTCGAATTGTTCGATCAAAGCTTTTGAGCTAAAATCCTTCTAACTCGATATTCAAATTCAAAGGATTTTACTTTGAGGGTTTTTTAACCCTCGAAATTCGACCCTTGATAAATCTGCCCCTAGGAGAGAAATCGACTTGGGCGCCAGCCCCAACATAAACTCAGTTGTTTTTTATTTTCCTCCTCCACTTTTCAGAGATTCAAACTACCAACTACTTGTTTGTAAAAAATTGCAAATAAATCAATTTAATGACTATTAATCAAAGATTCAGTTTCCACAATGCACACATTTAAAAAGTCGAAAATACTCCTCCTGATTTTTCCAAACTGAAACTGAAACCTAATTTATATATTCAAATTTAAAATAATTATTCAACTTGCATCTGTCAACAAAAATATATTGTTTTCATCCATCCATCTCTTGAAGTCACATGCACTTTAGGATTGTTATCAGTTTGGATGAAAAGTACATTTTCAGCTAAATCTTGCAGATTTAATGGGATTTACTGATCTGAATTTTATTTTTATTATATATTTATGGTTTTCAGAAGGCCATCCCCTTATAATAAAACAAAAGCACGATTTGAACTTATGTATGAAAAATCTTAGAAATTTTAGGAGATTAGTAACAAACTAGGTATTTTAGGAAGTACAGGTATGGGATCCGTTATCCGGAAACCCGTCATCCAGAAACCCATGAATTATGGAATGGCTGCCAAAATTGAAAATTACCACACCTCATCTCCTTTCCTATGATATAGTTAATTGATGGAGCACCTCATCTCCTTTCCTATGATATTCCTGCCTGGTGGTGCAGAGCTCCTTAGACGGTCAGCACACCTCAATCATAAATGTAACAGCAAATGAAAGAGAGTAGCGCAACACCCATATTTCTCTGTAATAATAAAACAGTAGCTTGTACTTGATCCCAACTAAGATATAATTAATCCTTATTGAAAGCAAAACCAGCCTTTTGTGTTTATTTAATGTTTTCATGACATTCTAGTGCACTTAAGGCATGAAGATTCAAATTATGGAAAGATCCGTTATCCAGAAAACCCCAGGTCCCGAACATTCTGGATAACAGGTCCCATACCTGTAGTAACATCAATTCATTTTTATTTTTGCCTATTTAACTGTGACAATATTCTCCCAAAGGAATTATTTCAAATTAAATGCTGTTATGTACAGTATATTATATGGGATGTATAAAAATCATGACTATGGAAAAAGATGCAGCTTTACAATTACTAATTTGAGAACATTGGCGTATTATATACACTCTGCTAGCCAGAAAAAAAAACTATTGTGCATTTTCTTTTTCTGAAGCATACTAATATTAATAATTGGTTTAAAAATATAAAATGCGGGGGGAACAATTCTACCTGATTCTACAAATGTTTATAGCCACATGTAACTTTTATGAATTCACCCATATACCCAAAAACTAGGGAACAAAGGACCGCAAAAATAACGATTTAATATAAGCTTTATCATATTAATTTAAGAAATTGTCAAAAATTCTGTACTGTTTCTTAAATAAATTATCCCCTTTCTAGAATCTGTCTCTTTTCATTCTCTCTTTATGCAGGAGTTGGATTCAGTCTTTGATTGACAGTTAAGTCTAATACATTCTTTGGGGAGAGATTTCCTTTGACTAGAAGATGTATTAGAGTTTACGCTCTCAAACTCTCCTTCACTCTACATGCAGCATTTGTGCTGAGTCAGTTATTTTGTTAGATTTTGTTTAAACTAGAATTTTTTTGTGTTTAGCGCTAACACATCTGCTAGGAAAGGGAACCCCCCCAAATGATATATCAGACCTACCTGCCAATCAAAATCTGACCTCGACTTCTGCATAAGGAGAGAATAAGGAAGAGAGACAGATGCTGAGAGTAACTTGATTATTTCAGAAATGGTTTCTATAATTACTATTGATTATATTTATTTGCATGAGTTAAAGTTTATATTAGATTTTCATTTTTAAGGTAGCTACCCTTTACAAAACACTTCAACTATGTTTCTTATATATATATATATACTGTATATATATATACTGTATATATATATATATATATATATATATATATATATATATATATATATATATATATATAGACACATACAAGAGTCCTCTGCACTCAACCCATTATCAATATATTTAAGACAGAGACATTTTGTGCATACTGCTACTGAAAAATGCCTTCCCCTTTAAACAAAAGAGGGATTGTTTGTCCATATATTGCAATATATTTAAGCTGGCCAACTACGTCAAAGTCATCCCATATCTGGCCAGTCCTACGCTCAATTTTCATCCGATTCATTAAGAATTCTATTGCTTCATTATACATTTTACACAGGGACTAAGTTTACCTGCAACTTACTTGCTGCTTTCAAAGTAAAACTCCCAAACTTGGCTGCCCTTTTATTAGACACCAGTGGGATCACCTCCCTATAGTTGGAGCGGGTGAGCACAACTTTCCCTTGTTTGTTATAGTTATACAGGAGCAGTGACCATGTTGTAGCTCCCACCCTCTCCAACTATAGTCAGGTGATCCCACTGCATACCTAAATATCATTGAGTCAGCACAGACGGCTGGATATTAAATTGTACAGGAGTGCAAAGTTGGAAATGTGTGAGGTTACACACACATCACAGGAAACAGGTGGCACCAACTAACAGTTGGAAGAAGACCACAGAGAACAGGAGAGAAGAAAGGGGCACCACATCACTCATTTGAAATTTCCCTTTCAAGTACTTACAATGAAGCTGTTCTTGCAGTTCCTGATATGATCATTGCATGTGTCATCTACATTTTCATTAAAGTACAATGACAGTTACCTGTGGTTCTAACCGTTCCAGGGAATCAGGTACAAGCGGCTGATTTTGTCTTCGAGTCACTGTACTTGTAGGTGTTATGTGCCAGACTGCTTTCCTTCTCACATGCAGTCTCAAAGTTTGGCCATTATAACCACTTCCCCTTGTGTGCACAGAGCTCTGTGTAAATGTGTGTGAGTGTAGGCTTGAGCTTCTTTATTTACTCCAAGTTTTCATTTGTATTTGTCTATCCTGAGCTGGCTAATGGAAGGCACAACTATGTATGTATGTATCTATATAAAACCAAGCTTTGCCAGACTAGCAAAGAAGGAGCCATTAAAAAGAAAACTCAAACAATACCCTAAATTTGATGAGTAGATTATAAACTATTGACTGATAAGCATTTTTTGCCCATCATTTTAGACGGTCAGTGCCTACTGTAAGCTCTTCATGTTTTGAATCCTCTTTTTGTTGTTACAACTTTGGGACATCAACCAACCTCTAGAGCAGTGGTGTAACTATAAATTACTGGGCCTCCAAAGAGAATATTTTAGAGACCTCACAAGTCCAGTAAGATGGACTGTCTACATGACTGCTACCCAAGTCGTCACACACATTTTAGTATTGTTTCTTAACCTTGTTTCACTTGCAACTGCGGTCCAGAAACTTCTGGGGAGGCAAAGTTAAGTAAAAGATCACTAGAATTATAATCAAAGCCAAGGCCCCACAATGACTCATTTGCCTAAAGGCAGTAGCATAACTAGATGTTACTGAGCCCCACAGCTAATACATTTTAGGAGCCCCAAAATATCCAGAGGATATCCTGTTTTACCAATACATGTTGAAATTGCTTGTTAATTAGGGCCTTATGGGGCCCTATTTACCTTCTGGGCCCTCCTGTAGCCACATGATCTGCTTCCTCTGTAGTTACGCCCCTGCCTAAAGCAATATCCCTAGTTGATTTAGCTTGCTTATACAGCATTCACAGGGGGTCAGCAATGTAAGTCAGGAGGAGAATTCCACCAAGAATGTCTCATCTAGTCTTCAACAGATTGCAGCTGAGCTATTGTGGTGCAACCTAACTGCCAACACTGATCTAGGGCCAATTTAGTATGCTAAAAACACAGACTAGATAGGATTGTCATTAAGTCCATGTGGCTGAACTTGGATGTTAATAGATATGAAGAGGAAATATTTAAAAACTACAAACCAGAGAGGACAAATGCTTCTTTTAGAGAATATATTGTAAAAACTACAAGAAGTATTGTAGTTTTTTCACAGCAACAAGGAAGGCAAATATAGAAAATAAGAAACTGAATGCATTGTAGGCAAAGACTAATCCTAAATGTTTAGTATGCATGTTGAGAGTGTGGCTCCATTAAAAATGGGGACAATTTGGTTTTAAAGCAAATGTGCTCATTAAGTTTTTTTCTTCAGTGTATAAGGAGTCAGAATTTTAAGACCCACTATGTAATAGTGACTCAGCTCTGTCAAGTCAATAGCTGACACAGGGTATGGTACTTAAATATTCACTCAAACTTACTATGAACAAGGTACCATGGGGCCCCCTCCCCAACTCCAACCCCCTTCCAGTCCTCCTGCGTGTTCCTTTTTTCCTGCTCACGACAACGAAAAAGGTTGGTGGCAGCAGCAATAGTGGATCTAGGCCGGCAGGGCCCACAAGTCTGACCCTGGGCACCAGGGCTTGATGAAATACATCCACAAGTACTTAAAGGGATACTGTCATGGGAAAAAATGTTTTTTTTTTCCAAAAAGCATCATTTAATAATGCTGCTCCAGCAGCATTCTGCACTGAAATCTGTTTCTTAAAACGAGATAACAGCTCCCTGGTAGATCTAAGAACAGCATTCAATAGTAAAAGTCCCACTGCGTCACATTCAGTTACATTGAGTAGGCTCTTAGTGGGTTCACTTGTATTTAATTTACACTTGTATTGGGTCCACTTGTATTTAATTTGTTCATTAATGACTTGGTGGAGGGCATTATAGGTAATGTATCTTTGTCTGCAGATGACACAAAACTATCCACGCTTATAAATTCAACCCACATGCCTTGCAGGGGGATCTGGCAAACTGGTAGACTGGGCAGCTAATGGCATAATAATCAGTGTTGATTAATGTAAGGTTATGCATTTGGGATACAAATATGTAAGATACTTAATACCAAGCCATGTTTAAGATCATTTTTTAAAATAACCTATTCCTAGGAACTTTGCAATTGCTTTAATGATTTATTTTGTATAGTTTTTGAATTATTTGTCTTCTTCTGCCTCTTCTCAGCTTTCAAATGGGTTTCACTCACCCCAACAGAACTATAACTCTGCAATGCTACAATTTTATTGTTATTCTTACTTTTTATTACCTAACTTCCTATTTATTCTCTCACCTATTCATATTCCAGTCTTTCATTCAAGCCACTGCCTAGTTGCTATGATAAATATGACCCTTTCAACAGATAGCTGCTGAAATACCAAACGTTAGAGCAGCTGAACAGAAATAATGACCAATAATAACTTAAATACCACCAAAAAATTAAAAAATGAAGACAAGTTGCAAGTTTTATGAACGTCACTGTCTACATTATACTATATGTGAATGTAAAGGTGAACAACCTTGATAGAGAAGGGTCTGGTAGTACTTGTGGATAATAAACTTGGCTGTATCAAGCAATGCCAGTCATCAGCAAGAAGGGCCAGGAATTATTGTCTTGTATTAAAAAGGTAGAGCTTTGCAGGAGGAGAGGATCATTATCTCTCCTTATAAAATACAGGTAAGGACCTGAATCTACGGTATATTGCAACAATCCCAATCGGAAATCAACATCTCCCACAGAAGACTTGGTTCAAGTTCTGGGCTCGCTATTGCACAAGAAACTGGCCTCTATCAATAAATCTATATCTGAGGTCCTACAACAACTGACTAATCATTAACAAAGATTGACAGATGTGGAGGACCACATTTTGGGTCTAGAGAAGGAACTGGAAAAAGCACAAGCTATCATAGATATAACTATCCTTGCAGATAAAGTCGAGGATCTAGAAAAGCACACTGTATTCCTCAGGATACAAACTTTCTTTGATTAATCCAGCAAAACTAAAGATTATAAACTGATGGAAAACCAAGCTTTATCAAGGATCCACACAAGGCACTGGAATATATTGAAATTTATCACGCTGCACTAGATGGTTAACGCCCTACACCACTGAGCATCAAAATACTCAAATTTCATCTTTTTTTTCTATTGACAATGCACCTATTTCATTAGGTGCATGTGGCCTAGAAACTTTGTCTAACATAGTTCATAGTTCCTTTCATCTCCATCAAATATGTTAAAATGTGTAGAATGAAAACTCTCTCTTTAATTTGCATTACTGGATTTTAGAAATTATATTTGACTTTAAATTGTTGATACGTTACAGTGGTTATCCAATTAATCCCAAAACTATAAAGTTTTCTTGTTATAGTAAGAATCCTGGTCTTCAAGAAGTCTTGCATTCTAAGGAGGTTCCTGGAAGGCAAAAGTTGTTTTTAGAGATTGCTGATTTGAAAGACAGAGTTTATTGAGAACATTCTGGAAGAATCTAAGCAATATGCATTAAAATATAAACCCAAAATTGAGGTCTTAATTTATATTATAAATATATATGAATTTAAAGATGTCTTCACTGAGCAGATATTTACCTAGTTATTATTTTCATTTCTTGTTACATTTGTGTATTTAAATTCTTACACCAGAGTTCAGCAACATGATTTTTTTTATGATACCTTTAGTGGTTACTTCACTTCTAAGCAGGGGCAATCCTGGCCCCTCTGCCGCCTAAGGCAGCAGCAGTTTCTGCTGCCCCCCCTCCCCTGGAAATTCGCTCTTAAAGTACCAGGAGCAGCATTTTTGCTGCCCCTGGTACCTAGTGGGGCGCTGCTGCCTGAGGCGACAGCCTCAACTCGCCTCATTGGCGAAGCACCCCTGCTTCTAAGATAAGGTTATTATATATTATACATATCTTCTATACTTGAGCAGAAAAGTGTTCTGCTGTAAGTATGGATTTCTATCTGGGTTTTTTTTGGCGTACTTTAATACCTGCACAGATAAAATGTAAAAAACAAATTCAATCAATTACAGCTCAGTAAAAAGATTTAAGAAGAAAGTAAAAGCAGCATTTGATGGTGCATATAAGGCTAAGCACTGTGGTGAAGATGCACTGAGGAGAAGTTATTGAAACAAACTGTCAGGCTCTGCTGGTATACAAACCAGGGACCTTTGGGTTTCTTTTTAGATGTCTTAACCACTGGGCCAGGTGAGCAGCCTTTATGGTTGCTCCCTATAAATTACCTGGCCGTTGCAGCCCAAGCCCAGCAGCAGCCAATCAAGGCTGACTCTGCCCTATTTAAGGCCAGCCCTTAACACACTCCTTGCCTGAGCATTGGCTTCCCAAACTAGCAGTGTGGCATTGTCCCTAGCTAAGGGTTCCTGCTCTATCCTCCTTTCCTTTCCTTGCCTTGTCTTGTCTGAACTCTTCCCTGTCTTGTCCTGCCGGCTCTGAACCTTGTCTTGTCTTGATCTGCCTTACCTTCCTGCTCTGCTCCTGCTTTAAACCATTATTTTTTCTTTGCTTTAACCATGCCTTGACCTTGCCCTCAGAGAATTAAAGCAAAATGTCAGCAAAGGAAAAGTCAGTGTCACGTTCGGCACCCTATATCCAGAACCCAAGCTAAACTCCCTGGTCACGGCTCTCACTCCTGCCTATAACCGCCGCCTTTCACCTCGGGAGGAACCCTCGGCTATTCGGATGCCGTCAGGTCTTATTTGAGAGAGGAGCAAAGCTAACAGTTCTGGACGAGTAAAGGGGCACAATTGTCTCCCCAGGATACTGGAAGGAAGAACACCACCAGGAACAGGCAGGCCGGGCCAGCACAAGCAGAGAATCGTCAGACAGGCCGGAATCAGGATAGGAGAACGAAGAATAGTCAGTGGACATGCAAAGGTTGGATTGGAGAGGGCAGAGTAGTCACAAGCAGGCAGGATCAGGATTGGAGAGGTCGGAGAAATCAGGCCGGCAAAGGTCAGGATTGGAGAGGGTCAGAATAGTCAAAAAGGCAGGCAAGGGTCAAAACCAGTAATAACAGATAGAATCAGGCACCTTGGAACTTTACAAATAGAACCTAACAACGGGCAATGAGTTAAACTATAAGGACCCTTTAAATAGTTTAAATTGCTCGCCGTTGAGCAATGACATCATCACGCCGGCGCATAACCAAGGGAGCGAACGCTGCAGGGGAAAAGACGCATGCGGCGGGCGTCCCCGCTGGAGGCATGGCGGGCACCCCGCATGCCAACGGGTAAGGTTTCCTTACAGTCAAGCTCAGGATCTACAGAATGTGAGCAACATTGATCCACATTCTATATTTTTCTAAAGCCTCTATAACAACGTTTTGTATGGTATTGTTTTATTTTTTTAAACTGTCAGCATAAATGTCTCAAAAACATATAAACAAGTTCTCATAAAGCATAGAAAATGCAGAAAAATTTGTTAACGCTGGTAAATCCAGACCTCAATTTCTATTTCTGTGAAACACTTCCTATAACAACCTATCATAATGACCCAAAGAGCATGTGATTATCACACTATGGGCAGCCACATGGTTAATATCATGTAACATATACAGCAGTGGCTTAATTTTGACACACACTGGTTAATTGGTCACTGTATGTTGCCCAATCTTGGGAACTTTATATGATACCACATTGCTTGTGCTAAAAATCAGTGCAGAGGTCCATGTTTTCAAGTCACCAGGTATTTGTGTACACAATCTGCCAACATGACATGAGAGTACTCTCTTTCTATAAATATACTACTGTATGTTATATTCTAGAGAGCTGCTTAATGACTTACCAATTTGCCTTGCAAAGTGTGTGATTTTGTATTGCAATTACATTACGTTTTACAGGTTGAGTAACGACGAGTGATGAATAATCTGGAAAGTAGTGGTGTCTGTTAATTTCTTAATGATAAAATTACTGTATGACATTTGCATCAGATTTTTCCCAATGTCCTCCAATACTCACGTGCCCATATACATTTCCCAATATCCACAATATATTTTAACCCTCAACCCAAGTGTCCTCTCTACCTTCTTCCTTTTACACTCTCTATTAACCTTTTATGCACTTGACTAGTGGTGGGCGAAAAAAATTCTCCAGGCACGAATTCGCGGTGAATTCACGTTTTTCGCCACCGGCGAATAAATTCGCGACTCTTTCGCAAAAATTTGCCAGTGAAAATTCGCCTGCGGCAATTTCTGCTTTTCATGATTTTTTCATGAAAACATTTCGAAATGCTCGATTTTTTTTCGTGAAAAGGTTTGAATTGCTCAATTTTGCGTGAATAGTCCGAATTTCCCGAATTTTTCGTGGAAACTCCGGAATTTCACGAATTTTTTCGCGGGAATTTTCCGGCGAAGCGAAATGGGAGAGATTTGCCCATCACTACACTTGACATATCCAGTATTTATACTCCTAACTTTACTAATAGTTAGAGTCTGGTTCCAAGACAGGGAATCTTCAGGAGCAGGGTGTTTACGTCCCCTGTCTTACCAGCACCCAACCCTAATACACAATGGTTGCTCAAATTTCAACCTGAACTTGCAAAACTGGAGGTAAACACATGGGTTCCTGCAGGTTTTGGGTCAGCTCTCACATCACTATGTAGTACGCACATGACTTTTCCTTCTCACTTGATTCATTAATTCAATCTCACTTAATATCATTAATTCAATGATATAGAATGCAGGCGGTGCTGTGGTCACAGGTCTCTACGCTCCAAAATGGAGCACAGAAACCTGCGCCTTTACCAGCTAAAAGCTCGGTGCAACCGTTAAAATATGTGATAGAGTAGCCCACTGCAAAAAAACTCCCGAAATCACCTCGGCCACTCGGCAACAGAGTCCAAAGAATGCAAAATACTCACAGCTTATGATCAACCACGCGTTCTCAAAAATAGTAGTAAACTATTCCTTCTTTATTTCATCCATTGTATTAAGGTGAATGGGAGAAGTCACACACACACACCTTGAAGGTATATATAAAGATTTTTCAGAGAATATGAGGTATAATATTACACTTCTTCATTACATATTAGAATACAATATCTAAAAGATTTTGTTTTTAAAGAAATTGTATAAGGATGCAATGAGCGTGTATAACTTTAAATGTCTTTAAGATGTATGTGTTTCTATCTATAAAGTTGTGCCTTTTTTTTTATAATACAGTAGAACTAAACTCAAAGGAAGTGACCATTATAGTCACGAAACGCGTCAGTAGTTTATAATATTATGTCCTGTCTTTGCTGAAAGCTTTTTTAATGGATGAAATAAAGAAGGAATATTTAACTACTATTTTTGAGGTAGTGCAGTTTATCCTGAGCTGTCAGTATTTGGCATTAAAAGCAGGGTGCACCATGCAAAAACATGCCCCTTTTTTGCTTTTTGGACCCTGCCTTCCATGTTGTAATTGACCCCTATTGTGTTGCTACCATGCATTTTTACAGGTAAAGGGTCTGTTATATGGAATGTTTGGGACCTAGGTGTTTCCGGACAAGGGCTTTTGCCATAATTTGGAGCACTTAGTGCAAAAACAGGTTACTGATATCATGATGATAAATAGCAGTCACCCTTCGCTGCATAGCTTGGATTCCTTATTAAATAGCTTGGGGTGGGGAGGCAGATATGGAGAGCAGGATTGATAGAGGCAGAAAGAGATCCACCTGCAACCAGAATGCAGCCACATAATTCCTTTGATCCCACCGGAAGTTGGCATGTGAAATGCATAAACTATGGGGCAAATTCACTAACCTGCAGAAATTCGCCAGGCGAAAATTTGCCAGGACAACGCTAATTTACTAAAATGCGAAGTTGCGTCCAGTTTCGCTAGCGTTAATTCGGCAAGCAAAGCAAATTTTTGCTAGCGTTGGCTAATATGCATACGGTGGGAAGTTAAATTTCAATGGACGTATATGTTGCAGCAAATACATTACACTACACAAGCCTTGGAAAGCTTCATAATAGTTGTTATAATTCCCTACACATGAGCCCAGTGTATAGTTTATACACTGAAAAACTGAAAAGTCGCCAGCGTTTTTTGGGACTTAGAAAAATTTTCACATTTTATTTGAGGAATGCCTATCTACTCTATTGCACTTCGCCTGTTAAGTCTGGCGCAAGAGGTAACGTTCATTAAAATCCGCATCTTAGTGAATTTGCATAATTCACGAGTGCGAAATAGCTCTACAGTCTCTCTCCTTCGCTAGCGAATTTACGCCAGCGCCCGTTAGTAAATCAGCAAAGTCCCAAAATGACGTCACGCTGGTGAATTTTCGCCAGCGTTAGTCACTTCGTCCTTTAGTAAATTTGCCCCAGCAACCATGCATTGATTTGAAAAAGAGACTGGAACATACATAGCAGAGGCCTGAATAGAAAGATGAGTAATAAAAAGTAGCATTGAGCAATAACAATATGTTTGTAGCCTTAGGGCTCTTACTGACGAGCGGTTGAAGCTGCGCTCCCCTGCATTCCTTTTTTCTGCTTTCAGCTGCAGGGGATCGCAGGAATAGACGCATTCAGTTTTTTTCAAGGCGGCTGTACTCACACAGGAGCGTGTAGGCACCAAACGCAGGAAAAAGGCAGCATGTTGCGTCTCAACCTGTGTTCTGTGCCTACACGCACCTGTGTGAGTACAGGCCCATTGAAAAAAACCAAATGCGTTTATTCCTGCGCTCCCCTGCGGCTGAACGCAGAAAAAAGAAATGCAGGGGAGCGCAGCTTCAACCGCTCGTCAGTAAGAGCCCTTACAGAGCATTGGTCTTTTCTTGTTTGTTTTTTTAGATATAGTCAGTTCAAAAACTATAAACAAGAAAAAATGAAGGTCAATTGAAGTTACTTAGAATTATTTTTACTATAACATAGTGAAAGTTACTGATTGGTTGCTATGGGTTAGTATAAATGTTACCAGTGTTGCTAACTGAGCTCCAGGTTTTCTTGGAATCAGAACAGTCATTGTTGTTCCCATGCATAATAGACAAATATGCAAAATAAGGCTAAATGTCAAATGTACTTGCTGTATATACAAAATAGCACAAAGCTTTCAACATTTTTTCTTCTCCTGTGACAGGGGAAGTAACATTACATACTAGAGGGTGTGGTATTTTTAGGAAATTCCGTTTATGGGAAACATATGGAATTTCAATATTATTATTAATTTCTAATAGTATACAGAGAGGAACTTTTTGCCAGCAGGTACCGATTCCATTGGATTAGGTGATCGTTTCACACCATGTGCAGATTTTTCAACAAATGGATTAAAGGGGAAGTTCAGCTTTATATTCATTTTTAGTATGATCTATATAGACCCCTTTTTTTTGCTTTTGCTATTGCTTTTTGAATCATATGCCTTCCTATTCTATCTCTTGACTGTGAGGCTTCAATTTTATTGTTATTCTTAATGCAGTTGTTTTTTCAGAGCCCTTTGCTACTCCCAATCCATTTTGATTTCAAAACTACTCCCTGGTTGTTAAGGTAATTAACCTCAAGCAAACAGATAACATTTTCAGCTTGATGCCTGACAGTGTAGAAAATGCAAATAAATAAAAAAGCCCCAGAAAAAAATAAACAAAGACCAAATGAAAAAATTGTCTCAGAATTCATCTGTCTATGCCATGCTTAAAGGATAAGTAAACCTTTAAAATAAGTGAATGTAAAATTGATGAGGGTGTTGTTCTAAGCACTTAAGTAACTTACCTTAATTATTTATTTTCTTTTTATTCCAAGATATTAAGGGATATGTGTGCTGTTAATATGAATGAATTTTGTTCCAACATCGCCACCTACTGGTCAGTTTCTGACCAGTCTCACCACCAAGTAGTCAAGGAAGTTGTCAGGAGAAAGAAAGAAAGAAAGAAAGAAAGAAAGAAAGAAAGAAAGAAAGAAAGAAAGAAAGAAAGAAAGAAAGAAAGAAAGAGGCTGCACTGATGTTCTTCTGCTTAGGAATATTTGAGAAAGATTTCTGATTGTTTTCCTAAGCAGAAGAACATCAGAGCAGCCTCTTTCTTTCTTTCTTTCTTCCGACAACTTCCTTGACTACTTGGTGGTCAGACTGGTGGGAAAATGACCAGCAGGTGGCGCTGTTATAACAAAATTTTACATTCACTTATTTTAAAGGTTTACTCATCCTTTCTATCATTGACCAGCCCCTTTAATGCAGATTAGTATGGCGCCAAGCGTAGGGTCCTGGAACCTAAATCTTTTTGACATCTCTGAAGTCACAAATAGATGTAAAAAAAAAAACACTAAGGCAATGCATAGTCATTTTATCTATAAAATAAGTTACAAAAATGTAAACTGTATACTGTTACATCAAAAAGAACAAATTATTGTATCACAAATGCTCATATAACGACTCTGAAATGAATGGACTTTGATATATGTGAATATATATGTTATTAACGCAACTTAAAAAGTACACACTGAATAATGACACATCTGCCTAACCTTTTTGTATGATTATTGCCCTTTATTAGGGAGGAAAAAAAATGACATTCTGGCGCCATCTGCTGGAGATACTTTAGTATAGAACCAGACAACACCAGTCTTTCCTCCCACAGGTGTTTTTGCTTAGCATGAAACAGTAAAAATCTTTAGAAAAAAAATCTTTAGAAAATTCAGAAAAGGCAGGAAGAAGAAAAGTCATTATGCATTATTATGCATGCTGAGCAAACTATAGCTAAGATATAATAATAGCCATTCATTTAAGGCCACTGTCAGATGTTGTAGTTTCTGGTGGAGCATCTGCCACATATTTGTGAGCATTTATAGGAATCTCATCTCCCTGTCAGCGTTCACAGATATATTTCATTTTGCACACATTGCGTTTGTATTCAGTTCTGAATTGTTAACATAAAACTGCTGTTGTACAATATGACCAATTTAACAGATATTCTGAACACTGATCACACTGCATGATCACTAGTTTCATTGATTTGGGTGATTTTATTGGCACAGGTCTGCAGCCTGTTTTTGCACTTTGCAAACTGTACATCTGTGAAATGAATGTCCCTATTATATTGAATTCTAAGGGAAAACATCAGGTAATAGTGCTGCGCCAGCTGAATTCTGCACTGAAATCTAAAGCTGCATGTGAAATCTGACATAGGGCTAGACATGTTATTAGCTTTCCAGGTACCCTCAGTCATGTGACTTTTTTTCAAATAAACTTCAGTCACTCTATACTGCTATGCTGCAAGTTGGGGTGGTATCACCCTTCCCCCCCCCCCCAGTAGCCTATCAGCAGAACAATGATACTGTATTCATAAATGACACCTGCATTGATAAAAATGCCCCCAGTGGTAGATATGAGAAGAGCACTCAAAAGTAAGACACGCAAGCCTGACCGTGACTCCTCCAGTTACATTGAGTAGAAACAATAGCTTATCTGAAACTGGACTAGGCCTAGTTTCCAATTCTGGGTACAAAATGCTCTGAAAACCCCCGGCATCTATATATTTGATTTTTTAATATTAGTGCTGAAGGACATGTGGAAAATAAAAAGCTGTATATTGCAAGCTCTGGGTGATTTGATTAAAAATTCTAGATTTAGCAAAGGTTTGCAGTTTGAGTTTGAGTAAGAAGAAAGTAGTTAGCCATGTTAAATTTACCGTGTATATTTCTCAAAAATATAACGTTTCCTCGTGTCAGTAGAGTGTTTTATAATATGTCCCATGTAATCAGTGTGTTGGTTTACATGGCTGTTATCCATGCAGATGTGCACTATTTGTATTTTGGGGATCTCTACATACTGTGGATTTTTGATTCCTGCCCATTATAAAGGTTGGCATTTGCAAAATAAAGGGGAAGATGTATTTTCATGCATAAATATATGGTTTTGGGCCATCAGTCATCCTTGAAGAGAAATGTGCCACAGTATGCGTTTGTACCTCGTGTACAATGGCCAATCAGTGTTTATTCAAACTATTACACCAGTGTATGTGGCAAATTGGGGAGAGCACAGAAAATATAGCTGGGATTGGCCAGAAACCCTCCACAAACTGTGGATTCTTAAAGGAATTGCACAGTATAAAATTAAAAAATGGGTAAATAGACTGTGCAAAAAAGTATTTTCAATATAGTTAGTTAACCAAATATGTCTTCTATAGAGGCTGGAGTGACCAAATGTCTAACATATTAGCCAGAATACTATTTGCTGATTGGTAGCTCTCTTATTGGTTACCAGTCATTAACCAATCAGTGACTAGGAGGGAGGTACATGGGTCATAACTATTTTGACTCTGACCTGCATGTTATGGATCAGAAAGAAACTCACTGCACAGTTATGCCCCATGTGGTCCCTCCCTTCAAGTCACTGAGTTAGAGAGATGAAAAGGTGGATCTCATTGATAAATCTGTCATCTTATCACTGTAAATATGTAGGTGAGAAAGTGCAAACATAATGGCTTTAAAGGGGTTGTTCACCTTCCAAATACTTTTTCAATTGAGTTGTTTTCAGATTGTTCCCCAGAAATAAAGACTTTTTCCAATCGCTTTCCATTTTTTATTTTTTACCGTTTTTCCAAAATCTAAGTTTAAATTTAAAGGTTCCTGTCTCTGGTGTTTCAGTCTGGCAACTCAATCGGGCGCAGACTCTAAACTTTTAAATTTTGCAAAATTTAGTTGATACATTTTTCAGCAGCATCTCTGGAGTATTAGCAACTATTGTATCAAATCTAACAACTGCCTGTAATGAAACCCAGAAATTCTGCTCAGCAGGGACAAAGAAAAAAAGAAATGTATCAACTAAATGTTTCAATTTAGAACAGTTTACAGGGCCGGCGACCACCCCCTCTCAGAGCTAATTTAGAAGGTGAAAAATAAGACTTAGGGTCCCATTTACTAAGGGTCGAAGTGAATTTTCTAATTCAAAAACGTTGAATTTTAAAGTAATTTTTGGGTACTTTGACCATCGAATAGGACAAAATTTGATTTGAATTGAAAAAAACTTCACAAATTCGACCATTTGAAAATCGAAGTACTGTCTCTTTAAAAAATTTCGACTTCGACACTTCGCCACCTTAAACCTGCCGAATTGCTGTTTAGCCTATGGGGACCTCCTAAAACCTCTCTGACTTCTAAAAACTTAGCCAAAGACTCAAAGTTCTGTTCTCGTTCGATTCGAAGGATTAAATTGTTCGATCGAACGATTTTTACTTCGCTCGAAAACGGCCGTTGTCGATCGAAAAAATACTTTTACTATCGAAGTATCAAATTCGATGGTCGAATTTCGAAAGTTTTTTGACTTCAAAATTCTACCCTTAGTAAATGTGCCCCTTAGACTTCAATATTAGAAAAACGGTAATTGGAAAAAGTCTGTATTTCTGGTGCTCTATCTCAAAACCAACTGAATTGAAAAAAAGTGTTGGAAGTTGAACAACCCCTTTCAGATATTAAATAATAAAAAAACAAATAGAACTTTCACAAAAGAAATTAATTTTCCAAAGATAAACTTTCACATTATGGATGATTATGTGTTTGCGACTTGAAGGATCCTTTTTTTGTTGCATTGGGTTTTTACTTGTTTGGCAAGGTTAAGAAGCAAACCCACAACTCTCTGAATATGCCCTAATTACTGAATGTCATTTTCATTCTTCCCCACTTAAATAGATGTATAGATAAGGGTATCATTTACAGTGGTGATAGAACATCCCTTTTCTACTTTAATTTGATAGGGAGCTGCCATTCAGTTTAATGAGTTAGTGGCCTGTAGAGAAATAGGAAAATATGCCTGTTGCAAATATAAATACACGTTTGATGGATATTTTATATGGTTTGTGCAACTCCCATTGGTGCTAGTAGGATATCAGAAGTTGTAATTTAACAAATATTGGTGATACTTACACCAGGTGATACTATACATAGAATGTCGGGGCTGGTTTAAGGGCATCCTGAGAGAATGACTGGTCAGAGTAAATGCTTTTGGTAAAACACTTTAATATTTAATCAGGGAACTACAACTTGTGGCCCTCCAGCTGTTGTGTGTTTCCCCAAATGGAAGAGGACCACTCTTTTCTGTAAGGTTTGCCCAGATGTATGTGAGTATGACAGCTGTGTTTGTAAAGCCCACACGGTTGCCCTAGTGTTTATTCTTAGAGGCAACGTGCATCGTTCACATCTGACAGTTGTGGCTTGTCAGATGCACGTAGCAACATGATCTGATATTTCTAATACATTATATTCGCCGCATCTGTCTCATTGCATGCGTTTCCTCTCAGCACATCAGATAGGAACAAGCCGCACCGCGGGGTTCAACCAGGGCCGGACTGGGAGTAAAAACCAGCCCTGGCAAAAAGAAATCAAAGGAGCCCACACAGAAATGCATGCTGGTCTTTTATTTAAACACAAGCATATTTTATATATATATATATATATATATATATATATATATATATATATATATATATATATATATATATATATATATATATATATATATATATATATATATATATATATATATATACTTATAGGGGCCACCTGGCTGAACCAACCACTAAAATCAGGATGCTACAAATGTGCCAGCTGTTTGACATGTGGTGGTATGTCCCAAGGCACCTATTTTTCACACCCCAGGACTGGGGAAAAGTACAAAATACAGCACAGAGTGACTTGTACGACTGACCACATTATATACATGGCCTGGTGTCCTTGTGGACTGCACTACGTGGGTAAAGCTTCCACTACATACCGGGAGCGAATGAACAATCATCGTAGCGCTATCAGGAGCGCCCTTGCCACAACCAGTCCCTAGGCATTGGTTGAAGATGGGACACACACTCCCTCAATTCAGGCACATGATAATAGATCATGTGCCTGCCCCTAAGAGAGGAGGCAACAGAGATTTACTACTATTAAGAAAGGAGAGTATGTGGATTTTCACTCTGGACACACTGGCCCCTAAAGGGTTAAATGAGACCTTACCTATGTCTCCCTTCTACTAGAACACAGGGGTACAAGGATAATATGAGGTCTGAGGTGGGGGGCTACAATAGACTACTACATTAAATGGGTCTTAGGGTATCTACATAGAAACTGTTTCCTTACAAAGACTAACATTTCTGCTACAAGAGGACTATATGGCTATTATGTATTCATTAGAAACTGAGTGTTTTAAGGCTACCATCTCTTGTCAGTATGTTGCGAATGTTGAAATGGGCAGTTATTACATGGTTGCTTTTGTTTTTATTCTTCACAGCTTTTTCACCACACCCAGCCTGCAAGGGCCTCTGCCATTGTGGACAGGCTCCGATTACCTGGAGGTACCGAATGGATAGCAGTTTCTGACAGGTAGGCCTCGGACAGGGAAGACGTTGTCCAGATGCTGTACACCCCTAAGAATCCTTAAGCGAGAATATATGCACAGGCGCTAGCTCTCTCCCCTACTTCCAATGGGGACGAGCGTTCAGAACGAGGGATCCATAGGGTGTTTATTTTGGTTTATTAATTGACTAGTTGTTACACCCTAAACTTTGTTCCAGCCATAAAAAAAAACATTAGCACTTTGCCACAAATGGAAGAACTCCCCTTTGAACCTAAAAGGTAAGGTGGCTCTCTTTAAGATGTTGATTTTCCCAAAGCTGATTTATCCCCTATCCAACTTGCCGATCCTACTCAAACATAGTGATATTAGGATTCTTGATAGTGCTTTAAATTCTTTTATTTGGTGTGGTAAGAAATCTAAAATTTCCTTAACTAAATTACATGCTCCTCATGTATTAGGAGGCCTAAAGCTGCCTAACTTCAGAACTTTTAATTTAGCCTCAATGTCAAGATACCTTATGGAATGGGTCTTAGGTGGTGATAAATTCACAAATCCGGCTCTGGAACTTTTCCCCACATCTCATACTCATATACTAGAGATTCTTCACTTGAAATGGAAAGACATTCCCCTTGAATGTAAACTAAATCCACTGTATAGAGACTCAATCTTTACTTGGAAACTTTTACATTCTAGTCATGGTTTTAATCATACGTTAACCCCTTTTATGCCCATTCACCTCCTTTGGGGTAAAACTAAACCTGGTTACACTTCCTGTCTTGTACATTTCAAGAAACGTCATCTGTTTCTGATTAAGGATTTAGTTGATCCTATAAATGGGAATCTCCTTACTTGGGCAGACCTGAAAAATCAAGCAAACTTAAAAATCTCTGACCACTACCAATATATGATTATTAAAAGCGCATTTCTTTCGGTTTCTAACAAAAAGTGGTTTGCCATCCAGAAACATTGGATAGCGGAGGCGATAACCAATCTGAGTGACAATTTAGGGCTCCTAAACATCAACTTTTTGGCTCGCACTTTTTGGGGTCCCCCCTCTGACCAGAAACACCCCCTTTCAGATACGGCTTTGAGATGGTCAAACTACCTTTTAAGGGACATTACCCCTACTCAATTAACTTCTTCATTGGTTAAATTTAATAAATGCTTTTTCTCGGAGGACTGGAGATCTCAACATTTTAAATTAATCCATCTTGGTTATGGTAAACTTTTTCGTTCTTATAAGGGTTTAAGTCAGGTTTCGTTTTGTCCCAAATGTAATCAGGAAAATGTAAACCTTTTTCATTATCTTTGGAGCTGCCCTCACATTACTCTTGTTTGGCAAAAAGTAAGAGATTTTATTAATGCTAAGTTGAAAATAAATCTAACTATATCTCCAGTTTATGCCCTTTTGAATATTGGCACCCCTTCTTTTTCTTTGAATAAACATTGTAAATCTGATCCTGTTTTGATCTCAAACTTAATTTTACAGTTCATGGCGGCTACAAAGAAGGCCATATTTCTGTTCTGGATTTCAGAGTCTACCCCCTCCTTAAAAGAAATTTTTGTATATCTAAACCAGTTATGCTGGCAAGAGGCCATAAAAATTAAATTTGAAGAACCACACATTAATACTACGTTTTCTAATGATTGGTCCCTTTATTTCGATCAAATAGACTCTAAATACAAATCTAATATTCAAGAGCTATTATTGATTTAGCTATCCTAATGTCTGGGCAACATAATTAACTCAGTGTCAAAAAAAAAAAAAAAAAAAAAAAAAAATTTGTGTTTCTGTAACTCCACCATGCGAGGTATAGGTTTGTTTTAGTTATGTGTTGCTTTTGTTAGTTTAAACAGTAGATCTGGTAACTAAACATTATTATATACGTCATATGTACTCTTATTTGAGGCAAGTATAATCCTCATGTTTTCACAATTGTATTATTTTTGTAGTGGAAACAGCACGTTAAATGCATTCAAATAGTTTAATCATACTCAATTTACGCTGTGTAAAAGTAATTCTGTATATTTTTGAAAACCCAATAAAAATGTTGAAAAAGAAAATGTTGAAAAAGACTAGTTGTTACACGGGAAAGCGCAAATAGGTGCGAGTGGGGTGGGCGTTTTGTCTCACTCCTTCTCTGGCACCTGTGCGCTATGCTTGTATGGGAATATATACCAAGATATTTAAACCCCATGTTATACGTGAAAACGCTAATAGGTGCGAGTGGGGTGGGCGTTTTGTCTCACTCCTTCTCTGGCACCTGTGCGCTATACGTCTATGGGAACACACACCCAGATATCCAAACCCCGGGTCGCTAATACTCACAGCCCTGTGAGTGACATCTGCACCGCACGGAGGCGGGGCCTCCTTATGGCACGCACGGGGAGATCGGTATACACCGGCAGTGAGCTGGCGCCTGAGCTAAGAAGCGCAATGGAAGGACAGGTGAAGGGGTCTCAGCTTCGCTTAGTGGAACACGCCTCCAGTCTTCAGAGGCGACAGGGTGAGCGCTCCTTTCCCTCTGCTATCCACGGTCCTCTCTGGGTAAGTTGGCGATATGATTTTAAAACAGCACCAATGTATATGCGCTGCATCACAGCACTGTTTGAGTATTTAAGAGCACCCATATGGCCGCATAGCAAATCACATATGCACTTGAATATCCTCCTACATAGGAATAGCGGCTGTTGAGTAAAATTGTTTTATGCACCACTAATTAGTGACGCATCCATGCTCTGATGACGTCACAAGCTGATGTTTGGCGCCTTTTTTTGTTTAAATAGATTGTTACTGACACTGTGTATCTCACCTGAGGAAGGCTCTAGTATTAGAGCCGAAACGTCGTAATAAAACTTTTCTTTTTTTTCACCTTTACAAGTCCTGTGAGTGCGGTTTTTTCAAGACTCTTTTGTATATACTATCTGTAACCTGCACCCAGGCAGTCGGCCATGATTGTATGAGTGCTCCAGCCTGACGACAATTATATATATATATATAAACCAGCAAGCACTCGCACTCAAATCCAGTCTTAATCAACGCTGGGTGCTGGGTCAAATGGTGAACATCTAATAGTTTAAGAAGGGCCCGCACTCCAGTCTTTTTAGCAGTGCTAAAAAGACTGGAGTGCGGGCCCCTCTTAAACTATTATATAGTAAATAAAGTACCCCCTCTTGTAAAATTTAAGGATATTATGTTACCGAGGATTTTCATGACCATATTATACAGGTCATGGAACTCCGAGGTAACTTCTAATATCCTCATATTTTGCAACAGGGGGTACTTTATTTATGATAATACACAAATTTCAGTGAGTCATGACTAAAATGACATCAGAACTCACCGTTTATAACTGATGACATCAGAACTCACCGTTTATAAGGATATAATTTACAAGATATTCATGGCTTTTGTGTATTTTATATATATATATATATATATATATATATATATATATATATATATATATATATATATATATACTGTATATATTAGTCATAAACAAATACAAAAGGAGTACATTTTAGTTTCTAATAATGCATCCTATAAGATCCATACCAATAGGCATTTAAATTTATGTTTGCTTATCGTTTACAGTAGGGGGTACATTATCCCTTATAAGACATGAGTGATACTCAGAGTTCCCTGTATAACTCAGCCTGCAGCCTTGTGCCTTTATATGGTCACAGAACAACCCCTCAGTGACTTCTTATATCCTTATCATTTACAGTAGGGGGTACATTATCCCTTATTATACATGAGTGATACGGAAGAGTTCCCTGTATAACTCAGCCTGCAGTCTTGTGCCTTTATATGATCACAGAACAACCCCTCAGTGACTTCTAATATCCTTATCATTTACAGTAGGGGGTATATTATCCCTTATAATACATGAGTGATACTCAGAGTTCCCTGTATAACTCAGCCTGCAGCAGTTCTAGAGGTACGCAAGTGAAGTGCTGCACCGCAGGGCCAGTCTTATCAAGTGTGGGGCTATTTTGGTTGGGCAGACTGAGTTGCCAGCTGGCATACCACAGGGACTCCAGTGCATGCCTCTGCTTCTCTCCTGCTAACTGTTGCTGTAACCCTGCCTTTGTACTGTATCACTTCCTTGTTCCATTAGCCCCAGCACTTCATGGAACATAGTGGCCGACAACTATTTCATACTATCACAGCCCACTGCCACAAGAATTACAGAAAGAAAAGAGGAGGGATCCTTTCTGCTTTACTTTTTTCAAATTCTCACTCATAACCCTTCATTTTTCCACCCTTCACCATTTAGCTTTACTTTTTTCCAGCTTTCTCTCTTTCATTCCTTATTCAGATTCCCCATGTTCACTCCTATTTATTTTGCCTCTTTATTTTTTTATTAGATCAGCCTCTCCTATTTTTTTCAATTGCTTTGTCTGCACAGTGCAAAGAAAATGCATAATTGCATCTTACTGTGGCAGGGAGCATTGCGTTCAGGCTCAGCACAAGCAGGCCAGCAGCAATCAGCATAAAAAATATGATCCACACCTCTCCACACCTATACAGTAGTGTGCTGCATCTGTCTGTGCTGATGCGGGCCAGGGCCGGAACTAGGGGTAGGCAGAGTAGGCACGTGCCTAGGGCGCAAAGCTGAGGGGGCGCCAGGCACGTACCTTCTCTGTCTCCTACCCCATGTCCGGTCCTGTGTCTCCCTGACTGGCGTCGGTAAGTTCTGTTTTAAATGCGCATGCGCGTAGTTCTGCGCATGCGCGCCGGCGCGTAGTTCCGCACATGCGCGCCTGTGCGTATTTTCGCGCATGTGCGCCGGCGCCGTGCCCGGCCAGGCGCCCTAGGCCGGGTTGGCCCGGCTCTGATGCGGGTGCGCAGAGACAGGGGACTGACAAGCCCTACTGGAGGCTCTGTTCATCCAGCTTCCACTGTGAACGGCAATGACAGCAGCCGCAGAGAACGGAAAGGAGTCTGAGGGAGCTAGGATGGAGGAAAGGTCCTAGAGCCCTCCAGATGCATTGAAAGGTACAGTAAATTCTAATTAGTATTATCGCTCAGGAGCGGCCCACTTAAGCAAAATATAGAGCGGCCCTTAGGGCAATTGCCCGACAACACAGATTGCCAGTCTGGGCCTGGTGCCATGGTGCCTCCAAATTCAACTAGTGGGAATTGCAAAAAATTCCAAAACTTGCCTTTTTACACAATAAATTACACTGTTTACACTACAAATAAAAAGCTACAATATACAATTTCATTCCTGAACCAGCAAGTGTATTTTTTTTCAGTTGTAAATATTGGTATATAGGCAGCCGTCTCAGGTCATTTTGCCTGATCATGTGCTTTCAGAAAGAGCCAGGAAGCTGTTAGCTGGTTACCTTCCCATTGTTCTGTTATTAGGCTGCTGTGGGGGGGGGGGTGATATCACTCCAACTTGCAGTCCAGCAGTACAGAGTGACTGAAGGGTATCAGAGCACAAGTCACATGACTGGGGGCAGCTGGGAACTGACAATATGTTTAGCCCCATGTCAGATTTCAAAATGAAATATATAAAAAAAGTTTGGTCTTTTGAGAAATGGATTTCAATGCAGAATTCTGCTTGAGCAGCACTATTAAAGGAGAAGGAAACCTTAAAAATGAATAGGACTAAAAATGCCATATTTTATATACTGAACTTATTGCACCAGCCTAAAGTTTCAGCTTGTCAATAGCAGCAATGATCCAGGACTTCAAACTTGTCACAGGGGGTCACCATCTTGGAAAGTGTCTGTGACACTCACATGCTCAGTGGGCTCTGAGCAGCTGTTGAGAAGCTAAGCTTAGGGCTCGTCACTAATTATCAAGCAGAAAACGAGGTTGGCCTGTCATACAAGCTGATGCTACAGGGCTGATAATTAAATTCTGATGCTAGCTGCACTGGTTTCTGTGCTGCCATGTAGTAATTATCCATAGTAATTACTAATCAGCCTTATACTGTGACATTTCTATTCTATGTGTACTGTATAGTTTGAGTCGGTCCCTAAGCCAAGTAAGTGACAGCAGCACAGAGCATGTGCAGTGAATCAGCAGAAAAGAAGACGGGGAGCTACTGGGGCATCTTTGGAGACACAGATCTTGTCCTGTCATATACAGACGTACAGAGATACAAACCTTCCATAGTTATTGTTGATATCTGCAAAGGATTAGCACTTCTATCTGCAAGGGTGATTTTCAGAGTCAGTTTTGCCTTAATAGAAAAAGTAGCACCAGAATGACATATCTTACTAAGGGTTAAAGGGTTATATTTATAGTGCTGTATGTTAGGAACAAAGAAGTGGTAGTACATTTTCTTTTTCTGCATTCTACTTGTTGTCATATTGTCTTTATGGTTTATTGTGAGAAATCAAATAAAATATTTTAAACACTAAGAAGTGGTAGCACAGGTATTGCAGCACAGCAGGGGCACTGGTTATTCAGATTAAGCCTATTGGTAACTTGAGTGCAGTGTCCCAGGTAGAGGGTAGTGCGGTTTTAGCTTTTTGCCTGCCCTCAACTCCTCCAGGTTATATGAAGGCTAACTCGCAGCAACCTCCTGCACAACAACGAAACAAACAACTCAATCTCAGGATGGGCCCTCGTGAATTTGAGGAGGAAGGAGGTCCCGTAACTCTAAATCTCACAAGAATAAACCAGTAGGGTGCCAGTGGTTCATAAAATAAATAACTCCTTATTTACAGGGATGTATAACAATCTATTGGAGGATAGTCACAAATAATAGTTATTCATTAATTAATAGGAATATATCTTTTAGCAGTGCTTGCCCAAATCAGGTAGCAGATTGCATATTTAGTCAGCCCCCGAGTACAGGCAACCTCTATGGGATGCTCCTCTACCCCTAGGTCTCTGCACTTGAGTCCTTACTCTGCCAGGTGGCACCCAAGACTGTTAAGCCTTCTACTTTCAGGCTGCTTACTAGTTACCCTTATCCCAACTGTCACTCCTAGACTGAGCTATTACAAAACTATCCTTTACCTACAGAGCATGCCTCCACCAAGGCCCTGAGTTCAATTCACTTCCTCCAACAGGAGATCCAAAGAGTCCGAGCACACCTTGGCTTCCTCTTTTAGGATTTGAAATATTTTATTTGGTTTTCACAATAAACCACAGAAATCAATATGATAACAAATAGTATGCAGAATAAATAGATTAATACATTGACATATTATACAGAATGTATAACTTACAATGAAGTAATATGTAAAATAAAATAGAAACTAACAAGAACTAACTATCACTAAATAAGTCAGTGGACACATAGACATTCTTAAAAGAAAAAGAAGAAAGAAAAAGCCCATTGTCTTGGGAATGTCAGATACCCCCCCCCCCCATGAACATTTTACAATTGAAGAAACTGAGATATTTGACTTTTGGTATTGGAGTCACAGAACTCAAAGTAAGGAGACCATATAAGTCTAAATTATTCTTTGGAATAATTTCCTTTAGTTTTTACTAATAAAGCTTCCTGCCAACTAAGCTGGTTCAATGAGGGAGACTCATTTTGTAGCCAACAGTTAAATAAAGCCTTTCTGGAGGCAGCCAAAAATAAAATTGTCATTATTTTCTTTTCTTGGGACTGAAATTCTATATTAGAATTTGAAGACAGCCTACTATTATCTAGAAGCAACAAAGCAAAACATTGAGATAATTTAATTTTTATTTTCAGATTAATGTTTAGTAAACTGGTAACATCCTTCCAAAAATATACTGATCTTTGGACAAGTCCATAGATAGTGAAAAAGGGTCACATTATACTCATCCCACTTGGGACAGTATGATACAGGACTGGAAAATATACCTTTAGAAAAAAAAATTCCCATAGCCATAGTGAACTAACTTAAAATGTTGTATCCTCCAACTGCCAAAATGAATTTATTGTAATTACAAATAGACTTCACCAAATCTGAAGGGGATATGTGATATTGTAGAAACTCAGCCCATTTGTTGGACACTTTAAGTAATGGGTGTGGGTCTGACCCATAATCATTCCAGAATTTTTTAGATAAAGAGTTAATAGAAATCAAAGAAGGAATCTCCAAAAACTCTCCCAAATCTTCAGCTAGCCTATGATCTGACAAAACAATGTTTCTATCAGATTCAAGAAGCCCGTAGTCTTTTTTGAGTCTTGACCAAGATAACAGAGTCTCATTGGGTGGATCTAATAAATGTTTTACTAAGAATAATAATTTTTTCTTCAAAGAAAATAAAAAGGACTCAGACTTTTGAAAATCTGACAATTTAAGTAAGAGTTTAGCCGTCATAAAAGGAGTTTCCGTATAACTGTAGCTATGTCGAGAGAATAAGGGGCACATTTACTAAGGGTCGAATATCGAGGGTTAATTAACCCTCGATATTCGACCAGGAACTAAAATCGTTCGACTTCGAATATCGAAGTCGAACGATTTAGCGCTAATACTTCGATCGTACGATCGAAGGATTATTTGTTCGATCGAACGATTAAATCCTTCGAATCGAACGATTCGAAGGATTTTAATACAACGATCGAACGAATATCCTTCGATCAAAAAAACATAGGCAAGCCTAAGGGGACCTTCCCCATAGGCTAACATTGAGTTCGGTAGCTTTTAGCTGCCGAACTAGGGGGTCGAAGTTTTTCTTAAAGAGACAGTACTTCGATTATCGAACGATCGAATAGTCGAACGATTTTTAGTTCGAATCGTTCGATTCGTAGTCGAAGTCGTAGGTCGAACTAGCCCATTCGATGGTCGAAGTAGCCAAAGAACACTTCGAAATTCGAAGTTTTTTTTATTCGAATCCTTCACTCGAGCTTTGTAAATGTGCCCCTAAGTGTTTCCACACAAAAATAGACTCCTGAAAAAGGGGATTCTTCTTAAAATTTGCTAGGAATACTACCCCATTTACTATGTAAAACAGATATAATATCAAAGTGAGGTTCATGAAAAATTTCAATTTCAGGATTTGTAAACTTATTAACTTGAGAGATCCACTCAATGAGATATCTAGTAAAGGCTGATAAATTGAAAGCTCTGAAATTAGGGAGATTGAAACCTCCAAGTTTAACTGGAGCTCTCCACTTATGAAGAGCAATCTTTGCTTTTTTCCCATTCCATATAAACTTGATAAGAGCAGAATCAAGTTTCTTGATATAAGAATGTTTAATAAGCAAATGGAGATTAATTAATGGGTATATCATTTTAGGGAATATCAATGATTTAAAAAATATCACTCGTCCCTTACGATTAAGGGGAGCATTGGCTCATTTTTCACACATGGAGGAAACCTTATGACAAGCTGCAGTAATATTTAATGAATATAAATTATTTATGTCTG
The DNA here is from genome assembly GCF_017654675.1 of Xenopus laevis. NCBI lineage: Eukaryota > Metazoa > Chordata > Amphibia > Anura > Pipidae > Xenopus > Xenopus laevis. Next base: position 115,399,035 of record NC_054380.1, on the reverse strand, counting down.
AAGGAATTATTAATCCTAAATATTTGGGGGCCGATTCATCAAGCTCGAGTGAAGGATTCGAAGTAAAAAAACTTCGAATTTCGAAGTGTTTTTTGGGCTACTTCGACCATCGAATGGGCTACTTCGACCTTCGACTACGACTTCGAATCGAACGATTCGAACTAAAAATCGTTCGACTATTAGACCATTCGATAGTCGAAGTTCTGCCTCTTTAAAAAAAACTTCGACCCCCTACTTCGGCAGCTAAAAGCTACCGAAGTCAATGGACAGCCTTGTCTCATACCCTTAAATATTTCAAAGGGTGATGACTTAGCTCCCCCCAAGATTATTTGCGTTTTGGGACTTTTATAGAGGCATTCGATATATTGGTAAAATGGGCTCATGATACCAAATTTTTGAAGGCACATAAATAGATGTTTCCATGTTATATTATCAAATGCCTTCTCAGCATCAATTTTAAGAATAGAACTGGGAATTTTATGCTTTTTGGCAAAAAATAAAATATGGATAAAAGCCCTAATATTTTTAACTCCAGATCTGTTTTTAATAAAGTCATTTTGGGTTTCTGAAATTACGGAGGGAAGAATTAAAGTCTTTGTCCTTTTTTGGGATAACTCTAAGATTCGTGAGTTCACTAGAGGGTAAACATTTTCCAAAGAATAACATGTCATTAAATAAATTTGTTAGAAAGGGTGAGATCTTGTCTTTCATTATTTTATAAAAAGATGGAGTTAAGTCATCAGGACCACCTGCTTTAGAAGTTTTAAAATTATTTATAATATTGCAGACTTCTTCAGTGGAAATTGGACTATTAAGACTTTCCAATTGTTCTTTTGAGATCTGAGGGATTTTACAATTTTCAAAAAATGTTTTCATTTTCTCTAAGTTAACATTAGGATTAAAGTACAAGACTTTATAATGATTTTTGAAAATGTCCACAATTTTATTAGGGTCATTTGTTAATTGGTTATGAGTATCCCTTATTTTTATAAGCTTAGCCCGCTTATTTTCAGCCTTAGTGAGATTAAAAAGCAAATGATTTGCTTTGTTACTCAAATTATGGATTTTAGCCTGCGAGTAAGATGCGAAAAAATGATGTCTCACTTTGATCCAAATTTTAAGTTCCTCTAAAATATTCTAATACTTTTGGGCATTTTCAAATGAGGGGGCTGTTTAAAGCGAAGATAAAGGACACTCTGACTTTTACTTAGCTCAAAAAACTTTTTGTGGACTTTTTTAAAGAAGTGAGACTTAAATGAAGATATCTCCCCCCTAGCCACTGCCTTCCAAGTTTCCCACAATAATGATGGGTCATTAGAGTGTATTTTGTTTTCATCTAAAAACAGATCCCATCTGTTATGTAGCATTTTAATAATGTCAGGATTTTCTCTAAGTGAATCAGGAAAAGACCAAGAAACATAGTTTTTAGGGGCAGGAAACTTGGAAAGCACAAGAGAAACTGGTGCATGTTCTGAGACATCAATGTTACCTATATTTGTTTCAATAGTTCTATTTATCAGATTATTGGAAATTAAAATAAAGTCTATTCTTGTTCCTACGTGATGAGCAAATGAAAAAAAAGTAAAATCTTTTTCAGCGGGATGAAATAGCCTCCAAACATTAAGATTAGTGTCTTTGCAGAAATCATGTAGAAGAGTAAACTTTTTACAGGGATTATTCAATTTCCAATCAGATCTATCCAATGAACAGAGAAAGGACTCATTCAAGTCCCCTGCCAGAATAATATTATTAGCAGGAATCGAAGAAATGTCTTTTAAGCCAAGTAAAAAAGTATTTTTTGGAACTATTTGTCGACTTATTAACAGCAACATTCAATTTTTCTATGAAATAATATAGCTACCCCACATTTTTTATTAACAGCAGGAGAGAAGGCTAGCTCCCCTACCCAGTCTTTTTGCAACCAAGCATTCTCTGAATCATTGAGATGGGTCTCTTGTAGGAATGCTATGTCACATGTGGTATTTTTCAAACTTTTAAGTATACTGCTCCTCTTTGAAAAGTGATTTAACCCATTTACTGTCAGGGCCCGAAGGCACAATTTGGAGTGCGGACCAAGGAGGAAGCAAATAGGCAAACTCAGTTCGCGGTACAATGGATTAGGCAGAAGAATAGTCAGTTCAGCTAAAGGTCGGTCCAGGCAGCAGGGTTTCGTGGTCGAGGTTTCAGGCAAAAGTCAGTCCAGGCAGCGAAGAATCAAGGTCGAGGTTTCAGGCAAAGGTCGAGAATCAAGAATCAATAATTAGAAAACACCCAGGAACTCTAGATAGAAGAACCTAAACTCGGGCACTGAGAGAACCTTCTGGCGACCTTAAATAGGTGGATTTTCGCGCCAAAACGCGCTAGATGATGTCATAGGATGTGCGCCAGAATATGCACCAGCGTCTGCACGTTTTGGACGCCAGCGTTAATACGCTGCGTGAAAACGCCAGCGTCACGCCGGCGTCTGACGCCCGCATGGCCTCTTCTGGGCGCCGCCATCTTGGATGCGCCGAGGACGCCTTACATTAACATTCCAGGAGACCATGGATAAAGTATTTGTTTTAGGTGAGAACAGCTTCCTCTTTTAAAGACCAGGGCTATGATTTGAAAATAGCTTAGAAGGGTTGATAAGCAACAAGGAATTTCAACTGAGCATGTGCGAGATTTCAGAGCTGCAGTTGGCTGGGAAGAGATAGGTAGGAGGAGCCAGTGAAATCCAAGATGTCTGCCTCAGCTAGAACTGCAGTGGAGATAGGGGAGATCTTGCAGAAGGAATAGTGAGCTGATGATTTACTGTACATTATACAAACAATTCTAACTGTTTTAAAAATCAGATTTCTTGAACTTTCACATAGTGTATTTACTTAGGAAATGATTTTAGTTTTGATTGGTGCCCTTTAAGAGCAGGTCCAGGCATAGCATTCTTTTCTATCAAGGGGATGTGGTTGTAACGGTTGGCACCCTAAATCTAGAACCGATGCCAAGCACCCTGGTCTTGGCTCGTGCTTCCGCCTGTAGCAGCTGCCTTTGGCCTCGGAAGGAGCACTCAGCTACTCAGATGCCGCCAGGTCTTATAACGAGAAGTGCAAGGCAAAGGGTTCTAGACAAGCAGAGCGACACAACTATAAAGCAAAGTCTTTTGGGCAGAAGGTCGCAGTACAAGGCGTTTAGACAGAATCGTAGTCAGATCAGGCTGGGTCGGGGCAGGCAGAGTACAAACGTAGTCAGGCAGGCAAGGGTCAAACCAGGAAGTCAATCAGAAGGGCTAAAGCAGAATTGAAGTCGGATATCAAGCAAGGGTCGGGATACAGAAGTCAGGATCGTCAAATAGCCAGCCAGGGGTCAACACAGGAATCAGAATCAGAATAGCAGGTTCAGCTCAGAAAGCACCAGCAACAAACTCCTATAACGGGCAATGTCCTGAAACCCTAATGAGCTATTTATACTTTTCGCGCCATTTATAAATTTTCGTGCCATTGCACGCTGGCGTCATCACGGCAGCACGCCTGCCTTTAATTCACGTGGTTCCAGTTCGCCCTAAGGAACCAGCGCCGGCACCTGAGGAGCAACAGAGGGACAGCGTGGCAGGCGTCCCCGCCGCACGGGTGAGTGAGTTGTCACAGTGGGATGGCATCAGCCTAGGCTTAAAGCCTGCTATAACTATTGCCTTTCAACAAACAATTCATTCCCTTTAACAAAGTCATTCTGAAATTTGTACAAATATAGTTGTCTAGATTGTGTTATATATATATATATATATATATATATATATATATATATATATATATATATATACTGTATGTAGTTTAACGTTACTCTTTAACTTGATCAAATAGCTAGAGAACAATGTCCCCTCGAATTCCTTCTCGCTATGTGGGTAAAAAAATCTATTTCATACACACATTTTAAACTTGTGTTCCCAGTTTTGAAAAACCATATGCTCAGGTCAGAATTAATACAAAATTTGCTCTTTTCACACACTCTTTGTGCACAGAGCAATTTGTTATGTGTGCTGGCCTCAAAATTCATGTGCAAGAGCGCACACACCGTAGAGGGAACCTTGCTGGAGAATCTTCTTAATTAGTACTTGCTGTCTAACTAATGTAAAACCCTACAGCAAAAAGTTCAACAGTTAATTCAAGAGAGAGCAACTAGGTAGCAAACATTGATTGCGCCAACTTATAAAGTTAATTATTAAAACCCCTTTATGTCACACCAATGATAACACTCCTATGTCACAAAAAAGGAATGAAAATGTATATATTGTTTTTAAATAAAAGCATGCAGAAATGATTAAATTATTCTGTAGAGTAAAAAAAGCAGACTGGATACATAAAGGTGGCTCGTGATACTATTTAATCAGCGAAGAGTGAATATTTCTAGATACTTAATAGTACTACATGTTTCTACATACATACAGGGCAATTGAATGCATTTGTATAAGGGTTTGACAGTTAACTTGTATTGGACATGGGGCCTATGCCTATACATTCAAACACAGGACAGGCTGTTTGAAAATGATGGGCAAAGCTGACCCGTTTCCCTTCACCAAAAATTTACAAAATGGAGAAAATCTGCCAAAATGCATTGAAGTCTTTGGGCAACAAATTGCGTGACAGATTTTTTCACCCATTAGAGTCCCCCATATGTAATAAAAAGCACTAAATTTACCCCAGAGCAGTAACCCATAGCAACCAATAAGATGTTTGCTTTTAAACAGGTGACCAGTAAATGCTACTTGCTGATTGGTTGCTCTGGGTTATTGCCCCTGGGTAAATTTAGTGGCTCTTATTACATTACCCTTCATGGGCGTCATTTTAGTGAAACCTGACAAAAATGTTTGCTCATCACAGATGCGTCACGTCAAGTGCTTATGAATGCACCATGAAATGTTGATATGCTTCTGAATCAAATGCGAATAATGCTTCTATTTCCCATTAGTATATTATAGGCCCCACAGTCAAAGCACCTTTACATTCCACTCAACTTCATATGTGTTGGGCCCATTTGTAAAGATGCATGTATTATTATTAACTTGTAATTATATAGCGGCAACATAATTCACAGCGCTGTATGTAAACCCCCGATGTGTATGTGACCCTAGTTAGGTCACGACTGCCATACATTTGCAGATAGTAAAATAACAGAAAGCTTGTGTTGCTTCAGTGTGTATCTTTATATGACATGTTTTGTTTAAAGCAAGAGCTTGTTATAGTATATATGAAACGTAATTAAATCTTTTGTGCAGAAATACACATTTAATGTCAGGAACAAATTCCCAAACTGCTTTGCCCTAAAATGTTGGCTGTCAGCTCTAGGTAGCTCCATGACATTCCCCATGTCTATGAACTCTATGTTGCTTGGTGGCACAGGTTGGTGTTGTGTATTTTATAGATATATCTAAGTATCCATATAGTGTTATGAAATATAGAGTCTGCAATTTACCACAGCCAGGTAAAATTATGCAACCAAGGTTCCCAGAGATGAAACGATTTATTCAGATTATCCAGCCCAGAGACAGCAAATTATACAGAGATCTTTCAAAATGTGACCACAGGTTATACTTCCTTCCTTCTCTCTCTCCCTCTTCTTCTTCCCAATCCTTCTTTTTCTCTCTCCCTCTGATTCCCTTCCTCTTCTCCTCTGCTTCCCTTTCTCATCAGCCAAAAAACATCTCCATTATTATACTGTTTCTATGCCATTCATATATACATAGGTCTGCATATATTACTACAGTTGGAAGCTAATCCGTTACAAGACTTTTCTTTTTTATATTTGAGTATATAATCCTTGGTGACAGATCCGAAGCCTTCCAAAATTCGCCTGCTACAAAATAATAGCACAGCGAGTCCAGAACACAGTTTGAATGAGCCATCGATATGGCTACATCAATGAAGCGTTTTATTTGTTCTAGGGTCTGGTCTGTGACTTTGACAGTTTCCGCCACAAAGCGAATTGTATATCCCATGTGGATTGGCAAGAAGCATATAACAAACACCACCATGTTGGAAAGGATAATGTTAATGGATTTCCTGACTGACCTTTGTTCATTGACATCTCTCTTTTCTTTACTATAGAGGGTTCTAATCACTTGTACAGTACAGAAACTTATAATGATCAATGGGACTGTAAACCCAACAACAGCAAAAAGTAGAAACATTGGATTGGGGGTGTTGCTAACCTTTTGAAAGCAGACGGGGATAATGTAATCTAAGCGCAATGTCAACATGATAGATAAAGAAATTTGGAACAGCCACACTATGCAGCATATACCAACTGCCTTCCCAGGAGACCTCCAACGCTTGGACCTCACAGGAAACCTGATTGCCAGATAGCGATCGGCAGATATAATAGTGATTGTGAAGATGCTCATGTATGTGTTCATTACATAAAAGGAAATGGATGCTTTGCACAGGTTATTTTCCAATTTTGAAGTTGAGAAGTAGTCATATAGTTGAAAAGGAAAGGTCATTAGGATTAGAATATCTGATATGATAAGGTTGACCATATATATAACAGTGACTTTCCATTTCTTCATCTTGCAACAGAAAACCCATAGGGCCAGGCCGTTGCACACAATGCCGAAAAAGAGCAGAAGGATGATCACAGTTATTTTGAAGAGCTTTAGACTGGACTTTGGCACGTTGGTTGAATTGGAGTAATTCATCACACCAGATCAGAAAATCCCCTTCGCTCTAAAAAAAATAAATAATATATGTAACAGGATGATTAGATGACTAGCATTTCCTTTGGTACAATACAAGACAACTTCTGCATTTGGAACTGGACTAAAAATAACAACCTCATCCTTCCTTTTAGATCTACCATAGTAAATTGTCTTGCTTAACATTTTATTTAGCTTTTTCTCACTTGGATAAAAATCATTGTTCTCATGTTCATATGTGCAGAGCTGTACTGAAACCAACAGGTACATTTATAAAAACGTTGTTAGAACTATGACGTGCTATGTTTAGAAATATATATAGTATATATATATATATATATATATATATTTATATAAATCCAACAAGCCAGAAAGTAGCCTTTCTCAAAGTGAGCAAACACAAACAACTTGTGTCTAAATAACATATGAAGGTAGGAAAGGTGCTAATTGTGATATCATATTACATCACCAATGTGAAACAAGGTAAGCAAGAAACATTTGCATATAACATTTACATAACAAACATTAGATCCACTGCAAAAACCCTGCAAAAGGTGCTAAGCGTATCAACCTGTTTTGTCTATATATTTATGTAAAGTATATACGGGACGTGTTTTCCGAAATGCTTGGGACCTGGGGTTTTCCAGATAACTAATCTTTCTGTAATTTGGATCTTTATGTCTTGTCTAGTAGAAAATCACGTACACATTAAATAAACCCAATAGGCTTGTTTTGCTTCCAACAAAATTAAAGATATCTTAGTTTGGATCATGTACAAGGTGCTGTTTTATTATTACAGAGAAAAAGGAAATAATTTTTACAAATTTGGATTATTTGGATAAAATGGAGTCTATAGAAGACGACCTTTCTGTAATTTGGAGCTTTCTGGATAACGGGTTTCCAGATAACAGATCATATACAGTATATATATAAATATATTTCTTTTTTTTAAATTTATTTTAAATTTATTTAATACTGCCTGTATTTGGCTAGAACAAAAATTAATAAATATCCATTCACGTAGATTCTGAACAGTGACCTATACCCCTATATATACATCAGTGCCACATCAGTCAATGCAACTAGCACACATGCAACAAAGGGCAAGTAGCCCAACTGGAACATTAGCATTCATGTCCCATAGGACTATACACACACGCTCATCTGAGATACTATACACTGACATCAATGCATTTAGTTCATCTGTTGGAGACAAATATATAGATATGCTTGATAGCCGAGTTTGCATTTAAAGGGATATTAATTAAACTATATCTCACCATTACTACGTGAGTAAATAAGATGGTGTGAAGCAAGCATTTGTTAATAGAGAACTTAAAAAAAAAGTTTATAAAATAGATTAAAATTAGCCTGTGAATTCCAAAGTATTCCTGCTCATTGTTACAATGTTATCCAAATATATGGGCAAAAAATGGAGCCCAAAACTGATTAGCAATATAGTGGCAATAAATGGAAGGAGGAATGCTGGCCCAGGGCCATAAATCAGACACTCTCCCTTCCTAGCTAATATTCAGCAATTCTGATCTAAGGTAGCATTGCTCTTTTCTTTAAATATGTTGCTCACCTAATAGTGATCCGATTTTGGGTTTTCTTTTCCTTTTTTAATTTAATAGTAGTAAACAAAAAAAATACATATAAAATGCTGTGGAAGCTCCCAGGTTCTATGTGGAGCAGTTGTATCAGCTGCTTGCATTCCGATGCATAGTGATGGGCAAATAAATTTGGCAGACGCGAATTTGCGGGGATGTCCGTATTTCGACAAAAAAAATTTGTATGCGGGTTGGAAAAGTTGATCGCGTCAGAATCGACATGGGGCGTCAAAATTGACACGGGCTTCAAAAGTCGAATTTCGCAAATTTTTCGCTGTTTTGCAAATTCGCCTATAACTACCGATGCACTGTCATAGAGAAAAAAGGATCATTTGGTTAATTGAGTGCTTTCTGATATCAGGCTTACTTGTGGGTGTTAGACACATATATTCTGGTAAGACTTTTCAAACAAAGGAGTTGTCATGGGAGCAGTATAAGCTTGACAAATTGTAAATGTGCCTCTGTCTATCTCTTTAATGTGTTACTGTTTTCTAATGGACTTGTGAGAGCTGTCAGACCTCAGACCAACCCAGTGTCTGGGACAACTCACTTATTGTGCTCTCTGCCCTTTAATTCTGCATTATGTTTGAGTGCTGTTGTCCTGATCTGTCACATCATGTGCATACATTACAAGTAACCATATATTGTGTGAGTTGCTACTGACCAGTTATATATAATAACAATTTCTCCAGACAGGACTATGCTTTGCAGCAGTTTACATTTGAGTTTTAGATTGTAAGCTCTTATAAGCAGGGCCCTCTTGACCTGCTGTATCAGTCATTATTTGTATGTAATGTGTATATGTAGAAACATCCAGAGAAGTTAGGCAGGGTTGTACTGTGCAGGTAGGACACCAGGAAAAAACAAAATGCCTGCCCTCCGCCGGCGTTTCCCCTGTGCCTTCTCTTCCCTGATTGTGGCAACAGTAAGTATAATGTGTGAGGGGGGAAGACTGGTGGTGGGTGAGTGGGTGGGCAACATGAGCATTAAAAAGCATCTGGGGTCGCATACCCTGACGTTGATGTCAGGAGACTGCTAAGATGTAGACATCATTCATGACCCCTGTGCTGCCATGTGGCTTCCCATCCTCAATGAAGAAGAGAGCACTGCTGCACAAACTCTCAGCTACTCTAGTGCTGGTGTCAAAACAAGGTAAACAACATGTACATCCAATGGATTGTGACTAGGGAGAGTCTCTCAGCTTTGAGCTTCTCTATTTCCAGCAGAAATGAAGATGCCTTGTAAGGCATAGCCCTCGGGGATGTATTGTTGAGTGTATTGTTAAGTGTATTGTTGGTTGCTGTGAGCTTTCAAACCAGGGAAAAAATATATGGCCCGTAACTGTAAGGGATCTATATACAATGGCATCAATGAATCTGCACCTTTGCAAAAGCAAACTCTTCAGAAAATGGCCTGAAAATACTTGGAGCATGACATCATAAATATGCTTATATTATTATGGACTTGAACCACTGATATGTCCAAAGTGTCATTATAAGCCTGGGACAGTTTTCCTCTCAAAATCAATTCAAAGATGATATGATATATACAGTATATTAACTGACATTTATACCCACCAATCTTTGGTCCCCCTGGTAGAACAATCTATTATTATTATTATTATTATTATTATTAAGGTACACTTATAAAGTGCAAACATATACCACTACACTATACAATGAACATATAGAATTACATACAAAGTAGCCCATAACCAATAAAAGATGTACTAAGAGCCATGCTTAAAAGTGCTTACAATCTAAATCTCTATAAGAGAAGTTTTGCCCTTTCGAAATTATGGGCAAGAATCGTGATAATTATAATTATTAATACCTACCTTATGAATGTTTCTGTGCGTGTGTTCATTCTTCTAATGGGCTGACTGATATAAGATGAGGATGTGTTGTAAGCAGTTTCATCATCAGTAAATCAGTTTCATCATCAGCGTTACTTTAAAGGGAAGCTATAGATTCAAGAACTAAGATTAAAAAGCAAATGTTAACATGGCACTGCCATAGATAATAATTACATTTAATGCAACACCACTGCTCAGTTCCCTATCAATAGAATCTCAAAAAGAAAACAGATGATTTGGTCTTTATACAGTCATTTGTACAGACGTGTTCTTCTGATAATTCATATGCGTGCACTAGTCACCCAATCTTGCATAAATTGATTAAATTAACCTATGAATTCCAGTTTATTCAATTTCATCAAACCGTAACTGTACAGGTACTGGATGCGTTATCTGGAAACCCTTATCCAGAAAGCTTTGAATTACAGGAAGGCCAAACCATCACACCATAAGTAGTTTGGTGTCTTTCATACCTTGTGTATCAAGGTTACAGGTATTCAGCCTTCAAGGATCTGATATATTAGACCCTCAAAAGAGCAACTGGTCTCAGCTATCGAATCCCATGCTATGGAAAATGTTTTCTTTTAAACATAAATAAAAATGATGTTCTTTAATCAATGTTAATATTGATCAATAAGAACTGCCGTTCAGCTTGAATTGATAACAATTAAGGGAACTTTCATTCATCCTTCCTCAAATTATGGGTGGATCAAATCAGATTACCCCACAACAATGTTTATTAAATGATCAAAACTTCAAATAGCTGTCCAGCAGCCGGGGTAAAACCATAAACCCGTTCAGAATCATGGAGCTTACACCAGCCCAGAAATGTCCTGCAGTTGTTATTAAAGAGCATTCACAATGCAGTGATGAACCCCAGTGTTTACATTACAGTTGGATTGTTAACTCATAAAGCAGATTAGCACGGCTTTATGTAATTATACCTGTATAAACTGAATACATTTAATAAAAGAAAACCTAGGATAACAGAATACAAGTCCAGCTCCTTCTTACATTATGGGGAAGATTTACATAGGGTCGAATATCGAGGGTTAATTAACCCTCGATATTCGACTGCCGAATGTAAATCCTTCGACTTCGAATATTGAAGTCGAAGGATTTACCGCAAATAGTTTGATCGAATGATCGAACGAAAAATCGTTTGATCGAACGATTAAATCCTTCGAATCGTTCGATTCAAAGGATTTTAATCCATCGATCGAACTATTTTTCTTCGACCTCAAAATTGTTAGATCTTCCCAATAGGCTAACATGGCACCTCGGTAGGTTTTAGGTGGTGAAGTAGGGGGTCAAAGTTTTTTTTAAAGAGACAGTACTTCGACTATCGAATGGTCGAATAGTCGAAAGATTTTTAGTTCGAATCGTTCGATTCGAAGTCGGAGTCGTAGTCGAAGGTCGAAGTAGCCAAAAAAAAACATTCGAAATTCAAAGTTTTTTTTCTTCTATTCCTTCACTTGAGCTAAGTAAATGGGCCCCTAAATATACATCTAAAATAGCAGCCAAAATTCAGACTGATTGTGAGGCTGATTTGTTTTAATATTTATAGTACTTTTTTTTCTACTGACGCTTCTTCTTGATCTTACTGCCTGGTTAGTAGAGGAGATGACCTAAACCAGGTAGCAATTTACATGTAGAAATAGTGGAATAGGTCCATGACCACAAAAATGGCACTACCTAAAGCCTAAATTAATATTACTTTGATCTTAAAGTGATACTGACACTAAAAAATTATTCTTCAAAATATTGTACATTAAAAGTTACCTATAGCTCATGTTGATCATTTTTCACTGTTAGATCTGTTTTTGTAAGTAAGTAAGTAAGTAAGCCCCAAATGCAAAAATCACGAAAAATTTGTGTTTTTTTTAAATAAAATCGAGCTTTTAAATAATCACAAATTTTTTGGAATTTATTAAACCCATAGGCTGGAAAACAGAAAAAAAAGCTGAAATCCTAGCATCTCAGACCTGTCGAGGTTGCATATAAGTCAATGGGGAAAGTCGCAATGATTTTATTGATGTGCGCTGGGTCTCGTGCCAAACCCTGAAGTTTTCGGAGGTTTAGCGCAAAAATCGTAGGTTTCGGGTGAAAACTCCGAAAAAATCTTGAAAATCGTGTGAAACCTCCGAAAAGATCTTGAAAATCTGAGTTTTTACCGCAAAGCAAATTTTCGTGAAAATGTATTAATAAATAAGACTTAAAAACCCGAGCGGCTTAGGTCGGAGTTTGTAGCAGACAATATTGAGATTAGTTCGGACCTTGATAAATAACCCCCTAAGTGTCCCTTCTCAACATGACAGTTAGGGGCAGATTTATCAAGGGTCGAAGTGAATTAGAGGAAATTTTCGAAGTAATAAAATTCGAAATTCAAAGTAATTTTTTGGATACTTCGACCATCGAATAGGATACTACAACTTCAAATTTACTTCGACTTCGTTTCGAAGTAAAAATCGTTCGAATATTCGACCTTTCGATAATCGAAGTACTGTCTCTTTAAAAAAACTTCGACTTCAATACTTCGCCAAATTAAACCTGCCGAAGTGCTATGTTAGCCTATGGGGACCTTCTACAGCCATTTTTAAGTCTTTACACATCGAAGTAAAATCGTTCGATCGTATGCTAAAATCGTTCGATTCGACCAATTTAATAGTACGATCAAACGATTTTGCTTTGATCGTTTGATGGCCAATTTCGCTGAAAAATACTTCAATATTCGAATTCGAAATATTTTAATTCGATGGTCGAATTTCGAAGTATTTTACACTTCGAAATTCGACCCTTGATAAATCTGCCCCTTAGAGTTTGTAATGATAATGGACTACTGAAGCTCAAAAATGGCAGCCCCCTCATAGAGGAACATGGAGATCAGATATGAAATGCAAAAGCATCTGTAAATACTTATATGGCAAAATTATAGATCTCATGCAAACAGTGTCGGACTGGGCTGGCTCAGATCTGCTTCTTAGTGGCGCGACCCCTCTTTGTCGGGGGTTGCGGTACAATAAAAATTTTGCGGCACGCCACATACGCACAAACCCTCCAGTCCGGCCCTGCATGCAAACACAATGTTATGATAGATGTAAAAAAAGGTTTAATTTCTGGTGTCAGTATCTCTTTAAGGCATAGGACATACAATTTCTCTGCCAGTGTAATTCACAGAGGGGAGATTTGCTACATGTGCCACAGGTTAAACTATATTACATACAGTGTCATCATTTTACACTAGCACTAGTGCCATGGTACATTACCAGCGAGAAATAAACTCCTTTTTTTGCCCCATTGTGCATACATAATGACTGCTGCAGAATATCTTTTGAAACCAATACATTGCTTAGTTAGACTGACAGTGATATGACACTTTTTTTTACAGTAATGTCTCTGTATCACTTTAAAAACATTACTGGCCCTGCTCAATCTACTAATATTGAAACCTTTGCCTTCATCAGAACCACTGTTATGTACACAGACATTGGGTGGCACAAAGCCCTTACGGGCTGGAACACCAGTCTAAACAGTATTAACAGGCACAGGTAAGTAACAGGGGCACATGCAATTAACTGGGGGCACAGGTAAGTAGTGATGGGTAAATTTATTCGCCAGGTGCTAATTTGTCGACAGCGTCGAAATTGTCGCCATCGTCAAAATGCGCGTTTTGCTAATTTTTTGCAGTTTCACTCTGCCAAAAAATTTGCGAATTTCCTGCAAAATTCGCAAATTTTTTTGGCGGAGTGAAACGGGAGAAATTTGCCCATCACTACAGGTACGCAATAAGGGTGAGGGCTAGGGTTTTAAATTAAAAATGATAGTCTCAGTATGTTTTCAAAGTGATAGTGAAAGTGAATCATTCCTGTTACATGTGTCAGGATCAGCTTTACTGACAGATATTGGCAAGTTTACATAGTAGCATAATAGGTTAGGTTGAAAAAAGTCATGCATCTATTTAGTTCAACCTTTCAAGTCTTTATATAATCTGCCTAACTGCCAGTTGATCCAGAGGAAGGCAAAAAACCCCATTTGAAGCCTCTCCAATTTGCCTCAGAGGGGGGAAAATTCCTTCCTGACTCCAAGATGGCAATCGGACTAGTCCCTGGATCAACATGTACTATGAGCTATTTCCCATAACCCTGTATTCCCTCACTTGCTAAACACCATCCAACCCCTTCTTAAAGCTATCTAATGTATCAGCCTGTACAACTGATTCAGGGAGAGAATTCCACATCTTCACAGCTCTCACTGTAAAAAGAAACTCTTCGGAATATTTAGACCAAACCTCTTTTCTTCTAATCGGAATGGGTGATCCTGTGTCTGCTGGAAAGACCTACTGGTAAATAAAGCATTAGAGAGATTATTATATGATCCCCTTATATATTTATACATAGTTATCATATCACCCCTTAAGCGCCTCTTCTCCAGGGTGAACATCCCCAACTTGGCCAGTCTTTCCTCATAGCTAAGATTTTCCATGTCAATAATGTCCCATTTGAGTGCTGGATGCATATTCTAGATACAAATTGTAAAATGTTGCAGGGTCTCAGATGGCCTAGGGATAGTGGGGTAATAGTTGTTGCTGCCTCCCACAAAATCTTCGAAGGGACCTGTTGCACAGTGATTTTAAAGTGGCTCCCACCTGCCTGTAAGGGTAAAATGTTAAAGTTCAATATAAATGTTTAATTAATGGTTAATACATATATTTAGGTTGGCCACTGGGGGGGGGCTAGAGTATAACTTTTGTAAGGGAAAGTCCCCAGTGGGTGGAGAATAGTAAATTATATAAGGGAAGGTTTCAGGAAGTGAAATCAGGAAGTAAATATTAGAGATGCGTCATGGGAAGAGACTGTGCTGTTACGGGCAATGTTCTGCAAAAGGCTGGGAGAATGAGCCCTGTGAATGTGCTGCTGTTCTGTTGAAGGCCGTGACAAATAAAGAGAACGTGATTGACCTCAAGTTCTCTGCATCGTGTGTTTCACTGAAGGTTTCCCCAACACAAAAGTTCGGTGGTACATCAAGGGTTAACAATGGGTAAGGCACAGGAGATATTTGCCCCCGTTATATGCCTGTGTCCCCCACTTCCTGCCAGCAGATAGGAGAGCAGACCCTTAGGGGTCGATTTATCAAGGGTCGAATTTCGAAGTGTAAAATACTTCGAAATTCAACCATCGAATTAAAATACTTTGAATTCGAATATCGAAGTCGAAGTATTTTTTCACCGAATTTGGCCATCGAACGATGGTTCGTTCGAACGATTAAATAATTCAAATGATTTTATCGTACGATCGAACGATTTTACTTCGATGTGTAAAGACTTAGAAAATGGTTGTAGAAGGTCCCCATAGGCTAACATAGAACTTCAGCAGGTTTAATTTGGCGAAGTATTGAAGTCAAAGTTTTTTTAAAGAGACAGTACTTCGATTATCGGATGGTCGAATATTCAAACTATTTTTACTTTGAATCGAATTCAAAGTAAATTCGAAGTCGTAGTATCGTATTCCATAGTCGAAGTATCCAAAAAATTACTTTGAATTTCGAATTTTGTTACTTCGAAAATTCCCTCAAATTCACTTTAACCCTTGATAAGTCTGCCCCTTAAGGTGGCCATACACGGGCCGATAAAAGCGGCAGCTTATTGGCCCGTGTATGGGGCCCCCCCGACGGGCTTCCCCGATCGAGATCTGGCCGAAAGTTGGCCAGATTTCGATCGGATGGGACTAAAAATCCCGTTGGATCGTGGCCGCATCTGTTCGTTGTTGCGGTCCCGCGATCCGACCATAAAGCCAGCGTTAGGACCCGATTGTTGGGCCCTAGGGCGCACGATTGGATCAGCCCGATATTGCCCACCTCAAGGTGGGCATATCGGGGAGAGATCCGCTCGTTTGGCGACATCGCCAAATGAGCGGATCTCTCCGTGTATGGCCACCTTTAGACTGCTGGGTCCTCTATAGTTACACTATTGCCTAGGGGCACCAACTTTGGAAGGTTCTGCTGCTGCAATTTACACCTCTTTGTTTCAGTTTTCTTAGTTGATATTTAAAAATGCTCTGCCCTTGCACTACAACACAATAACCACCTGCGTTCAGATACACCTCATCTAACGGTTCAAAGGCCTGCCGCACAAGAGCGCAAATAGGCACCAATTCATTTTTTCTGAAGTTGTATTTTTTGGTGCGATTTATCAAATATAATTTGGTACAAATTATCAAAAATTATTTGTAAAAAATAAAAATCTCCCATATACTAAGATACCAAGATAAGCAATCAAGATTAAGCTGAGACTTTTTCTTAAATATAGAAATGAAAGAGAAATAATAAAACTTCATAGTGTTAAGTTGTGATTATTTAAAGAAACAGTAAGACCAACATTTTTTAAAGATTAATTCCCCCCCTCCTAAAACTGCTATAGTAATAGGTAAGGCTTACGGTCTCTTTGTTGGTTTTTTTTGTTTAAAGGAAAACTAAACCCTAAAAATGAATAGGGCTAAAATGGTATGTTTTATGTATTGAACTTATTGCACCAGCCTAAAGTTTCAGCTTGTCAATAGCAGCAATGATCCAGGACTTGAAACTTGTCACAGGGGGTCACCATCTTGGAAAGTGTCTGTGACACTCACATGCTCAGTGGGCTCTGAGCAGCTGTTGAGAAGCTAAGCTTAGGGGTCATCACTAATTATCCAGCAGAAAATGAGGTGTGTCTGTAATATAAGCTGATGCTACAAGGCTGATTATTAAATTCTGATGCTAGTTGTATTGGTTTCTGTGCTGCCATATTGTGAGTGGCTCCCTAAGCTCAGTAAGTGACAGCAGCACAGAGCATGTGCAGTGAATCAGTAGAAAAGAAGATGGGGAGCTACTGGGGCATCTTTGGAGACACAGATCTTTACTGCTAAAGGGCTGTGGTTGCATTGGGCTGATACATAAGCCCAAAACATAATGTGCAACATTTCTAGCTACTTCTTTAGTTTAACTTTCCTTGTCCTTTAAATCTTAAGCTTGAATCTGACGATTGCAAAGTGTCCCATAGCAGAAAGATGACAACAGCTTGCGTTCCTCTTTGCGGTGAACCAGAAGTCAGCTTCGCACTGATGGCCTAAAGCACCAAAGCTGCAATTTAAATTGACGTTTCTCTTCCTTCAGACAACTTTGGGGGTAAAGCTGGCCATAGACTCAAAGATTTGTTCGTTTGGCGACATCGCCAAACGACCGGATCTTTCCCCGATATGCCATAAATGGCATGGCTACAGCGGCCAGATATTGATCGGGAAGACCCGTCAGAAGCCCCCATACATGGGCAGATAAACTGTCAAATTGGTCCAAACGACCGATATCAGCAGCTTTATGGCCACCTTAATGTTGTGAGCATACATTTAAACTGCAGATGCTGAAAAGGGAAGATTGTTTCATACTTACCGTGATCTTCCTTTCCCTGGCCCTCTCCATGTCTATACTCTGCGGGACAGCCCCTCCCCTCTCTCCAATAAAGAACCCAACCCCCTAACATAACAAATTAGGAGGAAGTCCCCCCCCCTCGGTGTCTGGTACAAAGTTCTATACCTTATTATTACAATGGGAGGGAAAACCTGACATGGAGAGGGCCAGGGAAAGGAAGATCACGGTAAGTATGAAACAATCTTCCCTTTCCCCTGGCCCTCTCCATGTCTATACTCTGCGGGATTTAGCAAGCTGCTTGTCCCTGGGTGGGTCAGTAAAAGACTTAACGCCTTAATTGCTGAAATTTTTATTTATTTGGCCGACCGGCCGATTTTAGAATGCTAGAACCAAATTGTGCATATTCTGACGATCTAACGTCCAACTTGTAGTGTGAGATGAAAGTGCTCGGAGAAGACCAAGATGCTGCTTTGCATATGACCTCCAGGGAAACCCCCGCTTCTGCTGCCCATGAAGCTGCCTGGCCCCTGGTTGAATGTGCTTTGATTTTATTTGGTTCTGTGAGGTCTGCCTGAGAATAGGCCTTCTTGATAACCATGCATATCCATTTGGAAATTGTGGAGCTAGCTGCTGCTTCGCCTTTTCTTGCCCCTCCTGGTAAGACAAAAAACCTTTCCGATTTTCTGATAGCTGTAGTTGCCTCACAATACATCTTCACATGTTCCGCCACATCCAGTTCTTTCCATTCTGGATCCGTGTCTTGATGTGTAAATGTAGGAACTACAATCTCATCCTTTAAGTGAAAGGGAGAAACCACCTTTGGCTTGAATGTAGGACAAAATCTCAAAATTAGTCTGTCCTGGAAAATGGCCGGACTGTCTTCGGCATATCTTAAGGCTTGTAACTCCCCCACCCTCTTGGCTGAGGTTATAGCCACTAAGAACACCACTTTCAGAGTTAAGAACCACAGGGAAATAGGACTCCTGATTGAAAATGGGCCTGAAGAAAGCATTCGTAAAACCAGTGGTAAGTCCCAGCTCGGGAATGTTGAACGTTTTACTGGTAAAATTCTTACTGCTGCTTTGAAAAACCGAACTATGAGCGGATGCTGAGCCCATGATGTTCCTGATATTGCCGAGATTGCCGAAACATGTGTTCTTAAGGTACTCACGCTTAAGCCTCTTTCCATGCCTGATTGAAGAAACTCCAAAATGTTAGAGGCTGAAATAGATTCTGTGGAATTTAAATTAGATTGGGTCAGGAACAAATCCCACACCTTGGCATATCTGTTACTGGTTGAAGGTTTCCTGGATTGTAACAATGTATGAATAACTCTATTGGAAAGACCGTGGGCTTCTAATTTTTGCCTCTCAGTCTCCATGCCGTGAGGGCTAGAGATTCTGGATCCGGATGTATGAATGGTCCCTGAATCAATAGGTGTCCTGCTGTCGGAAGCCTCCAAGGATGGTCTATTGACAGCTGAATCAGGTCTGTAAACCAAGGCCTTCGCGCCCAAGCTGGAGCAATGCAAATCACATCTGCTTGATCCTCCTTGATCTTTTGTATCACCTTCGGAATCAGAGGAAGAGGAGGAAAGATATAACCTAAATGGAACTTCCATGACTGTGTCAGGGCATCTACTGCCATTGCCTTCGCATCCCAACTCCTTGTGAAGAAATGAGGACACTTGGTGTTGATGGATGTGGCCTTCAAATCTATTGAAGGTTGGCCCCACTTCTGCACTAGTGCATTGAAGACCTCCTGGCTCAGTTCCCACTCGTGTCTTTCTGCGAATTTTCTGCTGAGCAGATCTGCCACTGTGTTTGACTTGCCTGGAACGTAGACTGCTGTAAGATCCACTAAAAAGTCTTCTGCCCACTGAAATATGGGTTGGACCTCCTCCAGTAGACCTAGACTCCTTGTGCCTCCTTGTTTTCTTAAGAAGGCTACGGCTGTGACATTGTCAGACTTTATTTTTAATCTGCTTCCTCTGAGCTGGTCTTGGAAGAAGAGACAAGCTTGTTTTATTGCCCTTAGTTCCAGGACGTTTGATGGTACGTGTGATAATGGATAAAGCCAGCGACCTTGTGCAATTCTGGAACCCAGCTCTGCTCCCCAACCTAGGCCTGAGGCGTCTGTGGACATTACGACCCATGGACCTGGATATAATTCGGAGCCCTTTTTTAGTTTGTTCTTGTCTTTCCACCAAAGGAGAGATCCTCTTATCTGGGATGACATTGTAATCAATTGGGTCTGAGACTCCCCGTCCCATTGTTGTAGGAAGGACATTTGCAGAGGCCTCATCCTCCAGTGAGCCCACGGGAGTAGTCCAATCGAAGAAGACATCATTCCCAAAATTTTCTGAAATGTCCCCGCCGGGGCTTCTGATGTTGTACTTAGAATTTCTGCTATTGAAGCAAGAGATTTTTGTCTCACTGCAGATAACCCCAGGTGTCCTGACACTGTGTCTATTGAGGCTCCCAGGTAAGTAATATTCTGCGATGGGATGAGATGACTCTTTGATAGATTGATGAGCCATCCATGGGCTGTCAAGGTCTTTAGACACAGATCCCTCTGGGCAATTGCTAGATCCTTTGATGAAGCCAACAAAATGATGTCGTCCAAATAATGGAATAGACGTATCCCTTTCCATCTGAGATGAGCCACCAGAGTCACCAACACCTTCGAGAATACTCTTGGGGCTGTTGCTAGCCCGAAGGGTAGGCACCTGAATTGGTAGTGATGTTTTTCTATCGCAAAGCGAAGGAATTTTTGATCTGCTGTGGCTATGGGGATATGATGATACGCATCTTTTATGTCCATAGTGCACATCCAGTCCCCTGGTGATATGGCTGATCTTATTGATTCGATTGACTCCATTTTGAAATGCTGGATTCTTAATACTTTGTTGACCCTTCCCAGGTCTAATATTGGTCTCCATGAACCTGATGCTTTTTTTACTATGAAAAACCGAGAGTAGACTCCTTTTCCTCTCTGGTCTAGTGGAATGTGCCCTATCACCTGTTGATTTTCCAGCTTGATAAGACACGCTTTTAGAGCATATCTCTTGCAGATGTCCGTTGGTAATGGGGATTTTAGAAAACCCGGAAAAGGAGGATTTGCATTGAATTCCAACTCGTAACCGTGATTTATGATCCTTAGGACCCATCTGTCTTCTATGGATAATTCCCAGGCTGCCTGAAAAAGACATAGTCTTCCCCCCAGAGCAGGCTCCTGGGTTGCACCACCTTCATAATGGTTTACGGGAATTCTCCGCTGCCTTGCCTTTGGGAAGGCGAAAGAAACTGGATTGACCTGCCTTCCAACTGTCCTGTCTAGAAGTTTCCCTTGTTGGACGAAAATGCCTCCGGTCATATGGCATAAATCTGGATCTAGTCGAAGATCTTCCCCGCGATGATAGTTTCCACGGCTGACGTTTCTTCCTCTGAGGAAGCAATTGACTCTTGCCTCCCGAGGCTTTGGATATTAGATCCTCTAACTTTTTCCCGAACAGCACCTGTCCTTGGAAGGGTAAGGAACATAGAGCCGACTTAGAGGCGGAATCTGCCTCCCAAGCTCGAAGCCATAATGCTCTTCTTGCTGAGACAGACACGGCCAAGGACCTAGAAGCAAACCGGATCTGGTCTACAGATGAATTCATTAGAAATACAGATCCCAGCCTTAGTTCCTTAAGGCCTTCGAGAATTTCCGATGTCTCTCGACCTTCCTTTAAGGCTGCCTCCAAGTTAGCCAACCAAACCTCCAATGCCTTTGCTACTGAAAGGTTAGCAATTGCTGGTTTCAGACTTTCACCCGCTGTGGAGAATATTCTCTTCAAGTCTGCATCCATTCTTTTATCCATCGGGTCTTTCATAACTGCATGATCCTCAATGGGCAGCAATGTATTCTTGGAAATGCTCAGAATTGGAGCATCTACTCTAGGCATTGTACAAAAGTCCTTGACTTCCTCTTCCTTAAAAGGATAAAGCCTATTGTCTCTGGATTGCATAGTAATGCGTTTAGACGGAATATCCCACTCCGTCTTTATCAGATCCATTACTTCCTGGTGTAATGGGAAAGTCTGCCCCTTCAGTTTAGAGCATGGTAAAAAGGATGAAGAGGTGGAAGCCTGGTTTCCGTCTTCTAAGGCTAAGGACGCTCTTACTGCCTTAATCAAAGGTTGAATGAGAGTAAAATCAAAGGAAGATTGAACCTCCTCTTCTTCTTCAGAAGATGAAGAAAACTGGTCCTCCGAGAATCTTGCTCCCCGAGTCTCTTCCGGATCTAGGTCCAGTTCAACCTGAGGAGCCCTTGATGTAGAAGCCGTAGCATTAGAAATTTCCTTGGCCACCATATCCTTAATCAAAGCCAGAATTCCTGCATTTGAACCTGCCTGTATGCCTGATGCAGCTGTAAGGCATGCCTGACATAACTTCTTGTCCGGTAATGGAGGTTCTGTACAACCCAGGCAAATGATGTTTGAGGTCTGTTGGGCATCCTCGTTATCCTCTAAGATCTCCCTTGATCTTTCTTTTGACCTGGACGGTCTCATGTTGGCACTATAACCAGAAAAGACATGTCATATCAGTGCTAAAACATAACCACATTTAAGTGGAAATTTTTTTTTTTTTTTTTAAACTTACCTCAACCAGGGGAAGGAGACTTATTTGGGGTGGCAGCTGGGACAGGAAAGGGGCTACAAAAAAAAAACCACCTGCAACAACAATAACGTAAAAATAATCAGAACCTGCTAGATTCTGGGCAGGTACCCCTTTCAAAGTCCCTCTCTTACCTCCAGGCACTGCAAATGTGAGTCGCACAGAATCAACAGGAGAAAAAGCCCTAGTAAGGTGAATGCCTTATATAGGCCTTCCTGCTCCTCCCCTTGACAGGAAACACTTGCGCCAATCTTGCGCTAGGTAAGCGCCGTTGTTGAAGCCTGTCATCGAATGCATAGGCATCCACCAAAAACATGGCGGAGGCGCCTCCACGGAAAACCCGGAAGTGACGTCACACGCTAGTCGCCGGTTCTGCAGTGCCCTGGACGGAGTCCTAACAATCTGCTGCCACCCCTCCTGTTCCCAAAAATCGAGGATACGCTGGAAACTTACCAGCCCCAAGCCGCCGGACGCCCTTGGTGAGGCAGGCCGGTTGAGGCATAGAAACAGGGAGACGCAGCTGAAAGCTCGACGCTTCCGATATGGTGAGGTAAGCTGCTAAGGGAAAGCCCCGTGGGCAAAACCCTTGTCTCTGGGACGTTAGTCAGCAGCCCCTGCTCCTTCCCCTGAAAAAGAATAGGCTCCTGCTCCAGGAGCCGGAGAGAGAAAAAGAACCCAAAAAAGACACCGAGGGGGGGGGGACTTCCTCCTAATTTATTATGTTAGGGGGTTGGGTTCTTTATTGGAGAGAGGGGAGGGGCTGTCCCGCAGAGTATAGACATGGAGAGGGCCAGGGGAAAGAGCTTAGGTCATCAGTGTGAAGCTGTCTTCCGGTGAATGCAAGTTGCCTTGGCCTTTTCGCCTTTCTGCTATGGGACACTTTGCAAGTCAGATTCAAGCTCAAGATTAAAAAAACAAGTAGAAAGTAAGCCTTCGCTACTGCTATAGCAGTTGGGGGGGGTTAAGTGTAACAGGTGGATGGGTTTGGGTTTGCCGCAACCTTCCTTGGGTTACTATATACTGGTTCCAGAACTCGGGCAAGGGGTCCAACTCCCAGCAACTTCTAGTAGGCACAATAAAATTTGACTCTTTATCTTCAGGTGGGGCCCCCGCTTATAGTTTGGAGGAAGGGATTACCACTCTGGTATAAGCACACACAGTATTCACTCTTGATCAAATAACATTGGGTGCCAGTGGTTCTTTAAAACAGGAGAGCAATTTATTGAACTAGTGGTACACTTCTCAATGGCTAATCACATATTCAAGATGTATGCTCAGATGGTACACTCCATGAACAAGTAGTGGCAGCAGGTCATTTACACACAATTATATTTATCATGGTTATTGTTTGATCCTTTGTTAGTCAGCTTTATCACTGGGTAGCCTTGTCTGCCTTTGGTGCACATTTCCCATTGAAGATGAATCTCACAGCTGGTCTCAAGCTCCAAGGATCTTTCTACCTCTTGAGTCCCTAACCTTGCGGCCTTGTCACCGCAGGGTGCCAACCCTTCACTAAACTCCTTCTTGAAGCCTTAGCTGCTCACTAACTTTCCTGAACCTAACTGTCACTCCTATAGTGACCTATTACAATTTTTGACCTGACACTTGCTCCTATACTGGGGGTTACCTCCGCTTCAGGCCCTATCAGCAACACAGCACCTCCTCCAGCAATTGGGTACACCAAAAAGAGGCAGAACACATGGGAGCATCCCTTTTTATAACCTCTGGGAACTACTCCCCCTACCCTATGGGAAAAAGAACTCGGCCTGGCTTGATAACTAAATCCCTGGGGCATAGAAAAACTTTACACTACACATGACAAAAAATGCAGTGAGTGACGCCTGCGCTTCCTCTCATTGCGTCGGATCGGAAGGACGCACATTGTGTAGTCCCAGGTTTAGCTCTAATGTCTTTAAAGGGAATATGTAAATAATGTCAGTAAACCTCAAATTATTTAACAGAGTAATATGTATTTCATAATGAATATTCTTTGAAAAAGTTGTGCCATTCTTATATTATATACATGGGGTCATATGATAACAATTTACAATAACATAATTAAAAAAAAAGTACAAACATTAAATAGCAAAAATTCATCTGGAGATTGACCTCTGCTTCCAGAGGATTTGGCATATATAGGATTGTCCACAAATATCCATAGTGAATCATGGCTTGCTCACTGTTTTGCCCGGAGTCTTTCTGAAATGCTCGTCCTACAAAATGAACTTATGTCTTACAGAGGAAACCAACGTGACATTTTCTTAAACCTAAAGATTGAAGGAGCTGTTTAGTTCCCAAATGTCATTTCCAATCTGTGAACTCTTGTGTGTAAAACAGTTTATTTCTAAAGATTTATGTCTTCTGTTTCTGGAAATGGTGTTAATTGGTTTGACCTTGGCAACATTGATGTTGACTCCCAGAATTCCTTGGCTACAAAATAATAACAGACACTATCCAGGCAACAGTTTAGGTCACCGATGACTTGTGCTGCATAAACATAATCGTTGATTTGTTTTTTTAGTATGCAGTCCAGACTCAAACTCTCAATCACAAACCTGATAATATTTCCAATATGCAGAGGCAAAAAGCAAACCAGGAAAATTACGAGATTGGCGGACATTATTTTAATGGATTTCTGAATGCATTCATGTTCATATACACTCACTTTATCCTTTGTCTTCAAGAACCTGACGACTTCTGTTGTGCAAAATATGATTATGGGCAGAGGAATGTAAAAGCCCATAAGGGTGAAGTACAAACTTCTCTTTAATGGTCTGGTAGATGTCTTTCGGAAGCAGAAGCCAGGAGATGATAACTTGGAATCACCGGTGAGTAAAATAAAAATGCGTGTAGATAGCAAGAGTGCAAAAACAATAGCACAAGCCAATGCGGCTTTCTTTGGGGAGCGAAATGATCTTGATCGGAGGGGGAATTTTATTGCAATGTATCTGTCCACAGAAATCAGTGTAATAATGGCAATACTCAAATACGTGTTCATAAAGTAGGCATAGGTAAGGACGTTACACAGTTCTCTGGGGAGGTCCCATTGGTGCTGTGTGGCGTAGATACGGAAGGGAATGGTAATGAGCAAGCAACAGTCACTGAACAACAGGCTAATCATTAAAACTCTTGTCTCTGTCCATTTCTTCATCTTAAAACAAAAAACCCATATTGCAAATGAGTTAAATAATGTCCCAAAAAATAGGATCAAAGCTAAAAGGACCAGCTGAAACATAGCCAGAGTCACATTCCTCTCCTCCATTATCCTCGTGCAATTGCCTGTTTGATTGGAATTTACTGTAAAAGACAAAGAAACAAAGTAAAAAGTGTATAAAAATGTATATTTGAGGGAGTCCATTCAGAAGAGAAATACTGATTATAAGAGCTCATTAATGATTATGGTTACATTTCTAGGCAGGCAGAAACTGTCCAATAAAGTATTTTATAAGTCCAGTGATCCAGTAAAAATCATGATGAGACACAAGGACCTCTAAATTCCGTGGATCTTACTTTGTGCTTAACATTTCAGAATAAATATATGATTGATAGCTTTTTCCATCCTAAAGATGTATCCTGAGTGTTTATTGTTTTAATCCTTGAAAAGTAATGTTACTGGATCACTGGACTTATAAAATACACTTTATTGGACAGTTTCTGCCTGCCTAGAAATGTAACCATAATCATTAAAGGGACACTGTCATGGGAAAACATTTTTTTCCCAAAACGCATCAGTTAATAGTGCTGCCCCAGCAGAATTCTGCACTGAAATCCATTTTTTAAAAGAGCAAACAGATTTTGTTATATTCAATTTTGAAATTTGAGGCTAGACATATTGTCAGTTTCCCAGCTGCCTCCAGTCATGTGACTTGCGCTCTGATAAACTTTCAGTCAGTCTTTACTGCTGTACTGCAAGTTGGACTGATATCACACTCTCCCTTTCCCTCAAGCAGCCTAACAACAGAACAATGGGAAGGTAACCATATAGCAGCTCCCTAACACAAGATAACAGCTGCCTGGTAGATCTAAGAACAACACTCAATAGTAAAAGCCAAGTCCCACTGAGACGGATTCAGTTACATTAAGTAGGAGAAATAACAGCCTACCAAAAAGTAGTTCCATCCTAAAGTGCTGGCAGAAGTCACATGACTGGGGCAGCTGGGAAACTGACACTATGTCTAGCCCCATGTCAGATTTCAAAATTGAACATAAAAAAATATGTTTGCTCTTTTGAGAAATGGATTTCTCAATGTGTTTTGGAAATGGAATTCTGCTGATGTTTTCCCATGGCAGTATCTCTTTAACCCTTTGACTGCCAGACTCATTACTTTTTTTATGCTATGACTATTTTGTATGTAAAAAAAATCAGTTTCAGGGATTTAGAAATGTCATAATTTTTGTATAACAAACGTTTACAGTTTAGTAGCTATTGAATCCATCCAACCTTCTTGTTGAGGTTAAGATGATCTAGCAAGTTTTTATGTTTTTCTGTATTCTGTCTCCTAATATATTCACACAGGTCTGTTCTGATTTCAAATAGGCCTTTTTCAACTAAATCGATCCATAATTGCTGAGATTTGGGACAGACCCAGGTCCGGACTGAGAAGTAAAACAGGCCCTGGCATTTTAGGTACACAGAGGCCCAATCAGTCCATATAGAGGCCCAAACATCTCTCACCAGCCCACTAAATATTAACTTTCTATGGGACCTCATAGCAGCCCCTCTGGCATTTGCCAGAACCCACAGATTGCCAGTCCGGGCCTGGACAGACCAAAGATATGGGTAACAGTGTGCCCTCCACTGGCATGCACGGTGTATGGCAGTGATCCCCAACCAGTGGCTCGTGAGCATCCTGTTGCTCACCAACCCCTTGGATGTTGCTCCCAGTAGCCTCTTGTAGGCTGCCAATGCACACAGGGGCTACCATAGCAACCAGGCATTGAGATGAGAAATAAAAAGCAGCAATAACAATACATTTGTAGCTTTATAGAGAATTTATTTTAGATGGGGTCAATGACTCCCATTTGAAAGCTGGAAGGAGTCAGAAGAAAAAGGCAAATAATTAAGTAACTATAAATAATAAATAATGACGACCAATTGAAATGTTTCTTAGAATTGACCTATCTATATACTAAAAGTAAAGGAGATGTTTAAGTGTTTAAGTTTCAGTATTGTCTACATCGCTGTGGTCTTGGGCCACAAACCACCTTATTGTCTAACATAGACCTGCTGTGTATTATAATCCTTTTACAAGAATCAGATAGAGGTTGTGGCCTACCTACCCAGAGGTCTTGGCTAATCTAAACAACAACTTAAGGTGTCACAGTAACATATTTAATGATTTCTAAACATCAGCATTTACCTAGGGACCCTTTTGATCTGAGGGCCAAAGACAAAAGTCTTCTCTTCTCCACCCAAATTTGTGCCCTGCAAAACTGTTTCCTATGCTACTCTCCTTGTCAATAACAATATGAAACTCAAAAGCACAAAATACAATCATATAAATGATCTTACCAGTGGAAGATGGTAACGTTGTCATAGAATATGGGATTTTCTGATTTAAAGATGCCATCCTGTCAAAAATGAGGAAATTCAAGTTACACAAGAAACTAAATAAAATGGCAAAAGATCAAACAACATTTTTTTTCATATATAAAGGAAACTTACATTTTATTTGGCTTTAGTTAAAGCTGCCGAAGGACAATGTGTTGGACTTTATTAGGCACACTGAGTAGATGGCAAGTGGCTTGTATGTTCAGGAGCCAGAGGCATCAATGAAGCTGAAAAAGGAAACTGCTGGTTACCTTCTATGTACAAAGGCATTTTTTTTTCTAGTTAAAGTCAACTTTGTTAAAGGAAAAGCACATTAAATATGACTTTCCCTTTGTGCAATAGAAGCTCTAACACTTGTTTATGTGCTTTTCCCAAGACTGCATGCCTCAATTACCAGTTCTTACTACGGGCTTTTCTTGCACCCATTATGGCCAAGCCTGCTCATCTTTGCGGTAAAAGCTTAAAGGGGAAATTATCACAAAACACCGAGCACCGGAGCCCCTCAAGACTGTGTGCTTAGTCCTCTACTGTTCACTCTGCTGACGCATGACTGTGCAGCCACGCACTCCACAAATCACATCATAAAGTTCACTGATGACACGACTGTTTTGGGTCTCATCAGCAATAATGACAAGTCACCAGAGAGGAGGTGCAGTGGTTAACAGACTGGTGCAGAGCCAACAACCTGTCTCTCAATGTAGATAAAACAAAGGAGATGGTTGTTAACTTTAGGAAGACTAGGAGTGACCACCTGCCACTGTACATTGATGGCTCTAATGTGGAGATCGTCTAAAAGCACCAAATTCCTTGGTGTTCACCTGGTTGTGAACCTTACCTGGTCCCACAACACCAGCTACTTAGCCAATAAAGCCCAACATTGCTTCTACTTCCTGCGCAAGCTGAGGAAATCCCATTTCCCTCCATCCATACTCAAAACCTTCTACAGAGGGACTATCGAGAGCATCCTGAGCAGCTGTATCACTTTCTGGGCTGGGAACTGCACTGTCATGGAGCGCAAGACCCTCCAGAGGATAGTGAAGACAGCAGAGAAGATCACAGGTGTCTCTCTTCCTTCCATCATGGACATTTACACCACACGCTGCATCCGTAAAGCCACCAGCATTGTGGCTGATCCAACACACCCCTCACACTCCCCCAAGCCATAAGGCTCCTGAATACTCAGGGACCAGACAGATCTCACACACACACACACACCACACACACACTCCATCTGACCTTACTATATATCACAAGGTTACACAGCCAGTGTACGCCATTGTATACCTAAATAGCCATTGGATACAATTGTTCTCTATGAGCACATCTGCACTTTATCATGTTCTATATCATGTTCTTACTACTATCATATCACAATGATACACCCATCATGTCTGACGTTTAGCATTATTTACTTAACATATTACATCTGCCGAGTGTACTTTTTGCCATTATGATCTACATCCATAAAAGTTTTGTTAGCATTCTGCTATATGGAAAATATTACTTAAATATTGATTTATAACTGATGGGAATGATTTACGAGAAAATGAATAATTAACAAACAACTATTACTTATGTAACCTTAACATGAATATCTGAATGTAAAGCATGAAACAGGAGGGTGATTTAAGCTGGCCATAGACGTGGTTAGTGGCAGGTCAGGAGATGGTAGCGAAATGATTGTTCGTCCGATATGAAGGTAAATCTACATGTCTATAGCCAGCTATAGACTAGCTGTTTGTTGACAGTGTCTTGAGATCTACTGATCACCTTTTGGGCACTCCTGTCCTAGAAGAACATTGTTTCGTTTCACTATGCACTGTACAAAGTATATGGATGAAATGACAATAAACTCACTCTTGACTCTTAAATGAGTATGAATTAAATCCTTTGATATAGTTATGGAAATGTCAGTTAGCTCCCTCTCTATATATAAAAAGAGACTTATTATGAAATATGCAATATTCTGGTTTAACCCTGGTACATGTATATTTTTAATATGATATGTTATAACCATCAGAGAGCATTATAATTTGTTGTATATAAGGAAGCTGTGGATAACTTGATCATACTTTGTCAGCTTGAAAAAGGACCATATGTGAAAATAAAGAAGGTTTTACACTACTACTGGGAGTGCTGCAAATTCCTTGGATCCAAAAATATAAGAATATGCTCAACCAAACACATTTGGCCTAATCTCCCAGATAAGACAATCCACAAGCATTCTGTTGCTTAAGTATTGCATTTAAGCCACCAAATTTCACATTACTGCCCTGCAGGCAAGTTGAAGAAGCTGATGACAATTTTTTGGAATAGAATGCTTCATTTGAGGAAGGTAGTGGTAAATATGTACACTAATTCTAGAGTAATTAAAAAGAGGAACAATGCTTATTATCAATACCTACAAAGAATCAGCAAGCATAATAAATATGTACTGTATGTCACATGGCATTTAGTGTAAAATTTAGGATTGGTTTTCTGAAATAACCTAATCTTCTAAAAAACAATTTGTATTCACTATATTGTAAAAGCACAATAGAAGATGATTCTGTACGGAATGGGGTGGGGGCAGGTTTGCCGACTTAAAAACGGGGTTTTTTTGTACCCCTAGTTTCCCTGGCTTGTACCTGCCCACCTTACAGCTTCCCTCCACTGTTGCTGTTTCCTCTACTCTGGTACAATTGCTTTCCCTGGGGATTGGTCTACAAAAATCTCCTGCTCAGTCCCAAGTGGATACGAGGCAAGCAGAGGGCATGCCAACCCAAATTTTTCCAGCTCTCGGCCCAGGTCTTTGTAGCCTGCTCACAAATCTGGGTCTGATTAAAAATCTGCAACAAGTGCAGTGCAGGGTTTTATGGCTTTACCGAACTGCTACTGGAGTTTTCTAAATAGGAGTTACATGACAAAGGCTTGGAGAAAAGTTTCACCTCTAATATATCAGTAACCCATTGCCATTGCAGTCTTTCTATAGCCAAGTCATAATGACTGGGACAGGTAAACTGAAGTCTACTGAGGAGTGAGTTCCACACTGAAGGAAAAACAAGAGGTGGTCTTTACAACAGTGTCTCAAATGGTTGTTCTTTTTAATTGACATGGATAATATATTTGCAGTCTCCTATGTTAATGTCATCTAAATAGTTTATACCCATTTATGTACACAGGTTTCAGTGGTAATTTAGACCATGCTGTTAGACAGGAAAACAATGTTGATAATAAATCAGGACCAATTACGGATTATTGGGTTGTGGCAAGACATTAATTTGTTTCCACCCACATCCATTTTCACATCCACAGATAATGGTTACAGCTTTTCCCCAACCATCAAAAACTTGTTACAACTTACCCTCCTTCGTGTGCAGCCCTCTGCCATCAACACAGTGTCCTTAGTGGCAATTTCCAACTTTGCATCAGCAATTGCAAGTGTAATTTTGCATGCAATCACCATGTTTTTTACTCACAATGCATTGTTTTTCCCCATAAATTTAGCACTATTGCTATTGCCAGGGGGAAGCTGCATCTGACACAAATGAGACCAATATGTGAAAACGGACACATTTGCACTTTGATGTCCAATAAGCATCATTTCTGATGTTCAGTGTGATAGTGGCGTGTGTGCCTATTTCTTTTTGGTGGAAACCCTGACGTTGACACCTGGATCAGAGTTGGTAGTAGCTCCAATAGACTGTGTCAATAGACACAGCTGCACTCAAATGGAACAGGAGGATAGTGGAATTCAATGGTACCAAAATGCAAGGAGCACATGTTGATGCAAGTACCTTTAAAAAATGGACTGCAACCTGCAAGTGCGGTAAGGCTAATGCCACATGGGGGTTGAAACTGGCCTGCCGAGAATCATCTCCTACATGGCAGATTTCGGCAAAGAAACTTTGTGCCGAAAACACCACATGTGCTTGCACGTGAACCGACACAATAGTTTTGGGTGTAGGCAGGACAGGAGGCTAATACCAGCGTAGGGGCTGATTCTCGATAGGCCAATTTTCAGCCCTGTATGGCATTAACCACGTAACTGACTCCTTATACCTTTTACTGGTATCTAAGTTACATAATGCGCAGGCAAATGTAATATTCCGATTCAGCCTCTTCAGACATATACAGTAGGCTCATTTTTAATTTGCCCAGTTCCAACCCATCCTAGAGCACTAGGGTTTATCTGGTGGATTTAGAAATGATCACTGTGCTCAATTCCTGCACTGAAATTAAAAAAAAAAACCATTACAGAGATAAGATGTGTTAATTTCTAACCCAAAGTCTCACATTCAGAGAAAACATTGTTGGAGCACAGTCTCGCCATTCATTTCAGTTTTATTCTACGGATAAGCAGTACAACTCTTTTCCTATTTAGCAACTTCTTCTTTTTTTCTTTGATTTCCCTTTAAATGTACAGCTAAATTGGCCAATATTACATGAATTTGGTATTTTAGGAACAAGTACAAGCATTACTTAAGAGTTAAACAGCTGTGTTCTATCGTGAAATATTATTTAGGCACTGGCAGAATCTCAACGCCTGTAGATTTAGAAATTGCTAAAAAAGGGAAATCCCTGACTGCTCCACTAACATGTCTGTTTCTAGTGTGTGGTCTCCACATACTTATGGGACTACCTTATGTTCCCTGATGGAGACCTTAGATTGTAAGTTCCATGGGGCAAGGACTGATGATGTGAATGATAAATTATCTCTGTATAGTGTTGAGTAACATGTCAGCAATGTATAGTGTAATAATGGATAAAATCTTTTACTTAGCTTGGCAGGCAAACTGAAAGCTTGACATCCACACTAGTTTCTATATTGTGCTTTTCACAGCTTTGGAAAGAGACTGTTCTAATGATACAGTATTTGCAATAATGAATAAACGGAATAATGGCTATATTTTGCAAGGTCAGAGAAGAAAAACTAGTTTTATATGGCACGTTGAAATCCTGATTTACAGCAGTAAATCTACCACAATAAAATGTCAGAAAGGATCAAGATCTACAGGATATTACCTTTGCCCTAATGGTGGCCATACACGGGCAGATAAAACTGCCGATATCGGTCTTTAGACCAATTATCTGCCCAAGTATGGGGGCTTCCGACGGGTCTTCCCGATCGATATCTGGCCACGATATTGATCGGGAAGGTTTGATTTTTAACCGACCCGTCGGAGCCCCTTGGCGCATCGTAATTCGATCGTTTGGCCATACGGCCGAACGTTCGAATTACCCCCGATATAGCCATGCCGTGGCATATCGGGGAAATATCTGCTCGTATGGCGATGTCGCCAAACGAGCGTATCTTTGAGTCTATGGCCACCCTAAAAATCACACTGCACTAGCTCTGCCCTCTACTCCTTGTTTCACTTTCCTTAGAAGAATGCAGATCTATGCCCCTAAATATTGTCACGGTCAGATACCTGCGTTCAAGAAGAATTTTACTAATCAGTGCCCACGTAATAAAGTGTTACTGACTGCATAAACATCACCAGTGGCACAGGGCACATAATTCAAATTAAAATACAGAAACAAGGGTGTCACTTTACACATAAACCTCAAGATTTATCTTTTCAGAAGATCTATGAGAGCGGATGTATATACAAAACAAGCAACACCAACACATGCTCCTAATATAATCTCACCAGAAGAATGATGGCTACTTTTTATAAAGGTTAAGTGCAATGTCAATATGACAAGGGCCAGATGTAAAGTGCAAACCATTTTTTACAACTTGATCTGTCATCACAAATGAGACCTTTTAGTGCAGTTTCATCCTTTACCTAAATTATTTCTCAAAAAGAAGATAAATGAATCAGAGAGAACGAGATGCCAATAGGGTAGCAGGGCCCCACTTATATCTAATACAGCTATGGGATCTGTTATCCAGAAAGCTCTGATTTACAGGAAGGCCATCTCCCATATATTCCTTTTTAATCAAATAATTCACATTTTTAAAAATGATTTAACAAATAAAATGATACCTTGTACTTTTTCATTAATAAGATATAATTAATCCATGTTAGAGGCAAAATAATCCTATTAAGTTTGTTTAATGTTTAAATGTGTTTTTAGCGGATTTAAGTTATGGTGATCCAAATTACAGAAAGATACCTTATCCGGAAAACCCCAGTTCCCAAGCATTCTGGATAACAGGTCCTATACCTGTGTACCTGAATGCTAGTCTACTAACACCTGCAATTTATTCTAGATCAGAGTTGTATTCATACCTTCATTTGCAATGATTCATTTTCTTTCAGCCTATGCATTAAAATCCTTTTAATATCCAGTTGTCACTTAGGGCGACCAAGAATTAGCTCACCTATTACACTGCGTTGCTCGGGTGCTCTGAGCCCTGTTCTTTCTTGTCACAACTTATGCTGTCTGGCCCAGATGCTCCGACTCCAAACCTTTAGCTTGAGTGAGAAATTAATTATGAAAAACCAAAAGATCACATACACCACACACCAGGCCACATCTGCTCTTTTAGTGGAAGTTATAGTAAATAGCGATGATTAATTATAAAGTGAGCTCGATCCTCTTGTGTTCGGCGTAAGCGACCTTTTGGTTTTTCTGAATTAGTTCCTCCCCACTCATATCTGGCAATGCTCTTACACATAAAGTGGAATCGGTTGAGGAGGGAATAGGGAAGTTTTGAGCATTTCCAGGTATTTTAGAGAAAGCTTACTCAGAAATGATTCAATGTCCAATCTTTTCTTAATTTAGT
Source organism: Xenopus laevis (assembly GCF_017654675.1). NCBI lineage: Eukaryota > Metazoa > Chordata > Amphibia > Anura > Pipidae > Xenopus > Xenopus laevis. The sequence continues at coordinate 115,364,584 of NC_054380.1, read as the reverse complement.
GATTAAAGTCACACACTTCTCTTTTATCTTCAGGCCTTTGTGAGACGTTAGCAATTTTTCTTTTACAGAAGGGAAAGTCTTTCTGAAAGTTGCACATGATCACTAGTTAGTGGCGATTTCCACATAGTAATACAATGATGACGTTTTAGATAAGAGCAAAAAGAGTCGTGTTTTAGGTGAAAAATACCCTGTTTTCTTCCCCAGAATGTTACTTTTTTACTTAAGCGGTTGAATAAATAGGGACAAACACTGTATAATGAAAAGTCGACCTGCGCTAATGCAATACAAATCCACGGAGGCAACTTCGGGCGACTATGGAAAATGTATCGCCGCGCGTGCTTTAGTGCAGGTGACTTTTCACTCTAGCCTAGGGGAAAACACGCTGAGGCAGTTCGGGGAGATTGTCGCTCAGAAGACGAGGCGATTAGTTGCCAGGTGACAAAATCTTCCCAAATCTCCTCGTGTGAACTAACCCTTAGTGTGAAACTTCTCTCTGTAGAACAACTGTGCATATTGATGCCATGCCAGGCACCTAGGGGGTTATACACCTCCCATTTACCCAGTAATACCCTCGATCTGCCAGGTTACAATGCCAATCCAACACGATTTTCCCAATTTTCCTATGACAGACCAGTATACACTCCAATCTCCCACCTCTATATACCATCAGCTTGCTCCCGTATGTTGCTGCCACTGTTCTCCTAATGAACAGGTGCCATCCCTACCTACAATATGCACACATAACCCTTTTGTAAAAACTGCATTGTTCAGCAGTACAGCTATACATTTTTTACTTTCATCGATCAGGTATTACCTCAATAGTATAAACCATAAATGCTTTAATGCAATGCCTTTGGACTGCCCCACAGGTTAGAGTGACCAAGTGAGGGGTGAAGGCACTAAGCTTTAAGGATATATATATAAGGATATATATAGCTATAGTCAGGTGATCCCACTGATGTCTAATAAAAGGGCAGCCAAGTTTGGGAGTTTTACTTTGAAAGCAGCTAGTAAGTTGCAGGTAAAACTTAGTCCCTTTGTAAAATGTATAATGAAGCAATAGAATTCTTAATGAATCTGATAAAATTGAGCGTAGGACTGGCCAGATATGGGATGACTGTGACGTAGTTGGCCAGCTTAAATATATTGCAATATATGAACAAACAATCCCGGTTTTGTTTAAAGGGTAAGGCATTTTTTAGTAGCAGTATGCACAAAATGTCTCTGTCTTAAATATATTGATAATGGGTTGAGTGCAGAGGACTCTTGTATTTGTCTATATGTATTTTGTAGTCACAGCCTCATTGCACCCCCGCCTGATGGTTTTAAAAAATAGTGGTAAGCACAACTTTCCCTTGTTTGTTATAGTTTATACAGGAGCAGTGACCAGCTCCATGTTGTAGCTCCCACCCTTCCCAGCTATAGTCAGGTGATCCCACTGGTGTCTAATAAAAGGGCAGCCAAGTTTGGGAGTTTTACTTTGAAAGCAGCAAGTAAGTTGCAGGTAAAACTTAGTCCATGTGTAAAATGTATAATGAAGCAATAGAATTCTTAATGAATCAGATGAAAATTGAGCGTAGGACTGGCCAGATATGGGATGACTTTGACGTAGTTGGCCAGCTTAAATATATTGCAATATATGGACAAACAATCCCTGTTTTGTTTAAAGGGTAAGGCATTTTTCAGTAGCAGTATGCACAAAATGTCTCTGTCTTAAATATATTGATAATGGGTTGAGTGCAGAGGACTCTTGTATTTGTCTATATATATTTAAGGATATATATATTATTATTCTCGCCTCCCTGCCCATAGCCAAGATGCACAAATAAAATAAATAAACAGCGTTCAAAACTACTTGTTAATGCCAGTGGTTCTCAGGTGTGAAGGTGAACCTAAAAATTTGAAATACTGGTATAGCTTATCAACTATAGCCCAGCTTTCTTATTTGCTGGTCTAGGTACCCACTGCCTAACTTTGGCAACCCCCAGTTAATGTGATTTTCCGTCTCCTTTAAATCATAGTTTGCAGGGGTCCCCAGTGATCCTTAGAATGTGGCTGAGCTGCACCCCTTAACTCTTGCTGCCTAGGCCTGAGCCTTTGTGGTCTCACCACAAATCCGGGTCTCATGGTTCGAGGAAGTAAATCTTCCATAAACAGCACAATTGGCAAATTTGAATATGATATGAGTCACTGTGGACAGACTTGCTGGAAGAATGAAACAACATTCCTTTTACAATAGTTCATGATTTGTGTGTATCTGTTCCAGACACAAGAGTACATGCTGTGATAAGGTCAAATGATAATAATAAACATTTTATATTTCCTTTATAGGAAAACAGAATTACATATGTAATCACACAACAGGATGTGCACCAGATCTCAAACTGATACCATGTTCGTCTGTTTAGATCTGATAAAAAGAGCATCTTAAACATGTTTTAAAGCAAGTGTTCTCATGTGCAGCCAGCTGAGCTGTAAGCTGTGACCACAGAGGAACTTTATTTTCGGTGCTGCTGCTGTTTAATTTCAATGTGACTATTGCAATGTTAACTCTCACCCCACTGCCAGAATTCATTGTGCACGCACCTTCTCAGCAATCAGCACCATGGAGCCTTAGACAAGAAGTGACCTGGACAAATATGGCAGCCACCAACCCCTCTGCCAGGTTTCCATTTAGTGCATAGGTTTAGGGAAATGCCTTTTGGCAGTCTGGAGGGTGTGGTTGAAAAGGGGGCAGGGTGGCTTTTCAGGGGAACTGGTTGTAAAAAAAAACCCATAAGGAGGGTTTTATTTAATTAAATAATTACCCGGTGCAGGCCCCCCCACAAAAAAATCTTTGGAGTGGTCCAGTGCACAACATCCCCTTCTCGGCCCTCCCATTCACACTCCCCACTTGCTTTCATGTAGGAGAACAGATGGGGAGTGAGGTTTCTATACAACTATAGAGAAAACAGACCCCACAGTCTGGCCCCTCCTGTCCCTGGGGCCCCCACGACCGCAAGGTCTGCTTTGTCTGTAGTTACACCAGTAGTTTTGTTCCCTGAGTGCTGAGCGAACCTGTCGAGTTTCGCTTCGCTGAAGAATTTGCAAAACAGTGAAATATTCACAAAACGCATTGAAGTCAATAGGGGACAACATTTTTTTATGCACGCAACCTTTTTTTTCTCTCTACAATTGTATTAAAGTCAATTGGGAGTTTTTTCTTGCAGTGAATCTTTTGCCTTTGCAACTTTTTTGTCTTGCCCATTTTTTGTCTTGGCGACTTTTTTTTGATGTCCTTTTTTGCTGCGACTTTTTAGTCTCAGCACCTTTTTGGCAATGCAATTTTTTTTCGTGGAAATGTTTGCAAAACTTTCGCAAAAACATTTGCAGATGGCAAAATGATGATTTTCGCTGCAAATCCAAGCCTGGCAAAAAATTCCACTCATCACTACTGTAGATCACAGTTCCCTCTTTTGCAATGTATCTATGGTGCAGATTGGACAGAACATGCCAGCTCTTAGGAACAACTGAGTTGCAAGCAAAGTAATTAATTTTGCAGACGGCAAACAGAAAAATGCCCACAACTGCACCATGTGCCATTGTTCTGGTGATAAGCAGGAGCCATGAAAGTCTTTCTTATATAACACCAAGGATGCCAAGAAATATATATATATACATTTATTTATAGTTATGCAGGTGGTCTATGAAACATGCACCATAACATGCAAGCTTGGCTATAATAGAAAAGAAGTGAAGAATGAAAGTTGGAGGGTTATATACGTGAGCAGGTATTTGAAGCATTATCAGTAGGGTATTTAGGAACTGAATTTTTGGCTGATCCCTTGCCTAATTGTATCATATGATATTGGCTGTTATAAATTCAGTAACATTCTCAAAATCATGAGTGAGAAGAAAGATTGTGGCCAGCCAGATTGAGAGACAATGGCATTTTGGCTTGGCTGAAAGTCGAGTCAATAGGATAACATAGCACTAACATAGGAGACTGGCGAGATATAATGGTTATTCATATAATTATACATGGGCTTAAATTGCCATAAGACAACTACGAAGAAGCTCTGTTAATGTAGGAGTACAGCTAACACTCTTCTCTATCGGATGAATGCATTAAACTCCTCCTGTTCAGGAGATCTCATTAGCGCGAGAAAGAAATTAAGCATTGAAAGGTAGACAAGAAGGGTAAGAATTGAAGGTAAGGGTCAAATAGAGAAAGGTTGAGAAATTGGCTAGATATGTTGAACATGAATGGGAAGGAAAGAGAGATAAAAAAATTGAAATATGAAGATTTATAAGATAGATATGAGACTGGGGACGACTGAGGTGGAAGAGTTAAAGGAGAAAGCAAATTAGAGGAGCATGGTGACAGCAGGCAGAAGGGAGATATAGGCTGCCAAGAATTATTTTGAGAGAGAAGATAAAGATCTCTGAGGCAACCAATGATGGTTGAGACACTCATCTCAACATGAAAAGGGCAGAACATTAGAACATTAATGAGATGTAAAGAAGGACTAGTATTCTGGTCAAACAGAGGGGGCATTTGTCCTAGACCCCCAGCATTACAGATAAAAGGGTACAATTTTTTTCACCCGTTGGAGTCTATGGGCGTCATTTTTGTGGCGAAACTCGGCAAAAAATTTTGCTCATCACTAGTACAGATTGATTATATTGTATAGCAAGATTTAGATGTGTTTAGTGTATATATCAGGAGTGCCCTCTGGATGTAGTTGGACTGCATCTCTCACTCAATTCAAGCATGCACTCTTGCAGGAGCTCTACCACTCCTTGGCACAGAGGGCAGTCTGAAGAGCAGCAGCCAAATACACTGTATCTTGAACAAACAAACACATATGAAGGCTAAAAAGAGCTTACCTCAGGCACAGAGCCTCCCCAAGGCATAATGTATCTTCTGTGTGCTCGGGTTCCATTCATGAAAGCTGAAGTCTGAACCAGAAGTGCTGTTCTCTTTCACAGTTTCAGTGCAGAACATGAGCCAACTGTACTATGGAATTCCCACACTATAGGGCTGTTACCAATCTATAACATTCCTTCTCCTTGTGCATTTAGATCTGACAGAAAATGAAAGTTTGCATTGCAGGCAACTCTTTGGAAAATGAGTACGTGGGCCAATCCCCAAACAGGAGGGGAATGTGTAAAAGTCTATTGTGCAAGCACTTGCAATGTTGGAACAGTTAAAGGCACAGTAATACTGAAACTGAAACAGCTTGTATATTAAATGCACATGCTCACTGCAAGCATATTACTCTTATGTTGACATGGCAAATGTATCCCAAATTATTTCCCAGTATGGAATTTTTTTTTTTATATTGGATTCTGTCATGATTTTTACGGAGTCGTTTTTATTTCTAAATTACATTGTTTACCCTAGGGATGCACTGAATCCATTATTTTGGATTTGGCCGAACCCCCGAATCCTTTGCCAAAGATTCGGCGGAATATCGAACCGAATCCGAATTTGCATATGCAAATTAGGGGTGGGAAGGGGAAAACAGTTTTTACTTCCTTATTTTGTGACAAAAAGTCACGCGAGTTCCCTCCCCACCCACCCCTAATTTGCATATGTAAATTCGGATTCGGTTCGGCCAGAAAGAAGGATTCGGCCGAATCCTGCTAAAAAAGGCCAAATCCTGGCCGAATCGAATTCTGGATTCTGTGCTTCCCTAGTTTACACTGCAAATGATTCACTCTACGATGTAACATTTCATTCCTAATCCAACAAGTGTATTTTTTTTTAGTTGTAATATTGGTGTGTAGGTGCCATCTCAGGTCATTTTGCCTGGTCACGTGCTTTCAGAAAGAGCCAGCACTTTAGGATGGAACTGCTTTCTGACAGGCTGTTGTTTCTCCTACTCAATGTAACTGAATGTGTTGCAGTGGGACCTGGATTTTTAATATTGAATGCTGTTCTTATATCTATCATGGAGTTGTTATCTGGTTAACTTCCCATTCTTCTGCTGATGGGCTGCTGGGGGGGGAAGGGATAGAGTGATATCACGCCAACTTGCAGTGCTGCAGTAAAGAGTGACTTTGATGGGCGAATAAATTCGCCAGGTGCGAATTTGTGGCGAATTTCTGCGTTTCGCCTCCAGCAAATAAATTTGCAAAAATTCGCTGGTGTCAAAAAATTTTGAACGTGCATCGGAAAAGTCACTCGCATCAAAACCGTCACACGTCAACATTATTCAGATGCCCATTGACATTTCGCACTTTTTCTCAGTTTTGTGAATTTCAATTCGCAAATTTTTCAGCGAAGAGAAACGGGACAAATTCGCCCATCAATAGTGACTGAATTCTATCAGAGCAACACATGACTGGGGGCACCTGGGAAACTGAAAATATGTCAATAGGTATGGCCCCATGTCAGATTTCAATATTAAATATAAAAAAATCTGTTTGCTCCTTTAAAAAATGGATTTCAGTGCAGAAGCCTGATGCAGCAGTACTATTAACTGAGGCATTTTGTAAAAAACATATTTTCCGTATTCCTTCTTATTTTGAAATCTGACATGGGGCTAGACAGGTTGGCAGTTTCTCAGGTGCCCTCACTCATGTGACTTGTGCTCTGATAAAACTTTTTTTCTACTTCTTTAATATATTTATTGGTTGAAGAATAGAATTGTAAAAAGTGGTAGAATTAATTACTTGCAATGTACAGTGTAATTAAGTAATAAAAACGACACCATCCCTTTAAGTCATCATGTCACCATCTTTTTAACACCAGTTTATCCTTGTGTTGCACACAGGCAGTAGACTAAAGGCTTAACCTTTGTATAGTCATTTGCAGTTGCATTTGCAGTTGAGCTACTGCATATTCTGATCTGTGCTGTCTAAAATGTGAATTTTTCTTTGTCAGGCCACTTTGGTGACACTGCCATATTCAACCTATATTACACCTAGTAGCTCCCAGGGCAGTAATACGCCTTTACTCTGTATCCCACTCTTACTAGCTTTCAGATTTGCTCCTCAATCCACTGCTCTAAGTTCCCTAGAGGTCTATTCCTACAGTTTGGAATCGTATTCCTTTATATTTTATAGGTTCCCAAAATATGGGACTAAATCCTCTGGGGAATACAGAGTAGTGCATGAAGGGTCTAACCTAATCAGCAAAAATAGAAAGATTTATGGTTAATGGTTCTTCTGTCACTACCACTTGCAGGGTGACAGTTACTACAGTGTATTAATCCCTCCCATCCAATGAAATCCACCATATATCCCCAACTTTCCAAAATGAAGTCCTACATTTTCCTGCACTGTTGGTGTCTCCATGTCCGTAATTATTTTTATATTGTATTACTCTTATTTTCTCTAAAAAAAACACAGATTGATCAAGGACAAGGAATAATGGGGCCCAGACTGAGCATGTGCAGTCTCTGACACTCAAAAGATGCCCAACAAGATCCAAAGTCTGCTGTGGATCGCTCCCCATGGATGACACACATCCTCAAAGTTGGTACTGTAAGTTCTGTATTACAATACATCGTTTATGTTAATATTCTCTCTGAAAGTTTTCTTTGAAATAATTATTCCTACGGGAATAAACATACAGTAGCATAAGAATCTGGTCCATGGATAGAGTCTGCCAGTTTAAAGTGAGTCTTCCTGTTGCAAACCAAAACCTTGGTTGTTAAACTATAAAAAGTAATGTAATTTTTTTTACTTTTGCTTCCTGATACTGTGTCTCCTCTGTTTTCATTTTGAAAACATGCAACATATTTGCATGCTGAGTAGAATTTGTGGAGGAAGTGTTGTGCAATGCTTATGCCAACTGATGATAAGAATCAGCCTTATATTTATAGGGGGGGGTGTGCAATGAAGCTGTGACCACAAAATACATATAGACAAATACAAGAGTCCTCTGCACTAAACCCATTATCAATATATTTAAGACAAAGACATTTTGTGCATACTGCTACTAAAAAATGCCTTACCCTTTAAACAAGGGCAATATATTTAAGATGGCCAACTACGTCAAAGTCATCCCATATCTGGCCAGTCCTACGCTCAATTTTCATCTGATTCATTAAGAATTCTATTGCTTCATTATACATTTTACAAAGGGACTAGGTTTTACCTGCAACTTACTTGCTGCTTTCAAAGTAAACCTCCCAAACTTGGCTGCCCTTTTATTAGACACCAGTGGGATCACCTGACTATAGCTGGGAAGGGTGGGAGCTACAACATGGAGCTGGTCACTGCTCCTGTATAACTATAACAAACAAGGGAAAGTTGTGCTCACCACTATTTTTTAAAACCATTAAGCGGGGGTGCAATGAGGGTGTGACCACAAAATACATATAGTCAAATACAAGAGTCCTCTGCACTCAACCCATTATCAATACATATAGACAGAGACATTTGTGCATACTGCTACTAAAAAATGCCTTACCCTTTAAACAAAACAGGGATTGTTTGTTCATATATTGCAATATATAGCCAAGTATGGAGGTTTACTTTGAAAGCAGCAAGTAAGATGCAGGTAAAACTTAGTTTAAACTTAAACCTTTGTAAAATGTATAATGAAGCAATAGAATTCTTAATGAATCAGATAAAATTGAGCACAGGACTGGCCAGATATGGGATGACTTTGACGTAGTTGGCCAGCTTAAATATATTGCAATATATGGACAAACAATCCCTGTTTTGTTTAAAGGGTAAGGCATTTTTCAGTAGCAGTATGCACAAAATGTCTCTGTCTTAAATATATTGATAATGGGTTGCGTGCAGAGGACTCTTGTATTTGACTATTTTTATTTATAGGTAACGTTTCTTGTACCATGTTAGCCAATTGAAAAAGTTATAGGGTATAACTATTGATATGAAGCATAACAAATGTGGTGTAAAGGTGATTGGCTAACTAAGATGATAATCACAGCAAGCTTTCAGAACATTGCATTTCCTTCTTCAAAGCTGATGACAAAGAAGCAATGTTGGCACTGACAAATATACAGCATTTTGTTTACAAAAAAACTGTGAGGGACCAAAGGAGAAACAACACACAAGCATCATTTGTATTGCAAGCAGGGACAGACTTATAGGGAGGTGGGTTATGCAAAGTAGTCCAGACCAGGCACAAATTAGACTGGAGACAGGACTGAATTTAGGCCATGGATTTATGGCTAATTACCAAGACTAGAAATAGATGCATAATTTTTTTTCTGTGGAGATAACCCACTACTACAGGAATCTGTTTTATGCTTCACACCTAGGTCTAATTTGTGCCTGGTCTGGACTACTTTGGATAACCTGTTTCGGACCCAACTGGTCCTTCCTCTGGTGCATGTTACAAACTGTGAGAAAAAACAACTTTCAAGCACTTCATTACCCATAAACCCCACGTGTGTCTACAGCTCCATCTTGTGGCCAGTAAACAAAATGCATCAGCATATCATTTAACAAATGAATACTATGTTGCCATCCAGGGCTGGTCCTATCAAATGTGGGGCCCAATTGGGACCATGTTGGCGGGGCCCCTAGACAAAGTTTTGCTGGCTCCCGACACACCAAGTATTTAGGAAAATAAGAGCATACAGGCACAAAATAGAAAGGAAAGGGGCAGACAAGGTAAGAGAGTGAGAGGAGTTGGGGGCAGGCCAGGCAGCATCATGTGCTGGGGGAAATATTACCTGTGCTGCCCTCTGGTGCCGGGCCCCCAGAGGCGCGGGGCCCAATTGGGCCCAATTGGTCCAATAGGCCTAAGGCCGGCCCTGTTGCCATCTATTCAAATAATACACCAATAGTACTTCCAGTAGTTTAACAATACAGTTTCAATAATGTTTCAATAACAATAGGTTATATCCTCACCATGGTTATTTAGTTATAATTTCCATTAGTTCAGTGTCATCTTGTTCGAATCCACTGTAAAAGATACACATATAAAGTATCAGTCAAGAATATAAAGGAATCTGTTCACAAAAACATTTAAGACTCCAGGCCTCATTTATCCCAAATTGTTCAATACAGGGCACTTTAATGCGTACACGACCCAATCAGTATTACATGTAAAATATTGTTTTATGAAAATCTTGTTACCATTATGTGGGTGTGTGATGTAGTCCCTCTTTATTATAGAGTTGCAACAACTGCAATTAAGGCAGGAAAAAGTACCATTTTTTGGAGTACTTAAAAATCTTATATTGGATAACTTTATGCAAATATCCGCTTTAACCAGATGATTAGAAATATTTCTCCCTCTTTTATAGGAGAAAAGTGTTTTTTCTCGGAACAATCTACCGAATTTATGGTCTTTAACCTAAATGGACCAATGTTTTCTTACGATCCCCTCAATTTGTTTACTCATGACCCCGTACTCTGTAACGAATGGGATCCTTCTATCCCCTTTGGGTTGTTTCTTATCTTGCAGCAGCGCTGTCCTAGACAGAGCAAGTACTTCATCTCTTATTGCACACATCCTATCTTGGTCATAACCCCGAGCTGTAAATTTATTTATCAGTTTGCTAGATGCTTCTAAATACTTTATGTCATCGGTAGCTATTCGTTTAACACGTAAAAACTGTCCCTTGGGTGTGCCTTTTACTGTGTTAGGGGCGTGGAAGCTATCGGGCCACAATATGTTATTCCTTTCCAATGGTTTATTGTACAATTCAGTAGTGATCTGCCCTTGTGTATTGCTAACTTTAACATCCAGATAATGTATACTATCCTTGCTGTACTACGCGGTAAATTTAACAGTGGGATGTTGTTCATTCAAATCTTTCAGGAATTCAAGTAAATGTGCTTCACTGGATTTCCAAATTTTGAAAACATCGTCCACAAATCTATAATAGCAAACAATGTGACCACAATATTTCTCGTTATCCAAAATCATACGCTTTTCCAATATGCATATAAAAATGTTTGCATAACTCTGGGCTAGGTTACTATTCATCGCTGTGCCCTGGGTCTGCAGATAGTAAGTCTCATACTAAAGAAAAATACTTTTTCCTTAGTACAAGTGACATTAGTTCCAGTAGGAAATAAACCTTGTGATGGGATATTTTTTCTACCAACAACATTTGTTCAGCAGAGTACATTCCCTCCTCATGTGGAATTGAAGTATATAGGGACTGTACGTCTATACTACAGAGTATCCATTCTGGATCGATATCACCTATTGTTTCTAGGCGATTTAAGAAATCTGTAGTGTCTTTTAAGCACTGTGGAATTTTTTCCACTATGTTTTGAAGAAACGTATGTACATATTGGGACAATGGTTGAAGCACTGATCCCATTCCTGACACTATCGGATGTCCAGGTGGTTTCTCAAGTTTCTTATGTACCTTGGGAAGTATATAAAAAACGGGAATACGTGGATGTGTGGTGATTAGGAAGTTTTTTGTTTGTTCATTAATCAAACCTGATTCCAGGGCTCCCAATACAGTATCATTTACACACTTTTTAATTTCCCATGTAGGATCATAATTAATTTGGATGTAATGGCCTGGAATATTAAGTAATCCTAGTGCCTCATCTATATAATCAGTCTTGTTCATCACCACTATGCTCCCCCCTTTGTCAGGTTTTTTAATGACTATGTGTGTATTGGATTCCAGATCTTTAAGTGTGTCCCTTTCAAGTTTATTTATATTGTGTCTTGTGCTCAACATTTTCTTACTCTTTTTTTGCCACAGATTTCCCACTTCATGCAAAACGACATTTTCAAACACTTCCAAGTTTTGTGATGTTATATCTGGTAAAAAAAATCACTCTTATTCTTTAGTGACTCTTATGAGCCACTTCCCTAGGGGGATCACCATCTTTATGCATAAAACACATTTTCAACTTTAAACGTCTCACAAATTTGTAAAAGTCAATTTTCCAACTAAACAGATCAGCATTATGTGTGGGTATAACCCCCAGTCAGGGTCGGACTGGGGGGCTGGGGCCCACCGGGACTGGTATCCAGGGCCCCCCTCTGGCCCCCACTACCTACTTGTTAGGCGAATCCTTGCTCGGCGCCCAGGTGGCGCATCGCGCATGCGCAAACGGCGCGCATGCGCAAACGGAAACGGCGCTCGGTGCGCATGCACAAACGGCGCTGCTATGCGCTGCAATTTTTTATTATTATTTATTTAAAAACTGTTTGGGAGAGGGGGACTGGCCCGGCGGGGCCCACTAGTGTGCCCTTATGTTGACAGCCTCTCCTGCAAATAGGACTGCTTTGTGTAAACATTTTAGAGAGCCAGTCTGGGGTGAGGTACCACTTTATCATGGTTTTATAAATACTCACTTTCTGTTGAGTACACACTGTCATTTTCCGTGCATTCTCCCACATTCTCCCCCATTGGGATTGGGTCCATTCCTTTCCCCAAGCGTTGTAGTAAAGAGTGACTGGTTTATTAGAGCACAAGGTTGGGGGCACCTGTAAATGGACTTAGGGGCTGATTCACTAAGGGTCGAATATCGAGGGTTAATTAACCCTCGATATTCGACTAGGAATTGAAATCCTTCGACTTCGATATTCGAAGTCGAAGGATTTAGCGCAGATAGCTCGATCGAACGATCGAAGGATTATTCCTTCGATCGAAGGATTAAATCCTTCGAATCGAACGATTCGAAGGATTATTCCTTCGATCGAAGGATTAAATCTTTCGAATCGAACGATTCGAAGGATTTAAATCCAACGATCGAAGGAATATCCTTCGATCAAAAAAAGTTAGCCAAGCCTATGGGGACCTTCCCCATAGGCTAACATTGACTTCGGTAGCTTTTAGATGGCGAACTAGGGGGTCGAAGTATTTTTTAAAGAGACAGTACTTCGACTATCGAATGGTCGAATAGTCGAACGATTTTTACTTCGAATCCTTCGATTCGAAGTCATAGTCGAAGGTCGAAGTAGCCCATTCGATGGTCGAAGTAGCCCAAAAAAAACTTCGAAATTCGAAGTTTTTTAACTTCGAATCCTTCACTCGAAGTTAGTGAATCGGCCCCTCAATGTCTAGTCCCATGCCAAATTTCAAAATTAAATATAAAAAAGCCTGTTTTCTCTTTTAAAATACTGATTTCAGTGCAGAATTCTGCTGGAGCAGCATTATTATTTTATGCACTTGAAATAAAACACATTTTCCAAAAGGAAAGCAGAACTATACTGATTCAGAGATTTTTGAGAACCAGGTAGGAATTCTGAAGGAAAGATTTTTGGAGAAGGGTTATAAGAGAGAAGTGGTGGAACCCATTTTTAGAGAAAACTGAAATAAAAATATCAATATTATAAAGAGGGGAAAATGTTCCTGTTGGGGTTTATTGGATATAATCCATGTAAAGCATACAGCTACACAGTAACTAGGACAACTTTTAAGTCTAAAGTCAATGGGGAAAAGTTTGATATAAAATGCTTGCTGAAGTGTATATCAAAAAATGTAATATATATATTGGAGTGACCTTGTGGGCTTCAGTAGATTTGGGAAGACTAACTGTCAACGTAAAACAAGAATCATTGCATATATACAGTACTTAAAATTAAAAGGGCTGGGAATCACACTAGGGGACTATTTTATTATGGAAAAATAAGGCTTTGTATACACAGCAGATAACAGATAAGCTCTGTAATATATAATGGGATTCTTCAGAACTTATCTGCTATCTACTCTGTATTCTGTGATTGAATGGCTGCCCCCATGGCTACACAGCAGCTTGTTTATATAAACTGTAGTTTTGTTCCTATAGCAAACACACCAGTTGTACCAGTGCAGAGAAGCAGTACAATATATTGTCATTCATTTCAAACCCTTTCAAAATGTCCCTAGACAAAACGATTTGGTGCATACTGATGTCACCGAAGGGAGGAGACACAAGCTAGAACTGAGCCACAACATAAGGACATGGAACCAGGATCCATTTGGAGGCTGTTTGCTGGGACAATTGCCTCCTGGAGTTTGAGTGGTTTTTGCTTTTCTTAAATGTATCTGATTAAAATACAGAATTTATCTACGAGTGACACCCCTTCCTTTGTCCGTTATTTATCCTTGCAAGGCATAGCGTGGGAAAAAACTGGGCATTCATTATTGTAGTGACTGAACTCCTCAAATGTTATTGATGGTGTGAGTAGGTTGTGCTTCATGCTTTATACCAGCACTTTGTAAGCAAACTATGAGCACTTTCTAAGAATGCACAACACTTGTTTTTAAAGGAGAAGAAAACTCTAAAATTAAGTAAGCTTTATGAGAAAGGTCTATATAAATTCTCCAGTAAACCCTCAAAGTAATGCTGCTCTGAGTCCTCTGACAAAAGAAACACAGCATTTCTTTCCTTCTATTGTGTACACATGGGCTTTTCTATCAGACTTCCTGTTTTCAGCATAAACCTCCAGGGCAGGGCTTGAGCATGCTCAGTTTGCTCCTCTCCCCCTCCCTCCTCCCATCCCTGCTGTAATCTGAGCTCAGAGCTGTAAGTAAACAGGGAGAGACTCAGGCAGGAAGTGATGTCACACCAAGCTTATATGGCAGCTTCTATCCTAAACAAACAGGGACAGTGTCTACAGCTGTTTACTCAGGTATGGTAAAGCATTCTGCAGAATAAATATAGCGTTCTAGCTTGCACTATTGTGGTTAATCTGTTGGCAATAAACTGTTTTGGAGCTTTCCTTCTCCTTTAAGGCATTTTATCTCTAAAGATATTAATAATGGTGTATGAAAAGGTTTTTGGTATTCATGCATACAATATATACAAAGTTCCATGACAACGTTAAACCCTCTGCCTTGACCTGGGAAAGTACTTAACACTGGTGTAATTGACACACTCATATCTAAATAGAGTGTTAAGTAAGTGGTGTGAAACCAATAATTAAAATGAGTACACTCTATGTCCCCTGTTCCCACATGCCCCATGCTCCGAGCGCTGGTGACTTGTGCAAATACATGTTATACAGTATATCTGATTGCTGTGTAATAATAGAAGAAGATTTTCCATTTAGAATATGACAGATCTTGGCTTGGGAATTACTGGGACCCAGACCCAGGAGTTAAGCAATCCGCTTTTAGTGAATAACTGGATTATTTTCAACCTTTACAATGCATTTAGTTTGTAGTCAAGTCACTTTGAAAGTCAGAGACTCATGTGCAAGAAACTAGGGATGTTTCACTTATATGGACACCCATAAGGACTGTATGATGGATCACATTGGGAGGTGGACCTGATCTAAATGTTCTTCCCCCTACTGCACAAGTGCTCAATCAGCTTGAGCACTTGATAAAGGGCTTTGAGTAAAGCTGGAAATGCTGCCTATTCTGTGGCACAAATGAATACACACATACTGGGGTGCTGCAGTTTTGTGTTTTAGGTTTCTTAGTGCAGGTTCAATGTGGGGCCATTGAAGAGAGTATTAACCCTGTTTTTTTTTAAGTGTTTGCATTCCACGCTTCAACAGGCTGGCATTTCCTACTAGTGTTGATTGTTCTATGTACTTGTATTTGCTTAACTGGAAGATATAATCAGCCTTTTCTTTCGTATTGTAGCACCCTGCCTCTCTGTTTGGCCTAATAACAAAGTCGCTGAACTCATTTATTTTAGAAACTTGTTTTTCAGAGTGGGATAATTTCTTTTTTCCTGCTGTTTCATATACACACCATCCACCGTGTATTAGTATTCATGAATATAGAAAGTTGAAACATAGGCAGTACTTTTGTCTGCAATCACCCTTTATTGATGCTACTGCTAAATCATGACATGTTTGGGGAATATATCCCTTTTTCAAGTGATACTCGATCACTAGTTACGTTGCTGACCCCAGACTACATGCATATCAGCCCTAGTCACACTTAATTGAAACTTTAACATCTCAAAGCAGTTGTATCATGTTATTTTTATTCTGTACCAACAATAAACATAAGGTGAGCACATACATAAAAAAAACAAAAAGGGAGACATAGGTGGAGCTCCTTCCTGTTCCCATCGTAGACAAGCAGGTTTGCGTCTAATGGGAAGAAGTGGAAGAGAGAGGGGTCTCACTATACTTACTGAGCACACGCTAATAGGAAATGATAAAACTAATGTTAGCTAGACTTGGCAGTAACTTTAGTGTGGGTGCACATTTCACCTAACTGCATGGATAGTTAATATGCAGTGAGTTTGTCAAGTTATTTGTGGTGGTTACGCCCATTCTTTTTCATTGATTTTAACCAGAAATATCAATAAAGGTTACATTTTAATTTAGTCAAGTCAGTGTCAAAATATTCAATAGATTTAGCCATCTGAACTGGGTTACTGGGAGTAGAAGGGAAAGCACACGGGTTTACTGGGTGTTCCATTATTACTCTATTTGTTGTTACAAGTTGAATATTTTTATTCTGTACATAAACTAGATGTTTTTCATCAAAGTGCATTTCATGTGAATGCTTAAGAGCCTCTTCTCCAGCATAAACAATTCCAATTTGGCCAGTCTTTTTTTATAACGGAGACTTACATTCCCTTTAGCAAACAAAACATTTGGAGGTGCACTCAAAAAGTCGCTGGTTCCGTGGTAGGGTAATTTTGCACAGTTGCAGAAGTTAAAAATCCAAGTTTATTAGATATAATTTAAAAGCATATAATACTACGAAAAATAATGGATGAATAGAGCAGGGGAGTGCATGGCTCAGCCATGCACTCCCCTGCTCTATTCATCCATTATTTTTTATTATTATTTATTTTTAATTATTATTATTTTATTTTATATTTATTATTTTTCTTATACTAGGCACTGGACTAAAGTAAAATGTTAGAAAGAAGTGTTGAAGATAAAATAAATCCCAATATTGAAAATAAACATGTTACAATAAATAAATTGCAACAATTTAAGTCTGATCCACACTTTAAGGGGAAGATTTTTCAAGGTTTGAAGTGAAAATTCTAAGTAAAAAAAATTTGAATTTCGAACTATTTGTGTGTATTTCGACTATCGAATAGGCAAAGATTCAATTTGAATTTGAAAAAAAGATCGAATTTTTCATGTACTGTTTCTTTAAAACTTCGACTATGACCATTTGCCATCTAAAATCTGCCGAATTGCTGTTTTAGCCTATGGGGGACCTCCTAGAACCTTTGGTGGACTTTGAAAAATCAAAGTGTTTTGGGGCAAATCCTTTTTTTTCGAATTCGATGGAATGAGCTAAAACTTTGATTCGAACAATTCGAATACAGCCTATTCACCCGAAGTTAAAAACTTTAATTTTTTTATGAATTTCGATTGGTCTTTTTTTATGTGAAGTTATGGGAGTTAAAAAAAACTTCCATTACTTTGAAATTCGACCCTTGAAAAATCTGCCCCTTAGTATCGGTGATTAAAATACTATGGGTGCCATGCAGTGGCGTAACTACCAGGGGAGCAGGGGGTGCTATTGGGCCAGGGCCTGCACCCCCTCAGGGCTCCCTGGCAGCTTGCGCGCCACTGACTCTGTCGGAGATCCGGGCTGATTCCGGCCGTACGGAGGGGGAGCCCGGCTGCACATCCCGCGACAGGGCCGGCCTCCATCTAGTTACGTTACTGGTGCTGTGGCCCTAATATATTCCAGTTAGTTTAAAATACATAAATAATACACTAGGGGGCACATTTACTAAGCTCGAGTGAAGGATTCGAAGTAAAAAAACTTTGAATTTCGAAGATTTTTTTTGGGTACTTCGACCATCGAATAGGCTACTTCGACCTTCGACTACGACTTTGAATCGAACGATTCGAACTAAAAATCGTTCGACTATTCGACGATTTGATAGTCGAAGTACTGTCTCTTTAAAAAAAAACTTAGACTACCTACTTCGGCACTTTAAACATACCGAGCATCAATGTTAGCCTATGGGGACCTTCCCCATAAGCTTTTTATGCTTTTTTTGATCGAAGGAAAATCCTTCGATCGATGGATTAAAATCCTTCGAATCGTTCGATTCGAAGGATTTAATCGTTCGATCGAATGATTTTTCTTTTGATCATTCGATCGAAGTATTTGCAGTAAATCCTTCGACTTCGATATTCGAAGTCGAAGGATTTTACTTCGACCCTTAGTAAATGTGCCCCTAGATGTCGCCATCACAATGTAGAAAGTGCTACACAGCAAACACTTCACACTCACTGAAGTAGTCACTGCGTTCTCACTGCCAAAGTGTATTCAGTATATAAAAATCAAATCCAGCAGTACACTGAAGTGCTGTAACACACCACAAGATGTCGCTGTCTCCTGACAGTATTATAGTTTCTTCGTAAAGTATGTGAAACCACACCGCTGTATGAATCTGTGCAGAGAATGTGGATGTCATCATACTTTAGTACAGGTATGGAATCCTTTATCAGGAAACCAGGTATCCAAAAAGCTCAGAATTATGGGAAGTCCATCTTCCATAGATTCCATTATAAGCAAGTTATACTTCCTTTTTCTCTGTAATAATAAAACAGTACTTGCATTTGATGGTAACCAAGCCACATAAATCCATATTGGTGGCAAAACAATCCTATTGTGTTAATTGAATGATTACTTTTTTTTTTGTAAACTGTTATGGAGATATTAAATTATTAAAATGTCCCTTTTTGCGGAAAACCAGATCCCAAACATCCTAGAAATTGTATTTCTTTACTGCAGTTGTTAAGATTTGATCGCACATGTGGTGTATATGGGATTCCTTGTCAAGAAGAATGGCTGGGAGGTAGTATTGAAGCCTGTGAAAAAACAAAAGTTAATATATTCAAAACACATGCTAGAATTCTGATGATGTAATTACAAGAATGTTTTGAATAAATGATGAGCTTAGTTAGGCTGCAGGATTATGATAAAATGTATTATAGCAATGAAATGTCACACTCCCAACTACCCAGCTGTAATTCCCAGCATCCTCCACCAACTGCTGAGTTCCAAGGCATGTCAGCGAGCATATGGTATGGTTATTCTGAGCAGCCAGTGCATCTTTTAATAGCACCCCCTGTCATTTCTGTATATGCTATTAATGAATCTTGAGCCAAAGGGAAGCATCACAAAGGAGGAAAAGCAATATGTATAAAACATAGCACATAGTTTAGAGTATTGTTCAGGTTCTCCCTCTCTGATATATCCACGTATGGTTTAATAAGCAGGAACAAGTGCTTAGCACTAAAACATCTTACGTCTTATGTTGAAGGGATTCCTTTTATGATTATTATAGTATAGTTTTATTACTTAATTACTCTGTGTGCAAGTAATTCATTCTGAACCAATAAATGTATTTTTGTATTGTAATATTGGTGTATAGGCAGCAATCTCAGGTCATTGTGCCTGTTCCTGTGCTTTTACTAAGAGCC
Source organism: Xenopus laevis (assembly GCF_017654675.1). Classification (NCBI taxonomy): domain Eukaryota; kingdom Metazoa; phylum Chordata; class Amphibia; order Anura; family Pipidae; genus Xenopus; species Xenopus laevis. The sequence continues at coordinate 115,345,335 of NC_054380.1, read as the reverse complement.
AACACTTCACAATGGAACTGCTTTCAGACAGGATATTGTTTCTCTTACTCAATGTAACTGGAGGCATCGCAACTTGGTTTAGCCGGACTTGGATTTTTACCATTGAGTGCTGTTCTCATATCTACCACTAGGCGGGGCATGGGAAGATTTATAGCAATGCAGACGTAAGAAACTGCTACATCTATAGTAATAAGTCAAATTAACTGGACATCTATAGTAATAAGTAGGGATGCACCGAATCCAGGATTCGGTTCGTGATTCGGCCAGGATTCGGCCTTTTTCAACAGGATTCGGATTCGGCCAAATCCTTCTGCCCGGCCGAACCAAATCCGAATCCTAATTTGCATATGCATAATAGGGGTGGGAGGGAAATTGCGTGACTTTTTGTCACAAAACAAGGAAGTAAAAAATGTTTTCCCCTTCCCCACCCCTAATTTGCATGTGCAAATTAGGATTCGGATTCGCTTCGGTATTCGGCCGAATCTTTCACATCGGATTCGGGGGTTCGGCCGAATCCAAAAAAGTGGATTCGGTGCATCCCTAGTAATAAGTCAAATCAACTGGACTTACTGTATCTTTTTTTCCTCTTGATAAAAGTGAAAAATACAGCAGTCTAGTTGATTTGACGTATGACTATGAATATACCATCACCTTGATGAATGAGAACCTTACATGGTATCCTGTTATCTTCCCACAGGACTGAAATGAGAATTAAAATAGGCCCTGGAATTTCAGATACACATATGCCCAATCAGCCCACACAGAGGCCCAAACAGACCCCACCAGCCCACTAAATACTGACTTTCGATGGCACCTTATAGCAGCCTCTCTGGCATTTGCCAGAACCCATATAGCAGTAAAATTTATCAGAGCAAAACTCATATGGCTGAGGGCACCTGGGAAACTAACAACATGTCCAGCCCCATGCCAGATTTCAGATTTAAACATGTTTGTTCTTTTGAAACACTGATTTCATTGCAGGATCCTGCTGGAGGAAAGCTAATAGCTGATGTGTTTTGTAAAAAAAAAAAATATTTTCCCATGACAGAATCCCTTTAAATAGTTGTACCAATGTTTCTGTATCTGTGGGTAACATGATAGATACAACTTTTCCTTAATGGAAATAACTGTAGGAGTCTAGAGGCTGTACTACACATTCATTGTATACATTTCTTGTGTAAGGTGTGGGGTGGTTGCCTTTTCAGCTTAAGTTAGGTAGTATAGTATATAGTTCAGAATATGTGCTATTAAGTAAGGATCAGTTTGTCTATGTTTGGTGAAAGAGCAAAGTTTGGTTATTTTTACAAGTGTGGGATTCTTGAAATGGCTATATCTGAGAAACTGTCAAACACAATTACGCATTAGGAGTGAATGCTCTTGGGCATACTATACCATGTTATAGGACATCATGCTCACACAGTATGTGCCTGTACATTGCCGTTACACAGCAGACCTCAGCATCAAAAATAAAGCAGTTTAATCAATTTATTTACTTGTTATCAAACCTCAATGCTGTATTGAAATGACACAATGAGCTGGATTCTCTCAAGAGGTTTCTATTTAGAGTTTACCACACTTTTCATAGCTGTTCATTTATATGACAGAAATGTGTTATTTAAACAAGAATATTAAACCCCCTGCCTTACAAAGACAAACGTAGGAAAAATATATATTGCTTTTTAAGATAAAACAAACTTTCCGAATTGTCTCGATAATTTGTAGCAAGATATATGACTCGAAAATAACTGAAAATAACAAAATGTATAAGTTTTCAAAATAAAAACGAGAAAAAAAAACTTTCTGTGAATGTATTGTGGCAATAAACAGCAGTAGGGGTTTAACCTCTGGTATGCCAGGCTCGAATAGACCATTGACCACTCCTGGGACACTCAGGGAACAGCCCTCTGGTGCTTAAGGGAAAATGATACCTGAAAACAATGTTGGTCTCTTTGAAAATATATTGCATTAAATGTAAAACCTTGCTTCATTTAAATAAACCATATTAATAAAAATATACGTTTTTTAAGTAATATGTGCCATTGGGTAATCCTAAATAGAATATTGCTATTTTAAGAACCCCTAGGATCCTACAATTCACGGTGCACATAAACAAACCAAGGGAACACTAACATGTTAGGTCACATGAGCCAATTACTGGACAAAGTCCCAACTTTTTCTCCCACACGTCATCCTGTTTCAGGTAGAGCTGCAGTATTTTCATAAAATCATAAAATGGTGACTCAAGATAAAAGGGCAATATTTACTGAAATCAGTATTGGTAAGATTCTTTAATGGGCTGTTTAATACGATATAAACTATTTGTTGGTTAACTGTTCATCCTGGGGTATAGTTGTCCTTTAAAGGGATCCTGTCATCAGAAAACATGTTTTTTTCAAAACACATCAGTTAATAGTGCTACTCCAGCAGAATTCTGCACTGAAATCCATTTCTCAAAACAGCAAACAGATTTTTTTATATTCAATTTTGAAATCTGACATGGGGCTAGGCATTTTGTCAATTTCCCAGCTGCCCCTGGTCATGTGACTTGTGCCTGCACTTTAGGAGAGAAATGCTTTCTGGCAGGCTGCTGTTTTTCCTTCTCAGTATAACTGAATGTGTCTCAGTGGGACATGGGTTTTTACTATTGAGTGTTGTTCTTAGATCTACCAGGCAGTTGTTATCTTGTGTTAGGGAGCTGCTATCTGGTTACCTTCCCATTTTTCTATTGTTTGGCTGCTGGGGGGAAGGGAGGGGGGTGATATCACTCCAACGTGCAGTACAGCAGTAAAGAATGATTGAAGTTTATCAGAGCACAAGTCACATGACTGGGGGCAGCTGGGAAATTGACAATATGTCTAGCCCCATGTCAGATTTCAAAATTGAATATAAAAAAAAATCTGTTTGCTCTTTTGAGAAATGGATTTCAGTGCAGAATTCTGCTGGAGCAGCACTATTAATTGATTCTTTTTGAATTTTTTTTTCCCCATGACAGTCTCCCTTTAAGAGATGCAAATGAATGGGCACCAGGAATTCTTTAGAAGGTGAATTGGTTTAGCAGCAACTGAAGAGTGAAAATTCAGCTGTGCTGCTTGAGTAACACAGTATTACTACAAAAAAAAACAAGCCATTAGGCAAAACGATCATTAATAGTGGGAAATAATTCAGTGTGACCTTTAATGCAAAGAATAGAACAGGTCTGCTGATAGACACAGCTTGTAAAAATGGAGATCTCTCTCTCTCTCTCTAGGAAAAACTCTCCTTAATCACCAAGGTCTCTAGGCCAGTTTTCTACTAACCTATCACACATGTGGTGTGTTATGGTAAAGTTTTATCACTAATTTACATTGTGTGCAAGTTATTCATTCTGCCATCTAAAATGTTATTGTTGAACCAATAAATGTTATTTATTAATATAAGTGTAGGCAGCAGGGCCAGAACTAGGGGTAGGCAGACAGGCACCTTCCTAGGGAGCGATGAAAGGGGGTTGCTGGGTTCTGCCTACCCCTAGTCCATATTCCCTGCACTCCCCTGTGACACTCTCCCCTGCCTCCCTCCCCTCAGTCATTCTCCCCTCCGGCGCTCTCTCCTGACTACAGCGCATGCATGCATACACTTTGCTACTGGGGGAGCGTGCACAGTCGCTGGCGGTGGAAAGCAAAGTGTCCGGCCGGATTGCCTAGGGAGTGTGGTCGGCTTGGCCCGGTACTGGTAGGCAGCCATCTCAGGTAATTTTGTCTGGTCATGTGCTTTCAGAAAGTGCCAGCACTTTAGGATGGAACTGCTTTCTGGCAGGCTGTTGTTTCTCCTACTCAATGTAACTGAATGTGTTGCAGTGGGACCTGAATTTTACTATTGAGTGTTGTTCTTAGATCTACCAGGCAGCTGTTATCTTGTGCTAGGGAGCTGCTATCTTGCTGGTTACCTTCCCATTGTTCTGTTGTTAGGCTGCTGGGGGGGGGAGGGAGGGGGTGATAACACATCAACTTGCAGTACAGCAGTGAAGAATGACTGAAGTTTATCATAGCACAAGTCACATGACTGGTGGAAGCTGGAAAACCGACAATGTGTCTAGCCCCATGTCAGATTTGAAAATTAAATATAAAAACAACCTGTTTGCTCTTTTGAGAAATGGATTTCAGTGCAGAAGTCTGCTGGAGCAGCACTATTAACAGATTTCATTTTTTTTCCATGACAGTATCCATTTAAGTTTATCTGAGCACAAGTCACATGACTAAGGGGAATCTGGGATATTGAAAACATGTCTAGCCCCGTGTCAGATTTCAAAATTAAATAAAAATAAACAAATCTGTTTTGATAAATGAGTTTCAGTGCAGAATTCTGCTGGAGCAGCACTTTTAACTGATACATTTTGTGGAATTTTTTTTTGGGGTGGCTAACATGGCAGTAACTGGCTCCTAATACATTTAGTCTGAAGGCTGTCTGAAGCAGTTACCTGTACATTTCAACAGGAAGTAAAACTCCCTTTGCCCTTTCTTATAAAGTTTTGGAAATTACTTTTTTCCTCCCAAAACTTGGGATGTCTGCATTTTGGTCCTGGTATAGGAGTTGCATGGGAGTTTTAGATGCATGAACCATGGATACAGCAATACCTATTTGACTATGTGAAATAGCTAACACATTTAATTCAGTCACCAGAAATATAGATGTAATGTCATTATTTTTATACCAAGTTTTTCTCCCCACAATTGAAGAAAAAAACAAGGCCAAAAAACATGATTTGACTCAGGCTATAAGCACACAGGCTGAAGGCTTCTGCTGTTGTCAGCCTGCATGTGTTTTAGTTTTATTTGCAACTGACTTATTTTCAATGGCTAAAAATAATCAGGGTTATTCTATTCAAGGTTTTTTTTTCCTAAAATATGCTAACATTCAAGACTTAAAAAAAATATGATAGAGGGAAAAAAAGTCACGTCAATTTTGTTTTGCCTTTACTTTTTGTCAAACTTAGATAATAGAAAATAGATAAAGCAGCCTCCTAGGGTTACACATACTGTACTTTACTTTGCATGAAAACATAACTGACTTCTAAAGATCAGACCCCCTCCTCCCAGCAGTAGACTTAATAGCAGCAGGAAAATTGTCTTCTCTACAAAAAGTCTTTAAATTAAGAAGTGAGGCTATACACAAATCCTTTGCACTTTCCAACATAAGTGATTGGCGAATTTCTTCACCAGAAAAGAAACGGCGAAAAAATAAATAAATCATGAAACTCGAAAAATGACACCCGCGTCCATTCTTGGACGCGCGTCCGAAAAGTCGCTTGCATTGATTTTGCCACTGGCGTTAAAAGTCAATGGGCGTCCGAATAGTGTTGATGCACAGCGATTTTAATGCGAGCAACTTTTCGGAAAATTTTTGACGCCGGGGAATTTTCGTTGACTGTATGCAGTGAAATTCTCCCTTCATTTACTGCTGTGGATAGGAATTGTCAGACGGTCCCTAACTGCTGAGCAGGGAAACAATCATACTTATGAACAGCAGGGGGAGTCCCCGCCTTACTTCCCAGCCATGCAGAACTCAAGCAGCTTTGTTTATGATGATCCCTAAGCAGCCCAGACCACACTGAGCATGTGCACAGTCTTAGTCTTGCAAAGATGTTTAACAAAGTTACAAGATGGTGACCCCCTGTAGCCAACTTTAAAAGCATACATTTTTTGTTTGATTAGGCTTGTGGTGCAGTAAGTTCATGTTTATATTTAGTATACAAAATACAGCATTTCTAGCCTATTCTATTTTAGACTTTACATGCCCTTTAAGTACTATGTGGTAACAGACACAGTTGGGAGGAAGTCCCTGCCCTATAGAGCTTACAATCTAAGCGATTAAGAAAATATTTCATATAGAGCTGCATTCACTATACATTGCCCTTTAGCAAAAAATAATTGATCCTACATTGTATGCTAGTCCCTGTGCGCCTAAAACAATATATTGCATTTTGCTGACATTTTCAGATAAATACTAAAATTATAATTCATGACAGGCCTTTTATCACGGTTAATCTAATTATCTAGACACATCAATGCACAGACAGTAAAATCAGAACCAAATCTCTTCTTAAAGGTCTTGCTTTTGCTCTGAAGCTTTTAGCTGCTGCCGACATGCACGCAAGTTATTGTTATGTTTGACAAGTATTTTGAGCAATCACCATGGCAGAAGAATGATGTGCTACTATCTATCTTCCTCTGAGAGATGAGTATGGGATCTAGAAACAATGACCTATATTCTGCCTTTACATAATGACTGACCTGACCGGTGACCCTCATCTGTTAATGAAGAATGTTCATGATGTACAACAAATATTTTCTTCTCCTTCAATTTAAGGCTTGTGACATTAAAATGCACCTACCAATTAAATGATTTCTGGGTCCAGTTACAAAAAAAATAAATATATAGATGTCGGGCTCTGCTGGGATTTGAGCCAGGGACCTTTGGCTTTTTGCTTTGACCACTGGGCCAGATGAGCAGCCTGTAGGTGTGCCCACTATATGTTACCTGGCCTTTGCAGCCCTAGCCCAGCAGCAGCCTGATTGGTTTGCAGTCAGCCAATCAGGGCTTACTCTGCCCTATTTAAGGCCAGTCCTCCAAACAATCCTTGCCTGAGCATTGGTTCCTATACTAGCAGTGTGGCATCGTCCCTAGCTAATGTTTCTTGCTCTATCCTCCTTTCCCTGTCTTGCCTTGCGTTGTCTTTTCTTGCCTTGTTTCCCATGCCTTGTTCTGACTTTGATCTGCCTTGCCTTCCCCTCCCAGTTCTGCTCCAGTCCTGCTTTAATCCTTGCCTTGCCTGTTCCTACTCTGGTTCCAGTCCTGCCTTGACCTTGATCTTACCTTGTCTTGACCTTGCCCTGCCTCACTTTCTTTGCTATTTTGAATCTTGCTCTGCTCCTTGCTCCAAACCAGACCTTGCCTTGACCTTACCCCTATCTTTTCTTCTCCTGTCTGAATCCTTATCTTTCCTTTCCTGCTATCCAGTCCTCTCCTTCTGCTCCAGTCCTGTCCTGCTACCCTATCCCCAATCTGATTTATCCCCACACCGTCCTATCCTTCTAGTCTGCTCCTATCTTCTGATCTATGCCTGTACCATCCAATCCTAATCCAGTCTCCTCCTGTCTCCTGATCTGACCTATGCCCGTTCAGTCTTTGTTCCTGTTCAGTCTGCTCCCCATCCTGTTGTGACTTTACACCCTCGTCACCCTGTTCCTGCCTTTTCCTTACCGTGTCCCCTTAGGCACAAATAGCTCCTGCCTCAAGGACTCACCGTTTCCTTGTCTGCCTTCACAGCGCCCCCTACCTTGACAATAGATAAGTAAAAAATGAAAATATAGACAGTTCACAATTACAATGTATTGAATTTACATGTTCTTTTTATCTGGAAAACCGTTATCCAGAATGCTCTGAATATCTAAATTTTATACAAACAATCTGAATTTTTAAAACTGATTTCCTTTTTCTCTGTATTAAGAAAACAGTACCTTGTACTTGATCTGAATTAAGATACAATTAATGCTAATTTGGAAGCTGAACCGCCCATGGGTCTATTTAATGTTCACATGACTTTCTAATTAAGGTATGAAGATCTTAATTATGGAAAGATCCATTATCCGGAAAACCCCAGCTCCAAAAATGGATATAAGTAGCCGAGGAGTTCCATGACCAAATATATATATATAATTATATCTCACTTGGGGTCAAGTTCAAGATCCTGCTTTACAAGGTTTATACAAGCTTGAATTATTTGATTAAAATGAAGTCTACGGGAAATGGCCTTCCCATAATTCCAGTTTTTTGGCAAACAAGTTTCCAGAGAACGCATACCATAGCTGTATAGTGTCTTGAATAAATATTAAGATCCTTGACCAATTATCTAATTTTATAAAAATATCCTTCACCAAAATATTCTTCACTGTGTTATTTTTTTAGACTATGAGTGAAATTCTTGTAAATCATCTATGAAGGCAGCCAAACCATCTAAGAAACCACTTGGCTCTGCTCAGGACTGCTTTATCAAACAACCACATGAAGCTGAGCTTCAGCAAAACATAATGAAGCTGCAGTGAATCACAACTCTAATGAATGAAAAACACATTATTTATAGTGCATATCTCCGAATATTTATTCAATTAAAGTGGACCTGTCATCCAGACACAAAAATCTTTATAATAAAGTCCTTTTCAAATTAAACATGAAATCCAATATCTATTTTTTATTAAAGCATTCATAGCTGTTGTAAGCTCATTAAAACATCTCAGCTGTCAATCAAATATTGTAAATAGATCAGCGCCTATGGCAACAGAGAAAAGAAAAACAGAAAACCAAAATAGTGCAGTATGTTTGGATATTTGGACGGCACCCGGTGTTTAAAAATCTCTTTATAAGGTGTGCTTCCCCTTTAAATCTTTCACTGCGGTTGAAAGCATGCAAAAGAAGGATCCCTTAATGGGCAATCCTTAATTTTGGCTTGTAAGTAGGCATTTTAGCCACATGGTGGATACAACTACTTGGATATAAAGGGATCCTTCTAAAACACTTTGCAATTGGTCTTCATGTTTTTTTATTTGTTAAATATTTTTTTTTACCTATATTTCTCTACTGCAGTTGTTAAGACTTGTTTGCACGGGTGGTGCAGGGGATTGTTTGTCAAAGCTGAAGGCTGTGAAGTATTATTAAAGGCTGCTGCAAAAACAAAAGTTAATATATATATATATATATATATATTTATTTTTAAATTATTTCCCTTCTCTCTGTAATAATAAAACAGTACCTTGTATTTGATCCCAACTTAGATATAATTAATCTTTATTGGGGTAAAATAATCCTATTGGGTTTTTAATGTCTAAATGATTTTTAGTAAACTTGAGGAATGGCGATATAATGAATATAAGCGATTAACAGAGAGACTCCTTATCTGGAAACCCCAGGTCCAGAGCATTCTGGATAACAGGTCTCATACCAGTACATTTATGTAGCTGTGGAATAACTATGGCTAACAGGGAGTTTAAATATGTTTGTGAGAAATGTAAATGTAGCCCCTCACAGTGCCTGTTTGCTGCATCCAATCCCCTAGGTCTTGTACATCATCTGTAAGGGGAAGAACTTGTAGCTGATATTTAATTAGATGCCTCTGGGACACAGGTGCCGACATCCCCCTAATACATTTACAGAATATTTCAGTGACTTATTTATCAGCATATTTTACATAGAATCAAATTGATCAAACACCCCTGGGGAGAAGGAAGTAACTATAGAAGAATTCCCATTCCTTTATGTAAAATTGTTATGCCTTATAGATAGACATTATTCTAGGAAATTGCCTTGCATATGAATAACATTATATACGCTTCAGAATTCGAAGGAAAATTAAATCCCAGAGCTACAAATATATTCTAAAGGTTGTGTTGGAATAATAGCTTGATAGATACAAATTCTAAAACATATTTGAATAACCAGTTGCAGTAGCTTATCTGTAGCTCCTGTCTGCACACATAAAGCGAGCAACTGCCGAGCCCTGGCTCTATTTTTTAAACCGATAATTTTATAATTAGAGATGGGCGAATTTATTCACTAGGGCGAATTTCCGCCGGCAAAAAAAATCCGCAAATTTGCTGGCATCAAAGTTTTTTTGACGCTGGTGACCATTAAATGCACGCCCAGTGACTTTAATGCGTCTCAAATTGTCGGTGGCATCTATTTTGACGGCAGCAAATTGACACCGTCTTCAAAATTTGTGGTGCACAAATTTTTACCCTTTTTGCACATTTTACGGGAAATTCAAACGGGACAAATTTGCCCATCAGTATTTCTAATAACCCTAAATGATATCAATTGAAAAGGTTTTGGAATAATTATTTCTTCATAGCATGTCTATACAGTGGTGTAATAACAGTGGGAAAGTGGCCTGGATTAAGCCTGAACTATAAAGCACTTTGGTTTTGGCTGAATTCAAACATCATGGATTCTGTACACCCCTAATAAAAACCACTGATCCATAATTGAACCATTATCTAGAGAGCATTGCCTGGTAAACTCTGTATATTAATGACTCAACACATGCAGCAAATGGTATTGGAGGGAAACTGGCCCCATAAAAAGACCACAAGCTACACTCACACACACACACAAAGTTTGTACAAAGTATGCATACAATATAGCGGCCTTTAGACACCCATATCTTACAGTGTATATATATATATATATATATATATATATATGAAACTGCAGGCGGCCGGCACAACACATCTGTTAGTTTAATGTGCCTGGGTGCCATATGCAAACGATCAGATAGCTGTCCAAAAATAGGCATGCACTAACAGGTCTTATGCCAAAAGAAAATGGTGTCCATTCAGCAAAAAAACTGCTAACGTTTCGTCTAGTGTTAGCCGCAACTATCACTAGACGAAACGTTATTATTTGCATGTGCACGTCCAATGTTTTTGCCCACTTTAGAGTCTTTCTCAGGGATACAGATGCAAATAATAAAAGCAATTTGATTCATCACAAATTGAGTGCTGGTCCTTGTGAAGATTTACATATGGCTTTTTGACCCTGCACCCACAGCTGTTTAACCAGTCTGGATTTGAGTTGCGGCTGCTTGGCATGTAATATAAACAGTTCAGACCACTTCTATTTGCTCTATTTGTAGATACAGAAAGTAGTCCCCTGTCAGAGTTGCAAAAGGTGGGGTGGGAGCACGATCTTTTAAAATTGTCTCCTAGATACCCCTAACAGAATCCATAAATAAACTTTACATTCTGGTTCCATATTTTATAGCTTTCTTTTACTTCCCTGTCCCTAGACACAAAGGCAAACATTGGGCTTCATTATATCATACAAGCCTGGCTTGAGTTGTTATTTCAGTGTAATTAATATGGAAAGAAGTTAAACTGTCACTCCCCCCCTACTTCGGATTTAAATATATAATGTAAACAAAGTGTGATCCAGTCACTCCTTACCCTGGGAATCCATTTATTCCAGCTAGTATTCTCAATCAGTTCTCCCTAGGCCTCTCTAATTACATTTACCCAGGGATATCTTTATTCTTTTAAATGCCCAGGGAATTGTCATTTTCCTAGAAACGGCCCAGTAGAGCTATCGATGTGTGAGTGAGTATAGAAATGTTTCCAAAACGTGCTTTTTCCTAATGAGTATACTGCAACAGCTAATGGATGTAAGAGGCATAGTATAAACAAATGCAGAATAGCAACCCAAACTGATTGCATAGGAGGACGTGAAACTAACACTAAAAATCTTGACAAATGTGTGTATTCCATACAGAATTCTGCAGCCATATGCAGTGAATAAACAATTTAGAATGGTACTGATATGTTTGAAAAAGGTTTCCTTGAAAAGCATTGTGAATCCTTTGTAAGATAAGTATTTCAGTGTCCCATTTAGATGTTCGGTAAACATTTTTTATGGGGGTGTTAATTTGTTAAAGCATGTTTTACATGATCCATATGTTTGTCACATGGTTAAAGTGTACAAAAAAGACACTTCTTACTCTGGTCATTAAAGTGTGATGGCTGCAACCTTGGCGCAAACAGTTACAGCTTTATCCTTTTGCTCAGCAAAGTAAGCCCAACCCCACATTTCTATTCATTTATAAATTAAGAAAAGGCAACATTTAGGGGGTTATTTGTCAAGCTCTGAATATAATTTGTAGTTTTCAGAGCAAAAAAAAAACGAATGTTTTTGAGATTTAGTTAAGTCCGATGGTCTAAAAACTCAGAATCCGAAACCCCTGCATCTGAAAGCTCTCGAGGTCCTGTATAAGTCAATGGGGGAAGGTTCCAGTGTCTGCGCTGATGTCCGTACTGATATCTGATGATTTTGGGGTTTCGGCGCAAAAAACTTTGTTTTTGCGGAAAACTCCGAACAATTCAGAGTTTTCGGGGAAAGCTACGAAGTTTGTCGCCCTTTTTTCTTCCCAATTAAGGTCCATTCAGGAATTCGGAGTTGCTTGAAGATTGATATTAGAAATACTGAGATAAATTCGGACCTTGATAAATAACCCACTATGGGTTTATTCCTACACATGTCTTCATGAGCTTAGGTATGTATCTAATATTGTATCGGTTACAACTCCCTGCACTATAGGTGGGCAGGCCAACCTGAAACTCAGGGGACTTTTTACTTTTTAGACAGGTAAAGGTCCCAGAACCCTACCTGCTTGATGCTTGTTCTATTAAAAACCCCTCCAGCCCTCTCTGACTTACTTTTCAGGCTCAACTCCATATTTATTACAACCCCTCCATCTACAATCCCTCTGGCGATGTTAATAGTAATAGTGGGTATTAATGGTAATAGTGTAGACCTAGTGCCCCATACTACAGCAGATGCAGCACGGATTCCCTTATTTGTGCCACACACAAACTTTAGTTCAATTCTGCAAAATCAGGCTGCTGCTGCTTCATTCAGGAATATATGGAACTTTAACTTCTAAATAGCACTTATATGTTAAAATTAAAAATGCGAAGAAAAGCTGAAAGAGATACCCATAGCTTCAGCATTAATCCAAAAAAAACCGAGCTTCAATGGACCATAAATTTTCACCATAGCTTTATCTTGCTTCCAGATAACTTGGCTGCAAATTAAGAACAGTATATCTAACCCTTCCTCTGATCATTCTTTACTGCAGGTTTGACAAGAGAATCATTTTTTATGGTTCCATGTCGGTGGTTCTGTTGCATCTATTCTTTTATAATATCAGAGACTGCCATGCTGTACAGCAAAGCTATTTGGTCACAGATAAGAAGGTCTTTTGTAAGAAATTAGTGTTTTTTTTTAGAGAAACAGAAAATCAATTCTTACTTGAAAAAAAAAACTATAATATATCTTAAGCTTAATTAACTATTATTCACCCTTACTTCTTGGTTTTGACACAATCGACTTTTCCCGCTCGCGTCCAAATGTTTTTGAATTCGTCAGCGAATTTTTGTGGCAGTTTTGCTAATTTATTCACGAGCGGCGAAATTGCGGAATTTTGCAGCAACTTCAAGCCTGGCGAATTTATTCGCAATGTTAATGAGAAAATGAAGAGGATTGCCTCCAAGCATCAAATTCAGTTATGAGAAAAACGTTCCATTGGTTCAAAAAGTTTAGGAATAATTGTGATTAGGAGTTAAATGCAACCGTGCAATACCTTTAGAGATTGCAAGGCTCAGGGATGAAATAGTAGAGGCCGTCAGTGGGTTGTGGAGAAAAGGCCCCTGTGAGCATCTGTGACACTCCCAGCATAAGATGGATATCTATAGTAAAACACAAAAGGGGGGTTTTAAAATGTATTAAAGTATAATGGAAGTGCTACTGACTTGGCCAAATCGGTGGTCCCTAACTTGTTTACCTCTGGTTATAGTATAAAGGATCTTGTGCCTCTCTGCATAGTAGCATTAATTGAAGAAAATGTCTGCTGAACCTTGGTTTGAGTCTGAAGGCTAGATCCTCCCCTGCCACTAGCTTGCGGCTTTTAAGAGAGAGTGATTGCCCAAACCAACACTCATTTTTTTAAAAAAAATGAATAATGTAAAAATAGTGAAGGCAGTAAGTAAAATTATGTGTATAGGTGCACACTTGGAAAGTGTATATATTCATGTGTCGGTATGGGTATAAGTAGGTAAGAATATAGGTGTGAGCTAAAGGAAGTAAAGGAGAAACTAAATTAGGTGTAGTGAGTGTGAATAGGTTCAAAAGTGTTACTTGGTGCAGTTAAAAACATAGGGGTTTGGGGTTTACCTTGATGTGGTTTGGTGGCTAGTGATGGTTTTTATTCACCAGGCGCGAATTTGCGGCGAATTTGCACGATTCTCTGCCAGCGAATAAATTCGCAAAACAGGCGCAAAAATTCACTGGCGAAAGTTCGCGTCGGTGTCAAAAACGGGCATCAGTGTAAAAAAAAACGGGCTTCTGCATCAAAAAACAGACGCCGGCGTCAAAAATCAGACGCCAGCACCGTTTTCACGAATTTTTCACCTATTCACGAATTTTGCGGGAAATTCGCGAATTTTTCAGCGAAGTGAAATGGTGCAAATTCACCCATCACTAATGGTGGCTTATCAACTTTATGATCATAACTTTGTAAGTAAAACCCCCCGTATTGTAAGCACATGCACTTGCATTTATACTGAATTACTTATGAGACAGGGGACCAGGGAATGTGAATTGAAAAGTAGCAGTTCCATTATACTTAAATATACTTTAACTTAGCATTTTGAGTGCTCCCACAACCCCCCCCCCCTTTTTGTATAGGATATCTATAGTAGTCACAAATAAGAATGGCTGTAACATGCAGAAATCTGAAATGGTTACTCAAAACAACTTTTTTGACCAGTCTTCAGCTTTTATAACTGCCATATTTTTGAAATACCCAAAAGTCAAATTGAAAGCATTAAAGAATGCTCTGAGGGCCTCACAAAGAGCAGAATAGTGTAGGCCTAGCAGTAATAAAGGAATTGAAGGAATTATTCACCTTTAAATTAACTTTTAGGGGCCGATTCATGAAGCTCGAGTGAAGGATTCGAATAAAAAAAACTTCGAATTTCGAAGTGTTTTTTGGGCTACTTCGACCATCGAATGGGCTACTTCGACCTTCGACTACTACTTCGACTTCGAATCGAACGATTCGAACGATTCGAACTAAAAATCGTTCGACTATTCGACTATTCGACCATTCGATAGTCGAAGTACTGTCTCTTTAAGAAAAACTTCGACCCCCTACTTCGGCAGCTAAAAGCTACCGAAGTCAATGTTAGCCTATGGGGAAGGTCCCCATAGGCTTGCCTGAGATTTTTTGATCGAAGGATATTCCTTCGATCGTTGGATTAAAATCCTTCGAATCGTTCGATTCGAAGGATTTAATCGTTTGATCGAAGGAATAATCCTTCGATCATTCGATCGCAGGATTTGCGCTAAATCGTTCGACTTCGATATTCGAAGTCGAACGATTTTAGTTCCTAGTCGAATATCGAGGGTTAATTAACCCTCGATATTCGACCCTTCATACATTTGCCCCTTAGTATTATGTAGAGAGTGATATTCTGAGGCAATTTGCAATTTGTTTTCATTGTATTCATATTACTGGTGGTTTTTGAGTTATTTAGCTTTTTATTCAGCAGCTCTCCATCTTGCAATTTCAGCAACCTGGTAGGGTCTAAATTACTCTAGCAACCACACATTGATTTGAATAAGAGACTGGAATATGAATAGGAGAGGCCTGAATAGAAAGATAAGTAATAAAAAGTAGCAAAACAAAAAAAATTGTAGCCTTACAGAACATTTATTTTTTAAATGGGGTCAGTGACTAGTGATGGGCGAATTTATTCGCCAGGCGCGAATTCACGGCGAATTTGTGCGATTCGCCGCCAGCGAATAAATCGCGAAACGCCCGCGAAAATTCGCGGCAAAAATTCGCCGGCGTCAAAAAAATTTTCCCGAAAAAACGGACGTCGGCGTCGAAAAAACGGGCGCTGGTGTCAAAAACAAGACGCCAGCGCCGTTTCGCGAATTTTTCGCCGTTTCGCGAATTTCGCGCGAAATTCGCTAATTTTTCGGCGAAGCAAAACGCCGCAAATTCGCCCATCACTATCAGTGACCCCAATTTGCAAGCTGGAAAGAGTCAGAAGAAGGCAAATGAAAAATAAAGGCCATTTCAAAAGTTTAATTAGCCATTCTATGACATACTAAAACTTAACTTGAAAGTGAACTACCCCTTTAAAAAACGCTGAAACTAAGTATATGCAATTTTTAATTTAAATGGCACGGAATTTACAGTTTATGAATTATATTATTATAAAAACAGCTAGGGGCAAGTAAACATATTCAACAGGCTGTCAATAAAAAAAAAATTAGGTAAAGATAGTTACAAGAAGATCTAAGATGAAAAGCAGAATATTATTAGTAATTAGTTTCAGACCAATTTAAAAAAATAAAATAAATTCTAACTGGTTGCTAAGGGCAAATGCACTGGTGCAACTACACACCTATCACTTCTCAGACCCATATAAATAGATAACAATGTGCAAGTTGAAGAAAAAAGAAGCAGTGAAAAAAATCCATATGTCCCATGTTGGTTATTAGAATAAACTGTGGTGTTTGTACAAATGGTCTGTAGATGTCACTGTGCTCAAGACTTATACTGTGCATACTTCCAGCTTAAAGGTGAAAGTGAAAGTTACTGTTGTGTAATGCCTGCATGAGCCTGCTAATAAAGCACTGTTATAATCTATTCATCCTCGGCTACCCAAAACATAACCTGAGCCTACCATACCTTTTACTGCTTAAATTCGTATGTTTGAAAATTACATTATTGCTGCTGAACAAGGGGAGATTTCTGCTGCTAGAAAGCGTGCTTTACTTATTCACTGCCGGGGAGCAGAGGGACAGCGCATATTCTATACATTACCATTACCTGATGAGACTTATGAAACTGCTCTTACTGCTATAAAGAACTTTTTCGTGCCAAGAGTAAATGTTGTTGCTGAAAGATATAAATTCCGCCAACGTGGCAACGTAATGGCGAATCCACAGAACAATTTGTAGCAGTTTTGAGAGAGCTGATTGTTACCTGTGAGTTTCGGACTCTAACATATGAAATGCTAAGAGACCAAATAGTGGAAAAAACAAATTCACATCTCATTAGAGAGAGAGACTGCTCCTAGAGCAGGATTTAACCCTTGCAAAGGCTATTACAGTTGCTAGCCAAATTGAAACAGCAGTGAAGGAGGCTAAAACTCAGGGAACTGCTGGGAATGTACAGATTGTGAATTCAACACTGTGGCCTAATAATGCACAGTCACAGGCAAAATACAGTGATAAGGAAAGGGATTCACCTACACTGCAAAACCGTGCAGCAAATACAAATAGAAAATACTGCTTTCGCTGAGGTTCAACACAACACACTGCAAATCATGTTACATGTGCTGCAAAAGCTAAACGGTGCTGCAAATGCACAAAAGTAGGACATTTTGCTAAGATCTTCTGTAGTTCTGCTAGAGATGTTCATGAAGTCATGAACAGTATTAAGTGTGGATAAAGCTGGTACATTTATTCCAGACAAGTTTATATGCACTGTCAGTGTCAGTACTGCTTCTGCTGACAAAGGACACTCCATTAACCTGATGCTTGATACAGGTTCAGCTGTTTCTATACTACCAAAGGATGTTTTCTTGAAATACTTTGCAAAAGATCCGTTTGTTACTCCTGCCCTGAAACTGGTCAGTTACTTAAAGGATTCAATCCCTGTGCTTGGTTGCTTGTCAGTGACTGTACAATTTGGATCAAATATTGCAAAAAGTGAATTTTACATTGTGAATAAGGGTACTGCTATACTTGGAAGGGATCTCTTTGCTGCATTAAACCTACAATTAGTTGATGGTCTCATTACTACAGCACCAGTGCCTGCCACACAGCCAGTGTCTAAAATTCCACCACAAAGCAACACTTCACTGGGTTGTGCAAAGAACTTTGTGCACAAAGATAAATTGAGACCAGATGTAAAACCAGTACCATTCCCTGATTCAGCATGGGAAAAACTTGCTATTGATATTGTCGGTCCTTTTACAGATGCTCCTATAGATTGTAGATTTGCTATAACCTTGATAGACAGTAAATGGCCTGAAATTGCATTTGTTTCTCATATACCATCAGCTACAGTAATAACATTTCTGTCTAAAGAGAAGGTAATCCAAAGGAGTTAATATCAGACAAAAGACCACAGTTTGTCTCATATGAGTTTGAATCCTTTCTGAGAGAGAGGAATATTGTGCATAGGAAATCTTCAGTGTATTACCCACAAGCAAATGGAGAAATCGAGCGATTCAAAAGAAGTCTGAAAGAAGCACCACAGACAGCAAATCTTACTGGGAAATCTTGGAAAGTATCTACAACAGAGTTCCAATCTTCTCCAGCTGAATTATTATATGGCAGACAGATGCACACTAAGTTACATGTTGCAGACATCAAACTTCCACAAAATACTATGCCTACAAAATCATCTACTGCTGACAATGTAAAACGTCAACAAGCCAAATGTAAGGCTTATACTGACACAAAACGTGGTGCCAGAGAAGTACACTTTCAGCCTGGATCTTTAGTCAGAATTCAGAAACCAGGAATACTGAAACAAGGACAATCTAAATTTAATACACTTGAAGTGAGATGCCAGCGAGGACCATACACATATGAACTGTCTGATGGACGCATATGGAATGCAAGTCGTCTTGCTCCTGTTAGATATGACTTTGATTAAGCTTCATTTGATGAAGGACATTTTCCTATTCCTGATGTCAACTGCAATAGGCCTGAAGAAATCGAACCTACAAGGCGTGCTGAGAGAATCAGAAAAATACCTGCATGGACCCAGGACTATGTGATGTGAAGAATGTATATTATTGCTGTAAGATGCATTGTTGTTGTTTATTACATTTGCCCAAATGCTTTCCCCTACTATAGGGGGAATATGTGGTGTTTATACAAATGGCCTATAGATGTCACTGTGCCCAGACTTATACTATGCATACTTCCTGATGGCTTAAATGTGAAAGTTACTGTTGTGTAATGCCTGCATGAGCCTGCTAATAAAGCAATGTTATACTCTACTCATCCTCGGCTACCCAAAACACAACATGAACCATCTCTGGAAAATGAGGTGTTAGATAGCAATGAGGGCAAAATGCTTTGATAATTGTTTAAATGAACATTACAATGAACAGCAGTGTCCAATTGTTTACAAATTTTTTAGCATCGGAAAATAGGGTATAGAACAACCCTTGTTGGCCATAAAACCCACCTCCTAAATCACAAGGACTCCTTTCAGATATTAATTAATTTTCCATAATTTATAAGAGATACTGTATTTTACTATAAAGGGAGCAAACAAGTCAGTTCTCTGTTATCTCTCTGACTGAAGCCTTGGTACTGGACTGACTAATAAAGGCATTGTGCAACTTATGGGAAACTGTGAAAATATACTCATGATATTCTGTATCTAGGTTGTGCAGGGTGAACATGAGTGAGTCCCATAACCCTCAATAAAAATCCTTAAAGGAACAGTAACACCAAATAAAATGAAAGTGCTTAAGGAAAGACATTATAACTATAGTTGTGTTTTCTCAAGCAAACACACCAACAGTACATTAAACACTTTAAAGGGGTGGTTCACCTTTATGTTAACTTTTAGGATGTTATAGAATGGCCAATTTGAAACAACTTTTCAATTGGTCTTTATTATTTATTGTTTATAGTTTTTATATTGTTTGCCTTTTTCCTCAGATTCATTTGAGCTTTCAAATGGGGGTCACTGACCCCATCTAAAAAGAAAAGGCTAATCATACATAAAGCAGTACCTCTATACAAACTAACATGTAGGAGATGGGGCTGCCCGGAAAAAATTGAAAAGATCTGGGCAGAGCCGTAACTAGAGGGGGGCGGGCCCTGGTGCGGGACGTGCAGCCGGGCCCCACCCCCTCCGTACAACCAGAAACATCCGCATTAGAACAGTGGCGCGAGCTGCCGGGGGGGCCCTGAGGGGGTGTGGGCCCTGGCCCAATCGCACCCCCTGCTCCCCCGGTAGTTACGCCACTGGATCTGGGGACCATGTTGGGCCTACAGGATGAGGGCTGATGACTTTCCACCAAACACCCCAACTAATGCACCTCCCACCCCGCATTAGGCACAAAGATATCATACTCAGACACAGCTCCCAGTGTTTCTAACAATGCAACCCTAAGTAAGATGTGTGTATGACACAATAATGCAGATTGTACTCATTGTTTATTTTATTGGTTTGGTTTTTAAAAAATGGCAAAATGAGAGTCTTTTTTTTTCCATTGTAAGTAGATAGGAGGTCCTCTAGCAATGCAAGGTATTTGTGTAGTAATATACTGAGAGAAAAGTGCAAGTGCATGTGCCTTCCCATTGACTCCAATGCAATCCGGAAATTCTGACACGTTTGCAAATTTTTCACATAAAGCAAAACATGGCAGATTCACTCAATACAAGTCAACAAGACTTGAACGTGTTTTATTGGTAGCTGAAAAAAGGTGCTGCACAGAAAACGCCCATAGACTCTAATATGTTTTGCTAAATAAAAAGTCACTATAACAAAAAAGTTGCAGAGACAGAGAAAAGTTGCCCATAGACTTTAATATCTTTTGCAATTTTATTTGCCATTTCACAAATTTTCCTGTAGTTTCTCTAATTTTTTGACGAAGTGAAACGGGACAGATTTGCATCATCAATATTAGAGTCCGGATGCTTTTGATTCTTTTTTTTTTTTTGTGATTTTCACATAAAGATTTAGTGGCACTGGTGCTGATCACCAATAATGTGCAGCATCTGCAATATGAAGACCTCTACTCTAATGACCTCTCTTTTTCTTTTAGTGATTTCCAAGAATTCTCTTGCTCTGATGTAAATATAATGAATCTCCAGCTGCCAAAAGTCATTTGTGAACTGGTCGACTGACTAAGCATTTTGACTTGGCATCCATTATTTTACATTATTATTAGAATTCAGTAACTTTGGGCCCAACTATCCATATATATATGTATTAATATATATTTAAGGTTAAGAGTCTATTCATCAAAATCTCTGTTCACGTTCTATATTTTTCCTCTTTCTCCGAGTGATTCATCAGCTACAGAAATGGCTGCTTCATCAAGATTGAATTTGTAGGGTAAGCATAAAATCATGTGCATTTCTCTGCAGATTTTATCTTTTTTAAAATCTCCAACAAGCTTACAGTGGGAAATACTAAGGGGCAAGTTTATCAGTAATCCAGGTTTTGTCATGATTCGAAAAAAACGGATGCAAAAAGCGCAATCTCTGGACAAGTATCTAGTAGTGATTCCTATTAAAGGAGAAGGAAAGCCACAGAGGCATTTTATTGCCAATAGATTAGCTGCAATAGCGCGAGCTAGAATGCTATATTTATTCTGTAGAATGTTTTACTATACCTGAGTTAAAAGCTCTAGAAGCTCTCTGTTTGTTTAAGATAGCAGCTGCCATATTAGCTTGGTGTGACATCACTTCCTGCCTGAGTCTCTCCTTGCTCGCTCATAGCTCTGGGCTCAGATTACAGCAGAGAAGGGGGGGAAAGGATCAAACTGAGCATGCTCACGCCCTAGCCCTGGAGGTTTAAGCTGAAAACAGGAAGTCTGATACAGAAGCCCATGGGTACACAATAGAAGGAAAGAAATGCAGTAACTCAGAGCAGCATTACTTTGAGGGTTTACTGGTATATTTAGGTGGACCTTTCTGATAAGGGTTACTTAGTTTTAACCTTTCCTTCTCCTTTAAGGAAGAAAAATATATAAGTATATTAAAGGGGTTGTTCACCTTTTAGTAACATTTTGTATAATGTGGAGAACAATATTCTGAGACAATTTGCAATTGTTTTTCATTTTTTTATTATTTCTGGTTTTTGAGTTATTTAGCTTTTTATTCAGCAGCTCTCCAATTTGTTAATTGGGGTCTAAATTACCCTAGCAACCATGCATTGATTTGAATAAGTGATTGGAATATGCATTGGAGAGGCCTGAATAGAAAGATGAGTGATGAAAAGTTGTATAAGCAACAGATGTGTAGCCTTACAGAGCATTTGTTTTTTAAATAGGGCCAGTGACGCCCATTTGAAAGTTGGAGAGAGTCAGAAGAAGAAGAATGCAAATAACTCAAAAACTATATTAAAAAAAATTAAAAAGAAAACCAACTGAAGAAATGCTTGGAAATGACCATTCTACAAACTAACATTT
Source organism: Xenopus laevis (assembly GCF_017654675.1). Taxonomy (NCBI): domain Eukaryota; kingdom Metazoa; phylum Chordata; class Amphibia; order Anura; family Pipidae; genus Xenopus; species Xenopus laevis. The sequence continues at coordinate 115,323,571 of NC_054380.1, read as the reverse complement.
AATTTAAAAGCAAAGTGTCTGTTTAATACATGTGTTGCTACAAATTAATATGAAATGGAAATAATTGATAGTATATTCCCTGACCATATTTATTTGATATATTGCTAATTATTATTTTATGAAGATAATTTGGAGGTGATCTAAAAGACACTTCCAAATTGACACTGAAGGAAGAAAAAAAATGTGGTGTTTCTTTTGACAGAGGACTCAGAGCAGCATTACTTTGAGGGTTTACTGGTGTATTTATATAGACCTTTCTGATAAAGCTTACTTAAAGTGGACCTGTCACCTAGACACAAAAAGCTGTATAATAAAAGTCCTATATAAATTAAACATGAAATCCTATTTATATTTTTATTAAAGCATTCATAGCTGTTGTAAGCTCATTTAAAAATCTCAGCTGTCAATCAAATATTGTCTGCCCCTCCTCTATGCCTTAGGCATAGAGGCGGGGCAGACAATTACTTTCACTTTCCATTCAGCACTTCCTAGATGTCACTGCTCTCCACACATTCCCCCGTTCTCTTCACTGTTTAATTGTGTAGCCAGGGCATGGGGATGGACATCAGGTCCCCCATTCTGGTGCACAAACAAGATTCTGAGATGATGGAAGGCTTGTCTTAATAACAGTGTCCACAAAATGGCTCCTGCCTGCTTGCTATAATTATGAATTCCCAGACTGATGGAAACAAGATTCAAATAATTTGTATTGTGTAATTAAAGTTCATTTTGCATAACTAATGTGATAAAATAGAATTTTGAATATTTTTTTTGGGTGATGGGTCCCCTTTAATTTTTACCTTTCCTTCTGATTTAAAGTTGCAATTTTTAGAAAGTCATTCTCATCCCATTTTGATTTTTTGTAAGAACCTCTGGCATCCTATTTTTATTTCTACACAGCAGCAAATAGGAAAGCATTGTGAAAGTCATATGGAGATGAGATGGTTAATTAGGAGATGAATCTGTCCAGTTTTATTATTGACTTGCTGAACATGGAAAAAAAAGACATTTCAGATGTAAACATATTGGAATAAATTATTGCAACTTATATCAAAGAACCAGCACACATCCCTTCATGTTCTCTTCTCTTTCTGCCGGCAGCCAAACTGATCATTAAAAAGAAAAAAAGAATAATAATTTACTAAAAATAATCAAAATTGCCAGTTATCATTCAGAGACCTTCACAGCACTGAGAGCTTTCAGATTAGAGGAACAGACTCCCCCTTAATCATTTTTATTGATCAGAGGGTTATACATCTAGTGCAAAAGCCACGCTGGGCTTCTCATCTTGTTCATGTGAGTAAATGTATGCTGTGCCTTAATGGGACTCAATGTTGTAGAAAGAAAGTAGACCTTAAAGGGCACCTATTGTCACGTGATATAGAATAAAGTTCTACCAGGGCTCCATGTCACAAGCATTTTTACATTAAGACCACTTACCTTGGCACAGTGCAATTTCAAGTTCAATCACCATTTTTTTCCAAATGCAGCATTTTCCCCCAGAATTGTAGTGATTGCACTGGGTTTACCTCAATTGCGCCCGATTCGCAAAAATAGACTACATCGCAAATTTGGTGCAGTTGCTTCAAATATTTGCAAAGTCTGTCTGGCATAATTTCCGGTGTTTGGAATATGAGTGACGTCTGTGCCCAATTCTCTAGGTGCAATTAAGCTGCAGTGATTGGTGCCTGTCCAGATGTGGCGGTAACTCCAGGGTTCCCGTCTGTCAATACACACAGTCAGTACTGGGCCAGGCTGGCTGGGCACCCTAGGCAACCTGGCTTGCTGTGTGGCTCACACGCAATTGGACTGTGGAGGAGAGCTTAAAGGAGAAGGAAAGATATCAAAGCAGTTTATTGCCAATAGATTAGCCACAATAGATCAAGCTAAAACACTATATTTTTCTGAATAATGTTTTACCATACCCGAGTAAACAGCTCTAGAAGCTCTCTTTCTGTTTGTTTAGGATACAAACTGCCATATTAGCTTGTTGTGACATCACTTGCTGCCAGAGTCTCTCCCTGCTCCCTCATAGCTGTGGACTCAGATTACAGCAGGGAGGGGAGGAGGTAAGGGAGGGAGCATGTTCAAGCCCTGGAGTTTTATGCTGAAAACAGGAATACAGAAGCCCATGTGTACACAACAGAAGGAAAGAAATGCTATGTTTCTTTTGACAGAGGACTCAGAGCAGCATTACTTTGAGGATTTACTGGTGTATTTATATAGACCTTTCTGATAAAGCTTACTTACTTTTAGCCTTTCCTTTTCCTTTAATACCAGTAGCCAGTGAGTGGACATGGACCTTGCGACAGAAGATGTATGTGCCTGTAGACCCCAGTGTTGCACCCGTGGCAATTCTGCCTACCCCTGGTTCAGACTCTGGGCACAGCAGCACCCAATTTGGAAAAGAAGGCAGGAAGGACAGAGTGGAGCTGAGTGCAACTTTATGGAGATGCAAAAAGCACATTTTGACTCAAGTACCTGTCCAATGAAAGTGGTTTTAGATGTATTTCACTGTGGGGAAAGTGAAATACATCACTTTTACATCACTTGCAAATATAAATGACCCCTGCTGAGTAAGTGTCCAGTACTCTGTGCACACATGTACCTCAACACAGCTGCCCATACCAGGAGTAGGGATCTGGTATGGGCCCACCACAGTATTCAGAAAGGGGGACACGTAAATGAGCTTAAACTTATCTTTCTATCGGAAAAAAAGTATTTCAGTATTAGGTGCCCTGTAAAGAGTTAAATGCATTGTACTCCTAATTTCCCTTTATATCTGGCAGTACTCATTTTTATTGGTTAAACTCGCAATGCATTGTTTTCGAGTGGGGCAGCAGTTGGGCACGGGTTATACTGAACTCTGTGCAGTTTCCCAAAAGCCTTGGAGTATTCAAAGAACCCAAGCAGTGTACCTGGTACCAGTGTTCACCAATATGCCAGTGTGGAACATTTAATATTTTGGTCCAGAACCCACAACATCAAATAAAGGCATTTGCTTTATATATTTTTTTTTTTACCTGCTGTAGTCTAATCAAAGCAAAATATGGTTGCTATGGGACAAGTTTGTCACTCCATTGAAATCTGATTTAATGCCTTATGAATCTTTTGAAGCCTGGGACTGTATCTCCTAGATGATTGTACTTTTTTAAACAAGAGATAGTCTTAGTACTTATATAAGTAATATTAAATGTACGCATTGGTTTTGCCACCCCTGGAGCAGCTATCCCTCATCTCGTCAGGGCCACTTATCAAAAGCAGCTGCCATCATGGATCTGGGGGGAAACATTTCTTCGTTTTTCTGCAGTTCTCTGTGTGAGCCTGAAATTAACAAGCAGTAGAAGTGGAAGAGTTTGCCTTGTGCTGTGTGCATTACATTTAAACTGCTCAGTGATGTGAGTGATTAGCTGAACTTCCCCAAGTGTAAAGAGATGTTTTACATTAAAGGACACTGACTCGGCTCTGTGCACAGCAAGTAAGGACTGATGGGATAAATGAAGCCAGACTTTAGCACAAGGCATAATGAGAAGTGGAACTAATAAAGAATATTAAACTGAGTGGCTGCTTTTATAAAGTGCCTGAAGGCTGCACACAGATCAGTGTGTAAGTGTATTGGCTATTGCAGATGTGGGTGCTTATCATTTTTGATTGTAAGCTCTACTGAGCAAGGCCCTCTTTACCTCCTGTATTGGGCGGTAGTTGTATGTGAAAAGTATATGTTTAATGGTACAGTGCAGCAGAATATGTTTGGTGCTTTAAGAATGTTAATTAACAATAATAATAATAATGCCATATTACTCATCTTGCCAGATTCCAGCGAGACATGATGCAGTTTTTCTCCCCATAAACTATGTAGTAGGAAAACCTGGGAATAAAAGTATTAGGTACCTGCAAAATAGGTTTGTTGCCCGAGGTAGGTTTGAGTTAGAGCAGCACTGATTTACTAGGATAGCTGCTAATATGTACCAGTGCAGCAACAAATAAGATCTTTTTGTTCTAATTGGTAGTAGTCCAATTCAAACTAATTTCTCACTGGCAATTGCACTTGTTCTAATTAGCACCAATCTTAGAATATCTGCCCCACAGTGTGTGGTCTGAACTGCCTAATGAGTTTGTGCCTAACTAATGAATGAAAAAACATCAAGCTACACAACTGTGCCCAGCATATCTGCTCACTATAAGGAAGCAACCATCAGTCAGTCTATGACGCAACAGGCACACTTGTTGCTAAACTTGGGGTCACCCATTTTGTCTCATTAACCTTGTTAAACTTTTGTCTAGCAAGGGAAGAAGTTACATAATAATGGCTGGAAAAGGTAATATGTTTTTGCCATGCTGTGCCACGCAAATCAGTCCTTATAACTGGAGCATACTTTTACCTCTAGTGACCAGATGCAGTATCTAAATATCCAACACAAGTTTACTGGGGTTCCTTTATAAACACTGGTCAAATCTGCACCTGGGCAGAAACCCATGGCAACGAATCAGATGCTGCTCTACTTGCAGAAAAGCAAGTTACTGATTGGTTGCTATGGGATACTGCCCAGGTGCAAACTTGCCCATTGTTTATAAATGAGCCCTAGCAGTGTTAGACTGGGACACCAGGGGCCCACCAGAAAACCTTAGGCCATGGGCCCATTATCCAAACTATTACTCCTCCTCTCCTCACTCAACCTCTTTATTCTCCTAGTCTTTTATATCTACTTTCATTATTAAGCATTTTTTCCCATAAATGAAATACTCCAAATGGTTAGAAGCAAGAGGCCCACTGACACCTGGGCACACCGGGAGTTTTCCTGGTATCCCGGTGGGCCAGTCTGACACTGAGCCCTAGTATCGTCTGCACCTCAACTGTATATCTTTAAACATGATTGCACGGTCCCACAACTATTCCTAAATCACCACTCCAGGGCTTCAAGAAGCTGGGCCAAGGTGTGGCTCTAGAAGGCCTAGGTTTGGAGATAGTTGTGACTGATGCCCCCGACAGATTTAACCCCAAACTATCAGAAGGATTTATTATTTTTTTAAGAGCTTAAGAACCCAATAAAAATGGTATTAAAATGCTTTGGCAAGTAAAACCATTAAACTGTCAAAGGCATAGTGTAGGATTAACAAGTTAGAACATTGCCTGACAGTAAAAGTGATGAGTTCAGAAAAGACTATTTGCCTCAATAGGCTGAGCAACCTCGTACCATTTGTCTGAAGTAGTATCACATAATGGAATCTTTACGATTTATGTGAATATGATTTAAGTGAATAGGTGTTGGAAAAGGTGCATCTTGTTCAATGTAGCTGGCCCACCTTTAATATCCTCAGATCCTCCCAACAGGTAAGTGATTTTATCTTCTCATTTTCTCATCTTTTTCCTTATAATGTAATAACCTGTACCAAATAAGTGCACTGGCAGGGAAGGTTTGCAGGTTAAAGGGTGGTTCGACTATATGTTATCTTTTTGTAAGCAGCTTTTATATATAATATAATATATAATCTAATATAATATATACATATATATAAAGATGCTTTGGTGTCCGCACTCTGTCTTTGTCGCAGGCGAGGTGCACGAACAATTGGAATGATACAATCGATGCAGGGATCAGCACACTATAGTAAAGGTGAATTAAGGTGTTTTTATTTGTAACACAGGATTGTGCATCGATTATATATCTATATATACAGACTTTTCAGCAGACAAACTGCTGAATAAAAAGCTAAATAATGGCAAAAACCACAAAAAATAAAAAATGAAAACCAAATGCAAATTGTTTCAGAATATCATACATCATACTAAAACTTAATTGAAAGGTGAACAACCCCTTTAACCATGGACAGAAATGTTGTACTGAACAGTTGTAGCTCCTGTACCAGTACACTCTAGTCAGTATAAAGGAGAATTCAACCCCTGGGCGCAAAAATCCACTCCAACGCACAGTAGGAGTGGCAGTTTTAGAGGTATCTCTCCCAGGCCATATTGCCTGTAGTGTAGGGATCCCAGTGGAGAGGGAATCAGGATAGAGGATTTCCCTGAGGTGATCCAGACCACTATGGAGTGTGTCATTGAGGCGAAGTGAGATTCCTGCCAAGTCTGTGCCAGAGGAGTGTCAGCCTGTGTCATGCTCTGCATGTGATGTTGCCTGTACCACTAGCGTCTGAAAAACTATGCTGTGACTAAACCTAGGGTTGTATTTAGGCAGTGCCGGATTTAGTGGGCGGGCACCCGAGGCCTCGTGGTCTTGGCGCCCGCCGCATATCCCCTCCGGTACGAGTGCACATGCGCGCCTGCACTAGAGCGATGGGGAGCTGTGCTCTCAGGTAAGCAGCTGGGTGGCATGCTGCCCTTATTATTCTGCCGCCCTAGGCCTGGGCCTTTGTGGCCTCACCACAAATCCGGGCCTGTATTTAGGTCCAATGCTGCCCTAGGCATCGGACCTAAACACCCCCTAAGAACAACACTTAATAGTAAAAACCCGTGAGAAGGAAAAACAGCAGCCTGCCAGAAAGCATTTCTCTCCTAAAGTGCAGGCACAAGTCACATGACCAGGGGCAGTTGGGAAATTGACAAAATATCTAGCCCCATGTCAGATTTCAAAATTGAATATAAAAAATCTGTTTGCTCTTTTGAGAAATGGATTTCAGTGCAGAAGTCTGCTGGAGTAGCACTATTAACTGGTGCGTTTGGAAAAAACATGTTTTCCGATGATAGGATCCCTTTAAGTAAAATGGACATGTGAGCCATGTTTGTTTTTCCTGTATGTAAACAGATGGAGAGAAACACAGTAAGACAAGGGCCAGATAGGTACAAAATCAGCAGGCAGAAATCCACAGGCCGATTTCAGCCCCTACTGCAAGTAGTATCCTCCCTCTTTTGCTCCCAGAACCCTTTTTTTGGCTCTGACTTGAATAGACATGGCTCATTTCAGCGCAAAACGCAAAGTCTTGTGTTTCGCTAAATCCGCCAAGTGTGTTCTCGAGCCGTCATAAGGGTTCCAGGCACAAAAAACAAGGAGGATAATGCTTGTGGTGAGGGGCTGAAATCGGCCTGTGGATTTCAGCAGGTTGATTTAAACCCCATCTAGCCCGTGGGGTCCGTTTACTAAAGTGCGGTAAATCTGACTTTAAGTTTCCGCATGTTATCGCTGAGAATATTTTTACGCCAGAATATTCGCAGCGACTAAGTTTACTAAACAGCGATGCGCTCAGAAGTCATTGCGATCACTTGCGGTAACTACGTTAAGGAACCAGCTTACGTTAGTGGTAATTTTAGCGAGTTGCGAATTTTCTGGCGAAAAATTAAGTTTTTGCGAATATATATGCTATAAAATAGTCTTGTTTTATGGCGGTTATTATGGGAAATTTTTACTGTGACATTTATGGCCAGAAATGCATCTTCAAAACTTATAAACTTTATTGACTGATGATTATACCATCCAACAACATTACCAGAGTAACACCAATCAAACATGTCTGCATCATATAAACCCTTCTGCCAATAGAATCATATGAACAAGAAATCATACCAGTCAATCTCTTTGCTTCATAGAAATGCACAATTTAATGTAGCCAATCACAATGAAACCAAAAAAGTGTAGAGGCTGACGAATCCTTGGACTTTGATGCCACTGCCAATAATACGACTCTGAGCTGAAACTGCTGCTGTTGCACCACATGGAAGCAGAAGCCAAAACACCCTGTCAGCAATAGCTACAGATCTGTCTCCTGTCAGCAAAGAATTATGGGTAAAAAAAAACATTATTATGGGATATTTCCTGCCCCTTGAGAATTTTCTGGCGAAAAAAATACTTTTACACCAGTACATAGATGGCGGTAAAAGTTTGCGAATATTCTGGCGTTAATTTTGTCTATAGCACATTTCGCTGTTTAGTAAACCAAGCGTTAATATGTACGTAGCGTTATTTTCAGTGAATGCGATAACTGGCGAACAATTATTCTTGCGCAAGAAAATTCGCAAATTTATATTTACCGCAGGTTAGTAAACTGGCGATAACATATTTGGCGAAAATTCTGTCTATAAATTGTCTATAAATTGTGCGAATATTTTTAACGCACTTTAGTAAACGGACCCCCTAGTCTCATGATGAGCAGGGATAAAAGGAGCTGAAGAGCCATTCACAATACAAGCCATGCAGTTAAAGATTTCTTCAAATAAGGTATTCACATGTCTCATGCTGTACACATAGCACTCACTGCCTTACAACCACAAATGAAAGGTTTAATTATAGGGAAAGATATAGTAATTATACCTTAATGTCCCTGTGACCTTTTTGCCTGTTTTACTCTCTTTACATATCATCAGTGCAAGTGACTTGTGGGGGGGGGGGGCTTAGGAGCAGTGAAGCAGAGAAACCCTGCAATTTAGGGTGAGAAGGGCTAAAAAGGGCAGAAGACATACAGTAAGAAAATTGATATAAGAAGATACCCGCATGCCTAATGCTATATATAGTATATTGCGTTTAAATTAAAGAGGAAGGCAAGGATTAATTTACATTTCTTCAACCATAATTCCCTTTGGGTGGAGTGGGCTTTATTAGAAGAAAAATCGTTCGATGAATCGATTATAATCCTTTGAATCGTTCAATTTTTCCTTAGATCGATTGTAGGATTTGCAGTAAATCCTTCGAATTCGATATTTGAATTTGTAGGATTTTACTTCGAGGGTCGAATTCGAGGGTTTATTAACCCTTGATATTCGACCCTTAGTAAATGTGGCCCTAATTCTTTACCTTCCAGGGCCTAAATTCCTTTTGATATGTGAAAGGCCCTGGGAACTGGGATTTTTAACTCCACCTAGTGGGGATTGATGGATTACACCTCAGGGAAATTCCACTTGGTCAAATAACCCACACAAGTGCAACAAACAAATAAACATTTATATAAACTTGCAGAAATGAAGAATGCAATTACAAAAATGTATCCCTGCCCTGGGGAACCCGTGTGGTAAAAACCAACCCTTGAATAGTCTTTTCCAGGACACAGTCCCACACTCCACTCCGTGTGGACAAAGACAGTCCCACAGTTCAGTCTCTTCCTCCAAGAGCTCTTTAATTTCATAAGGTAGGGTTACCTGCCCCAAAATAACTCTCTTTGGACAAGGCAGTTGCTCCCACATGGCAGGCACACAGACAAGACCTTTTCTCAAACTGAAAAAAAGGCATCCACGGTGTCTACTCAGAAATCTCTCATAATCTGTCGGAGCTCCAAGCGCCCAAGCTGAGCACACAAAGCCAGGTCACCAGACAACGCCCTTACTTTCTCTGCTGCCTCTATGTCTGCTGTATCTGGGCTCCATCCCTGGATGAGCTCCACACTATTATCTGGAGCCCCATAGGACCTCACCACCCTTGGGGCCTTTCCATTACTGGGACCTAAGCTCCATTTTCCCACAGCATCCACTCCCTCCTGAAGTGGAAGGGGAAAGGGCGAGAGCACATGGCTTACGTAACATTGACATCTCCTGGCCAAATCTGGAGTTGCCAGGGGCACATTTCAACTTGGAAAATGAAACACCCCCCCTACCATCTCTAATTTAGGCCCAACTCATAGCTGAACTAACCAAGGGATTTCCAACCAGTATAGGATTTCCAAAACATAGGGGAAGTTAACCCAATGGACCCAATGGTCAACTACAGCATATGGACGTACCCTTTATTTGAGGTCATCAAAAGCTAATATGGAAGAATCTGCTATTACACATACAGCTGCTAGGCAGACATAAAACCAATTTTTAGTGTCTTTTTTTATTGCATGCCAATTTAACTCGCGCTATCACTTTGAATAACTTTTGGTATTAGCAGAGTGCAGTTGATAGTGGTGTTGCTAAATCTGACCATACACTGAGAGATATAGTTGGATAAATTGCCCTTTTCTCTGTGTGGCGACATACACACTGATACACAGCCACCATTAGGGATGTAGCGAACGTCGGAAAAAAAGTTTGCGAACATATTCGCGAACTTGCGCAAAAATGCGAGCGGTTCGCGAACGGTTCGCGAACCCCATAGACTTCAATGGGAAGGCGAACTTTAACATCTAGAAAAGACATTTCTGGCCAGAAAAATGATTTTAAAGTTGTTTAAAGGGTGCAACGACCTGGACAGTGGCATGCCAGAGGGGGATCAAGGGCAAAAATGTATCTGAAAAATCTGCCTGTGTGTGCTTGGAAGAGATAGTGTAGGGGGAGAGCTGTTAGTGATTTCAGGGACAGATGATAGTAAGTTTGCTGGCTAGTAATCTGCTTGATACTGCTCTGTATTGGAGGGACAGAAGTCTGCAGGGATTTGAGGGACATTTTAGCTTAGGTAGCTTTGCTGGCTAGTAATCTACTGTTCTCTTTAAACAACTGCCATACGTTGACCTTGTAGGCATTGTTTGCCCAGTTTTTTTGGACGCAGCCACTGAAGCACAGTTGCCAGAAAAAATATGCCATATAAATGCTGAAAATAGTCATTTTTCGCCATACGTTGACCTTGTAGACATTGTTTGCCCAGTTTTTTTGGACGCAGCCACTGAAGCACAGTTGCCAGAAAAAATATGCCATATAAATGCTGAAAATAGTAATTTTTCGCCATACGTTGACCTTGTAGACATTGTTTGCCCAGTTTTTTTGGTTGCAGCCACTGAAGCACAGTTGCCAGAAAAAATATGTCACGTAAATGCTGAAAATAGTCATTTTTTGCCATATACGTTGAGTCAACGTATGGCAAAAAATGACTATTTTCAGCATTTATATGGCATATTTTTTCTGGCCTCTGTGCTTCAGTGGCTGTGGCCAAAAAAACTGGGCAAACAATGCCTACAAGGTCAACGTCGTTGACCTTGTAGGCATTGTTTGCCCAGTTTTTTTGGCCACAGCCACTGAAGCACAGAGGCCAGAAAAAATATGCCATATAAATGCTGAAAATAGTCATTTTTTTGGTCGCAGCCACTGAAGCACAGTTGCCAGAAAAATTATGCCATATAAATGCTGAAAATATAAATTTTTTTGGTTGCAGCCACTGAAGCACAGAGGCCAGAAAAATTATGCCATATAAATGCAGAAAATATGCATTTTTTTGGTCGCAGCCACTGAAGCACAGTTGACAGAAAAATTATGCCATATAAATGCTGAAAATATAAATTTTTTTGGTTGCAGCCACTGAAGCACAGAGGCCAGAAAAATTATGCCATATAAATGCAGAAAATATGCATTTTTTTGGTTGCAGCGACTGAAGCACAGAGGCCAGAAAAAATTAAACCAGTAGGGTTTGCACCCTAGTTTGTAACGGTGGCGGAGGGAGGAGGAGGACGCTAAAGGACAGCTGTGTGTGGAGTCATGAGGCTTGAAGAGAAGGACAGCTGCATAGAAGTCAGAACAAGTCTTCCGGCGTGCAGTAACCCTCCGAGATCCACCCCTCATTCATTTTAATAAAGGTCAGGTAATCGACACTTTTGTGACCTAGGCGAGTTCTCTTCTCAGTTACAATCCCTCCTGCTGCACTGAAGGTCCTTTCTGAGAGCACACTTGAGGCTGGGCAAGACAAGAGGTTCATGGCAAATTGTGACAGCTCTGGCCACAGATCAAGCCTGCGCACCCAGTAGTCCAGGGGTTCATCGCTCCTCAGAGTGTCGATATCTGCAGTTAATGCCAGGTAGTCCGCTACCTGCCGGTCGAGGCGTTCTTTGAGGGTGGATCCAGAAGGGTTGTGGCGCTGCCTTGGACAGAAAAACATTTGCATGTCTGACGTTACAGACTGGCCAAAGGGCTTTGTCCTTGCAGGTGTGCTCGTGGCAGGATTACTGGCACCTCTGCCCCTGGAATGTTGATGAGTTCCTGAAGTGACATCACCCTTAAAAGCATTGTACAACATGTTTTGCAGGCTGGTTTGTAAATGCCGCATCTTTTCGGACTTGTGGTATGTTGGTAACATTTCTGACACTTTATGCTTGTACTGAGGGTCTAGTAGCGTTGCGACCCAGTACAGGCCCTTCTCCTTAAGCCTCTTGATACGGGGGTCCTTCAACAGGCATGACAGCATGAAAGACCCCATTCTCACAAGGTTGGATGCAGAGCTATCCATCTCCGCTTCCTCATTATCAAGGACTGCATCATCCACGGTCTCCTCCCCCCAGCCACGTACAAGACCAGGGGTCCCCAAAAGGTCACCACTAGCCCCCTGGGAAGCCTGCTCCTGTTGGTCCTCCTCCTCCTCCTCCACAAAGCCACCTTCCTCCTCTGACTCCACTTCTGGCACCTCTCCCTGCGTTGCAGCAGGTGCCTGGGTTCGTTCTGGTGATTCCGACCAGAAATCGTGCGCTTCCAGCTCCTCGTCACGCTGGTCTACAGCCTCATCTGTCACTCGTCGCACGGCACGCTCCAGGAAGAAAGCGAAGGGTATTAGGTCGCTGATGGTGCCTTCGGTGCGACTGACCATATTTGTCACCTCTTCAAAAGGTCGCATGAGCCTGCAGGCATCGCGCATAAGCACCCAGTAACGGGGGAAAAAAATCCCCAGCTGTGCAGATCCAGTCCTACCACCCAGTTCAAAAAGGTACTCGTTGACGGCCCTTTGTTGTTGCAGCAGACGTTCCAACATAAGGAGCGTTGAATTCCAGCGAGTCTGGCTGTCAGAAATCAAACGCCTGACTGGCATGTTGTAGCGCTGCTGAATGTCAGCAAGGCGTGCCATGGCTGTGTAGGAACGTCTGAAATGGGCCGACACCTTTCTGGACTGGGTGAGAACGTCCTGGAATCCTGGGTACTTGGAGACAAAACGTTGGACTATTAAATTTAACACATGTGCCATGCAGGGCACATGTGTTAAATTGCCTAGTCTCAACGCTGCCAACAGATTGCTTCCATTGTCACACACCACTTTTCCGATCTGCAGTTGGTGTGGGGTCAGCCACCGATCGGCCTGTGACTGCAGAGATGACAGGAGTACAGATCCGGTATGGTTTTTGCTTTCCAGGCACGTCATCCCCAAGACAGCGTGACAACGGCGTACCTGGCACGTCGAATAGCCTAGGGGGAGCTGGGGGTGCACAGGTGTGGAGGAGGAGAAGGAGGACCCAGCAGCAGAGTAAGAAGAAGAAGAAGACGAGGTAGAGAGCGATGGAGGAGTAGAGGTGGTGGCAGAACCGCGTGCAATCCGTGGCGGTGACACCAACTCCACTGTTGTTGTTGAGCTACCCATTCCCTGCTTCCCAGCCATTACCAAGTTCACCCAGTGGGCAGTGTAGGTGACATACCTGCCCTGACCATGCTTGGAGGACCATGCGTCAGTAGTCATATGGACCTTTGGCCCAACACTAAGTGACAGAGATGCGGTAACTTGGCTCTGCACATGTTGGTACAGGTGTGGTATTCCCTTTTTAGAAAAAAAATTGCGGCTGGGTACCTTCCACTGCGGTGTCCCAATTGCTACAAATTTGCGGAAGGCCTCAGAGTCCACCAGCTGGTATGGTAAAAGCTGGCGGGCTAAGAGTGCAGACAAGCCAGCTGTCAGACGCCGGGCAAGGGGGTGACAGTCAGACATTGGCTTCTTACGCTCAAACATGGCCTTCACAGAAACTTGGCTGGTGGCAGATGACTGGGAATGGGAACAGGTGGTCAAGGTGGAAGGCGGAGTGGAGGGTGGTTCAGACGGGTCAAGGAGAGCAGAGGTAGAGCAGTAAGATGCTGGACCAGAAGGAGTGTGGCTTTTAGTTTGCCTGTTGCCTTTGAGGTGTTGCTCCCAAAGTGCTTTGTGCTTGCCGCTCATGTGCCTTCGCATAGAAGTTGTACCTATGTGGCTGTTGGGCTTACCAAGGCTCAGTTTCTGACTGCACTCATTGCAAATTACAATGCTTTTGTCAGAGGCACACACATTAAAAAAATCCCACACTGCTGACTTTTTGGAAGTGTGCGATCTGGCGGTAACAGTAGAAGTTGGCGGAGTTTGCGGTATTGGCGGCAATGGCGGGTGCGTTGGCCGGCTGAACACAGGTGCCGATACATGCTGTTGCCCTACTGATCCCTGCGGGCTGTCCTCCCTGCTTCTTCTAAGTCTTATTCTCCTACTGCCTCTCTGACTCTCCGTCTCTCCATCTGAACTACCCTCCTCTTGCTCTCTTCTACTAGGCACCCACAAAACATCAATCTCCTCATCATCATTCTCCTCAGATGCATCAATTTCTTCTGACACATCACAGAAGGAAGCAGCAGCGGGGACCTCCTCCTCATCACTCATTATGTCCATCTCTATCGTGTTCTCTGCCAGAATTAAATCTGGTGTAAGGTCCTCATCTCCTTCATCTTCTTCTGGCAATAATGGTTGCGCATTACTCAGTTCAAGAAACTCATTGGAAAATAACTCCTCTGACCCCAGTGAAGAAGGGGCACCGGTGGTGGAGGAAGTGTTACGTGGGGTGGCCATAGCAGTGGAGGATGAGGAGGATGTTGTGGTAAAGTTAGAAACGGTAGAGGATGGGGTGTGCTGTGTAAGCCAGTCAACTACCTCTTCAGCATTTTGGGAGTTCAGGGTCATTGGCTTTTTAAAACTGGGCAATTTGCTAGGGCCACAGGATTGCATAGCAGCACGGCCCCTAGCACGGCCTCTGCGTGGCGGCCTGCCTTTGCCTGGCATTATTTTTAAAAAAACAACAACAACAACAAAAACTCAGTTGGTTTTTCTGGAAACGATAATACACACAGCTAGATGGCGGGTTGAAGAAAACACTGTGCAAATAATGCCTACAAAGTCAACGTATACACTACTACAGCGGTGGATACGGATTACGTAAAATATATGAATGCTGCTTGAAAAAAAGTAACTCAAGTGGTTTTTCTAGAGACGATAATATTATCAATATTTAGACAAAATGTGAACAAGGTCACACAGCTCGATGGCGGGTTGAAGAAAACAGTGTGCAAATAATGCCTACAAGGTCAACGTATACACTACTACAGCGGTGGATACGGATTACGTAAAATATATGAATGCTGCTTGAAAAAAAGTAACTCAAGTGGTTTTTCTAGAGACGATAATATTATCAATATTTAGACAAAATGTGAACAAGGTCACACAGCTCGATGGCGGGTTGAAGAAAACAGTGTGCAAATAATGCCTACAAGGTCAACGTATACACTACTACAGCGGTGGATACGGATTACGTAAAATATATGAATGCTGCTTGAAAAAAAAAAGTACCTCAAGTGGTTTTTCTAGAGACGATAATATTATCAATATTTAGACAAAATGTGAACAAGCTCACACAGCTCGATGGCGGGTTGAAGAAAACAGTGTGCAAATAATGCCTACAAGGCCAACGTATACACTACTACAGCGGTGGATACGGATTACGTAAAATATATGAATGCTGCTTGAAAAAAGTGACTCCGGTGTTTTTTCTGGAGACGGTAATATTATGGATATTTAGACAGAATGGGAACAAGGTCACACAGCTCGATGGCGGGTTGAAGAAAACAGTGTGCAAATAATGCCTACAAGGCCAACGTATACACTACTACAGCGGTGGATACGGATTACGTAAAATATGTGAATGCTGCTTGAAAAAAGTGACTCCGGTGTTTTTTCTGGAGACGGTAATATTATGGATATTTAGACAGAATGGGAACAAGGTCACACAGCTCGATGGCGGGTTGAAGAAAACAGTGTGCAAATAATGCCTACAAGGCCAACGTATACACTACTACAGCGGTGGATACGGATTACGTAAAATATATGAATGCTGCTTGAAAAAAAGTAACTCAAGTGGTTTTTCTAGAGACGATAATATTATCAATATTTAGACAAAATGTGAACAAGCTCACACAGCTCGATGGCGGGTTGAAGAAAACAGTGTGCAAATAATGCCTACAAGGCCAACGTATACACTACTACAGCGGTGGATACGGATTACGTAAAATATATGAATGCTGCTTGAAAAAAGTGACTCCGGTGTTTTTTCTGGAGACGGTAATATTATGGATATTTAGACAGAATGGGAACAAGGTCACACAGCTCGATGGCGGGTTGAAGAAAACAGTGTGCAAATAATGCCTACAAGGCCAACGTATACACTACTACAGCGGTGGATACGGATTACGTAAAATATATGAATGCTGCTTGAAAAAAGTGACTCCGGTGTTTTTTCTGGAGACGGTAATATTATGGATATTTAGACAGAATGGGAACAAGGTCACACAGCTCGATGGCGGGTTGAAGAAAACAGTGTGCAAATAATGCCTACAAGGCCAACGTATACACTACTACAGCGGTGGATACGGATTACGTAAAATATATGAATGCTGCTTGAAAAAAGTGACTCCGGTGTTTTTTCTGGAGACGGTAATATTATGGATATTTAGACAGAATGGGAACAAGGTCACACAGCTCGATGGCGGGTTGAAGAAAACAGTGTGCAAATAATGCCTACAAGGCCAACGTATACACTACTACAGCGGTGGATACGGATTACGTAAAATATATGAATGCTGCTTGAAAAAAGTGACTCCGGTGTTTTTTCTGGAGACGGTAATATTATGGATATTTAGACAGAATGGGAACAAGGTCACACAGCTCGATGGCGGGTTGAAGAAAACAGTGTGCAAATAATGCCTACAAGGCCAACGTATACACTACTACAGCGGTGGATACGGATTACGTAAAATATGTGAATGCTGCTTGAAAAAAGTGACTCCGGTGTTTTTTCTGGAGACGGTAATATTATGGATATTTAGACAGAATGGGAACAAGGTCACACAGCTCGATGGCGGGTTGAAGAAAACAGTGTGCAAATAATGCCTACAAGGCCAACGTATACACTACTACAGCGGTGGATACGGATTACGTAAAATATATGAATGCTGCTTGAAAAAAGTGACTCCGGTGTTTTTTCTGGAGACGGTAATATTATGGATATTTAGACAGAATGGGAACAAGGTCACACAGCTCGATGGCGGGTTGAAGAAAACAGTGTGCAAATAATGCCTACAGGGCAAATAATGCCTAAAAGGTCAACTTATACACTACTACAGCGGTAGTAAAATAAAAAAAAGTAAAATAAAAAAAAAATGAATATTAAAAAAAAATAATTAAAGTTGGTGCTGCTGAACTACTAGGAGCAGCAGATTAGCACACCAGTCCCACTCCCCAACACTGCTAGACTAATAGCACTGGGCTCTTATAGTAGTAGTAGTAGTAGTAGTAGTAAAACAACAAAAAAATAAATAAAAGCAGTCCTTACAAGGACTACTGTTATTGCAGCAGTCAGCAGATGAGATCAGAAGCAGGACAGCTGCCCACTGCAGCTACATACAGAGCACTGCAGTAGAAGGTAGATTACTAGCCAGCAAAGCTACCTAAGCTAAAATGTCCCTCAAACCCCTGCAGACTTCTGTCCCTCCAATAACAGAGCAGTATCAAAACGATTACTAGCCAGCAAACTTTCAACTGTCCCTGAAATCACTAACAGGCAGCAGCTCTCTCCCTACACTATCTCTTCAGCACACACAGGCAGAGTGAAAAAACGCTGCAGGGCTTCGGTTTTTATAGGGAAGGGGAGTGGTCCAGGGGAGAGCTTCCTGATTGGCTGCCATGTACCTGCTGGTCTGGGGTGAGAGGGCAAAAAAAAGCGCCAACAATGGCGAACCCAAAATGGCGAACGTCGCGCGACGTTCGCGAACTTCCGGCGAGCGCGAACACCCGATGTTCGCGCGAACAAGTTCGCCGGCGAACAGTTCGCGACATCTCTAGCCACCATGATCAGCAGAAAATTCCATCTGCTAGTGTCTCCTATTAATAGGTATGGGAGGTCACTGGCTTGCTCTCTCTTACAATCTGTTCATTTGGATCACTAAGTGATGATTCTGTGCATT
The DNA here is from genome assembly GCF_017654675.1 of Xenopus laevis. Classification (NCBI taxonomy): domain Eukaryota; kingdom Metazoa; phylum Chordata; class Amphibia; order Anura; family Pipidae; genus Xenopus; species Xenopus laevis. The sequence goes on along the minus strand of NC_054380.1, from coordinate 115,305,717 downwards.
CTCCTCTTTAGGAAATGCTTTGAGAGCTTTTCTTACTATGTACTTATCAAATATGTGCTTATATTACTTATCCCTACCCATGATACCTGCGTGTGCACCAAGACAACTAATCCTTTTACTTGAGATACAAACAGGAAAAGTTTTGTATTTTTGGTTTCCCACAAATCAAAATTTTTAGAGATAAAAATCATGTAATTACTCTAAACCACAAAAAAAAATTATTTATTTATTTATTAAGGTAAAAACAGAAATACTCTAATACAAAACTTCTCCAAATTAAAGCTGACAAGGTCACATAGAAGCTAGTGGGAGCTGTCTTTTGCATATTGTAAAATCTTTCTTTGCTTTGAGTTTAGAGATTTTCTGTTTTTTTGTCTGTACAGATATGGGACCTGATATCCAGAATGCTTAGGACTAGAGATGTCGCGAACTGTTCGCCGGCGAACTTGTTCGCGCGAACATCGGGTGTTCGCGCTCGCCGGAAGTTCGCGAACGTCGCGCGACGTTCGCCATTTTGGGTTCGCCATTGTTGGCGCTTTTTTTGCCCTCTCACCCCAGACCAGCAGGTACATGGCAGCCAATCAGGAAGCTCTCCCCTGGACCACTCCCCTTCCCTATAAAAACCGAAGCCCTGCAGCGTTTTTTTCACTCTGCCTGTGTGTGCTGAAGAGATAGTGTAGGGAGAGAGCTGCTGCCTGTTAGTGATTTCAGGGACAGTTGAAAGTTTGCTGGCTAGTAATCGTTTTGATACTGCTCTGTTATTGGAGGGACAGAAGTCTGCAGGGGTTTGAGGGACATTTAAGCTTAGGTAGCTTTGCTGGCTAGTAATCTACCTTCTACTGCAGTGCTCTGTATGTAGCTGCAGTGGGCAGCTGTCCTGCTTCTGATCTCATCTGCTGACTGCTGCAATAACAGTAGTCCTTGTAAGGACTGCTTTTATTTATTTTTTTGTTGTTTTACTACTACTACTACTACTACTACTATAAGAGCCCAGTGCTATTAGTCTAGCAGTGTTGGGGAGTGGGACTGGTGTGCTAATCTGCTGCTCCTAGTAGTTCAGCAGCACCAACTTTAATTTTTTTTTTTTAATATTCATTTTTTTTTTATTTTACTTTTTTTTATTTTACTACCGCTGTAGTAGTGTATAAGTTGACCTTTTAGGCATTATTTGCCCTGTAGGCATTATTTGCACACTGTTTTCTTCAACCCGCCATCGAGCTGTGTGACCTTGTTCCCATTCTGTCTAAATATCCATAATATTACCGTCTCCAGAAAAAACACCGGAGTCACTTTTTTCAAGCAGCATTCATATATTTTACGTAATCCGTATCCACCGCTGTAGTAGTGTATACGTTGGCCTTGTAGGCATTATTTGCACACTGTTTTCTTCAACCCGCCATCGAGCTGTGTGACCTTGTTCCCATTCTGTCTAAATATCCATAATATTACCGTCTCCAGAAAAAACACCGGAGTCACTTTTTTCAAGCAGCATTCATATATTTTACGTAATCCGTATCCACCGCTGTAGTAGTGTATACGTTGGCCTTGTAGGCATTATTTGCACACTGTTTTCTTCAACCCGCCATCGAGCTGTGTGACCTTGTTCCCATTCTGTCTAAATATCCATAATATTACCGTCTCCAGAAAAAACACCGGAGTCACTTTTTTCAAGCAGCATTCATATATTTTACGTAATCCGTATCCACCGCTGTAGTAGTGTATACGTTGGCCTTGTAGGCATTATTTGCACACTGTTTTCTTCAACCCGCCATCGAGCTGTGTGACCTTGTTCCCATTCTGTCTAAATATCCATAATATTACCGTCTCCAGAAAAAACACCGGAGTCACTTTTTTCAAGCAGCATTCATATATTTTACGTAATCCGTATCCACCGCTGTAGTAGTGTATACGTTGGCCTTGTAGGCATTATTTGCACAGTGTTTTCTTCAACCCGCCATCGAGCTGTGTGAGCTTGTTCACATTTTGTCTAAATATTGATAATATTATCGTCTCTAGAAAAACCACTTGAGTTACTTTTTTTCAAGCAGCATTCATATATTTTACGTAATCCGTATCCACCGCTGTAGTAGTGTATACGTTGACCTTGTAGGCATTATTTGCACACTGTTTTCTTCAACCCGCCATCGAGCTGTGTGAGCTTGTTCACATTTTGTCTAAATATTGATAATATTATCGTCTCTAGAAAAACCACTTGAGTTACTTTTTTTCAAGCAGCATTCATATATTTTACGTAATCCGTATCCACCGCTGTAGTAGTGTATACGTTGACCTTGTAGGCATTATTTGCACACTGTTTTCTTCAACCCGCCATCGAGCTGTGTGAGCTTGTTCACATTTTGTCTAAATATTGATAATATTATCGTCTCTAGAAAAACCACTTGAGTTACTTTTTTTCAAGCAGCATTCATATATTTTACGTAATCCGTATCCACCGCTGTAGTAGTGTATACGTTGACCTTGTAGGCATTATTTGCACACTGTTTTCTTCAACCCGCCATCGAGCTGTGTGAGCTTGTTCACATTTTGTCTAAATATTGATAATATTATCGTCTCTAGAAAAACCACTTGAGTTACTTTTTTTCAAGCAGCATTCATATATTTTACGTAATCCGTATCCACCGCTGTAGTAGTGTATACGTTGACCTTGTAGGCATTATTTGCACACTGTTTTCTTCAACCCGCCATCGAGCTGTGTGAGCTTGTTCACATTTTGTCTAAATATTGATAATATTATCGTCTCTAGAAAAACCACTTGAGTTACTTTTTTTCAAGCAGCATTCATATATTTTACGTAATCCGTATCCACCGCTGTAGTAGTGTATACGTTGACCTTGTAGGCATTATTTGCACAGTGTTTTCTTCAACCCGCCATCGAGCTGTGTGAGCTTGTTCACATTTTGTCTAAATATTGATAATATTATCGTCTCTAGAAAAACCACTTGAGTTACTTTTTTTCAAGCAGCATTCATATATTTTACGTAATCCGTATCCACCGCTGTAGTAGTGTATACGTTGACCTTGTAGGCATTATTTGCACACTGTTTTCTTCAACCCGCCATCGAGCTGTGTGAGCTTGTTCACATTTTGTCTAAATATTGATAATATTATCGTCTCTAGAAAAACCACTTGAGTTACTTTTTTTCAAGCAGCATTCATATATTTTACGTAATCCGTATCCACCGCTGTAGTAGTGTATACGTTGACCTTGTAGGCATTATTTGCACACTGTTTTCTTCAACCCGCCATCGAGCTGTGTGACCTTGTTCACATTTTGTCTAAATATTGATAATATTATCGTCTCTAGAAAAACCACTTGAGTTACTTTTTTTCAAGCAGCATTCATATATTTTACGTAATCCGTATCCACCGCTGTAGTAGTGTATACGTTGACTTTGTAGGCATTATTTGCACAGTGTTTCTTCAACCCGCCATCTAGCTGTGTGTATTATCGTTTCCAGAAAAACCAACTGAGTTTTTGTTGTTGTTGTTGTTTTTTTAAAAATAATGCCAGGCAAAGGCAGGCCGCCACGCAGAGGCCGTGCTAGGGGCCGTGCTGCTATGCAATCCTGTGGCCCTAGCAAATTTCCCAGTTTTAAAAAGCCAATGACCCTGAACTCCCAAAATGCTGAAGAGGTAGTTGACTGGCTTACACAGCACACCCCATCCTCTACCGTTTCTAACTTTACCACAACATCCTCCTCATCCTCCACTGCTATGGCCACCCCACGTAACACTTCCTCCACCACCGGTGCCCCTTCTTCACTGGGGTCAGAGGAGTTATTTTCCAATGAGTTTCTTGAACTGAGTAATGCGCAACCATTATTGCCAGAAGAAGATGAAGGAGATGAGGACCTTACACCAGATTTAATTCTGGCAGAGAACACGATAGAGATGGACATAATGAGTGATGAGGAGGAGGTCCCCGCTGCTGCTTCCTTCTGTGATGTGTCAGAAGAAATTGATGCATCTGAGGAGAATGATGATGAGGAGATTGATGTTTTGTGGGTGCCTAGTAGAAGAGAGCAAGAGGAGGGTAGTTCAGATGGAGAGACGGAGAGTCAGAGAGGCAGTAGGAGAATAAGACTTAGAAGAAGCAGGGAGGACAGCCCGCAGGGATCAGCAGGGCAACAACATGTATCGGCACCTGTGTTCAGCCGGCCAACGCACCCGCCATTGCCGCCAATACCGCCAACTCCGCCAACTTCTACTGTTACCGCCAGATCGCACACTTCCAAAAAGTCAGCAGTGTGGGATTTTTTTAATGTGTGTGCCTCTGACAAAAGCATTGTAATTTGCAATGAGTGCAGTCAGAAACTGAGCCTTGGTAAGCCCAACAGCCACATAGGTACAACTTCTATGCGAAGGCACATGAGCGGCAAGCACAAAGCACTTTGGGAGCAACACCTCAAAGGCAACAGGCAAACTAAAAGCCACACTCCTTCTGGTCCAGCATCTTACTGCTCTACCTCTGCTCTCCTTGACCCGTCTGAACCACCCTCCACTCCGCCTTCCACCTTGACCACCTGTTCCCATTCCCAGTCATCTGCCACCAGCCAAGTTTCTGTGAAGGCCATGTTTGAGCGTAAGAAGCCAATGTCTGACTGTCACCCCCTTGCCCGGCGTCTGACAGCTGGCTTGTCTGCACTCTTAGCCCGCCAGCTTTTACCATACCAGCTGGTGGACTCTGAGGCCTTCCGCAAATTTGTAGCAATTGGGACACCGCAGTGGAAGGTACCCAGCCGCAATTTTTTTTCTAAAAAGGGAATACCACACCTGTACCAACATGTGCAGAGCCAAGTTACCGCATCTCTGTCACTTAGTGTTGGGCCAAAGGTCCATATGACTACTGACGCATGGTCCTCCAAGCATGGTCAGGGCAGGTATGTCACCTACACTGCCCACTGGGTGAACTTGGTAATGGCTGGGAAGCAGGGAATGGGTAGCTCAACAACAACAGTGGAGTTGGTGTCACCGCCACGGATTGCACGCGGTTCTGCCACCACCTCTACTCCTCCATCGCTCTCTACCTCGTCTTCTTCTTCTTCTTACTCTGCTGCTGGGTCCTCCTTCTCCTCCTCCACACCTGTGCACCCCCAGCTCCCCCTAGGCTATTCGACGTGCCAGGTACGCCGTTGTCACGCTGTCTTGGGGATGACGTGCCTGGAAAGCAAAAACCATACCGGATCTGTACTCCTGTCATCTCTGCAGTCACAGGCCGATCGGTGGCTGACCCCACACCAACTGCAGATCGGAAAAGTGGTGTGTGACAATGGAAGCAATCTGTTGGCAGCGTTGAGACTAGGCAATTTAACACATGTGCCCTGCATGGCACATGTGTTAAATTTAATAGTCCAACGTTTTGTCTCCAAGTACCCAGGATTCCAGGACGTTCTCACCCAGTCCAGAAAGGTGTCGGCCCATTTCAGACGTTCCTACACAGCCATGGCACGCCTTGCTGACATTCAGCAGCGCTACAACATGCCAGTCAGGCGTTTGATTTCTGACAGCCAGACTCGCTGGAATTCAACGCTCCTTATGTTGGAACGTCTGCTGCAACAACAAAGGGCCGTCAACGAGTACCTTTTTGAACTGGGTGGTAGGACTGGATCTGCACAGCTGGGGATTTTTTTCCCCCGTTACTGGGTGCTTATGCGCGATGCCTGCAGGCTCATGCGACCTTTTGAAGAGGTGACAAATATGGTCAGTCGCACCGAAGGCACCATCAGCGACCTAATACCCTTCGCTTTCTTCCTGGAGCGTGCCGTGCGACGAGTGACAGATGAGGCTGTAGACCAGCGTGACGAGGAGCTGGAAGCGCACGATTTCTGGTCGGAATCACCAGAACGAACCCAGGCACCTGCTGCAACGCAGGGAGAGGTGCCAGAAGTGGAGTCAGAGGAGGAAGGTGGCTTTGTGGAGGAGGAGGAGGAGGACCAACAGGAGCAGGCTTCCCAGGGGGCTAGTGGTGACCTTTTGGGGACCCCTGGTCTTGTACGTGGCTGGGGGGAGGAGACCGTGGATGATGCAGTCCTTGATAATGAGGAAGCGGAGATGGATAGCTCTGCATCCAACCTTGTGAGAATGGGGTCTTTCATGCTGTCATGCCTGTTGAAGGACCCCCGTATCAAGAGGCTTAAGGAGAAGGACCTGTACTGGGTCGCAACGCTACTAGACCCTCGGTACAAGCATAAAGTGTCAGAAATGTTACCAACATACCACAAGTCCGAAAAGATGCGGCATTTACAAACCAGCCTGCAAAACATGTTGTACAATGCTTTTAAGGGTGATGTCACTTCAGGAACTCATCAACATTCCAGGGGCAGAGGTGCCAGTAATCCTGCCACGAGCACACCTGCAAGGACAAAGCCCTTTGGCCAGTCTGTAACGTCAGACATGCAAATGTTTTTCTGTCCAAGGCAGCGCCACAACCCTTCTGGATCCACCCTCAAAGAACGCCTCGACCGGCAGGTAGCGGACTACCTGGCATTAACTGCAGATATCGACACTCTGAGGAGCGATGAACCCCTGGACTACTGGGTGCGCAGGCTTGATCTGTGGCCAGAGCTGTCACAATTTGCCATGAACCTCTTGTCTTGCCCAGCCTCAAGTGTGCTCTCAGAAAGGACCTTCAGTGCAGCAGGAGGGATTGTAACTGAGAAGAGAACTCGCCTAGGTCACAAAAGTGTCGATTACCTGACCTTTATTAAAATGAATGAGGGGTGGATCTCGGAGGGTTACTGCACGCCGGAAGACTTGTTCTGACTTCTATGCAGCTGTCCTTCTCTTCAAGCCTCATGACTCCACACACAGCTGTCCTTTAGCGTCCTCCTCCTCCCTCCGCCACCGTTACAAACTAGGGTGCAAACCCTACTGGTTTAATTTTTTCTGGCCTCTGTGCTTCAGTGGCTGCAACCAAAAAAACTGGGCAAACAATGTCTACAAGGTCAACGTATGGCAAAAAATGACTATTTTCAGCATTTATATGGCATATTTTTTCTGGCAACTGTGCTTCAGTGGCTGCGTCCAAAAAAATGCATATTTTCTGCATTTATATGGCATAATTTTTCTGGCAACTGTGCTTCAGTGGCTGCGACCAAAAAAATGCATATTTTCTGCATTTATATGGCATAATTTTTCTGGCCTCTGTGCTTCAGTGGCTGCAACCAAAAAAATTTATATTTTCAGCATTTATATGGCATAATTTTTCTGGCCTCTGTGCTTCAGTGGCTGCAACCAAAAAAATTTATATTTTCAGCATTTATATGGCATAATTTTTCTGGCAACTGTGCTTCAGTGTCTGCGACCAAAAAAATTACTATTTTCAGCATTTATATGGCATATTTTTTCTGGCCTCTGTGCTTCAGTGGCTGCGGCCAAAAAAACTGGGCAAACAATGCCTACAAGGTCAACGACGTTGACCTTGTAGGCATTGTTTGCCCAGTTTTTTTGGCCGCAGCCACTGAAGCACAGAGGCCAGAAAAAATATGCCATATAAATGCTGAAAATAGTAATTTTTTGCCATACGTTGACTCAACGTATATGGCAAAAAATGACTATTTTCAGCATTTATATGGCATATTTTTTCTGGCAACTGTGCTTCAGTGGCTGCGACCAAAAAAATGCATATTTTCTGCATTTATATGGCATAATTTTTCTGGCCTCTGTGCTTCAGTGGCTGCAACCAAAAAAATTTATATTTTCAGCATTTATATGGCATAATTTTTCTGGCAACTGTGCTTCAGTGGCTGCGACCAAAAAAATGCATATTTTCTGCATTTATATGGCATAATTTTTCTGGCCTCTGTGCTTCAGTGGCTGCAACCAAAAAAATTTATATTTTCAGCATTTATATGGCATAATTTTTCTGGCAACTGTGCTTCAGTGGCTGCGTCCAAAAAAACTGGGCAAACAATGTCTACAAGGTCAACGTATGGCGAAAAATTACTATTTTCAGCATTTATATGGCATATTTTTTCTGGCAACTGTGCTTCAGTGGCTGCGTCCAAAAAAACTGGGCAAACAATGCCTACAAGGTCAACGTATGGCAGTTGTTTAAAGAGAACAGTAGATTACTAGCCAGCAAAGCTACCTAAGCTAAAATGTCCCTCAAATCCCTGCAGACTTCTGTCCCTCCAATACAGAGCAGTATCAAGCAGATTACTAGCCAGCAAGCTTACTATCATCTGTCCCTGAAATCACTAACAGCTCTCCCCCTACACTATCTCTTCCAAGCACACACAGGCAGATTTTTCAGATACATTTTTGCCCTTGATCCCCCTCTGGCATGCCACTGTCCAGGTCGTTGCACCCTTTAAACAACTTTAAAATCATTTTTCTGGCCAGAAATGTCTTTTCTAGATGTTAAAGTTCGCCTTCCCATTGAAGTCTATGGGGTTCGCGAACCGTTCGCGAACCGCTCGCATTTTTGCGCAAGTTCGCGAATATGTTCGCGAACTTTTTTTCCGACGTTCGCTACATCCCTACTTAGGACCTGGGGTTTTCCGGATAATGGACCTTTCCGTAATTTGGATAAGGATTAATTATATCGTAGTTTGAATCAAGTACAAGGTACTGTTTTATTATTTCAGAGAAAGAGGAAATCATTTTAAAATATTCGGATTATTCATAATTCGGAGCTTTCTGGATAATGGATCCAATATTTGTACTCACATGAAAATTTGTATGAAAACAAAGATTTAGAAATTTTTGTATTCTTAGGGGCAGATTTATTAAGGGTCGACCTGCAAATTCGAATTTCCGATCTTTTATATGGTCAAAACTGTCAATCGACTAGGCAATTATCCAAACTCAATTTGGGTTTTTCAAAAAATTTAAATTTGGTTTTCGAGATTTATCATACTCTGGGCCTTTATGAATCTGAATTTGGCTATCTGCCACCTAAAACCTGCTGAATTACTGTATAAGTCAATGGGGAAGGTGCAGGGACCAATTTGAAGTTGATTGTAGCCTTCCTGACTTTAAGTTTTTTCAGAGAAAAAACTCGAATCGAATTTGGTCGAATTCTGTTTAAATTCGATTCGCGTTTTCAGTAAAAATTTGTACGAGGTTTACATATTCAATTTTGTTAATAAATAATCAAATATTCGAATTTTGAGTAAAATCTAATTCATGTGAGTTAAAAAAAAACTCACATAATTTCGAAATTCGACCCTTAATAAATGTGCCTCTTAGTTGAATTTATTAAAACCTCTAAAACAACAGAAAACACATTTTGATAAAAAGGCCTCTATATGTATTTTGTTTATGTTTTCTTTATTTGCATTTGCATTTTCATTTTCAATAATATTTGTCACATACACAGGTATTCTTTAACACTAAGGGCAATTTGTGCTCACCACTAATTTATAAACCATTAGGCGGGGGTGCAATGAGGCTGTGACCACAAACAAAATACATATAGACAAATACAAGAGTCCTCTGCACTCAACCCATTAACATTTTGTGCCTAGAGCTACCAAAAAATGCATTACCCTTTAAACAAAACAGGGATTGTTTGTCCATATATTGCAATATATTTAAGCTGGCCAACTACGTCAAAGTCATCCCATATCTGGCCAGTCCTACACTCAATTTTCATCTGATTCATTAAGAATTCTATTGCTTCATTATACATTTTACACAGGGACTAAGTTTTACCTGCAACTTACTTGCTGCTTTCAAAGTAAAACTCCCAAACTTGGTTGCCCTTTTATTGGCCACCAGTGGGGTAAAGCATGTTTTGGTAGCTAAGGGGCCGATTCACTAACTTCGAGTGAAGGATTCGAAGTTAAAAAACTTAGAATTTCGACGTTTTTTTTGGGCTACTTCGACCATCGAATGGGCTACTTCGACTAAGACTTCGAATCGAAGGATTCGAAGTAAAAATCATTCAACTATTCGACCATTCGGTAGTCGAAGTACTGTCTCTTTAAAAAATACTTCGACACCCTATTTCGCCATCTAAAAGCTACTGAATTTAATGTTAGCCTATGGGGAAGGTCCCCATAGGCGTGGCTAACTTTTTTTGATCGAAGGATATTCCTTCGATCGTTGGATTTAAATCCTTTGAATCGTTCGATTCAAAGGATTTAATCGTTTGATCGAAGGAATAATCCTTTGATCGCTCGATCGAACTATCTGCGCTAAATCCTTCGACTTCGGTATTCGAAGTCGAAGGATTTCAATTCCTAGACGAATATCGAGGGTTAATTAACCCTCGATATTCGACCCTTAGTGAATCGGCCCCTAAATGTCTCAACATCTTAAATATATCGTCAATGGGTTGAGTGCAGAGGACTACTTGTGTATCTCTCTCTCTCTCTCTCTCTCTCTCTCTCTCTCTCTCTCTCTCTCTCTCTCTCTCTCTCTCTCTCTATATATATATATCTGCCTCCTGAGATGACCTTTGACTAGATTAGCTATTAGAGTGTAAGGAATAAAAGCTCTCGCTGAGTCCTAATCACAGAGCCTTTAAAGTACATTACTAATGAAGTCTGAACCTGTAATGTAACAGAAAACAACACATCACTTTTAAAACATCTGTAAAGAATATAAATAGCATTAGCAAAAGCTGTTAATTTTATGAAATAATGAGAGGTCCATACCCATAAAAAGTGGTATACTCATGACTGTACAAACACGTGATATTTGCTTTATATAGCTAATGTTAAGGTCCTCTGCTTCTTTTCTTAGAAATTGGATATCAATATCTTCACCTGGTGAGATTTCTTAGCTCCTCCGAATCTATAGATTCCCTGGTATGTACATTGCCTGATTAAATACAAGACACCTGACCAGATGTTCTCACACTGCTTGTCCATAGCAATTTCTTTTTTTATAGATTGGTTTTCATGTCTGTAACATAAATGTGTGAATAATAAGAAAGGAGGGAGAATGATGAGGTTTAAGGAAGGAGTAGAGTGATAACTGTAATGGGGAGTGAGCCCTTTGGATAGTGTTCTATTTTTATGTAGGTCTTAGATGCAATTTCCATAGGACGACTCGATTTATGGGGGGTGTTAAGAGGTCATTATAGATTCAATAATGGACGTGCAACAATACATAAATTATAACATAAATACAAAGTATCATCTGCATCAACTCACAATTAATCGTGATTGATCACTTTGTAATGAATGTTTTGATTTATTCCAGAGAAGAAAGCTTCTCTGACTTCTTCTCATAACAGGGGTGTTTAATATTATTTGTCCCAATACAAATTTCTGTGGGTGAAACTGCTACATGGCAGTGTCATTTCAGCCTTGGTGTAAGGTGAGATACTTGCCCTAGGCAGAACTTTACTAGGGGGTGCAAGAAACTGTCCCAGGTAACTTTAAGGGGGTTATTTATCAAAATCTGAATTGTTCTCATGTTTTTAATAAAAAAGTAGAATCCACGATTTGCCCTTATTTATCAATAAAAAAAACTCTAAAAAAAATCGGATTGAGAAAAACCAGGACTTATTTGGATTGTCGTGCAAAAATCAAGACTGTTTTGGATTGTCTTGTGAAAAATCCGAATTTTTCGGATTTGATCCCCCGAAAAGTTCAGAATTTTCAGTGAAATCGGAGGAAAAGCCCGAAATGTTTGGATTATTGTACAAAACCCATCACAGACAATAATATCTTCAAATTGCAAATAGGACCTCTGCCATCGACTTCTACAGGACTTCGACAGGAGTATTTTTGGTTTTGGACTTTTTGCAGCCTCGAGGTATAATAAATCTCCAAAAATTTGAGTATATTTTTTCCCTAAAAATTTGGATTTAATAGTAAATTTCTTTTCTAGTTTTTAGCATTGGGACTTTAATAAATAACCTCCTACGAGTTTCCTTTTTTTAACTGGAATGTTAGCTTCTCTAGTGCAGAGAGCATACATTTTATTTGATGGCCTTGATAGAGCATTGGTTGACTTGCAGGCCTCAAAAATGTATATGCAATTTGAATATAAATATACAATGTAAATATAAATATAATATCCAGTTCTCAGTTCTTGTACAACTCGAGTCTTTGCTTTTGGATCTGTAATGTCACTTATACACAAGCTTGCTTGTAGGCAGCCCTGCAGGGCTTTAAGACCCACATTGCATAGCAGAGAATAGGACATCACTTGAGTATTGACAAACAAGGGTCAAATGTCATTCATGGTTCTTCATAAAAAATAAGACAATTGCTTCCAAGAAATATTTTATTTGCAGTTGTTTAGTTGTTGTAGATAGAATTATATCTATGAATGTATTTATGTAATCCCTGCATTGACAGCAACCCCTTGTTTTCTAATTCCACTCTTGACCTTTGCACACCATTGATGTCTGAGGTTTGTGCTCTCTGGCCTTTGTACGCACCAGGGAACACCTCTTTGAATGTCAGTGAAATTTACCCTCACATAATTATATCACGTTGTACAAGCTCCAACGAGCAGAGAGGACCACAGTACTTGCCATGCAGGGGAAACCATTTCACATGTTAGGAAGACGAAAATAAAAAGACTCAAGCGCTAACACAACACTAAATCTAAGTTATAGACCTTCCTCAGTAATAAAGATCATCCTTCTTGCATCCAAGTTGGCGGTTTTATCTGCTCCAGCTCAATTGCATTCTCTATATTCTCTTGAAATAGGATTTTCTTGTAATGCATTTTCTCTATGACCGATTACACCACTTAGATAATTACAGATGATGGCAGTTAGCTGTGAGATAATGGTGATAATCTGAAAAGCAATTAGAATTGCAGATAATGAGTTGGGGATCCATGTAGTCTTTGTGCAGCATTGAAGATGCTTTCCTAACAATGTGTTGGAAATGTGTTCCACAGAATAGCATTAAGTAAGAATGAAGGCTCAAAGTCATTAACAATAAGCAATGCAAGGTGCCCAGGAAGGCTTATCTATCTATAAATAGAGAAACCCTTTACAGTATATTAGGCTACTGCCCATAAATGACACTGTAGGGTTAGAGATTTTCTACAGATTGTAAAAATAACAAATAAAAAAACAAACAGATACAAAAAGTATTGTACAAGTGATACCGATATACAGATTGTAATACTTGCAAGTTACTTCTAAAATTCTTAGATTTTGCATCAGGAAATGTTTTATTTTACACAGAGATGGCACCCCTAATGGAATCTATGGGAGACAGCCATTCTGTAATTCAGAGCTTTCTGGATAACAGGATTCTGGATAACAGATCAGCATTGTAGGTAGCAGACAGGTGGCGTCAAGGCTCCCCTCCTCTTTTTGGGATGGTTTCTCTACCGTCACATGAATGGCCTCTTTCATGCCAGCAGGGCTACCATCAGGTGGGCACAGGGGGGACAATCGTGCTGGGCACGGTGAATTATACCTTTAAAGGAGGCCTGGTTGTGCAATATTTCCAGGAGCCCGCAGACAGCTGAAGCCGTTGAGAGAGCCGAATACTCCAGATGAGTTGAAGCCGATGAATCAAGCCAAAAGAGCTGAATGGTGTCAAAGCTGCAGAAAGAGCTGAATGCACCCGAAGCCACGGAAAGAGCCCAATGGACCCAAAGCCACAGAAAGAGCCCAAAGGATCCGAAGCTGCTGAAAAGCACCACAACTGTGGTGGGAGGGACCTGGAAAATGTTGTACTGGGCTCTGTGATTCTGACGGCGGCCCTGATGCCAGTGACCTTCTCTGACCAACATTGCTATCTTCAAAGGAGTGTCCCTTGTCTTTGAGGCTTTCTATGTCAAGGACTTCCCATACCAGTCTGTTGGACTGAAGAAGTTGCTCCGCAAGTTCAGTTGCTCTAGATTTACTTCTACTAGAAATACCACGACCTGGATGAATGAAAAACTTCACAGACATGTTTACCAAAGCATTTTTCAGATTTTCCTTTGTTTTTTTTATCTAATAGTGCACTATTTGGTAGCAATGATGTTTTTCCTCTTATTTGCCCCTAGAAAAATATGTTCATAAATAACAGCAAATTGTAAAAAAAAAAAAAATCAATTTTGTTCCCTAAGGAAATAACAGGAGAAAGGTTGAAAACCTCAATGTTTTTAAAGCTGCCCCTAAAGGTTCATGAGTGTCAGAAGGATGTATTTGTTACACAGTTTTGTCATTTAATAGTATTCACTGTTTTATCAGTGCAGAGATTTGTCCGTTGCTGTAGAAATCAGCGCACCATGTTACAGCTTTTAAATAAATGATGATAAGGCCAATCCAGCAAGGAAGGTAGGTACCGTAAGTTCCTCTATTAATACCCACTAAGATTGCCTTTAGATAAAATGACAATGACACATATGGGAGCAGGCACAGAAATACTTTTCAAATGGTGTTTTATATAATTAAAGTAAGACCATTAAAATAAATATGCCACAAATTCATTGCCAGTTACTATGGCCTTCTAAAAGCTTTTTTAAAAAACAGCATTGCGCTTTTTGATCAGTTTATGAAACCAAATAATTTGGTACGGTTCTTTCTACTTAAAAAAAAGGGAATTTGTACAATTAGCTTTGAATGGAAACTAAAAGGGGAAGCAGAAATTATTTATATAATATTATAGAATTATAGAATAATGTTTTTCAAAAATCATATATACAAATAGATTTGAACAAAGCTGCGGCTGCAAGGAAACATAGTGCAACAAATCAGCAATTAGAAGAATTAAAGTAAAGGTCTGAATGGTTTTTATAAGTTAATGCATTGGCCAATTATCAAACCTACAGAAACATGAGGCTTCAATAGTACATTACTTATAAAGCAAATATTGAAGTACAGCCCTAACGCAAAAAAAAGTATGTAGGGTCAAAAGTATTGGGGCGCCTGCCTGTCCATCACATTTCCATTCACGAAAAATTCGCGAAACACATTAAAGTCAATGGGCGTCAAAATTATTTTGACATCCGCAACAATTTTATGCACGCAACTATTTTGCCCACATGCGTTAAAGTCAATAGGCGTCCAAATAATATCGACGCGCGACAATATTCATGTGCGCAATTATGCTGAAGTGGCAAAACGTGGAGATTTGCTGCGAATTCGCTCTTGCCGAATTGATTTGCCCATCACTAGTCCTCTGCACTCAACACATTATCAATATATTTAGGACATTGAGACATTATCGGGGGAAAAACTATTCGCAATGCGAAAAGTTATGCCTTTGCGCGAACAAATTTTGCTTTGTGCGAATTTAATATAGCTTTTGCGAGCCCGGAAACTGTTTAGCGACCACTTCCGACAGTGAAAGACCGAATTTTATAGTTTGCGCCAATGCACAGTCAATGTAATAAAACTTCTTACTGAAAAAGTCGTTATGTTTGCTCCAAAAGATTACGACACCTTCAAGCACTTCTTATGAGTGCGCAATTAAAATTCGCAATGCGCAATTAAAATTCGCAATGCAATAACAGTTTAAGGAACACTATTACATTGCGAGATGTGGATTTTTAGTCTTATTGGTGCGAATTGTTTTGCTCTTTGCAACTTTTATTACATTCCCCTGTATGTGCCTTAAGCTACTAAAAAATGCCTTACCATTTAAACAAATCAAGGATTGTTTGTCCATATATTGCAATATATTTAAAATGACCAACTACGTCAAAGTCATCCCTCGTGCAAGTTCAGTGTAGGACTGGCCATACCAGGGATGACTTTGACTAAGTTGGTCAGTTTAAATATATTGCAATATATGGACAAACAATCCCTGTTTTGTTTAAAGGTAAGGCATTTTTTATAACTTAAGGCACAAAATGTCTCAATGTCCTAAATATATTGATAATGGGTTGAGTGCAGAGGAATCTTTTTTTTTTCTATTTGTGTATATGTATTTTGTGGTCACAGCCTCGTTGCACCTCGACTTAATGGTTTTAAAAATTAGTGGTGAGCACAACTTTCCCTTGTTTGTTATAATATATATACAGTTATATGATAAAGTTTGGGAACCCCACTCAGCCTGATTAATAATTTACTCCACTTTCAACAAAAAACATAACAGTGGTATGTCTATCATTTCCCAGGAACATCTGAGTACTGGGGTGTAGGGATGTAGCGAACGGCGGAAAAAATGTTCGCGAACATATTCGCGAACTTGCGACAAAACATGCGAATAGTTCGCGAACGTCGCGAACCCCATAGACTTCAATGGGAAGGCGAATTTTAAAAGCTAGAAAAGACATTTCTGGCCAGAAAAATGATTTTAAAGTTGTTTAAAGGGTGCAACGACCTGGACAGTGGCATGCCAGAGGGGGATCAAGGGCAAAAATGTATCTGAAAAATCCATTGTTGACACAGCGCTGCGTTTTGTGCTGTAAAGGGCAGAAATCACACTACGTCACTCAGGTGATGTTTCTGGACACGGAATGTGAAAAAGCTCACACAGCTAGGTGGCACTTGGTTAAAGACTGGGCAAATAATGCCTGCAAGGTCAACGTATACACTACAGCCGTTGGATACGGAATATATTATTGCTGCTTGAAAAACGTCACTCGGGAGGTGTTTCTGGAGACGGTATTATTATTGATATTTAGACAGCTAGGTGGCAGTTGTTTGAAGAACAGATGCAGATGAGAGATCAGCAGCAGGACAGCTGCCCACAGCAGCTACATACAGAGCACTGCAGTAGAAGGTAGATTACTAGCCAGCAAAGCTACCTAACCTAAAATGTCCCTCAAATCCCTGCAGAGTTCTGTCCCTACAATACAGAGCAGTATCAAGTAGATTACTAGCCAGCAAAGTTACTATCAACTGTCCCTCAAATCACTAACAGCTCTCTCCCTACACTAGCTCTTCCAAGCACACACAGGCAGAATGAAAAAACGCTGCAGGGCTTCAGTTTATATATGGAAGGGGAGTGGTCCAGGGGGTGTGGGGGTGGTCCAGGAGGGAGAGCTTCCTGATTGGCTGCCATGTATCTGCTGGTCTGGGGTGAGAGGGCAAAAATAAGCGCCAGCTAAGGCGAACCCAAATTGGCGAACGTCGCGCGACGTTCGCGAACATTCGCCAAACGCGAATAGTCGATGTTCGCGCGAATTAGTTCGCGGGTGAACAGTCCGCGACATCCCTACTGGGGTGTTTTCTGAACAAAGATTTTTAGTGAAGCAGTATTCAGTTGTATGGAAGTGAATCAAATGTGACAAACTGGCTGTGCAAACATTTGGGTACCCTTGTAATTTTGCAAATTTAAATGCATGTAACTGCTTAATACTGATTACTGGCAACACTAAATTGGTTGGATTAGCTTGTTTGAACCTCAGGATAATGTTCAAGCTAGGGATGCACCGAATCCACTATTTTGGATTTGGCTGAATCCCCGAATCCTTCGTAAAAGATTTGGCTGAATACCTAAACTGAATCCGAACCATAATTTGCATATGCCGAATCCTGCTGAAAAAGGCAGAATCCTGGCCGAATCTCGAACCGAATCCTGGATTCGTTGCATCCCTAGTTCAAGCATCAGTCACAAAGTTGAAGTTATGCAGGGGTTGGATATTCCAACAAGACAATGACCCTAAAGACACTTGTAACGCCCACTTGGCCAACCCCACAGGTGCCAAGGTTGTACCTGCTTACCAACTCAAGTCCCGAGTCCCCTTTGCAAGGTGAAAGGGTACTGGGAATGCTTCTCTGGCAGTGCCTCCACTTAATGGGATCTGGGAATACATTGGGACAACAAATCAATTACACACTTTATTACATAACAAATATAACTTTTATGCAAATTTAAAGGGGAAGTAAAACTTTACATTCACATTAATAAAATTGCCCACTACCCTAGGAACCTGTAGCAGTCCAGTTCTGGTAATTCCCTGCCAGGAAAAGTCCTGCACTACTCCATTTTGGCAGCCCACGAGTCTCAATCCCTTGTCCCCAAAAGAGTACCAGTCCTATGTAGCCCACATACCTGCCCACATACTTTCCCACTGGAAAGTATTCGCTCCCACGTGGCAGGAACACAAACAGCCTGTTTCTGCAAACAGGAGATCGCTGGATCCTTATCCTTTCCTACCCCTTCCCTCAGTTAACACTCACCCCAAAGGAGTCATACAGACGAGTAGTCTCACACAGAGCTGACAGGAATCCACAACAATGAAATCTTTATAGGCTCCAGACTCTCCCAGTCGAGCACATCACTTGCTTGATACATTTGCTGAACTGTAGCTCCCAGTACTGTCTATAGCACGAGCCTTTAAAGTCCAGTGTCTGGCATCCATCTTCCAGAATATCAGGGTCTAGTTATCTCTGAGCCCACACAGGGCATAGCAATCATGTGGTGTGTCTCCATAGCCTGAGGTCTGCCACTGCAGCACCCCAACCAACGATCACTCTATCCTGCATCCAAATCAAGATGGATTTGTGAGCACATGGCATCTCCTTTTATATCGGTGCACAGCAACACCTTGTGGTTTCTTTGGGATCAGCCATGCTGCACCAATCCAAGAGCTCTGCCCCTGGAAACTCTAGGAAACCCCACTCTCAGTCATGAGGCACCGACCGAAGGGGAAATGAACCCTTCGGCTCCTTACACACTTTTCAAATCCAAAAATTCATTTACGCAGAGGGAGAAGTACATTATTCTGGAATGGCCGTCACAGCCCCCCTACTTGAATATCATTGAAAATCTATGGGATGATTTGAAGTAGGCTGTCCATGCTCAGCACCCATCAAATGTAACTGAGAGATTTTGTATGGACGAATGGTCAAAAATACCACCATCCAGAATCCAGACACTCATCAAAGGCTATAGGAGGCTCAACTAAGTATTGATGTAATATCTCTGCTGGGGTGCCCAAATTTATGCACCTCTCTAATTTTGTTATGAGACATATTGCATATTTTCTGTTAATCCAATAAACGTTATGTCACTGCTGAAATACTACTGTTTCCATAAGGCTTGTTATATATTAAAAGGAAATTGCTACTTTGAAAGCTCAGCCAATGATGAACAAAACTCCAAAGAATTAAGAGGGGTTCCCAAACACTATATTTTATATATAGATATATATAGATAGATAGATATATATATGGGAACAATTTCTGGACTTGTATAATTATTTAAATATGAATAAAGGACTAAAATGACTACAGCAGAGTTATTCATCTTGAACACATGTAGAGCAGCTCAGGTACAATGGGGTCTGTGAATAAAGCTGTCCATAGATGTTGAGATTTTTAAAAGATCCAATAATCATCCTAAGACCACGATTTTCTCGGAACGATCGTACGAATTGACCATCTACTAAAAAGACCAATTTGCCAGGAAAACAAAGGGGAGCTGCCTGCTTGGCCCTGCAAACATAGATAGATTTCACTGGGACCGACAAAGATTTTTTGACCTGGCCGATCAATTTTCTGACAGATGGCCGAAAAATCGTATGATGTACGATCGTTCGAATCCCACTAACCGCACAATAATTTCAAAGGATTGGTCGGACTTCCCTAAAATCGATCGTTCGGCAAGAACAATCATCGCGTCTAATGAATTGTTTAATTTTATAAACACAAAATAATGACATTGCACGAGAATGACTCCCTTTCCACTTTTATTCATCTCCCCATATATTCAGGCAACTATACCCAGAGAAAAAAACCTAATTGCAAGATATAGGCTAAAGGGACTAGGAGGCTGAGATGAATAACAGAAGCTTTTTATCAATGAATATAAGAACTGACAACGGCAGCATCTTTTTGATTATGCAGAGGTCAGAAATAGCACAGCCTTAAATGCAAACTATTCCACAATAATTACTTTTTTTTGTGCTAAATCAAATACAGCAAAGCCAATTCAGGCTTTAGTAGATAAAAGAAATAGTAATAAAGGGAAAAGATTAGGCACAGGGACAATTAGTAGATAACAAGGTAACCCAGAAATCTTCTGCTAACGATATGATAGTTTAAGGGCTAGTCCACACGGGGAGATAGCGACGCGTTTGCGGTCGCGGCGACAAAGCGCCGCGACAGTCGCCGCGACCGGCGCAGGCGACAGTTTTGTATGGGCGCCTATGTAAAAACGCCTGTGCTAACCACACGAGGCGATGCGCTTTTCAACAGTCGCCTGAAAAAGCCTGGCGAGGCATTTTCAGGCGACTGTTGAAAAGCGCATCGCCTCGTGTGGTTAGCACAGGCGTTTTTACATAGGCGCCCATACAAAACTGTCGCCTGCGCCGGTCGCGGCGACTGTCGCGGCGCTTTGTCGCCGCGACCGCAAACGCGTCGCTATCTCCCCGTGTGGAATAGCCCTAATGGTTGAAAACACATGCCCTGTAAGTAATAGCTTTCAGATGAGCATTCATTGACTAATAAATGAGACTTCTCTGATGAAATGAGATGAACTTGCAGCAGGTCATGCTGAGAAAAATGAGCTAGATTATAAGACTAGTAAAAAAAGGAAAGAAAATGAAAAAAGGGTCCTAGATTCCTTCCAAAGGGTATCAGAAAAAACAAGAGACTGCTAAATGAAAGGCTCTAAGAATGATCTGAAGACTTATCAAGTCAGGCTCAAAGAACTAAAAGATTATGGATTGTAGGAGAAAAGACAGAATGTGGATACTGATAATATTTTTCATAGCATCATTGCCATGATAGTGATTTTCAAGACAGGAGTTTATTTCAGACAAGGCAGTGGATTTCCTGTGGTGGGTCATCCAAAGGGTTTAGAGATCCCTGCTGGAAGGTGTGGGGCCTCAAAAAAACAGTATCCCTTGGAAGAAGTCCAATGAGAATTTTGATCGCTGTTTCTACATCAAGGTGTGTCAGCCTGTAGCAGACATGTTCTGTGCTAGGATCAAAAATGCATCTCTCAGGACACGGAGAAAGCTGGATAGATCCCACAGGTAGAGCCCTGCTCTCATTCAAGATCATTGCAAAAGTACTGTCTTTTACTCACTTCAAAGGTTTCCTCAAAAAAAATAATTTGTGTTTGTTTTACTCTGTAAAAGCAACAGTTATCTAAAGAAAACTATAAGACTGACAGACTGGATATTATCTGACAGATGACAGCACCGTAGTGTCTTCAAAGATTGTGATGACTGTTTATTTGGTAAAACAAACAAGAGAGCAAAACAACAGGAATGAGCATTCCAAACAAAAAGAATAATAGAAAAATATCTGCACAAGGTAATCTGGAATTGCACTGGTTGATACTGGGGACCAATCGAACCACTCCATGCACCCAAAACCCAAAAATAATGAACTGCCTGAGCTATATCTGGTCAAAGATTGGCCATATATTAATTGAAAATCCAATGGGCAAGGTCCCCCAAGGACTATCCAAAGCACTGGCTGACACTCGGTGCACTCCATGCAGCACCCAAAACAATGACCTGCCTGAGCTATATCTGGTCAGAGATTGGCCGCATATTTGTTGAAAATACCGATGGGCAGGGTCCCCATGTGTTCATGTCTCTTCTCTAGATAGGCCGCAGTTGTGATCTGGTCAGTGACACAAGATAAAAGCTGCCTAGGGGGGTCACTGAGCTGCTTCTTTATTAGTAAATGAGCAGATCTTTCTGTGTATGGCTAACTTGAATTGGTATATAAAAAATATCAAAAGCAAGGGCTCATTTATTATTTAATTATTTTATTTTTTTAAATGTATTAATTTATTATTACAATTCATTTATTTATTTTTTCTTCTTTGTTAACAATAGCTAGCACAGAGTATAAACATGGGAATAATATCCTATTTAACAATGCACATTGCATATGTGGAACATATTTTCTTTCTTAGAGTGACTTGTTCCAATGGGTTTGAATGGGTAATAATATTCAGTGCTGCTGCTGAGCTGCAACTAATATTGACACCGATTTAAAAGAAATATATTTGACTGCTCAAAGCAGTCAGAAATTGTGCATACACTGATGATGTTGCAAATTCACATGCCCATGAAGGCTGGCACTCAGTAATGTTCCTTTTATGGCAGGATAGAACCTATTTTACGAATAAGTGGGTAGGATTAGTGCAGGAGGATCTGGTGGCCCCATTCTGTGTAGGTTCCCATGTGTGACTGATCGGTGTTGTTATAAAGGCTGAGGTGGAGTTTGTTCAGCTTCTCTGCTATTGGTAGTGGCTGGGCCAGGGGATTGAAACCATAATCAATGAGTAGTAGCCAGTTGGGAGGAGGAGAAAAGTTCTATTAACATGAGAGAGTTAGATAACCAGGAAGGCTAAGGTGGAAAATAATGGTGTTGTATTTACCCTTTTGTTTCTCCTCATTTCAAAAGAAAGCAAAGCTAAACAAAATGCAAAATGCATTTCTCTTTGTAATTTTAATTGGATTCAACAATACAATTTTGCAAGATTTATTCCTTCAGCTGTGGCATATTCCTCCACTGAGTCATTGTGAAATACTGTTTTCTATCAACATGCCCAGAATATTGTTAACTAGAAATAAACCGCTAATATATATATATATATATATATATATATATATATATATATATATATATATATATATATATATATATATATATATATATATATATATATATATATATATAAAAAAGCTTGGGAAGAATAGATAAAGTCTTGACCGTTTTGAAACTATGGATCAAACCAGATTAAAATCAGTTTTTTCTGTTACGGTATGTTTCCAAATTTGCTCATCGCTAAAGGTGAACCTAATTTTCTGCTTGATTATTAGTGATGACCCCTAAACTTAGCACTGGCGGTGTCAGTGACACTCCTACCAAAATCCAAGATGGTGAGCTCCTGTGACAATTTTGATGGCCTGGCTCATTACTGATATAGAAATGTTGATCCTTTAGGGCGGCGCAGTACGTTCACTATATAAATATATAGCACTACTAGCCATATTCATTTTAGTTCTCTTTTAATAAGGAGTGTGAATGATATTATTATAGTACAGGTATGGGACCTGTTATCCAGAATGCTCATTACCTGGGGCTTTACGTATAATGGATCTTTCCATAATTTGAATCTTCATACCGTAAGTCTACTAGAAAGTAATGTAAACATTAAATAAACCCAATAGGCTGGGGTTGCCTCTAATAAGGATTAATTATATCTTAGTTTGGCTCAAGTACAAGCTACTGCTTTATTATTACAGACTTTTAAATATTTGGATTATTTGATTATAATGGAGTATACGGGAAACAGCCTTTCTGTAATTCAGAGCTTTCTGGATAACGGGTTTCTGGATAATAGATCCCATACCTGTATATGTTTGTCTGTGTGGACCAGAAGTCTTTGCCTTGGTTGATTGGCTTGTTGACCCTTTCCATTGTAGCAATGTCAGGGGCTAGTGCCCTTCTTTCTACCAGTGCTCATCCTGAGGATCAATATGATAACGGTAGAGCTCATATTCACAATCTTCAGGATCAGACTATGTAATAAGCACTGCCTACTGCTGCTATTGCTTTCTAGTTGTGTTGAGAGATATGAGAAAGAAAATAGAACATTTTTTTTTTTTGCTGCAATCAAGGAATGGTCGTTTATTGATAACATTCCATTAAAAAAAAGTAATGGCAGTTGGAAATGATGAAGCAAGTGTTATGGCTGACTGTAAATATTCTGTTCACTCATGTTTTCAGCCTGAATAGCCTTATTATTTTCATATTCATTGCTCTTGTCATTCTGCTGCTTTGAGCGCTGCAGATGCCGGTAGAAACATGGTCGAACAGCTTTGCAGGGATATACATAATGGCATTGCTCTTACCTGCAAACGTCGGCAAGTTGATCACGAATTCCAGGAAAGTGCGGAAGCAGAATTTTTATTAATACTACAACTTTGCTCAACAAGGTGGCTCGGTCTGCTGGAATGTATAAATTCTTAATCCATATGATGCACTTTCAGGTTATTTCCACTCAAACAATGATGGCAACAACAAAGACTATAAGAAGCAAGATCAGATGGTGAAACATTCCTTCTTGCTGTATATATAGTCATGCTGCCTTCACAAGTTTTTCTCTGCACATTTGAGCAATTTGTTCCAGGCAACTTTTCCAACAGTAAACTTGCATCTGCAGGCTGGCTGGTTACTGAGATGTCCCATGGCACTATAAAAGAGTAAAGACTTCAGTGTTTGAAATCAAGTCACTTATACTGAAAACCATAACAAGAGAGGATTATATCATATCTGCAAATACATTTTAGTTGCAATAGAAGATACATCGAAGTGAAGCTCCTGCAGGCTCAGGTGTGAGACATGCTTATAACTTTGTGAGGCCCATGTGGGTTCACAACTGCTATTACATTGGCTTCATAGGGTTTCAAATGGGGGGCCTGGGAACAGGGGGGCCAGAACTATGGGGTGTGCTTCCACTGTAGTTCTAAAGAATTCCTTCCTTTCCCACCTATCTTTGAGCAGGGAATCTGGGGAGAGAGGACACAAGGGGCAAGAGAATGGGTTGGTAGGGGCGAGAGGTATTGCTGTGCCCCTCTAAAGATTTTTTGTGGGGAGGGGGGCCCAGCGCAAACTAGTTACACCACTGTTCTAATTGTTCTAGTTGCATACCTCCCAACTGTCCCGTTTTTCACGGACAGTCCCAATTTTGACAGCTCAGCCCACAGTCCCAGTTTCTAAGTGTAAGGGCACACCTGGCGATTCGGGGAGATTTAATTGCCTGGCGACTAATCGCCTCTTCTTTGAAGTGACTAATGTCCCCGAACGCCTTCCCCCTGTCTTGCGCCGGCTATAATAAAAGGTCGCCTGCGGCATGGCACATGCGGCACTTTGTATTCCGAAGTTGCTTTGGGCGACTTCGGAATACGAAGCGCCGCGTGTGCCATGCCGCAAGGTGACTTTTCATGTGCCATGCCGCAGACGACCTTTTATTATAGCCGGTGCAAGGCAGGGGGAAGGCGTTTGGGGGGAGATTAGTCACCCCAAAGAAAAGGCCATTAGTCGCCAGGCGACTATATCTCCCCGAATCACCAGGTGTTCCCTTACCCTTACCGAAATGTCTGGAGTTTCTCTTTGATCTCCTGCATTGAACAGCCAGAAAAAAGATACAAAGTTAAGAATCTTAATTAAAAAAAAAGGCTTTTGGCAGAGAGCCCAGAACACTCAGCACCTGCACTTGTAACTACAGTGTATTTAAAATAAGAAAGTCTCTTGGGAGAACTGAGATTTGAAACATAAAGGGCAAGTCACCTTCATTAACAAAACTGTAATAACACATAAAACATGATCTTAAAACCTCCAGAAATGTGTTCAAGCTTTCCAAAACTTGCCAAATCTTGTAAAATGGACATGGTATTCAGAGAGTGTGGCCACAAAATTGGCATGGTCAAAAAATGATGCAGATCTTTTTGTCTCACTTTCCATTTTTCGAATGTTGGATGGTATGTAGTCGTAATGTTGTCTATGGAGACAGTGTAAAATATCTAATGGTGAGGTCTGCAGATATGATTAGATTTAATTTTTGTGGGAGGTGATTTGTGGGAGCTTGATTTTGACAACAATAAGCATGCGATTATTTGGTGGAAGAAGCATTAGAATCTCTTACACATTGCAAAGTACAATACACTGACTGAACCAACACCTCAATCTTGATTTTTTTTTGTAGAAGCTTTTCCAACTGGTAGTTAATGTCTTGCACAATAAATTGATTGATGATCTACAGACTGAGCATAAAAGAAGTAATTTACAAAATACCTGCTGCAAGTGCTAGAGGAGTAAGGAGGGAGCAAAATGATGTCCCTTAGTGCTCAATTACAGAACACTTGTGGCCGGGGATTTCGGTTCCTTGCATCTCAGAATTAATCCAGTGTAAGATGTATGGAGCAACAATGCAGGAACAATTTAGCACTATCCATAATATCTACCACAGGGCAGGTAGTACAGGGTCCTGGTAGTGTCCTATTCCAGTCATTTTTCCTCTTAGTCTCTTCATTTCTCCACTAGTCTCTAGGAACCATATGACACATTAACCATTGTTTGTTCAAATGCTTGTAGATTAGTTAATGCACGCTTTCTTTCAAGGTGCAAAGGATGCTTAACCACATTAAATTAAATTAGCTAATTTACTCATTCACTTGTGCCTTTTTAGTGAGGCCTGTGTTTATTCTATGCATTGAAGAAGCAGCATGGCTGAAGCTGTATTAGTGAAGTTGCAGTATATATTATGTTTGGGTAAATTACCGTATATACTCGAGTATAAGCCGTCCCGAGTATAAGCCGAGGTACCTAATTTTACCTCCAAAAACTGGGAAAGCTTATTGACTCGAGTATAAGCCTAGGGTGAGAAATGCAGCAGCTTCTGGTAAGTTTCAATCAAAAAATTGAGGGTTTCTGCTCCCATTGGAGGTGCTGGCGACCATTCTTGGACGCTGGCAAATATTCTTGGAGACTATTCTTGGACGCCGGCGACTATTCTTAGATGCCGGCTACCGTTTTTGCGCTTGACCCGAGTATAACCCGAGGTAGAGTTTTTCAGCATATTTTGGGGGCTTATACTCGAGTATATACGGTAAACGTATTCTAGTAACATACATAGTAAGTTCGGTTGAAAAAAGACACACATCCATCAAGTTCAACCTTTTAAATCTATATATATATAACCTGCCTAACTGCTAATTGATCCAGAGGAAGGCAAAAAAAAAACAATTTGCTTCAATAGGCACAAACTTTTTAGTGTTGATAATTACTGCACTTATAACTTTATTGATGTTTCTTTTCTGCAAAAGACCTTCACCAGACATAGCTGGATAACTTTGCAAAGACTTAACTTTACACAGGGTGCAAACAGTGACGAGAGCAAATTTTCACCATGTTCAATTTTGCAGCTAATTTCTGTTTTTCGCAGCGGGCAAAAATTTTCATGAAGCTGCAGCAAAAATTATCCATCCATTTAGTTTTGCGTGTCAAAAAAATCACATAGAAAAAAGGCACTCATTTTGATGCCCTCCAAAAAATATGTTTCTGATCTTTTTGCTGTTTCACGATTTTTGTGTCTGTTTCGTAAATTTTTCGGCAAAGCGAAACATCACAAATTTGCTCATCACTGGGTGCAATGTGTGCAAGGGTAACAAGATTACTTAATTTCAGGAAAGCATGGAAATTGATTATTTACAAAAACACTCCAGCTTTGCTCAATGAGGTGCCACCGTGTGCTGGAATGTATAAATCAACTTCTTAATCAATACGGTGGGCTTTCGGGTTATTTCAGGTCAAGTGATGATGGTGTCCATTTGCTATCACTAGAGAGGTTAAGCACCAGGCTGCTCCATCCAATTATATCATGTTAATTCTTTCTCGGGTTGCGTTTACACAGTTCAACAGATACAGGCAAATTTGTTGTTTTACTAGAATTAAATCTACTGTACTGTGGCCAATATTTGAAATAAGTATGTGTTTCAATTTCAATTGTTTTCTTTACGAATAATTTAAACATCTCATAAGATGTAACAAACATTAGTAACGGTTAGCCTAAAATATCCAGTTCTAGTCAGGGATAAAGGCAATGATCAGTATTGACAGAGAGTAAAATGAGTCAACCGCGTAAAAATTAATGGAGGGAGCAGGTGGGAAGGGGGATCCTGTACTGGCTAACATACTCCTTCCAATTAGTCAGTGTCACTTAGAAGAATATATGGGTAATTAGAGCCCTGCAGCTCCTTTATTTATTTATATAGTGCCAGCAAGTTACTCAGTGCTTTACATTCAATTATAACAATTAGCTGTATTAAAATAATTTAACAAACAATGGGAGACAGAATATATTTATATATATATATATATATATATATATATATATATATATATATATATATATATATATATATATATATATATATTATACTTCATGTACCCACTGTGTAGTTGTTGCTGTATAGTACTGTACAAAGGGGGGTTCAGGACAGGTACACAAAAGGTTAAATAACAGTGATTATTTTAGGTTGGAAGCCTCTTGTGAAATCAGTTGCCTGTCAGTGATCGTTTCAAGCTGAACACAACTTGTGTCTCTAAGATAAGGCTTAGGAAATCTGTATTAATGATTCCTGAAATGTGCTTGAATAATACACGTTACCAGTAATGATGGGTGAATTTGTCCCGTTTCGCCAAAAAATGTGAGAATTTCCCGGCGAAATTCGTGAAACGGCAAAAAATGTGCGAAACGCGAATTTTGACGCTCGCATCAATTTTGACGCCGGCATTAAAGTCATTCGAATAATGCTGATGCGCGACGGTTTTGACGCAAGCAAATTTTTCTGACGCACATCCAAAATTTTATGACACTGACGAAAATTCTCGCGGCATTTTTGCAAATTTATTTACAGGCGCCGAAACGCGGGAATTCGAAGTGAATTCAAGGCTGTCAAATTTATTCGCCCATCCATACCCATCAGTAAAGGTTAATCTATTTAACTGCACCTGTACCTATATACTTGATTAGCATTTACAGCAAGTGCTGTGCTGCTTCAAGAGTTTTATAGCCTTTTGGGGTCACATAATGATTTTTCACCTGGCATGGATTTACTGCAAAATTCTGCATTTTGCCATCTGTGAATATTTTGGTGAAAGCAAAATGACCATTGATAATGACATCCATGGCTCCAATACAGGTATGATCATATATTATCTTTTCCTTGGCTTTTCTGGATTTGGGATCTTTCTGCAATTTGAATCACTATGCCTTATGTGTGCCAAAAATTATTTAAACATTAAATAAACCCAACAGGATTACTTTGCCACTAAAATGGATTAATGTACTTAGTTCCTATCAAGCACAAGGTACTTTTGTATTATTACAGAGAAGAATCAAATAATTGTTAAAAATTTGAATTACCGTATATACTCGCGTATAAACCGAGTTTTTCAGCACCCAAAATGTGCTGAAAAACTGTACCTCGGCTTATACGCGGGTCAGCTAAAAAAGGTTGCCGCTTACTCACTGATTGAAGCCTGCAGTGCTGCCCATACTTCTCCCCGCTCGTGGCTTCCTTAGCACTCAGCCCCTCCCCTCTCAGCCCCTCCCCTCTCAGCTCTCGTCACTCAGTACTCAGTACTGTGTGCGCATTACCGTATTGCGCGTAGGAGCGCACAAGAGTTTAGAAGAGGAGCGCTCGAGACGTGGATGAGGTGCGCGCTCACTCTGTGATACGAGCACGCACCTGTACAGGGAGCGGAGGCGCGCGTCTTCTCCCTTTGTGATGTGCCCTGGGACGCTGCAGCCTCGTAATAGGGGGAAAGGAGGCGGCAGTTTACTTCTCTGTGTAAGTTTGTGAGCTACCATTGTCATTTGAGAGGGAGGACTGATTGACAAGAGCTGAGAGGGGAGGGGCTGGAGCAGAATTATGTATACTTGTGTGTGCAGTAGACCATGTGTGTTAGAAAAATAATGTGAATATATAACACTAGGTATAATTGAAAGGTTAACAGTTCCAGTAATGGCCTTATTGCATGACATGTCCACCTTTTTCACCTTGACAGCAGCATGGAGGAGTCAGTGCATGCTTCAGATCAGTGAGTAAGCAGCAACGTTAAAGCTTTAAATTGGCCATGTCCTAAAATAATTTCTCACCCCTAGGCTTATACACGAGTCAATAAATTTTTCCAGTTTTCTTAGGTAAATTAGGTACCTCGGCTTATACGTGGGTCGGCTTATACACGAGTATATACGGTATTTGCTTAAAGGAGTTGTTCGTCTTCATAAAAGTCTTTGTTTGTTTAGAATCTGAAAACAACTAAACTGAAAAAAGTGTTTGTAAGATGTAAGGTGGACAACCCTTTTAAAATGAAGTCTACGGAAGATGGTCTTCCCATAATTAGGATCTTTCTGGATAATGGGTTTCTGGATAAGGGATCCCATACCATAGGGCTTAATTCAGATTGACCTATAGTGGTCTTTTGATTCACTCTAGGCAGCTATTTCCCTTTCCTGGGGTTATCAGTAATCTAGTTCAAAGTTAGCCCACTAGGTTTCAGTAGGGATGTAGCGAACGGCGGAAAAAATGTTCGCGAACATATTCTCGAACTTGCGTCAAAAATGCGAACGGTTCGCGAACATCGCGAACCCCATAGACTTCAATGAGAAGGCGAATTTTAAAAGCTAGAAAAGACATTTCTGGCCAGAAAAATGATTTTAAAGTTGTTTAAAGGGTGCAACGACCTGGACAGTGGCATGCCAGAGGGGGATCAAGGGCAAAAATGTATCTGAAAAATACATTGTTGATACAGCGCTGCGTTTTGTGCTGTAAAGGGCAGAAATCACACTACATTTCTAAACTTGTGTAATAAACTGCTTTAAAACGTCCGGCGTCTACATGCCAATCAAGTTGTGTAAAGGTTACAGCCTGTTCACACGCAAAGACAAAACGCGGCGCTTACTGCAACGCAAAAAAACGCAAAGAGCTTTCATGAATGATACCGTCAAGTGAGCAAATAATAGTTTTTAATTACTAGTTGCTTGTCACCTCCAGGATGTTCGTCCTGTTGGTGGCAATATTTCTGTAGTGGTGTGTTTAGCAGTCACCGTGCTTGTGCGCACGTGCACGGTCAGGCAGAGGTAATTCAATGTACAGTGAAGTGAACCAAAAAACACTGATTCTGCAGTGTGGGCCCAGTTTTGGTCTACTTTTTTGATCACCTGCGGTGACCATAAAAGATGCGATTTTGCCACTGTTGCAGAAAATTAGGCATGTGTACTTTCCTGAAAAATTATGTTTTTTTTGTCGCAGCCACTGAAGCACAGAGGCCAGAAAAAATATGCCATATGAATGCTAAAAATATAAAAAAATTTTGTCGCAGCCACTGAAGCACAGAGGCCAGAAAAAAAATGCCATATAAATGCTGAAAATATGAATTTTTTTTTGTCGCAGCCACTGAAGCACAGAGGCCAGAAAAAATATGCCATATGAATGCTAAAAATATAAAAAAAATTTGTCGCAGCCACTGAAGCACAGAGGCCAGAAAAAATATGCCATATAAATGCTGAAAATATGAATTTTTTTTGTCGCAGCCACTGAAGCACAGAGGCCAGAAAAAATATGCCATATAAATGCTGAAAATATGAATTTTTTTGGTTGCAGCCACTGAAGCACAGAGGCCAGAAAAAATATGCCATATAAATGCTGAAAATATGAATTTTTTTTTGTCGCAGCCACTGAAGCACAGAGGCCAGAAAAAATATGCCATATAAATGCTGAAAATATGAATTTTTTTTTGTCGCAGCCACTGAAGCACAGAGGCCAGAAAAAATATGCCATATAAATTCTGAAAATATGAATTTTTTTGGTTGCAGCCACTGAAGCACAGAGGCCAGAAAAACCCAGGATTTACCTGTCCAAAAAGTTTTGATTAAAATGAAACCAGTAGGGTTTGCACCCTAGTTTGTAACGGTGGCGGAGGGAGGAGGACGCTAAAGGACAGCTGTGTGTGGAGTCATGCGGCGTGCAGAGAAGGACAGCTGCATGGGGAGTCAGAACAAGTTTTCCGGCGTGCAGTAACCCTCCGAGATCCATGCCTCGTTCATTTTAATAAAGGTCAGGTAATCCACACTTTTGTGACCTAGGCGAGTTCTCTTCTCAGTTACAATCCCTCCTGCTGCACTGAAGGTCCTTTCTGAGAGGACACTTGAGGCGGGGCAAGACAAGAGGTTCATGGCAAATTGTGACAGCTCTGGCCACAGATCAAGCCTGCGCACCCAGTAGTCCAGGGGTTCATCGCTCCTCAGAGTGTCGATATCTGCAGTTAATGCCAGGTAGTCCGCTACCTGCCGGTCGAGGCGTTCTTTGAGGGTGGATCCAGAAGGGTTCTGGCGCTGCCTTGGACTGAAAAACCTTTGCATGTCTGACGTTACAGAGTGGCCAAAGTGCATTGTCCTTGCAGGTGCGCTCGTGGCAGGATTACTGGCACCTCTGCCCCTGGAATGTTGATGAGTTCCTGAAGTGACATCACCCTTAAAAGCATTGTACAACATGTTTTGCAGGCTGGTTTGTAAATGCAGCATCCTTTCGGACTTGTGGTACGTTGGTAACATTTCTGCCACTTTATGCTTGTACCGAGGGTCTAGTAGCGTTGCGACCCAGTACAGGTCCTTCTCCTTAAGCCTCTTGATACGGGGGTCCTTCAACAGGCATGACAGCATGAAAGACCCCATTCTCACAAGGTTGGATGCAGAGGTATCCATTCCGCTTCCTCGTTATCAAGGACTGCATCATCCACGGTCTCCTCCCCCCAGCCACGTACAAGACCAGGGGTCCCCAAACGGTCACCACAAGCCCCCTGGGAAGCCTGCTCCTGTTGGTCCTCCTCCTCCACAAAGCCACCTTCCTCCTCTGACTCCACTTCTGACACCTCTCCCTGCGTTGCAGCAGGTGCCTGGGCTCGTTCTGGTGATTCCGACCAGAAATCGTGCGCTTCCTGCTCCTCGTCACGCTGGTCTACAGCCTCATCTGTCACTCGTCGCACGGCACGCTCCATGAAGAAAGCAAAGGGTATTAGGTCGCTGATGGTGCCTTCGGTGCGACTGACCATGTTTGTAACCTCTTCAAAAGGGCGCATGAGCCTGCAGGCATCGCGCATAAGCACCCAGTAACGGGGGGAAAAAAATCCCCAGCTCTGCAGATCCAGTCCTACCACCCAGTTCAAACAGGTATTCATTGACGGCTCTTTGTTGTTGCAGCAGACGTTCAAACATGAGGAGCGTTGAATTCCAGTGAGTCTGGCTGTCGCAAATTAAACGCCTGACTGGCATGTTGTACCGCTGCTGAATGTCAGCAAGGCGTGCCATGGCTGTGTAGGAACGTCTGAAATGGGCCGACACCTTCCTGGACTGCCTGAGAATGTCCTGGAATCCTGGGTACTTCGAGACAAAACGTTGGACTATTAAATTCAGAACATGTGCCATGCAGGGCACATGTGTTAAATTGCCCAGTCTCAGTGCTGCCAACAGATTGCTTCTGTTGTCACACACCACTTTTCCGATCTTCAGTTGGTGTGGGGTCAGCCACCGATCGGCCTGTGACTGCAGAGATGACAGGAGTACAGATCCGGTATGGTTTCTGCTTTCCAGGCACGTCATCCCCAAGACAGCATGACAACGGCGTACCTGGCACGTCGAATAGCCTAGGGGGAGCTGGGGGTGCACAGGTGTGGAGGAGGAGGACCCAGCAGCAGAGGAGGAGGAAGCAGAGGAAGAAGACGAGGTAGAGAGCGAAGGAGGAGTAGAGGTGGTGGCAGAACCGCGTGCAATCCGTGGCGGTGACACCAACTCCACTGTTGTTGTTGAGCCACACATTCCCTGCTTCCCAGCCATTACCAAGTTCACCCAGTGGGCAGTGTAGGTGACATACCTGCCCTGACCATGCTTGGAGGACCATGCGTCAGTAGTCATATGGACCTTTGCCCCAACACTAAGTGACAGAGATGCGGTGACTTGGCTCTGCACATGGTGGTACAGGTGTGGTATTCCCTTCTTGGAAAAAAAATTGCGGCTGGGTACCTTCCACTGCGGTGTCCCAATTGCTACAAATTTGCGGAAGGCCTCAGAGTCCACCAGCTGGTATGGTAAAAGCTGGCGGGCTAAGAGTGCAGACAAGCCAGCTGTCAGACGCCGGGCAAGGGGGTGACTCGCAGACATTAGCTTCTTACGCTCAAACATGGCCCTCACAGAAACTTGGCTGGGGGCAGATGACTGGGAACTGGTGGTCAAGGTGGAAGGCGGAGTGGAGGGTGGTTCAGACGGGTCAAGGACAGCAGAGGTAGAGCAGTAAGATGCTGGACCAGAAGGAGGGTGGCTTTTAGTTTGTCTGCTGCCTTTGAGGTGTTGCTCCCATAGTGCTTTGTGCTTGCCGTTCATGTGCCTTCGCATAGAAGTTGTACCTATGTGGGTGTTGGGCTTCCC
Organism: Xenopus laevis; assembly: GCF_017654675.1. Lineage (NCBI taxonomy): Eukaryota > Metazoa > Chordata > Amphibia > Anura > Pipidae > Xenopus > Xenopus laevis. Next base: position 115,271,929 of record NC_054380.1, on the reverse strand, counting down.
AAGACTCAGTTTCTGACTGCACTCATTGCAAATTACAACGCTTTTGTCAGAGGCACACACATTAAAAAAATCCCACACTGCTGAGCTTTTTGAAGCTGGCAATCTGGTGGTAACAGTAGAAGTTGGCAGCAATGGCGGGTGCGTTGGCCGGCTGACCACAGGTGCCGATACATGTTGTTGCCCTACTGTTCCCTGCGAGCTGTCCTCCCTGCTTCTTCTAAGTCTTATTCTCCTCCTGCCTCTCTGACTCTCCGTCTCTCCATCTGAACTATCCTCCTCTTGCTCTCTTCTACTGGGCACCCACAAAACATCAATCTCCTCATCATCATTCTCCTCAGATGCATCAATTTCTTCTAACAGCTCACAGAAGGAAGCAGCAGCGGGGACCTCCTCATCACTCATTATGTCCATCTCTGTTGTGTTGTCTGCCAGAATTATATCTGGTGTAACGTCCTCATCTCCTTCATCTTCTTCTGCCAATAATGGTTGCGCATCACTCAGTTCAAGAAACTCATGTGTAAATAACTCCTCTGACTCCAGTGAAGAAGGGGCGCTGGTGGTGGAGGAGGTGTTACGTGGGGTGCCCATAGCAGAGGAGGATGAGGATGTTGTGGCAAAGTTAGAAACGGTAGAGGATGGGGTGTGCTGTGTAAGCCAGTCAACTACCTTTTCAGCATTTTGGGAGTTCAGGGTAATTGCCTTTGTAAAACTGGGCAATTTCCTAGGGCCACAGGATAGCATAGCAGCACGGCCCCTAGTGCCTCTGCGTGGCGGCCTGCCTTTGCCTGGCATTTTTTTTAAAACAACAACAACAACTCAGGTGGTGTTTCTGGAGACGGTATTACTATTGATATTTAGACAGAATGTGAACAAGCTCACACAGCTAGGTGGCAGTTGTTTGAAGAACACACTGGGCAAACAATGCCTGCAAGGTCAACGTATACACTACAGCAGTGGATACGGAATATATTATTGCTGCTTGGAAAACGTCACTCAGGTGGTGTTTCTGGAGACGGTATTATTATTGATATTTAGACAGAATGTGAACAAGCTCACACAGCTAGGCGGCAGTTGTTTGAAGAACACACTGGGCAAACAATGCCTGCAAGGTCAACGTATACACTACAGCAGTGGATACGGAATATATTATTGCTGCTTGGAAAACGTCACTCAGGTGGTGTTTCTGGAGACGGTATTATTATTGATATTTAGACAGAATGTGAACAAGCTCACACAGCTAGGCGGCAGTTGTTTGAAGAACACACTGGGCAAACAATGTCTGCAAGGTCAACGTATACACTACAGCAGTGGATACGGAATATATTATTGCTGCTTGGAAAACGTCACTCAGGTGGTGTTTCTGGAGACGGTATTATTATTGATATTTAGACAGAATGTGAACAAGCTCACACAGCTAGGCGGCAGTTGTTTGAAGAACACACTGGGCAAACAATGCCTGCAAGGTCAACGTATACACTACAGCAGTGGATACGGAATATATTATTGCTGCTTGGAAAACGTCACTCAGGTGGTGTTTCTGGAGACGGTATTATTGATATTTAGACAGAATGTGAACAAGCTCACACAGCTAGGTGGCAGTTGTTTGAAGAATACACTGGGCAAACAATGTCTGCAAGGTCAACGTATACACTACAGCAGTGGATACGGAATATATTATTGCTGCTTGGAAAACGTCACTCAGGTGGTGTTTCTGGAGACGGTATTATTATTGATATTTAGACAGAATGTGAACAAGCTCACACAGCTAGGCGGCAGTTGTTTGAAGAACACACTGGGCAAACAATGCCTGCAAGGTCAACGTATACACTACAGCAGTGGATACGGAATATATTATTGCTGCTTGGAAAACGTCACTCAGGTGGTGTTTCTGGAGACGGTATTATTATTGATATTTAGACAGAATGTGAACAAGCTCACACAGCTAGGCGGCAGTTGTTTGAAGAACACACTGGGCAAACAATGCCTGCAAGGTCAACGTATACACTACAGCAGTGGATACGGAATATATTATTGCTGCTTGGAAAACGTCACTCAGGTGGTGTTTCTGGAGACGGTATTATTATTGATATTTAGACAGAATGTGAACAAGCTCACACAGCTAGGTGGCAGTTGTTTGAAGAACACACTGGGCAAACAATGTCTGCAAGGTCAACTTATACACTACAGCAGTGGATACGGAATATATTATTGCTGCTTGGAAAACGTCACTCAGGTGGTGTTTCTGGAGATGGTATTATTATTGATATTTAGACAGAATGTGAACAAGCTCACACAGCTAGGTGGCAGTTGTTTGAAGAACACACTGGGCAAACAATGCCTGCAAGTGCACTACTATTGGTGCACTACTATGAAGAACAGCAAACAGCACTGGACACGTTAAAGAACAGTAAGATAAGTAAAATAAAAAAATATATATATGTATATTAAAAAAAAAAATAACTCTGGTTGGTGCTGAACTACTAGGAGCAGCACACCAGTCCCACTCCCCAACACAGCTAGACTAATAGCACTGGGCTCTTATAGTAGCAAAGTAAAAAAACAAAAAAGAAAATAAAAGCAGTCCTTACAAGGACTATTGGGTTACAGGCAGCAGTCAGTAAATGAGAGATCAGCAGTAGGACAGCTGCCCACAGCAGCTACATACAGAGCACTGTAGTAGAAGGTAGATTACTAGCCAGCAAAGCTACCTAACCTAAAATGTCCCTCAAATCCCTGCAGAGTTCTGTCCCTACAATACAGAGCAGTATCAAGTAGATTACTAGCCAGCAAAGTTACTATCAACTGTCCCTCAAATCACTCAACAGCTCTCTCCCTACACTAGCTCTTCCAAGCACACACAGGCAGAATGAAAAAACGCTGCAGGGCTTCAGTTTATATATGGAAGGGGAGTGGTCCAGGGGGTGTGGGGGTGGTCCAGGAGGGAGAGCTTCCTGATTGGCTGCCATGTATCTGCTGGTCTGGGGTGAGAGGTCAAAAATAAGCGCCAGCTAAGGCGAACCCAAATTGGCGAACGTCGCTCGACGTTCGCGAACATTCGGCGGACGCGAACAGTCGATGTTCGCGCGAATTAGTTCGCGGGGGCGAACAGTCCGCGACATCCCTAGGTTTCAGTATAATTTTGTATTAAAGAGAGAACACACATGCTGAGGTCTCTCTTCCTGAATCACAACTTGCTGGGAGGTGGGTACAGGGGACAGTCTGAGCAGGTGTCAGGTCACAAGTTAAGGATAGTTTTAATTAGTTATAGAAGGCTTTGTTACAGTCGCTCTAAGAGGAAACTTTAGAGGTAATGTATCTAGTGAGCTGTTATTTGGTTTCAAGAAGGAGAGTATTTGGGATTAGCACCCATGCGGTGATTAAGCCACCAGACAGGAACATGAGTGGGTTCGCTCAGGAGCAGGGAAAGTGCCAAGGAGCAACATGGGGCTGGGTAAAATCAAGGAAAGAGGAACGGGGGATCACTCACTGTTCCGTATGCCTTCTGCGCTGTGTGCCATGTGTAGAATGCCCCTCATAGCAAGAAAGTCCAAATTAATTCTGTTTTTTCTGCTTATGAGGAAGTGGTTTGGCCCATGACACGCGTCAAGCGTGTATCTTTAGTGCGCTCCATGATTTTAAATGAATTACCAATAAAAGTGTGATTTAGCCCCGTGAGTGCTCCTGGTTACAGAAAATTCAGCTGGGTCAAATCACCAAGACAGGCTGTACTTCCCCGAAGAGGGACCTCTTTGAAATATCACAAAATGTGGAGGATTCTACTGACTGCATTGAATATATTTTAAGATTCTATTGCCTGACTGCTGTGAAACAGATCTACTGCCTATGTTCAACAAACAAGTTCACTGTTCGAAGAAACAAATAGACTACAGTTATTCCAATCTGGTTGGTCTGTGACCAGAAAACAAACAGAGATCTGCTGGACTGAGAAGCAGTAAGGTAATATTGCACCTCACTGGGAGTTGCCCATGCTAAATTAAGAGGGTTATTTATTAAAGTCTGAAGGCCAAAAACTTGAAAAGTTCAAGATATATTATACCCCGAGGATAGAAAAAGTCAGAATCTGAAAATACAGCATCTTAGACCTACCGAGTTTGTATATAAGTCAATATTAGAGGTCCCTATCCTATTTGGAAGTTTCTGCATTCTGTGCTGGTACTAGCCCGATAATCCGACTATTTCGGACTTTTCGGGCAAAAATCCAAAAAATTCAGGCTTTTCGGGAAAAGGTTCCAAAAAAATTGAGCGAAAACCCTGAAAAATTGTACAAATCAGATTTTCGCTCAATTTTCTCCTGTTTGTCCCCGATCTGATTAAATCATGCTTTTTTATTAATAAATAAGGTCCAATCGTGGATTCTAGTTTGGTCTGACTTTTTTTTACTAATTTTTTCCCTAAATCTGCCTCTCATATAAACATAATTCTACACGTAAAAAATGTTTATGTCTATTTTAAATAATTTTATAGAGGCTTGGAATCACGCTTGTAAAAAAAGACTTTGCATTCAGCTTTGTTTTGGTTTCCATTGGAGCCTTCACAGAGAATGCAAAAAAAACCATAAACAGCTACAGGTAAAATGTTTCTGCTGTTCCATGCCTTTCATCTCTTTGTGTTTTCCTTTGCCTAGCAGCCACCTTTTACTCTTATCTGATCCTAATTCAATCCTGAATGTTAGACTTGACATTTGCCTGTATTGTATCTGCAGGGTCAGACTGGCCTGCCGGGAGAAATTTCAGTGGCCCAAGGCCCTTGTGGCACCAACTACATCTGGGCCCATCCATGATTTGTGGGGTGGAGAGAGTGTCTTGTCTAGAGGTGGGTGGTTGCAGAAATGGGCAGAGAGCCACAGGTAACCTTACCAAAGAATTATTCTAGATCTGTTAAAGGAAGCAGGAAAAGCCTCCCTCCTTCCCAAAATATATTGGGCTTGTCTTGACATCCCTGGGATTCTGAATTTTTGTAGGCACCAGTAATTGCAGGGAACATACTGTTCCAAGCTGGGTTTTTTTTTTTATAACTTTTTGGGTTTAATCACCGCCTTGATGGTCTAACATTTGGTCAGGGCCCCCCTTGAAATAAACCAAGGTTTCATATATGTACCCAAGTATTATGTTATATGTCATACTGTCATATTTACAAAAAAAGTATAGGACAGCAAATGAGTGTTAACTCTAAGGGGAAAATGTATCAATATATGAGATTGTGTTCACAATTTAAGAGATAGAATACATAAATGCAATAGAGCCTGCACTGAGCATACTTTACGCCAATTATTTTAATCATGAAAAATACTTATTTTTATATCTTGCGCAAAACATGTTTGTTCCATACAAGATAAATAATAAGATTTCCAGCGATACAGGCTATTCCCCTGCATTATGCACTCCTGCTAATAAAACAAGGGGGAAGGGAGGGAAGTTGTATACTGGTAATGTAAAAAGCAATGAAGGTAAGAAAATGCAAGCGAGTTAAGGAACTACTCACATTTTTTTCTTTACCATCAAACAATTGATTCCAACTCTCGAAGGATAATAAATCAGCTCCTAAGTTCTTTGACAATGAAGGTCTGATTTATTATATCAATGTATGGAATACGAAACTTATGAAAGGTTTATTTTTCATGTTATTTTGCTTTGTAAGGTTTTTAACATTCCAATTTGCCATTTGTATGCATGATACAATGTTATTGAAATTAGTTTTTTTATATAAAGCCCTCACCTCACCGTGCTTGTCCTTTTATCTCGCATTCACGTTCAGGAAGGATATTGTGCTGCAAAGCAGTGGTTTTCCCCTTTTGTGCTGGTTAATAGCAACATTTTATTTCTCTGAGAAAAACAGTACAACGGTGCAAGGACCTTTATTGCAAATTAATTGTTATTTATAAGTGTCCAAACATTGTGCAGTGCTGAGGAACAGGCATTAAAGCAGCACACTTCATAGTGTTTATTTGAAAGCACTGCAGTTGACTCAAGAAAGACTGCAAGCAGTTGACTGCAATAAAAGAAAAGAAGAAGAGATATCAGAGATCACTGGGATTCAGCTTTTTCTTTTTCTATATTAGGGTTCCTTGGCTATTATAAGAATTTTGACAAGACAAGCCATTAACAATTGAATTATTAATTAAATGTAGTGTCGGACTGGGACACCAGGGGCCCATCCAAAAACCTTAGACCAGGGGCCCACCAGTAAACCTTAGACCACGGGCCAATTCTCTATTTTTCTTCCTCTCCTCACTCAACCTCTATTCTCCTAGTCTATTTTGTTTACATACTATAATCTATTATGCATGAGGGCCAACTGACACCTACACTGATTAAATGTGCCATTAATGACAGTTAGATGGGCATGTTTAAGTTTGCCATTTGCAGGTCATTCCTGAACAGCCGCCTTTCTATTGTTCTATGGATCAGGGCCAACAGCCTGGATGAAGTGAAGAGGAGCTACAGTTGCAGCCCATGGCAGTATACAGTACACTTGCTGACATTGTACACTAGCAGATTAAATATTTAGACTTGCCAGACATCTATATTATATAGAAATGGATCGGGATCATTGGGCCATCATAGACATAAAATTCTATTAAATAATTCAATCAGTATGTGTATGGCCAGAATTAGAGGATGGAAGAGATAACCCAAAATTCATACAACATTGACAAATGCCACTAATTTCCCTGGAGTTAAGGGCCGCATACACTATATCAAATTCTTGTGTTTTTGCCCAAAGTGATGAGTGAATCGTTTTTAATGATGAACCAATGGCATTGGTTAGGGGTGATTTTTGCAGATGTAACTGTTATTGTCAGTGGGGCTCTTTCAGTTGTTCTAATCACTTTGATAATCATTAGAAATTTCTATTATATGTCCAACCCACTCAGAGATTCAAAGTCTCACCCCGTCATGCTCCTAAATTCACTGCTCTGGACAATTATGGAGTTTTTTGGGTGATGATGCATTTCAGTAGAGTAGGTGAGTCAGCTTTGGGTGCAAATACCTGAGAACGTGGGAGAAGGACCTGTTACTGTAGTCCAGGAGTCCAGGGGCTTCTAGCAAATACTGGGATAGTCTTTCTTTCCATTTAATATTCTGTTTGAAATGAGGTAGCAGAAGTAAAAGCCATTGTGAGAACTAAAATCTTGGCTGGAGAAGAGCTGACTCCTACTGCATACATGCAGAACCAGCAGCGAGTGCCGAGAACAGCAAGGGGCAATTGGTGCTTTCATTATAGCAAATACCTTTACAAATGACTGAAATGCTCTTTAAACCAACAACCCCCATATTAATAAACATTATTATGTAGATAGACAGGATAAGGTTCCCTGGATACAATATTCTCTGCCAATGGGTCTGGTTTACTAAAGTGCAAAGAGCTACACCCACAGAAAAAAACAGCTATATTTTTCCCTACAGAATATACACTTTTTCCACAGAATTCCATTTACAGCTGGTGTACACCTGCTCAAAATTCTAAACATGCCACTAAGGAGCTTATTTATTATAATCTATAAAATTGTCTGTTTTCCTTAAAGCTGCCTAGTCACTGTATTTACCTCCATTATTTTTATGGCATTTTTTCCTTCAGAGACTGCTTCTTTTTATGCCAGCATTCTGCTCAGAAAAATGTTATGAATACACATCTTGAAAAACAGGCCATTGTTTAGTGTAAAAATATGTAGCAATATGGGCAAAAACTTGCGCCTGGTAGTAAACAGAACGTTAAGGGCAGTGGGGCCCATTGCTGGGCCCCCCTATTTTATGTAGGAAATAGCTCATATAATTCAGTAAATATTTATTAGTGCTTCTAAATCAGTAATTTCAGTAGAGGTCAGAGGCATTTCCTCAAAGTATAAACCTTACACTCCTGCCCCTGTGTTGCTGCTCTGCATTGTCATTATTTTATATGTAAGTCCTATAAGTTTCTATGTACAGGTATGGGATCCGTTATCCGGAAACCTGATATCCAGAAAGCTCTAAATTACGGAAAGGCTGTCTCCCATAGACTTCGTTTTATCCAGATAATCCACAATGTGTAAAATGATTTCCACTTTTCTCTGTAAAGCTGGCCATAGACGCAAAGATCTTATCGTACGAATCAAGGATTCGTACGATTTTCGGAACGTGTGTGGAGAGTCCCGACATTCTTCGTCTGGTGGAGATCGGTCGTTTGGTCGATCGGACGGGTTAGAAAATTTATGTTGGCTGCCGATAATATCTCTGCATGTATTGCCGATCGCACGATTTTCAGTGGGAGACTGTCACTAGCTTTGTCTATCTTACAATTGCTGTCAGGGGCAGAACATCGGCTGATCTGTTCTTTAACTACTTTATTTGGAATGGTAAGACTTTGATCTGAATGGTTAGTGGCAGGTCGGGAGATGTGAAAGTCCGATCGTACATTGATTCGTATGCTCGGATCTTTGCGTCTGTGGCCACAGACTTATTAGAAGCAAAATCAACTTTTTGGGTTTATCTAATGTTTACATGATTTTCTAATAGATTTCAGGAATGAAGATCCAAATTGCAGAAAGATCTGTTATCCAGAAAACTCCGGGTCTTGAGCTTCTGGTCCCATACTTGTACACTCCATATGCTTATATGTAACTTACGTTAATTACATGCCTTTTTACATAACGTTACACAAATACTTGCATTTACGTAAGTTTGTGCTACCTGGTCAGGGCCCTGTACCCACTCGAATGCTGGCCCTGAGGCAAACCATTGAGTGTTTTCGTGACTATTGTTATGACCAATAAGCAACATTAACTGAGTGCAGAGCAGGTTGTAAAGTGCAAAAAAAAGGCATAGAAAACCAAAGACATATTGGATGATATTGTCACTCACATAGCAGGGAGGCAGCGTCAATAGCTTCTCTAAAGGCTACATGAGCCAACCCATCATTCTGACTTTTCCTCTCTTCATCTGATGATCTTCCAGCAAGAAATCCATTCTGCCTTAGATCCCGACAGTCTTTTCACTTTACTATTTCAATGATTCTTTTTCTTTTAAGTATCAATGGAAATGGTGATGACTGATTTATTGGCAGCTGAATGTATTTCTCACATAAAATATATTTATATTTAAAAAGCATTATTTCTTATGGGATTTCTGAAAATATTTTGTGCATTGTTCTACTTTCTGCTAATGGAACGTTCTCGTGTCCAGCTTTACAGCACAATTTAGACATAAGCATGTAGACAATGAGACAGTAATTAACTGGTAAACAAATCAGGGTGTTTAGTGAGTTTAATGAGCTTCCTCTTGTATTGGTTATATGTTTTCTTGTATGTTTACTGTATACCCTTTTCCCCTCACGGCTCTGGAATATGTTAACACCATACAAAGTAAAGGTAGCCATAGACACACAGATAATAACGTACAAAACCAATTTTCGTATGATATTAGGTGCGTGCATGGTGGGAAAAGAGCTGACCAATATCGGATATCGGTCGGCTCGTCGATCAGGCTTAGCGGAAAATTTTATCGGGTGCCCAAACATCGGCCATTGTTAGTGCTGAATGGTCAGAAACAGGTCAATTTCTATTGTTTCTACCTGTATATCTGATGACTCAGCTCTACACTTGTGTATTGAAACAAACGATCTTTCTTGGAAAGATCTTTTCCAAGAAAGATTGTAATTGTTACATCTATGGCCACCTTTAGTTGCTCTACCCCTGCACACTGTCCATGGTACTGAAATATTCTGCACCATGAGGCATTTTATTAGAATACAGGTTATCCAGAATGTGCAGTACCTGTTTTTTTTTTCTAGATAAGGGGTCTTTTCATAATTTGGATCTCCATACTTTAAGTTGACTATAAAATCCTTTAAATATTAATTTAAACCAATTGGATTGTTTTGCTTACAATAAGGATTAATTATATTTGTGTTGGGATCAAGTACAAGGTACTGTTTTACTATAACATAAAAAAAATGTAATTTTAATTATAATATTTAAATTATTTTATTAAAATGGAGTCTATGGGAAATGGCCTTCTTGAATTTTACAGAATGTTACCTCTTTCGCCAGAGTTTCCTTCACCAGCTTAGACCTGGTGAATAGTGATGGGCGAATTTAATCGGCAGGCGCGAATTCGCGGCAAATTTGCGCGATTCGCCGCCAGCGAATAAATTCGCAAAACGCCCGGAAATAAATTCGCAAAACGCCCGCAAAAATTCGCGGAAAAATTAATCAAAAACGAGATGCCGGCGCTGTTTTGCGAATTTTTCGCCATTTCGCGAATTTCGCGCAAAATTCTGGAATTTTTTGGCAAAGTGAAATGGCGCAAATTCGCCCATCACTACTGGTGAACTGTTTAGATGAAGCTACATCCTCCTCAATCTTATGTCAGTGACATCATATCCTTTATGCCAAAAAGTCATAAATTTCTAAAAAACGCTGGCGTTTTTTTCATATTTTCAAGCGAGATTGCTTTCCAAAGGGCTAATTATTAAAGATTTTTGTGTTAACATTTTTTTTTAACCATTTGAGGGGCATGCTACTTTTGTTTTAGGGTGGGCTCATGTCTAGGGCATTAGAGGATCTCTTTTGTCTTTAATATTCTTCCTTGGACAATTGAAAAAATAAGTGGCCACTTTGCAACAATATCACTAATAAAGACATCTATGTGACTTATATGAACCTACCCTATTTAAATTAATCGAAGCGTAAGAGTACTAACGAAGTTTCGCTAGGCAGAAATGAACGCTAGCGAAAGTTTGCTATGAAATGCTTGCACTGAATTAACTCTAGCAAACTTCACCAGCGTTCGCCTACAGAGACGCAACTGCGCATTTTAGTGAATTAGCGTAATGGCGTACGCCTGGCAAAGTGGCACAAAGCGCGACAGATCCTTTACTGACGAAAATTCATCCTTTGGTGAATTTGCCCCAAGGTGTTCAAGGGTCCCAGTGACCCAGACCCCTCCTCCGCCTGGACACAGCAAATACCATAAAAGTTTTGTCAAGGACTTTGCTTAGTGCACAGAAATGTACCTGTACGAGAGCTGGCTGTGCCCCCAACGATATCTGTCTATGCCTCTGGACTGCTCTGTAGTGGTGGGTGAATTTATGCGGCAGACGCGAATTTCCTTGTTTCGCCACCAGCGAATAAATTCATGAAATTTCAGGGAAAATTTAGTGGTGTCAACGTTTTTTTGACGCCGACAACAGTTCCGACGCCAGTGAAAATCAGACGCACGCCATTAAAATTAATGCGCGCCAAATTGTCACCGGTGTCGGAATTGTCGCTGTCGCCGATTTTGATGCCTGCTAATTGAGGCCGGCGTCAAAATTCATGTTTCGTGAATTATATTTTGCCATTTCGCTTACTTGTTGCTGTTTTGCAAATTTCGTGGGAAATTCGTGGGAAGTTTTTTGCTGAAACTGGACAAATTCGCCCATCACTACTGCACTTTGCCCTCTCTCGTAGTAATTACGTTAATTACAAACTAAAATGAACTATAGTGAACCTTTAAAAAATAGAATAACACGGGCTGACAATAGAGATATCTCTTATAAAACACTCCTCAATGACACATATACCCTATATTCCTGCAGAGACAGACTTTTCTCTTATGGGTACTATAACTATCAGGATTATAAGGACTCCCGCTGAGACTTTATTTCAGCTATTACCCAGTGGTTCAATACGTGTGTAGAAGATGTTACAGGCATATTCTTTACATTGCTATAAATCATCATCAGTCCTGCAGCACCGAGGCAGCAGTTCATATTTCTGCAGGAGAAGTGAAGTATTTCTGTGGCCAGTCTTGTGTTCCAGCAAGCAGCTAGCCAGAGAGCAGGGAATAACTCTTTCGCTGGATTGTGCAGTTATTGTGTTGCTATTGGCAGAATTATTTCTTGGGAATGTAGAACTGTCACTAGAGATCAATACAGGGAAGCTGAGGCCCCAATTTGAAGTGAAAAAAAAAAAAATATATGTGTATATATATATATATATATATATATATATATATATATATATATATAAAGCAGGTGGTATGCTACCTACAATCACCCATTAGCTGCTTAACTACAACTCCAAGCATCTCTTCTTTGGCTGAATTCTTTCATAGATATACTCAAAATATCAACGCAATATTATCCTCTGAGCTATTAATATCCTTATCCCAGCAGGGGACTCCCTGCAAAGATTGAAGCCCCAGGCATCCCCTACAGCAATGCAAGGGATTGGTAGGATATAAGCAGCTATGAGATACTGGATCGGGCATCCCTTTCTACATTGGTCATTAGTAGCACATTGCTGTGATAATGGTTCAAAATGAATTAATCCAGTACATGCCAAAAAAAGCTCTAAATGAATGCAAGTTTTCAACTTGAATTAAAATTTTGAGTTCTGCAGCTTTTAGACAGTGCAAGTACAAGATGTAAGGGATAGAGGGGATTGTACATCTGGATCTATTGTTGCCAGCATCCTTACTCCCACCTGGTCTTAGCTCAGCCCCATCTGCTAGACGAGTGTCCCCCTGAGAGGTGCATGCCGCACCCCCTTTAAATGCAGCACATAAAAAGGCAGAGCAGATGCAGCTTTCAAATGGCCACATGGTGGAGCCGGAACCTTGCATAGACCAGAGCCTGCTCTGCTCTCTCAGCTGCCTTAACCCTTCTGAGCCCTGAAGTCCTGTAACAATCCCAGGAAGAAGTAAATAAATAAAGCAGCATGCTAGAGTGTGTATGAGAAGCCCTTGTTTATATCACACAGCAGGCTCCTGTCACTGTACACATGGCTTTTCACAGCTCAAGCCCCAGTTGCAGTGACAGCAGCAGTGTCACCTGCAGGAGTAGCATTCAGCAGTATGGGCCAGAAAACCACCCAAACTTGTCCCCAACTGGCCACCTGCTGGTAGCAGTGTTCCTAGGAGTTATTGGAAGTTTGGGTTTTTTCAATAACCTTCTGGTGCTGATACTTTTTTGCCAATACAAAGCCCTGCGCTCCCCAATTAACTTGCTCCTGATGAACATCTCTCTGAGTGACCTGATGGTCTGCATCCTTGGGACACCATTCAGCTTTGCAGCCAGCACACAGGGACGCTGGCTCATAGGAGAAACTGGCTGCATCTGGTATGGATTCATCAACACGCTTTTTGGTGAGTTTCCCTATATTTAATCAATTTTACTTATTCATGATGTGCTTTCCCAAGAGAGCGCAAGCCACAGCATGCACGGAACAAGACCACGAGGCAGGGAACTGCATACAATAACTCATCAGGCATGCAGGCATTTGTGTGTGTAGTGCTGAGTGTACATTGTGCTTGGCAGTGGAAATAATACAAATAAAGGCACAGTGGCAGAGACTGGTCTTGTGAAGGTTTTACAGGTTAGAGGGGCAATTGCTAAGATATACAGCTGCACTATGTGGGTTGTTTGACTCAGGATGAATGGATTTTGCTATAGCTGGGGATTTACATAATATTAATGTCACAGAATAAATACTTTGGAGTACAGAGTTTGGAGATCTTTAAACGTTCTTTAACTGAAAGAAATGTAAAGGGCAAGTCAACCCCAACCTGATAAAAGAAAACATCATTCTAAGCAACTTTGCAATATACATTCATTACATATTTTCTATGGTTTTCAATTTATTTGTATATGTATTAGTATTGAAAGCAGCGTTTGTCGGTCCCTTTCTATTCTCTGCCTTGATGGCTCAGACTGTTGATACAATGTAAGACAAGGCAGCTGATTAACAGACCTGACTTTGCTGGGGAACCAAGACTTTAGCAAAATTGTTTAAAAAGTAACAAGTAAAACGTAACAAGCCAGCGTTAAGCAAATGCTGCTTTTTTTTTTTTTTTTACAAATAACTTTAAAAGTACTGGACATTTTTAATGAATCTATATTGGAAAGTTGCTTAGAATTATGTTTTCTTTTATTAGGCAAATTTTTATTTTGGGGTTGACTTGCCCTTTAAGACAGATAAAGAAAATATGCCAAAATGCTAAAAGCACCACCTAAACTTATATAACTTACTTATTCAACTTCCAGAGAGTAAGGAAAGAGACACATGGGGGCAGATTTACTAAAGGGCGAATTGTCGCCAGCGTCCGCTTCGCACACATCACACCACTTCGCTACCACTACGCTAATTCACTAATATGCGAAGTTGCACCCTGGGCGCCTAATGCTGGTGAGTTTTCTCTAGCGTTACTTCGGCAGTACGAGCATTTTATAGCAAAGATGCGCCAGCGTTCCTTTGTGCCTATAGGAAATTCGCTAGTGATCTTGCACGTATGTCAATTTGCATGCGGCTGGTAATTTAAAGGTGTATGAAGGTCTTTATCATAAATGTTGGTGCAAATGCTTGAAGTTACCACTTTTTCTTATACATCTCCAAGGAACCTTAATAAAGACAAGAGAGTTAATATAATGCCCTACACATGAGCCCACTGTAAAATTAATGTTCCATATATTATAAAATGTCTGGAGAAAACTGGTTACCCAAAAAAAGTTTGTCAGCCAAAAAAAGTTTAAGTCAGGACTTTAGCAGGCAATTCCGCTTCAAAAAAATTAAAATTTTCGGCTCACTGGATATGATGTAAGTGACAGAAGATTGAGGAAGATCTAGCTGCTTTATAGCACTTCGATTGGTCTGAGGGGCAAAGGCAACTCTGGCGAAAGAGGTAACGTTCAGTAAAATTCGCATTTTAGTGAATTATTGGAGTAACGTCCATTGCCGAAAAGCGAAAAGTCGGGGTATGAATCACCACTAGCGACTGTCCCGTTCACTAGCGAATTGGCGGCTGCGGGTTGCAACGCTGGTAAAAAGCCGCTAGCGTTAGCCACTTACCTCTATAGTAAATCTGCCCCATGGTGTCTAAGCTTAGTGCATTTGTATGAATACTTTCACAGTTGCACAGGTAGATGAGTACACAATGCCAGGGAGATACACTTCCTGACCCCACTGATTTGCAGTGTAACTATCCAGAAACTTTGCACTACTGGAAGGAAACAAGGAATGTGCACGTTTACAAACACACACACCCAGAAAGTTGTGACACTTACAAATTCAACAAAATAACGCGCACACAGCAAATTTTGTGTATACACATGAAACATGAAACATTAGATGTTTTTGGTGCTTCCAAACATGCAGAATTTATTTATCGGACACTCCAAAGGCACTGCTTGTGCTTCACACACTGTCTAAAAAGTTACACAAAATAGCATAGTCTTCAAACAAATGATGGAATATTGTTATCTGTACTCCTGCAGTCCTAACGAAGAATAGAGTTAAACTTTATTAAAACAACATTGTTCTCCAACACATTTTGAACAACTCAGGTTACCTTCAGAGGGACTTTTTTTGTTTTGCCTTTGACAATGCCTATGATGGTAGAATGTTTTGGGGATAAATGTTGTTTCACCTCTTTTTTTTAACAGTGCCCTGCCTAGAGCTATATTTTGGCTATATAAATCATGTTTCAGGTACCAATCTGGCAGCCAGGACTCAGTTGTAATGTAAGTGAGGTGTGCCATTCCTCTCTTTATTCCTATGCTCAGTTTATGTTTATTATGTCAGGGTTAGGGATGTCGCGGACTGTTCGCCCGCGAACTAATTCGCGCGAACATCGACTATTCGCGTTCGGCGAATGTTCGCGAACGTCGCGCGACATTCGCCAATTTGGGTTCGCCTTAGCTGGCGCTTATTTTTGCCCTCTCACCCCAGACCAGCAGATACATGGCAGCCAATCAGGAAGCTCTCCCTCCTGGACCACCCCCACACCCCCTGGACCACTCCCCTTCCATATATAAACTGAAGCCCTGCAGAGTTTTTTCATTCTGCCTGTGTGTGCTTGGAAGAGCTAGTGTAGGGAGAGAGCTGTTAGTGATTTGAGGGACAGTTGATAGTAACTTTGCTGGCTAGTAATCTACTTGATACTGCTCTGTATTGTAGGGACAGAACTCTGCAGGGATTTGAGGGACATTTTAGGTTAGGTAGCTTTGCTGGCTAGTAATCTACCTTCTACTGCAGTGCTCTGTATGTAGCTGCTGTGGGCAGCTGTCCTGCTGCTGATCTCTCATCTGCATCTGTTCTTCAAACAACTGCCACCTAGCTGTCTAAATATCAATAATAATACCGTCTCCAGAAACACCACCCGAGTGACGTTTTTCAAGCAGCAATAATATATTCCGTATCCAACGGCTGTAGTGTATACGTTGACCTTGCAGGCATTATTTGCCCAGTCTTTAACCAAGTGCCACCTAGCTGTGTGAGCTTGTTCACATTCTGTCTAAATATCAATACTAATACCGTCTCCAGAAACACCACCTGAGTGACGTTTTCCAAGCAGCAATAATATATTCCGTATCCACTGCTGTAGTGTATACGTTGACCTTGCAGGCATTGTTTCAATTTGTTTGCCCAGTGTGTTCTTCAAACAACTGCCACCTAGCTGTGTGAGCTTTTTCACATTCTGTCTAAATATCAATAATAATACCGTCTCCAGAAACACCACCTGAGTGACGTTTTCCAAGCAGCAATAATATATTCCGTATCCACTGCTGTAGTGTATACGTTGCCCTTGCAGGCATTGTTTGCCCAGTCTTTAACCAAGTGCCACCTAGCTGTGTGAGCTTTTTCACATTCCGTGTCCAGAAACATCACCTGAGTGACGTAGTGTGATTTCTGCCCTTTACAGCACAAAACGCAGCGCTGTGTCAACAATGGATTTTTCAGATACATTTTTGCCCTTGATCCCCCTCTGGCATGCCACTGTCCAGGTCGTTGCACCCTTTAAACAACTTTAAAATCATTTTTCTGGCCAGAAATGTCTTTTCTAGCTTTTAAAATTCGCCTTCCCATTGAAGTCTATGGGGTTCGCGACGTTCGCGAACTATTCGCATGTTTTGTCGCAAGTTGCCTTTTAAGACATGCTCACTGGGTGGCATCAGGGACCTAAAAGTCAAGGTAATCGAAAAAGTAAAAATACCCAATAGGGGAGGGGATGTTATCCATGGATTAAATCTTAGAGAGGCCTTCTGGATTCTCAAATTGGATACCAGAATTCCTAATGGTCTTAACTCTAAACACGATATTAGTTATCTATACTAGACTTGTCACCTTTATAAGGTCCAGAGCTGAGTAGAAGCTAATCTCTACCTGTCTTCCATCTCTCACTTTTCTCCCATCCCCTCCCCTCTCCCTCCCCCCCTCCCCCTCCTCTTCATGACCTTAAATCAACGTCAAACCGAATTAGACCGTGATACACAAGAAATGTATATTTACAGTTTGTTTGGGTTTTTAACTTTTTTAACAGTATTACCACGCAAGACGTTTTAGAGATATTTAAATAAAAAAATAATATGTTTTTATTGAGTACCCACTAGGGGTCACTGTTATTTTTTGTATAAAATGTGGCTGTTTGGTATGCACTGTTACCTATGACTAAGGGATTAATTCCCGAAACGCGTCAGGATATACAGCAGCAATAAATCTTTTCCAGAAGTGCCGTCTATTTGTTCCTGAACCTATTGTATGTTTAGCAGTCGGATACTGCTTGACAGAGCACCTGGAAGAGTACCTGTGGGGAGTAGTAGCGGTCCTTTTTTCCTTGTTTCCTATCTTCTTACTCACAGCAGTGAATGCACTGTTACGACCTATAAGATATAGTCATTTGACAGTATATTTTATTATCTGCATTAGGCAGAAAGGAGAAGGGGAAAGTATTTGGAACCTGTGCCTCTGGGGGATTTAACATGCCACAATCCTGCATGTTATCCAACAGTGTTACTGCTTTAAATAATCGATTTATTGTTGGCTGTGAATATACAATAATCACACAGAGATTTATTTAAAGGTCTTTCCTCAAATTCAGGCCTGGATTTGTGGAAAGGCCACCTAGGCCCGGGCCTAGGGCGCAGCATTTTAAGGGGGCGGCATGCTGCCGAACCACACCCAGATTAATTCAAAAACACTGGGGATGTGCTGGAGCTACAATAAATTTCCCGTGCACCGATCCGTATTGCTCCAGTCCAGATGATGAAAGGGGGCAACGAACGGCAGTGTGCCTAGGGGCGCCCACTATGTAAATCCGGCCCTGCTCAAATTATTGCTTAACTGTCTAAAAAAAAAACCTCACTATAACTTCTGATTGGTTGCTAATAATTACTCTTAAAAGAAGTCTATGGGGGAATGTAATATGTTTCGCTAGTGCAAGGACGTTTGCGTCCTTCTTTGACCTTTTTTGCACCAGAATATTTAACAAAACTCCAGAGCAGGTGTTAATGCTAAAGCTTTGCTTAGCTAAAATGTGCAAAGTAATGTTCGCCAGTGACTGATTTTACATTGAGAGCAGTGCTTAAGATGCCATTTTAAATAATGCTTGCAACTTTTAATTACATTCCCCCTGATGTGTTTGGGAATTATCCCCTTACAGCTTTACACCACTGCAGACTGGACAGAGAGTAGATGGCACCAAAATCTGGGTACTGAAAGCATTACATTATTTTGCTAAAATGAGTGCTCCAATGTGGCAGACAACAGTGGCGGAACTACCGGGGGAGCAGGGGGTGCAAGCGGGCCAGGGCCCCCCGGCAGACCGCGCAAATGCGGCCAAATGCGGCCGTTCGGAGGGGGGCGGGCTCGGCTGTGTGTCATGCACCAGGGCCCGCCCCCCTCTAGTGACGCTTCTGGCAGACAATGTCATAGTGCTATATAAGCATGTGTACATTTTGAATTAGATTGACTCACTGGAGAACTCAACATTTATTCCCATCTTAGAAGTTCTTTACTGAACAAAAAAGGGAGAACATGCTGAGAAAGTGAGAAAGTAGCACAGTTTCAAAGAGACAAGTACAGATGAGTATGGAGTACACAGTAGGTGGAAAACTGTGAAGCTATTACAGGAAATGACCTGTTATCCAGAATGCTCAGGACCTGGGGTTTTCCAGAGAAGGAGTAATTTGGATCTACATACATTAAGTAAGTAGTCTTCCCACACCTGTGCTTTGTACTTTGAGAAGTAGCATTTGAATGTGGGTTTATATAAAAGCAGGATGATAGTAGATTGATTGCCAGAGGCACTGACAGCAATAGATTATAACACACAAGATAGACAAATATGACTTGCCAAAGCAAACTATCAAGCTCAATTAGAATCAAATGAGAGGAGGGTAGTCTGGAGTCATTGAGGTTTGCATTAGAAAATAAAGGAGTAGATTTTAACAGAAGATATTTCTTTTGCTTTTCAAATGAAGAAAAGGTCAGAGAGGAGGTTGTCCGTGTATTGTGTATGTGCTTGAGTTTGCCCATTGAATGAGATCAAAGAGAAAGTGAAAAATAAAAAACCCAAGTTGGATCATTACTGTGACAGCAAAAGTCACCTCGAATGAGGAATGTCAATGAATAGGAAGAAAGAGAGCCAGACCTTGGCATTGCCCTTCTTTTATGCTTGGGATAATGTTAGATCTATCTTAGTCATTTAGCCATCCCCATGAATTACCCATGCATTATCCCTCGCCACTTCTGCAGCTGCGACTTTTATACTCTGTGTTTGTAAAATAACAACTTGTCTGATTAAAAGCTTATCACAATGGCACAAACCACTGTTTTTCCTACAGCAGCTCATACTTAACATGAATTAACCATTCATTGCTGGTTTCATCAAAATATCTGTTTAGCAATAAGTTCAATCAGTGCCTGTTTCTTAAAGGGACCTTAACATCCACATGATTTCACAGGGCAGAATTGGTTGCATTACCTATATTGAACAGATTTTAGATTGGTAATTTCAGCTCCTCAAACACATAGCAATTGTTTGACCTTTTTAGTGATCACAGTGTAGAAAATCTGACCTCCCATTGTCAAAGGAGAAAAGGTTAATCACAAACTGAAGGCTATTATCAGGCTTACCGGAGTCTGGAACCAATAAGCTGATGGAAGGCCGCTCTTACAGTACCCCACGAGGTGTATCCTCAATATGCACAGAGGAGAAACTTGTAGGGGAAGGTATGAGAGCCGCAATAATGATGAAAAAATGAAGGACGACTCTCTCACTGTAGAGAAGAAGTAGAATGGTCAGGCAGGCCGAGTCAGGGATGGTAGAAATCAGCGTAGTCGGGGACAGGCAAGGTCAAATCCAGAATGTAGCTGAGTTCCAGGCGTCAAAACAGGAAGGAGGTTCAATAGACGTGGTCAGGAAGTTCCGGAGTCAAACACAATCAAGATTATTCCAAAAAGTTTTAAGTATTAGCCAAGACGATGTCTGAGGACAGTCCTGAACTAAAAGGCAGGTTTAAATAGGCCTCAGCGTCCAATGGCGACGCCTTGCGTCAGCGTCAACGTCACGACGCTGGCGTCGAATGTGGACGCGATGCGTCACGCCGTTACGTTGGTTCTGGACGCGCTGCGTCACGACGTGGATTCTGTCGTCCGCGCCGAAGAGTAGCGCCAGCACCCTTGGACTCCTGACATTGCCCCCCCTTAGGTGCGGCCTCTGGACGCGACCATAAGCAGTTTTACCAGAATTCCGTGACTGAAAAATCCTCACAAGTCTAGGAGCATGAACATTAGCCGCTGGTTCCCACGAATTTTCTTTGGGACCAAATCCTTTCCTACTTGATCAGATACTGTAGCTTGCCCCCTCTGCGCCTTGAATTCACGATGGACTCTACTTCGAACTCCACATGATCCTTCACAAGAACTGGATCTGGAGTAGAATTTCCCCGACCAGGAAATTGGTTTGAAACCATCGGTTTCAACAGAGCGGAATGGAATACTGGGTGTATACGGAACGACTCAGGCAACCGCAACTTATAGGCCACTGGGTTAATCTGCTGAAGTATCTCAAAGGGCCCCACAAAACATTGCGCTAATTTTTGTGAAGGACAGTTCAGTCTCAAATTCTGAGTCGACAGCCACACCTTGTCTCCGACACTAAACTCCGGATCTGGATTCCTCTTTCTGTCAGCAAAATACTTGATATTAGTTTGCGCTTTTAGCAGATTCTGAAGTAGAATCTCCATATTTGATTCCAACAAGGTAAGTCTTTCTTGTGCAGCAGGTACAAATTCCTCCTTTAATAACCCAGGAATCATGGAAGGGTGATAGCCAAAATTAGCATAGAAAGGAGTTTGTTTAGTAGATGAGTGCATAGAATTATTATAAGCAAACTCCGCCATAGGTAAGAGCTCAACCCAGTTATCCTGAAGAAAACAAGAAAAACACCTCAAATACTGCTCCAGTGTCTGGTTGGTTCTTTCAGTCTGACCATTTGTCTGTGGATGATATCCAGATGAAAAAGACAACTTAATTTGTAACCCACTACACAGGGCCCTCCAAAATTTTGAGGTGAACTGGACACCCCGGTCAGACACTATATCCTTTGGTAGTCCGTGTAAACGCACCACTTCTTTAATAAAAGTAGTCGCTGTTTCTGCTGCAGTTGGAACTCCAGGCAGAGCAACAAAATGAGCCCACTTGGTCAAGCGATCCAAGACCACAAATATAACTGAGCAACCTTTGGAAGGTGGAAGATCAGTAATGAAGTCCATAGAGATGGAAGCCCACGGACGATTTGGAATAGGTAATGGTTGAAGCAGACCAATTGGTCTCAAGGTAGAGGTCTTACAACGGGCGCAAGTGTCACAAGATCGAATAAATCTAGAACAGTCGCTACCCAATTTTGGCCACCAAAAATGTTGTTGTGCAAGATCTAAGTTTTTGTAACCCAAAATGTCCAGCCAAAGGGGAATCATGAATAGCTTTTAAAGCCTCAGTCCTTAAAGGTGCAGGAACAAATAATCTCTCCCCAAGGAAATAAAGACCTTCTTGGAAATGTAAGGAAACATTTGCTGGAGGGAGATCAACTTTAGACCTTTCTTGAATCCTATGCAAAAGTGAGGATTGAAATAGTAAGAAGCTGTTAGCTGGAAGAATAGTTTCAGGAGACTTGACCGAAGGAACCTCTTGAGAAAACATGTGAGACAATGCGTCAGCCTTATTGTTCTTTGAGCCAGGACGGAAAGTAATATGAAGTTGAAATCGTGAAAAGAAAAGGGCCCATCTTGCTTGTCTAGGTCTCAACGTCTTGGCAGTTCATAAATACTCAAGGTTCTTATGATCTGTGTACACCAAGATAGGATGAAGTGCGCCTTCCAAAAAATGTCTCCATTCTTCCAAAGCTAATTTGATAGCTAACAGTTCTCTATCTCCCACACCATAATTGCACTCCGAACTTGATAGCTTCTTTGAAAAGAAAGCAACTGGATGAAGAAGGTTTTGGGCTCCCGATCGTTGGGATAACACTGCTCCCGCAGCCACTTCTGAAGCATCAACCTCCAGCACGAATGGTTGAGAGGGATCAGGATGCGCCAAAATAGGAGCCCTCGTGAAACTCTTCTTTAACGTGTCAAATGCCTCCTGGGCTTGAGAAGACCACTCGAATCTGGAACACTTCTTTGTTAAATCAGTGATTGGTCGAATAATCTTTGAAAAGTTCTTAATAAATTTGCGGTAAAAGTTCGAAAACCCCACAAATCTTTGTACAGTTTTGCGATTTGTGGGAATAGGCCAATCCAGAACCGCAGACAATTTCTGGGGATCCATGATGATTCCATTAACAGAAATGATGAATCCAAGGAATTCAATTGTGTCTTTTTCAAATTCACATTTCTCGGCTTTAGCCACCAAATTATGAAGGCATAAACGGCGGAACACTTCTCGCATATGACACCGGTGCTCTTCTAACGACGAGGAAAACACCAAGATATCATCGAGATAAGCCACCACATATATGTCTAGGATATCCCTGAAAATATAGTTGACGAAGTGTTGAAAAGTTGCCGGCGCATTGCATAGACCAAACGGCATTACGAGGTATTCAAAATGTCCGTATCTGGTTCGAAACGCCGTCTTCCACTCATCCCCCTTCCTAATTCGTATAAGATTATAAGCTCCCCTCAAATCCAATTTAGAGAATACTATAGCAGAGCAAAATCTTTGAAATAGTTCATGGATTAAGGGAAGAGGGTAGCGGTTCTTGATGGTCACTTTATTGAGCTCCCTATAGTCTATGCAAGGCCGTAGGGAATGATCTTTTTTCTCCACAAAAAAGATTCCTGTTCCAGCAGGTGATGTGGATGGTCTGATAAAACCTTTTCTCAAGTTCTCATTAATATATTCCAGAAGTACTCCAAGCTCTCTTTCCGAAAGAGGAAAGATGCGCCCAAACGGTATAGGAGAACCGGGCAGCAGATCGATTGGACAGTCATACGCACTATGAGGTGGAAGGATGTCCGCACCTTTCTCATTGAAGATATCCAAAAATTCATGGTAAACTGAGGGCACTGTTGAAAAGAGTTCTTGTTATACCGTAGTACATGCCACCGTTCTGGGACGAACCTGAGAACGAAAACAATTCTGAAGACAATACGGAGAGGAAAAGGTTACAGTTCCTAATGACCAATCAATCACGGGATTGTGTGCTTTTAACCAAGGTAATCCAATAATAATTGGAAACAAAGGAGAGGAAACCACATCAAAACGAATAAACTCATAATGTTCATAATTTATTGAAGAAAATAAAGGTGAAGTCTCCAAAGTAACGGGGCCAGAACTAAGTGGAGAGCCATCGGCCATTTTAATAAGGATTGGTTGAGACTTAGTTAATAACGGCACTTCATGGGTCTCTGTGAAGGTTGCATCCATGAAACAACTGCTAGCACCCAAATCAAGGATTGCCGCTACTTGTAAAAGGTTTTTTCCCCACTGTAATGACATAAATAGAGAGATATGGGCACTTGAAAATTGAAGTTGAGACTTAAATTCAGACTTGAACGAAAGGATTACCCTCAGGTCGGACAGGACAGGAACGCAGGAGATGATCTGCGGAACCACAGTATAGGCAAAGATTAAGGTGCCGTCTTCTCAATTTCTCTTCAGGAGACAAGCCTGGACGGATTAACCCCAACTGCATAGGTTCTGCCTCAGGAAATGAAGAAGCACCGGAAATAGTCGGAGGAGCTTTGGGCATGAACCAAGAGACTTGGGGGGGATAACTTTTCCACCCGACGTTCCCTCAGTCGTCGGTCAATTTGAATGGACAACTGAATCAGCTCCTCGAGACTGTCAGGTACTCCTGTTCTAGCCAACTCATCTTTCAGTTGAACAGAGAGACCAAAGCGGTAATGGTGCCTCAAAGCTGATTCGTTCCATGAGGTATCAACAGCCCACCTACGAAACTTGGCCGCATAGTCCTCTACTGGCCTCTTTCCTTGAGTCAAATATTGTATAGCAGTTTCAGCTGTAGTAGGCCTCTGTGGATCGTCATATAAAAAGGCCATGGTGGCAAAGAAAGTCTTAGCATCAGCCAGGAGAGGATGGGCCCAAACGATGGGCCCAAATCTGGGGTTCCCCGAGAGGAAGGAAATTAATGCTCCCACCTTAGTATGTTCATCGTGGTACGTCCTTGGCTGGAGTGAAAACAAGAGCCTACAACTGTTCCAGAATGTACGAAATTGACTACGGTCACCAGAAAACTTCTCCGGCAGCGCTATCTTTGGTTCTGGGGGAGGTGTCCCCAAAGCTGCCTGTGTCGAAGTGGTACCGGATGTAGAGGGCGAAGCAGTAACTGGAGCGGTAGGATGTAGTTCAGAAAGCCGGGCTTGTACATGATATTCACCCTGAAGATCTTGTACGGCTCGTGTGAGGGCCGCGATCTGCTGAGATAAAGTCTCTAAAGCTGTGGCTTCCCCAGCTGGTTCCAATCTGCTTGGCTCAGACATACTATCAGGCTTACCGGAGTCTGGAACCAATTAGCTGATGGAAGGCCGCTCTTACAGTACCCCACGAGGTGTATCCTCAATATGCACAGAGGAGAAACTTCTAGGGGAAGGTATGAGAGCCGCAATAATGATGAAAAACTGAAGGACGACTCTCTCACCGTAGAGAAGAAGTAGAATGGTCAGGCAGGCCGAGTCAGGGATGGTAGAAATCAGCGTAGTCGGGGACAGGCAAGGTCAAAACCAGAATGTAGCAGAGTTCCAGGCGTCAAAACAGGAAGGAGGTTCAATAGACGTGGTCAGGAAGTTCTGGAGTCAAACACAATCAAGATTATTCCAAAAAGTTTTAAGTATTAGCCAAGACGATGTCTGAGCAAAGGCCTGAACTAAAAGGCAGGTTTAAATAGGCCTCAGCGTCAACGTCACGACGCCGGCGTTGAATGCGGACGCGATGCGTCACGCCTTTACGTCGGATCCGGACGCGCTGCCTCACGACGTGGGTTCTGTCGTCCGTGCCGAAGAGTAGTGCCAGCCCCCTTGGACTCCTGACAGCTATAATTCATTAAGGAGTATGTTCCCTATTTACTTGTTGGATAAGATAGTCTGGGTAACTCATCGGAAGGTGGCAAAAACCATTCATAATGAAAAGATCTACTGTATTGTGCAGTTATAGTAATATTAAATGAGAAAAAACAGTTTGGACTTGCTCATCTTGCCCTATGGTGTATACATAAAAGTAATTGGTGCTACTTGTTTCTCCCTTTTGTTGTAAACAACCTTATTTCCAGTCAAGCTCTTGTTCTTGATCTGCTTGCTGTATTATTTATGCTTAGTTCCCATAAAATGTCTCTGTGCTGTTTTTCTACTTGTTGTAAGTTCCTTAATCTTTTGTTCCTAGGAACGGTCTCCCTGGTGTCCTTGGCAGTCCTGTCTTATGAGCGATATTGCACAATGCTCCGAAGCACCGAGGCCGATTTGACAAACTATAAAAAAGCCTGGCTTGGAATACTGGTATCTTGGATATACTCGTTGGTTTGGACACTTCCTCCACTTTTTGGATGGAGTAAATATGGGCCAGAAGGACCTGGCACAACCTGCTCTGTTAACTGGCACTCACATGACGCCAATAACATATCTTACATTATCTGCCTCTTTATCTTCTGCCTGGCCTTGCCTTTCGCAGTCATTGTTTACTGTTATGGGAGACTGCTTTTTGCTGTTAAACAGGTAAGAGGAATTGTTGTATTCTACTAAACTCTTTCAAAATGTTCCATTTATTTTCTGACCACAAATGACATATATACGACTGCTGAGAATTTTGTAGTCTTTATGTTTTTAATAGAAATCAATACTTGTACTCACAAAGGTTGCGCTATATTTATAAGAAACTATGGTTAATGCATTGACAGTAGTGATGGGCGAATTTCTCCTGTTTTGGCGAAAAATTTCCAGCGAAATCTGCAAAACGGCGAAAAATTTGCGAAACTTGAATTTTGATGGCCGCGTCAATTCGAGTCTATTTTGATGTTCGAGTCAATGGGCGTTCGAATAGTGTTGACGCCTGATGGTTTTGACGTTAGTGACTTTTCTGACGAGTGTCCAAATTTTTTTGTTGCAAATTTATCCGCTGGCGGCAAAACGTGGATATTCGCCACTAATTCGCGCTTGCCAAATCACTGATTGACAGTGAGACCCCATTCCTTTTATTTTGTATAACTGTTCATCAAACCTTGCACCCATGAAAGAACTTTATATTTGCAGCAACTACAGATTTGCAGACCATTGCAGTGGTGTAACTATAGAAGCATCCATTTTTTAACTTTATTATTTGCAGTCACTGCACGGTGTATACATAAGCGAGTTGGGGGATTTGCTGGGGTGGGTGCAGGGATTATGTGATCGCTGCCCGGGCCCCTCCAAACATTTTTTACTCAGGGGGCTTGGTCGCTGCTAGTTACACCACTGGGCCTTTAGCTGTCAGTTTTACAACATATTATGGGGTAATTTCAACCCACACCCAATGTAGCCCTTCCCAGAGTTGCATTAGGCTTGTAGAGTATCTATCTCTCATCTTCCCACAAGAGTTATACAGTTATTACCGTATATACCCGAGTATAAGCCGAGTTTTTCAGCATCCAAAATGTGCTGAAAAAGTCTATCTTGGCTTATACTCGGGTCAGCGGGCAGTAGCTGGGATTGCAGTCACTTTTAATCATTCCTATACCAACAGTTCACTTGGGGAGAGACTGCAATATCCCACAATGCCCTCTGTTGGTTATATGAAAGAATAACAGTGCGCCCTCTGTTGGTTATATGAAAGAATAACAGTGACTGCAATATCACACAGCGCCATCTGTTGGTTATATGAAAGATTAACAGTGCGCCCTCTGTTGGTTATATGAAAGAATAACAGTGACTGCAATATCACACAGCACCCTCTGTTGGTTATATGAAATAATAACAGTGTGCCCTCTGTTGGTTATATGAAAGAATAACAGTGACTGCAATATCACACAGCGCCCTCTGTTGGTTATATGAAAGAATAACAGTGACTGCAATATCATACAGCGCCCTCTGTTGGTTATACGAAAGATTAACAGTGATGGCAATATCACACAGCACCCTCTGCACATGGTAGTGGGACAATGCACACAGTAATCCGTTTGGCAATTCTCTGTCACCATCAACTTTGCAAAGAAGTCCGGTTGATCGCTGGGGGGGTCGCTTTGGCAGAATGTGCGCTGCTGGGAGACAGGGCTGTAGTTGTGTCTAGGCTTATACTAGAGTCAATAAGTTTTCCCAGTTTTCGTAGGTAAAAATTAGGTACCTCAGCTTATACTCGGGTCGGCTTATACTCGAGTATATACGGTAGTACAAGAGCTCTACAGTACTTCAGCTTGCTGTTTACCCCCCAAACAAATTATACATAATATAAGTTATTATTGGAACAAATGTACAAAACCTGGA
Source organism: Xenopus laevis (assembly GCF_017654675.1). NCBI lineage: Eukaryota > Metazoa > Chordata > Amphibia > Anura > Pipidae > Xenopus > Xenopus laevis. The sequence continues at coordinate 115,244,206 of NC_054380.1, read as the reverse complement.
GATGTTGGTGGGATGTTCACCTTTGACTTAAAACACAGAACACAATGTGGTAGTGGATTAAATGGTAGAACAAGATCTCTGGGAAACACCAGTATGAAGAAAGATTTGAGGGTCAAGTCTTATAGGAAATCTTTTGGTAAAATGTGATACTTTCACTGGTCAGAAAATCACTGAATAAAACTTATGCACCAAGGAAAAGTCAGTAGAAAAGTTGTTGAATGATAGTTTAAGGTGTCTTGCTGAAGGCTGGTATGGGATGGTACAGGTATGGGACCAGTTATCCAGAATGCTCAGCACCTGTTTTCCGGTTAAAAAAATCTTTCTGTAATTTGGATCCTCATACCTTAAAGCTACTAGAAAATCATTAAATAGACACAATGGTTTTGCCTCCAATTAGGATTATTCTTAGTTTGGATCAAGTACAAGGTACTGTTTTTTTATTATTATTATTAAGAAAAGGGCAATCATTTAAAAAAATTGGATTGTTTGGATAAAATGGAGTCTATGTGAGATGGCCTGTGAGAACGACTGCCTGTGGGGAGTGAACCAGGAACTGGGAACACCAGGGTCATGACAGGGCTAGGAAATAGGGAACTGGTGCAGGGTGTTAGGGAGTATGGGCATTTTTGTTTCCTTGGTTGCTATGGGGATGGGGGAGGCAAGAGGGGATAAAGGAGGAAGCAATTGAAGGGGGTGTTTTTGTTTACCTTGAAGAGCTCCTACCCACCCTCCTCAGAGCACAGGGGTAGCGGTATAGGGGGGTGGTATTAGTATAGTTTTGCAGTGGATGAGGCTCCATGAGGGGGGAGTAATATTGGTATCAAATGTAGGTGTAAAAGGACTTAGGCGTTGGGCCAAAGTGATGGAAGGGGCCTAATGGAAGGGGCAAGAATTACAGAGGAAAGCTGCACCTAGGACAAACAACAGGCGGCCCACTCACTGTTGGGTACAATTGTTTGCAGCCTTCAGTAGGGCCTTCGGAGGTCACAAGAAAGTTAATGGTTAAAAGTTATTTAAATGTAATTGTTTAGATATACCAAATAATGTTGCTATATATGTATGTTGGCCATGATTTATGTGAATTTGTTAATGCACAAGTTGCAGACTTTTTCACCCAAAATATCTCATGTGGTCTGGTGTGTTATCATTAGAAAAGGTGGGAGGAGCTTGGTGTTGTTAGGAGGGGCCCATCAGATTGACTCTGCCCCTTTCAAGTAACAGACTAGGACAAACCCTTTGTATTTATGTGGCAATAGATATTTTTATTTATAATAACCATTGAGGTGTAAACTGCATGAAGTGTCATGAGCTAGCAGAGGTCTCTTTATTACAAAACAACAACATGTGTCATTAGCCCAATAACTTGCAGTAAATCCATGGCAAGGTTGTCAGGTAATTTATTGTATGTATCAAGGTATGGAATGTTTTACATACTGTGTATATGTCTGAAGGTTAAAAAATGCATTTCCATACTATGAGTGCTTCAATCCCTTTACAAATCAGCCCAAGAAAATCAGAAGTACCCAATGCAGTTTAACAATTAGAAACATATTTTTATCTAAGAACAGCAGCTGAATTACTGTCCCAAGTAATTAGTGAATTGAAGAACCATTTACAAATACTTCTATAAATCACAAGAATAGAAACAGTCTTGAAAATACAACTGAGAGGAGACATCCCAGCAAATAATGTATACTCATGCATGGAAGATTTATAGGGGTGGAACATGCCTGCATACAATCTAATCGATCTCCGCTGTTTCATTACATTTCAAAGCTTTGTTTGTACATATGTTTTATTTGGAGTTCTTCCCGTGTGTAATTGTATACAGTAAAAGTCAATATGGCTGTGCAGTCTGCTCTGTATATAGCACCTGTGGACCAGGGGATGAATTCATTCTTTTGCTGGGAGAACCCATCGTTAATTGCTGACTTTGCAAATATTTTGTCTTGTAAGCTCACTTGATTATTGAAAAAACTTGGGAGCTAATATAAACAAACATTACTTAGATTCATTCTGAGCCATAGGCACCGGTGGAATTTAGTTGATAATGCATTAATCTCACTAAACTCAAGAGAATCTTTTTGTAAAACCTGCCACTTAAGGGTAAGTCCACACTGGGCGTTTTGGGGAGATTTGGTCGCCTGGCAACTAATCGCCTCGTTTTTGCGGCGACCAATCTCCCCAAATGCCTTCCCTGACTCTGCGCCGGCTAAAATGAAAAAACATAAATGAAAATCACACGCAGCGATTAGTTTTCCGAAGTCGTCCGAAGTTTGATTGGTCACCGCAAAAACGAGGCGATTAGTCGCCAGGAGACCAAATCTCCCCAAATGCCCAGTGTGGACTTACTCTAAGCAGATGAATTGAATGAATTTTTCTCTTATGAGACTAACCTAATATAGTCCATATGCATTACCTAAATCTCATGTGTTGTGGTCTTTAACACGTATATAATGTATAACTAAAATGTCATTGGAAATATAGAAGTATGGTTCCCTAAACATGTAAGCATAAACGGGGGCAAATAAAATGTGAAAAATAATATAACTATGATATATTATGCAACCCCATTTCTATCCATTCCTTTCAAGGGAATGTGTTAAAATAAGTATCCTTTAAAGACCACATTCTTTAAGATGTGTTCCAACTTGACATGTGCTTGAGTCTCTGACTTCATGGGATGTACAAATATAACTTTTTATACCCAGATCTATTAAAAGAGGACAAAAACCTTCTCCACCTAATCGTTGCTGTACTGCAAATCCCAACTTTAGTCTAGCAATATGGGCTAAACCCTCAAAGCAGAATTGCTAAATAAAATGTTCCAGAGCTCTACAAAGTAGCTGCATTCCAAATAAATCCAAATAAAGTATGGATATAAGGTAATAAGGTATGGATGGATATTTGCTGTAATGAGAATCTTGTCTCTTTCTGTTCTTCACACATGTGATGATCTCTCTGTTATAAGCACCTAAAACACTAGACCCTTATGATTTCTGATTGACTAATATCAATAAGCAATTATTGCACAGTAAACTCATTAAGCTAGATAGCATCAAAATAATTGTCAACATGTTCTTCCTTGGGCTACAATATGTAGGGTTGCAGGAAAGGATTACAACTTGCTTCAATTTGAATTACTTAACAACTTTTAGTGATGGATCAGCTCTTTCAGTGTTGAAAAAGAACTTAAAAATGATAATCAATAGAACTATACAAGTGACACACTGTCTAGGGCGAGGTTTCCCCACCGTTTTTTTCGATATTCAAATGTCAAAACAAGTTTGAGACAACTCAATCATCAATCATCCCGGGGGTGCCAAATATTGGTTCTGATTGGCTATTGGTAGGACACTTATTTGGATTGCAAGCCAACAAGAGTCTCTATTTGGCATTACAAGTTTTTCTATGCAACTAAAGCTAGCCTTCAAGCCATGAATTTAAAAATAAGCACCTGCTTTGAGGCCACTGGGAGCAACAAGGGGTTGGTGAGCAAAATGTTGCTCGTGAGCTGGGATCACTGGTCTAGGGCTACATGAATTTTTTCTATGGTTTTATTTCCGTTGTTTAGTGGGTGCAACACCTGTGCTGGGTTTCAGAGAGCCACTAGGGGTCATTTGCTGACACCCTGGATGCAAGTAAGGATGATGGCATGCAGGAAGATTTGTTGCCCAGGGTTACATCTTTGTTATTGCTGGTGACTCTTGAAAATAACATGCCATAGAATAACACAACAAGATCACCGCACGTTAAAGCTATTATTGTGGCAATCTGGCTGAAGGCATTTTCCTGTGATTAAGCCAGATCAGTTTCTTAATCATCAGGGCCAGATATACCCCCCATGCCCAGCATCATTCTTTCCCCCAAAACTCCTGGAAGCATAACACAGTTGCCATGGCACATTAAACTAAGCATGTGAGGAGAAGAGAAGCAATGCTTAATAAACTACAAGGTAGACAATTGTGCATTTAAAAGTTATAATTTATACATGGGTTCATTTTCCAACCTGAACACAATGCTTCCTCTTCTGGCCTAACTAACAGCCTTCCAGCGTAGAGTCCATATTCCAGTCCATCCAGTAGCAGCTGCACCATCTCCTATATATACCTTAGTGAGAGTCAATCTAGTTGTCTCATCGTATCACCTATGAGCCTATGAGTAAGTGCCCATTGGCACGGAACGCGTTGGGCTATACATGTCCTAATAAAGATTCTTTTACTTTTATAATTATTTTAGCTACTGCATTACTACTATTGGGTCTCTTCTAATCTATTTTGTAATTTTTGAATTTCGGCTACCCTTGGACTGGGTTTTTTTGACAAGACCACATTATTATTATTAATCTTAAAGAATATGATTTCTCACTTGATTCTAGGAGCAGGGACACACACCACCATATTTTGAACTCATTGTATCATTGCCAATGATTTAATCCAAGTATGACTATATATGGATGCAATGCAATTAAATATACTATACTCTGGGCATTGGATTATAAATTTTATAAGATTTAAGCAGGCTTGGGTTTTCCTTTCTATCTCCTTAGGGACAACCAAACATCTATAGAAAGGCAACAATGACCTGGGCCATTTTTCCCTTTCACTAATGTGGCCCTGGTTGTCATCAGTGATACACCTGCAAGACTCATAAACTCCTACCCTAGGGTTAGCATTAACATTGATTGCAAGCAGAATCTTAATGGGAGAGATCAATTAAGTATGCTGAGTTGTTGCATAAAAGTTATATACACTTGTGTGTTTATATGTAACTAAATTAACTTCAATAAAGTGGAAAAGCAATATTATTGATTTAGGCTTCAACAAACATTAGAGGACTATTATTGCAATACTTCAAAGTGGTCGATTTAGAGACAGTGATATTTGGTGTGCGACTAAAAAGTTACAAAAGCAGGGAATGATACCATTTTAATTGGATTTACAATTTGCGCTGCAAGACATGCTTTCAGGAGAACCCCTGTTTTCTTTAGGTTTACTAGTTCTTATCAGGTATATATGGGATAATGTAGCCTAGATGGACGCAAAAACTTAAATGTAAATGTTATATGCAAGAGCCTTTGCCTGTTTATTGGAGCCATAGATGTGACCTATGAGAAAGCAATGCTAAAGGGGAACATAGGGAAATTCAGGGACTAGGCCTCCCTTCATTCCAGGGGACTAGTGATGAGCGAATCTTTTGGCAGCCATGGATTTGCAGAGCAAAGCTAAACTACGGCAACAATTTTCCGTGGGAAAATTTGCTGCAACAAAAAAAAAACACCCTTTGACTTTAATGCATTTGGTCAAAAAAGTTGCCTTAAAAAAAAACAGATATTGACTTGAATGTCTTTGGACAAAAAAGTCACCTTAAAAAAAAAAGCCCACTTTCTTTAATGAATTCGGAGCGAAAAAAATATTGTCCAGCGGAAATTAATTTTTTGACGTCCATTGACTTCAATGCACTTTGAATTTTTTTTGCAGTTTCACAATTTTTTTGCAGTTTCGCAAATTTTTTGGTGAATCTAGACAAATTCGCTCATCACTACAGGGGACCAAGCTGTCTTATCATATGGAAAGAATAGGTCATATCAATGGCATTAATAAAACGACAATGGGTCTTGAATTGCATTATTGTGTATGCAGCTTATATTATTATTGTCCAGGTATCCAAGGAATCCCAGCACCATTTAAAAACACGCTGAAGTGGCTATTTCTATTCAAGTAAGCCAAGTTGCACATAATAGGATACTACAAATAACAGAGGAGTTGTGTCACCATATAGATCTGCTTAGTATCTTTATAAAGGTCACCGAACTACAGATGAGCCACAATAACAAAATACGGCGGGAGGTCCATTATTGCTTATTATACACAAGTATTCGTTTTTTGAGATTAGAAGCAAATGTCAATGTTTTACATGCAAAAGGGAGGGAATTCCCAGCAGTAGAGACTGTGCAGAGCACACGATAATATAAATGTCTGTCTAGTATAAAAAGGATTATAGAATGCATTGCTAACAGGATTAAAATGTTTTTCCTGATAATAGGGAGATCAGTAATTTAAAACATATTTCTGGCAATAAAGGGGTTTAAAGGAGAACTAAAGTTTAACTGAAGAAGTAGGGCAGAAATGTTTCGGGCTTCTATACCAATTTAATGCCCCCACAGCCCTTTAGCAGCAACTGTGCCTCCAAAAATGCCCCATAGTAGCTCCCCATCTTTTTTTTTTTGCTCATTCGCTGCCAGGGGTGCTTCGCTAATGAGGCGAGTTGAGGCTGTCGCCTCAGGCTGCAGTGCCCCACTAGGTACCAGGGGCGGCAAAAATGCTGCTCCTGGTACTTTAAGAGCGAATTTCCGTGGGAGGGGGGGCAGCAGCAACTGCTGCTGCCTCAGGCGGCGGAGGGGCCAGGATCGCCCCTGTTCACTGCACATATTCTGTGCTGCTGTCACTTACTGAGCTTAAGGACTGATGCACAAGATACTGAATGCATATCATATAAATGTCACAATATGGGCTAATTAGTAAAAACAATATGATTATTGGTATATATATACTCAGAAACCAGCACAATTAATATCAGAATTTAATAATCAGCCCTGTAGCATCAGCTTAAATGACAGGCAAACCTCGATTTTGCTTGATGATTATGCTTGATGACCTCCAAGCTTAGCTTCTCAACCGCTGCTCAGAACACACTGAGCATGTGAGTGTCTCAGATACTGTACTCCTAACAAAATCCAACTTTTAGGTTGGTTCAATACGTTAAGTATATAAAATATGGCATTTTTAGCCATATTCATTTTTAGGGTTTAGTTCTATAGCACTGTACATAGCAGAGTTGTGCAATATAGTTGTGTAAACAATATAGAATATAGAAAAATCACACGACAATTTAAAGGCTCTAGGTTGCAGGTTGGTGATCTGACCGAGGAGGCTAAACCCCACATAACATGCTAGAAGGTAAATAATATATTTATGGATTTGGTATTTGTATTATAAATGAATGCCCTAGTATGGCTGGCTCAGCTCAGAGAGTTCAGTTCTGTAGTTAGGGGTCTAAAAGGAAATTGATATTTTGTAGTCTTGTTACAGAACGAGTACTGATACATAAATATCTTGGCGAGGGTGCAAACAGATGCTGCCTGAGCCATTCTTCTAGGTCTGGAGCAGCTGCCTATTACACATTGTGCATAACATCACTCTGCTGTTCACCCTCTATTATTTGAATGGCCCCTATGCACAAAATGAAATAGAGAACCAACGCAATCTGTATTGAAGGACACCATGGGGCATTCACCCTGGGCTTAGAGCCTCAGAAAGGGGCCCTGTGCACCATGGGGCATTCACCCTGGGTTTAGAGCCTCAGAAAGGGGCCCTGTGCAAAAAGCACCCCTAGTAAAAGTAGACATTTTTACATTGTTCTATAAATGGTAAATACTGTATTATTCATATAATGTTCATTGTTCTATCAGCAGAAGTTCATCCATTGCTTCCCTTGTACCCACGACATTCCCATTTGTTTAATGCTGAGCATCTGCAAGCTTCATTTTGTAAATGTGTAATTTAGGATGGCCGTGATCCGGCCAGTGTTGGCCACTACTGATCAAACCCGCGGATTATTTGTAAATATATAATGTTCTATATATTTTCCTTCCTATCAATCATTAACTGGAAGCCAGACATATATCAGGAAAGCTGATAATCCGCTCATGTGAAGACCATATCAGATACAGCCTTCTCCAGATGGGTCTCCAGGGGTTATCTGATCATTTGACCCCAGGCCCACTCTTTAGTCCTCCACTTTTTGCTCCCCATTCTCAAATTCCATCTCTGCTCTTTCCTTATCATGTAGACTACAGTGACACACATATGCCCCATCCACAGCGTAATGTATTCCTTTGAGACAAGTCTCTGGCAGTTTGAACATTGCTAGAATTTATTTCCCTGATAAGCACAGACTGAATTATGTTCCCTCCAAGGGACTCTTAGATTCAAGTACAAGTTTCAAAGCATGCTATTCATCAACATGATTTATTGCAGAAATATATCGGTGATGCTCCAGATTCTCAGTCTGTATGTACGGAATCAGTATGCAAATCCACTGTGGCAATACTGAAGAGTAATTATGAAGAAAAATCCATATATTTTTATTTAAAAAAAGCTTCTGCGTTTTATTACACAGGGACAGAGTATATTCTCTTCCTCTGTTATAGAAATAGCCATAGCAGACCATTTTCTAGGAATAAATTCAGGCATTTATCATCCTACTTTTTATTGCTTCATAAGCAGTTTTTCGTAATAGCCTGGATCTTTGCACTGTCATTTCTATAAGTTTGACTTGCTTATAATTATAACAATGTACATAGGATTCATGAAAATTATTCACTGTTTGGTGAGGTTCCAAGTAGTGGTAGACCAATGCTGAAGTCTTCAGGGCTGGGGAATGGGTTTGGGTCCTACCCTGAATGACATAATCATATGTGTATAAAACATAAATATGGTTTTATGAAAATGTAAATTAATGTGAAATTGTGCTGCATAAGTGGACTGTGGGTAGTGATTAGCCCCCATTAGGCTCTGCATAGACAGGCAGGATTGACTGGTTGGACAAAATGGAAGGGAGGTGAGAGTGAAAATAATAATGTTAATTAGAAAAATACTGATTCAATGCTTGCAAATACACCCTCAAGTCCACTGTTGAGAGTCTGTTTAGTGTTTTATTGGCATGAGCAGGCACCATTTCAATTACTGTATGAGATGGTGGAGAATTTAAGTGGCTTAAAACAGATCTGAACCATAAATGTAAATAAAACAGGAAACACGTATTAAGCAAATAAGGAATGGTCATAATGTGTCACAGAGTGTCCTACATAATACTCAAACTGAAAATTGATTCCTAATTGTGCATACTAAACTAAATATTGCTTTCTGCCTTATAACATGTGGAGGGCAGGGAATGAAGCCTTTTATGATTACAAGATCAAACAGCCAAAAAGGCAATTCTTAAATTTCCCATTCAATTTTTCAATAAAAACGAATAAAGTATGCAGAGGAAGAAGCTCCCTAAACATCACAAGTAATTCCCTAAACTGCCATCTAAACTGACCTGTACAGCTAGCATACACATAACCATCTTCTGATCTCACAAGTGCTCATTGTAAGTTATAGAACAGCTGGAGCCCACAGTGTCACATGTAACGTCTTCTGTTTCTATTACATAGTGTAAAGTGATACTGACATTACTTTGACATATTTGCTAGATTGGGAAAAAGAGGTTGCAATTGTTCTATAAATCATGGCATTTTTGGAGTTACAGTCACTTTAACTCAAGGGTCTGAGTCACTATAAAACATCAAAGATCAACTCTGTGGGAATAAACAGCAGTCCAACTTCCTAAACCACTCAATAAAGCCTCAAGTTGGAATTTTAGGCTGCAATAGTCTCAAAAACATGGCAATTTGAAAAACTGTAGTCTCCAGTCCATTGGGTTTTTGGACTTCACACTGTAACAATGCAACAAATTGTGAAGAATGCCTTTAAAGGAAACGTATAATCACTGGGGGTCAAACTTTAGGCAGTGATTATAATCGCTTAACTGAGACACTGGGAAAAAATCAGCGGCATTGGGTAATTCTGTAGGAGCACCATGTTGCAATATTTTTTCGTTCTTCTCTTTGGCCCCTGGCTAGGAATAGTACAATGGAGTGAAAAGCCACCTTTTCACATCTGATTTTTGCTGTTCACCAGGACTTGGGCAGAAAAGATGAAGAGAAAAATGAAAGAAGGTGGCAATTAATGAGCTCCTACAGAAACAACCTGGTCCGGGGATTTTGTGAACAGGATCACTGGCCCAGGGTTTCAGGTAAGCGATTATAATCATTGGGGGGAGACCTAACATTTGGGCAACCCCATGTAATTATAACCTTCATTCGATAAAGAAGAAATAAGTTTGCTGGATATACTCCTGTGGCTGACTTCTTGTGTTTTTTTTTGTAGTTTGGAAACCATATTTTAAAAATAAAAAGGAACTTTCCGGTAACAGTAATGTCAGCCACTAACTGATTTGTCTTATAACCTATCACATTCACACAAGGGCCAATGTTAACCTACCTGTGTGCTTTAGAATTAGGGGAGGGGAATGAGGAGTAAATCCAAACTCCTTGCAAGCAGTGCCCAAGCTGGACTTAAACCCCAGATACCCACTGAATCTCTGTGCTGCGACTGCCCTATACAGTTCAGCTGCCTGTTATTCATCTTTTGGTTTCAACTCTCTCATCCTCTTTCATGATTCATAATTGGTTGTAACATACAAAGTCCAAACACCATGAATATTCCCGCATTCTGCACAGAATCTACTTCCACCTTCTTGTACTATCTGCAATTACCCTTGGTTAGGATTCTTCCATGCAATTTCACTTTTCTTATTAGACTATCCTATGCAATTTCCTATAAATGTCAGCACTGTTAGCTAAAATGATGGTTGCTTGTGATTAGTTGCTGCAAGTCTACTGTGCCTATTGACACAACCTGCTTTGGGTAGTCTGGAAATACAGTACTGTCACATTCAGAGTGGTGGCTGCTAAATCGTATTCCAGGCTTATTTGTGAATTGTTTAGCAGAAAAGGTAGGACAGTTGCATTTTTGAAACTATATGGAAGTGCAAAGAGTGTTTTTTTTAACAAAATCACAATAAGATTCCAGTTGCCTCCTCTCTCCTGCATATTCTTATCCTCCCCCAAACTCTTGACTCTTTTCTCTACAAATCTGCTGATTTCCATGCAAGTAACATTATGTTGCTTTCCCTGTAGAGTTCTTATTTTTTTCTACTGGAGCTACCTACCCTTTGCATGGTATGGTTATCCAATATATTGGTTCAGTTGCGAGATGTTTAAGTTGACAAGCGGTTATTTATCTCCCCTTAAGGTGGCCATAGACGCAAAGATCCGCTCGTTTGGCAACATCGCCAAACGAGCAGATCTTTCCCCGATATGCCATTAACGAGCATGGCTATATCGGGGGTAATCTGGTTGTTCAGCCGTATGGCCAAACGATTCGATTACGATGTGCAATGGGCTCCGGCGGAATCGGTCGGGTCAAAATCAACCCTGACCGATCGACCAAACGACCGATCTCCGCCGGACGAAAGATGTCGGCACACATGATCCGAAAATCGTACGAATCCTCGATTCGTATGATAGGATCTGTGTGTCTATGACCACCTTTATGCTCTACAACAGATCTTGTCTGCCCTCCTGTCAGTGCTCTCCTATCTTCCTCAACTTGCAGCAGTGAATGGGAATTCAGAGTTTCTATGATAATAAAAAACAATTAATATGGCAGATCACTTTGGGACACATTTTATAATGGAATGATTTGTTTATGGAAGCGATAGATATAAAAAATCCTCCACTAGAAAAACTTGAAAATGTTGAATTTAAATGTGATGGCTTTTAGTGTATTCTCCTACAGGCTGTAAATGTTTTAAGGCTGGATATAGAATTTGCTAACAATGATGAACATTCTTGCAGCACATTGTACAATTTTCCCTGTACAGATCTTTTCTTGGAAAAGGGCAAGTGGCAGATGATTAAACTGCCAGTACTGAGTGGCTTTGCTATTACCTGTTCTTTGTCAGATTAAAAAGATTCCTCTTCTATCAGGCAGGTCATATCCACTTCTATTCTTTTCCAAAATTTAATTCTGATGTTCCTGCTGTATGTCTTCCAACTGATTTGTCTGTAGTGATGGGTGAATTTGCGAAACGGTGCGAATTTTTTCGGCAGTTTTGTGAATGTATTCGACGGCAGCGAATCGCGCACATTCGCCATGAATGTGCGCCTGGCGAATAAATTTGCCCATCACTATTTGTCTGTCTGCTACAGATGTAAGTCACTTAATGTAAATGATATCCTGAAAAGTTTACAGAGCCATGAGCATCTTCTTGATGTGGTGATACTCTCTAGCATGGCTTAGTTTTTCTCATTTATATTGACAGCCTCCTATTGCTCCTCACTTTTCTTTCCACTTTCTATGAACCCCATGTTTAACAGATCCCATACTAGTAGCACACTCAGGGCTGCTTGCTATTATGGTGTGTTTATATTGTATTATTCTCGGTGGGGTGCAACTGCTGCAGAGTTGTGGTTGCCATTTCATGTCAATGAAGAGTTACTTTTCTATCCACCTGCGGCAATTCTATTGATTTTTTTGTACATGATATACATGATATATATATATATATATATCTATATATATATATATATATATATATATATATATAAGCATTCACAAAGTACCTGCACTCCTTCCTTGTTGCTCCTATGTGGGTGCTTGGTCAATCAGCGTATACAATGTTCAAAGTGGACCAGCACACCGAAGTTTTCAATCAAAAGAGTTTTATTTCAACATCACTCATGTGTCCACAGATCCTATCGTACAAATCGAGGATTCATACAATTTTCAGATCGTGTGTGCCGACATCTTTCGTCCAGCGGAGATCGGTTGTTTGGTCGATCGGTCAGGTTTGATTTTGACCCGACCGATCCTGCCGGAGCCCATGGCACATCGTAATCTGATCTTTCGGCCATACGGCCGAACAATCAGATTACCCCCGATATAGCCATGCTCGTTAATGGCATATCGGGGAAAGATCCGCTCGTTTGGCGATGTTGCGTCTATGGCCACCTTAAGGGTCTTAATCCTCTGTCCAGATAACTAGTTGATTTTTTTATTGAAAAAAATCCTAATTCGCTCACATACATGCAAAATTGCACCACAGGAGCCATACTCCGGAGATTAACCAAAGCTATGAGTCACTGCACTAGTAAAGTACTACGCTTACAGTATGCTGGTAAATGATCCCCATGTAGAAGTATTAATTACTATGTGCAATTGGTAAAATTGCACATAATCAGGCTAGAAAATCCCACTGACAAAAAACTGCATTAGCGCATTGATGCAGTCATCTTCCAATAACTGCCTAGGCCCCAATTATAAAAAGATTGTTGGTCTGGGAGCCAAATGATTGGATTATCCCAATTTGTCCCACTGACCTCCCCAAATTATTGGATGTGACAGTATATGGCCATCTTATGGTGCACCCCTTGAAAAATCATTTCTAGAACCAATGAATAATACTGTTATATAAAAATTAGGGATGCACCGAATCCAGGATTCTGTGCGGGATTCGGCCAGGATTCTGCTTTTTTTAGCAGGATTTGGATTTGGCCGAATCCTTCTGCCCAGCCGAACCGAATCCGAATCCTAATTTGCATATGCAAATTATGGGTTTGGAGGGAAATTGCGTGACTTTTTGTCAGATAACAAGGAAGTAAAAAACTCTATTTATAGATTGGCTCTATTATAGATATGGTCTATTTATACATGGGTTCTATTATAGGAATGAAGCTTATTTAAAGATGGGTTTTATTATAGTTAAGAAGTATATATATATATATATATATATATATATATATATATATATATATATATATATGGATTTTATTATAGCCATTAACTTTATTTATAAATGGGGTTTATTATAAGAATTTATCGATTATATTTATTGCCAGTAAGGGATTTGTTATCCAGACACCATCTGTGTCATCTGTGTTTAAACAAAAAAGTCTTTATCTTTTACCAGTTTACTTTTACCTCCTGTGCTGGCACAAAAAACAATTTTTGAATTTGAACTCGAATGAAAACTGGCAAGCTTTGGGAGTTGCATTTTCTGTAATGCAATATTGGTGTTATTGACCCGGCCTGTGACCTCGACTACTCTTTCGTCTCCTGAATTTGTACTGCTCTGCCCTGTGGTATCGACTCGGCCTGTCTCTTGACCATGCTCCATGTTCTTTGTTCCTTCTGAAAAAGTTTGGTTTCCTTGTCTGCCCAGAACTCGCTCCCTGGTCCTCTAACTTTAAGACCTGGTGGCATCTGAGTAGCAGAGTTCTGGGTTTGGGATACCATTTGTAACAAACAGATAAGCTTTGTACTATACAATGGGATTTTTCAGAATGTATCTGTTATCTATTGTGTATCTTGTGCTGGAATGGCTGCCCCCCACACAGCAGCTTGTTTATATAAACTACACTTTTGTTTCTGACGCAAACACCCCCATTTTACCAGTGCAGGGCTACATTACATTATATTGTGATTCCTTTAAAACACTTTTTGGTGTTACTGTTCCTTTAAGAATAGTAGAATGTAATATGTTTTTTCGCACCCATTTTTTAATCCAAGTTTTTCCAATTCTAGTTTTTAGTACTTGTGCTGGCAATCAAGAAAAAGCTGAGTTTGAAATCAAAGGGCCAGTGATTGATGTTTGACTTGGAGCTTGGTTATTTTTGTTCTCTCACCCTTTACGACTGAGGTCCTAGCTATCTTTAGAACAGATCAAAGTATCTGGATTACTTACATGTGGGTTGGTTTCCAGCTACCCTCTTGGTGGCTTCTAAAACTGACTGGTCCAAAAGTGGATCCATTCTAAGGACATCCAGTCTTCTTTTAATTATTTTCCTAATCTAGTTAGCCTGGCTGCTGTAAGGAGTAATAAACAACGTTGACTGTACATTTAACGTTTTTGTGAATTATTTCTATCTCTTTCGTTATTTTTCTGTCTACCGCTTTGTTTCTTCTTATTGGCGCCACTTAAGAGATCCTTTCTTGAAGTGTAACAAACAAGGGAAAGTTGTGCTCACCACTATTTTTTAAAACCATTAGGCGGGGGTGCAATGAGGCTGTGACCACAAAATACATATAGTCAAATACAAGAGTCCTCTGCACTCAACCCATTATCAATATATTTAAGACAGAGACATTTTGTGCATACTGCTACTAAAAAATGCCTTCCCCTTTAAACAACACAGGGATTTTTTATCCATATATTGCAATATATTTATATATTTAAGGGTAAGGCATTTTTTAGTAGCAGTATGCACAAAATGTCTCTGTCTTAAATATATTGATAATGGGTTGAGTGCAGAGGACTCTTGTATTTGACTATATGCCTTTCTGGAAGTGGCCACTGCTCTCTCATAGGCTTCTTTTATAACTTTTGTGTTATATTTCCTTTCCAGGAGTCGATCCCAGAGTGCCATGACTTGGTTCTAGAAGGCATCCCAGGTGGTGCAAATGCACCTTAGACACAAGAATTGTCCCACCATGATGCCCCCCAGAACCGATCTGGGATGACAACTGTCAACTGACAAGTTGTCATCCCAAACATAGATTTGTCTATTGTAGGAATCCCTTTGATTACAAAGTGAAATTATAGACTGATAATAAACCAAAAGTCTAATATGTAAATTTTAAAGGACACATTGTTTTAATTATACACACTATATAAGGTAGAGAGCTGTGACTAGACTCCACCTCTGATGAAGTGCCAGAGAGAGGCACGAAACGCGTCAGGTGACTAGACACGTCATGGTTTAGTTAAAGGGCTCCAGGATGATACCTGTTTATGTTTTTAAAGATACTTGGCAAGAAAAACTTTTTTTTATTCAAACACTACCCGTGGTTGTTAAAAGCTCCCGTCTATCTATTATCATCTTTAGAACAGATCATTAGACCATAGAGGACAGAGATCTTATCTGAAGCCCTCAATTTATGCCACTGCTAGATTTTAAGAATTTAAGAGATTTGCAAAACAGGAAAGTAAAGAACTCTATGGTAGCTCTTAAACTCCCTAAACTCCAACTTCACTCCCCAACAGCATCATAATAATAGCTTCTCTGTACTTCTAGTGCCCCAGTTTGTGCATAAACAGACAGCTCTTGATGCTTAATACCTCTGTTTATGAGAATTTTATTTCCTGTTACTATGACCACACAACGCATCTAAAGTGTTGTAACAAGAAAGACCTTCTTGACTGTCTTGTTCAAATTAGAGCAGAAGCCACTTACGCTCCTACTCCCGGCCTCTACATTATGGATCTGCAGTGCTGGTTATTGACTTCCACTGTGTATCCATCAATTCACATATTTAAAAACTTACACTTTAAATGAACAACAATATAAAACAAAGGCAGAGATCTTAATAACATTAAATTCAAGGTTGGATGTACTTGTCTACGCATTGCTAACGCATACACTGAAGCTATTTGTTTGTACAGCATATCCCATAATGGGAGCCTTTAATATATTAATGCAGATTTATTCATAATGAATGGAGATGGAGAAAATTGCAAAAGACGAAAAGAAATGATACTAGAAAATCAATTAAAATTTAGGTGACATGAGTATTTTATCTTTTAGCTGGTAACAGAATGTAATGAAAAAGAGCCTGCCCTGGGAAATCTAAGTTAAAATGACAGCTAAGCAATGATGGATATGAAATAACAGGCCAGGGGTGAGTCAGGGAAGAGACAAATCCTTGGTTAAGGAACATAGAAATGAGACTTTTCCCCTTGACTTGCTAATTTCTTCCTATGCTTTTTTTAATAAAGTAATAACAGACCTCTGTACTGAGTTCAAAGTACTGAGGTTTTCAGCTCTGAAAGAGAATTTGTAAAGAATATTAGATGCAATGCCACAAGGAATGAGAGAGCAGAGCAGAGTATTACTAAGGGAGCATATTTTTACCAGATGTACTGTTGGCTTGTTATCATAAATACATTCGAAACAATAAATAACAAACTATTCAATCTGAATCTTAATAAATGGGATTACAGATTGTAGTATGGACAAGCTGATTGTATATTTACTCAACTCAAATTGATTCTGTGATAATTGTCATGGGGTTGTCTGTCCCAAGTCAATAGTTCTGTGTCTTATTAAAGCAAGTAACAGACAGACTTGAAACTTTGCTTGATTGGTAAGTGATAGGGATGTGGTTAATTCAGGACTTGTACATATCAAATTGAACGCTGGGCATCCAAATCTTGTATCCAATCTGTCCAACCATGTGCTTGGTTATGGGGCTGATACAATCATCGACCCGAGGACCAACAGTAAGATAATATAAGGAGAGAATCACATCAATGTGCCAATACGGTCCTCACAAGGGATTTTCACCCCCCACGATAGATATCTAGTTGATTTTAGGCCATATATCTATCAGGGAGGCAGTTTGAGAGGGCCCATACATGGACAGCTACACTACAAACTTGATCTGAAGAGGCCAAATCAGCAACTTAAAGGGATTCTGTTATGGGAAAACATGTTCTTTACAAAATGCATCAGTTAATAGTACTTCTCCAGAATTCTACATTGAAGTCCTTTTTTAAAAACATATTTTTTTATATTTAATTTTGAAATCTGACATGGGGCAGGGCATGTTGTCAGTTTCCCAGGTGTCACCAGTCATGTGACTTGCTCTGATAAACTTCGGTCACTCTTTTCTGCTGCACTACGAGTGAAATTGTCTCCAGCCTTTCCCCTACAGAAGCCCATCAGCAAAACAATGGGAAGGTAACCAGATAACAGCTCCCTGACACCTGCATTGCTAACAGGCCCGGATTTGTGGAAAGGCCATCTAGGCCTGGGCCTAGGGTGGCAGTATTTTAGGGGGGCGGCATGCTGCTCGACCACGCCCACATTGGTTCAAAAACACTGGGAATGCGCTGGTGATACAATCATTTTTTTAATTCCCACGCGCCAATCCCCAGATGATCCAGATGATGAAAATTTACATGAATAAAGGGAAGGGGACAGGGGCGATGAGCGGCAGTGGGCCTAGGGGCGCCAACTACGTAAATTCGACCCTGATTGCTAAAAATGCCCCCACCTAGTGGTATATATGAATAACACTCATTAGTAAAAATACAAGTCCAGCTCAGCCAAATTGTGACTGCTCCAGTTAAATTGAGTAGGAGAAACAATAGCTTATCTGAAAGCAGTTTCATTGTGAATTGCTGGCTCTTTCTGAGAGCACATGACCAGGCACAATGACCTGAGATGGCTGCCTACACTGCAACATTACTATAAAACTATAAAAAATACATGTATTGGTTCAAGAGGAAATTGTAAATTGTAGAATGAATTACTTGAAAAGTACACAGTGTAATTCAGTAATAAAAACTATACCATAAAAATTATTTCAGAATCCCTTTAAATCTGCCTGCTTATGAACAGCTAAATACTGGTCTGGTACTAAAAAGTCCAACAGGTATAATGATAATCTTGTTCTGGTTATTTTTCTTTCTCATATGTCCCTACTAGTACAACTGTTTCTCTGTACAAATATCTTGGCAGCACTTTTCTATTACAGTTTCAAGAAAGCAACTCAGTATTGTTACTATGAATGACATACAGTATCTTCCATTAGCAATACTTACTTTCATTATGCAGGTATGGGACATGTTATCCAGGATGCTCTGGACCTGGGGTTTTCTGGATAACGGATCTTTCTCTAATTTGGATCTTCATACCTTAAGTCTACCATAAAATCATATAAACAATAAATAAAACATATTAGGCTGGTTTTACTTCCAATAAGAATAAATTATATCTTAAGGTGGTCATTCACAGGCCGATAAAAGCTGCCGATAGACCGAGTCGGCAGCTTATTGGCCCGTGTATGGGGCCCCCCAACAGGCTTCACTCATCGCAATCTGGCCGAAAGTCGGCCAGATCTCGATCAGATGGGACTAAAAATCCCGTTGGACCGCGGCCGCATCTGTTCATTGATGTGGTCCTGTGATCCGCCCGCCCGTTACAATTTGTTAGGATCCGATCGTTGGGCCCTAGGGCCCAAGATCGGATCAGCCTGATATTGCCCACCTCAAGGTGGGCATATCGGGGAGAGATCCGCTCGTTTGGCGCCATCGCCAAACTAGCGGATCTCTCCGTGTATGCCCACCTTTAGTTTGGATAATGTACAAGGTTATTATTACAGAGAAAAGGGAAATAATATTTAAGAATTTAGATTATATGGATAAAATGAAGTCTATGGGAGATGGCCATTCTGTAATTCGGAGCTTTCTCGATAATGGGTTTCCGAATAACAGATCCCATACCTGTAATGGAATATTTTCTGTAAAATACCAATGCATAATGCCTCCGAGCCTTCTATAACCCAACAGCTAATAATGGCTAAGAAGAAATGCAATATGAATTAACAAAATTCTCAGTGGGCTACTCTGATGACCAGAGAAGAGTAAACTCAGTCACCTTTAAAGGTTGCGTTTTTGATTGTCCTCACATCTCAGTGAACAGAATTAATGGACATAGTAATGTATTGCTTAATGACCTGAACTTAATTTACTTGCAGCCCTTTTAGTAATTCACTTTTGTAATTCTTGGGACATCAAGGGATGTGTGTTTGACCAAAATGCCTTGAAGACGAAATGCTTTAAATAAATATGTGTATATATATATATATATATATATATATAACAAACAAGGGAAAGTTGTGCTCACCACTATTTTTTAAAACCATTAGGCGGGGTTGCAATGAGGCTGTGACCACAAAATACATATAGTCAAATACAAGAGTCCTCTGCACTCAACCCATTATCAATATATTTAAGACAGAGACATTTTGTGCATACTGCCACTGAAAAATGCCTTACCCTTTAAACAACACATATGGGATGACTTTGACGTAGTTGGCCAGCTTAAATATATTGCAATATATGGACAAACAATCCCTGTGTTGTACAAAGGGATTTTCACGGGCGTTTCGCTAATTTATTTGCTGGCGGCGAATCGTGCAAATTCACCGCAAATTCGCCGGCGTCAAAAACGAGACGCCGGCGCCGTTTCGCGAATTTTTCGCCGTTTCGCGAATTTCGCGCGAAATTCGCGAATTTTTCGGCGAAGCAAAACGGCGCAAATTCGCCCATCACTATTGTTTATCACTAATAATAACAACAACAATAATAATAATAATAAAACAAATCTAACTGGTCAAAAAAGGTTAATCGAAATACTAAAACTGATAATGTGTCAGGTAATTCCATGCTGTGTTTTTATTATTGATTTATTCAAATAAACCTTTGAGACAAATAGAATTACAGAGAGTTCTTTTTCTAGTTGCTTTCTGAGCTCCTCTGGGACTTTATGTATCTAAACACTGTTAACTTTGCTCCTCAGAGTATTTGGTTTAAGGAGAATTTGAATAGTAAAAAGATAAGATACTTATGTTTTATATTTTAGAATCACTTTTCCTTGAGAGCGTTAAAGGACTTATATCCTTTGTTTGCCTGGGACTCAGACATGGCTTTATCTGAGTATCTCTACAGTGAACATTCCATAATATGGATTAACTTCACATGGTTATTAGAGAAAATCTAGAGGATTTAAGCAAAATGGCTAAAGATGGATCAACAAGGAATATAGAACTGCCTGTTTTGGTAGCCAATCAATAGGACTCAATTACTGATGCAAGTACACCATGCAAACTGCTATTTTAGACTAAACTATCCATATTTTTTTAACCACAATGCAGCTTCCCCAGGATTATAAATTAAATGTCTCTGTCTGCGGATTTGTGCTAATTGTGTCCAATGAGGCAAAATGGGTGGTTCCCCTTTTAAGCTGCCATGCGTGCTATCCAATGGGAGGTTGAAGTGTATATTGCACCGATATGCTCACCTTGAGTGGGCGATATCAGACTAATCCATTGGGTCCAGCAATCAGATCACAAGGCTAGGAATGCAGGCTGTCGGATGGAGAATCGTTTCAGCAAACCGATGTGGTCCTTGATCCAACAAGAATTTTAAACCTGAAAGATCGAAATCTGTCTGAAAAGCCCATCGAAGGTCCCCATACACTGGCCAATAAGCTGCCAACTCAGTCTATTGGCAGCTTTTATCTGCCCATACTTGGCCACTTTAAGCTGCCATGTGTGCTATTCAGTAAAACAGATTGGATGGGCACAATATAGCTTGGAGCAAATAGCCACAAGTATAAAAACTCTAACACATTTTATTTTACCAAAGTGTTCCTCAACCAAGTGTTTGACTAAATGAAGCTCTTAGACAGAGCAGTGCATTGTCTTATCCATGGAAGTAACTAAAAAATAACCACTGCAGCAAAAATAAACTGCTTATGGGAATAGAGGTGAAACAAATTAAAATCTGTGCAGCAACTGGGGGTCCATGGATAATGTTGCAAGCTTTTAAGATGCCAGTGTGCCCTTCTTAAGATTCTTAAAAGCAAAACATATACAGTATAAGTAGTATCTGTAGCCATTAAAAATCAATGTTCTTGTATCTCAGTTCTAGTTATCAGATTGCCATATGACATAATACAATCTTAAAATTTGTAAATATTTTGATCACTCAGTCAGCCTTGAATCCCGTTCAATCCCCTGTTGTATTGCACATGTTGTGTTGACTGGATCCAATCCAATAATTTATATACAATGGATCGCAATAATAAAAAATGGCAAAGGCAGTTTTGTTCAGTTTTTTGGAGACTACGGAATGATCCATTTATGTGGATTAAAGGATGAACATGACAATATCCAAACACATCAGAGACAGCAAGTTATAATTAGACCACTGCTTTATTTTATAGTAGGACACAAATAGCACTTATGACAGGTACCCAATATGTCATCTGTATATATGTACGTATTGTATCTGACATTTCTCTCTATATTATTAGACACATTTTAGAATGTTTCTATACTTTAGGTGCCCTTATTGATTTGAAAATCATGTTCTTTTAACTGCCAATTCTAGGTTACGATAGAATAATCTTATTCATTACAGTTTCATAACGGGAATTTAATGTTGCTTCTGTATAAGGGAAAGAATCTATCTTTATTTTGTAAAATAGTAAGGGGCTGATTCACTATGGGTCGAATATCGAGGGTTAATTAACCCTCTATATTCGACTAGGAATTGAAATCCTTCGACTTCCAATATCGAAGTCGAAGGATTTAGCGCAAATTCTGCGATCGTACGATCGAAGGATTATTCCTTCGAATCCAACAATTCGAAGGATTTAAATCCAACGATCGAAGGAATATCCTTCGATCAAAAAAACGTAGGCAAGCCTATGGGGACCTTCCCCATAGGCTAACATTGACTTCGGTAGCTTTTATCTGCCGAACTAGGGGGTCGAAGTTTTTTTTAAAGAGACAATACTTCGACTATCGAATGGTCGAATAGTCGAACGATTTTTACTTCGAATCCTTCGATTCAAAGTCGTAGTCGAAGATCGAAGTAGCCCATTCGATGGTCGAAGTAGCCCAAAAAATACTTTGAAATATGAAGTTTTTTTACTTCGAATCCTTCACTCAAATTTAGTGAATCGGCCCCTAAATCTTAATTCTGGACTAGTGATGGGCAAATTTGTCCCGTTTCGCTTTGCCATGAATTTCCAAATTTCCTGCGAAATTCACGAAACTGGCTAAAAATTCACGAAACAGCGATTTTGATGCTGTCAACAACTTGTCCATCACTATTCTGGACTTTAACAAGTATAAAAGGACCGATTGAATATGTCAATAAACGGTACTGACTTGCTAAACTACAAAAATGTGCTAACACTATAGACTAATAATACTAATTAAGTATAGTAATGTCACTTTAAGAAATAGGTACTCCATTAGTAAATGGGTGCATGGTGGGCAAATTAGGCAGGGGGCCAGTGGTATAGTTTTAATTCTTTAGAACTATAGAGGAAGTGGACCCCACATTCTGGTTCCCCCCCCCCCCGCATAGGAGTATCAGATGTTTAGTGAGTCTGTCCTGCACATTCCAACTTTTAAGATGTTAGTGAGATCACTGATTACATTTATGTTTTAAGCATTTAGGTAAAACCACTTACATATTTTAGGACTCTTTTCATCTTGATCTTGACTGTTTTTTAAGGGCACATACAATAAAAGTTAACAACAAATTATACTATAAATAAATCTCATCTGAGCAGAAGAAAACTTTCTTTTGTAGTGTAAAGTTCTTTGGCATGAATGTCTTGTCTCCTTCAGTCTTCATATAGGACATGTTGGCGCCCAAGTGAGTCAGTCTCTGTCTATTTGCAGAATTCTCATCTTGTTCCTTAGATCTTTGTGTTTCTTTCATGTCTCGCTGTGGTACCTTCACCCGCTTGCTTGTCTTGCTGTAGAAGTCATGCAAAATACATCATATTGTACTTAAAAGCATAAAGTTTAAAAGCATTTAAACGGTATTTATTTTGTAGCACCAAAGCTCCTGAGACATCTGACTCCCAGCAAATTATGCACAAGAGAAATATTCTTTTCAAATGTATGAAGTTTAAAGTATTTATATGATAATTGATGTAACAAATACAGGGCACTGGGGGTCATTTACAACAGTAAAGTGCAGTTAAAAGCACAGGTTACCATGATTTCCCCCCCATAATTTCCGTGTACAGGAATTATTCAGAAACCCATTATCCAGAAAGCTCCAAATTACAAGAAGGCCATCTCCCATAGACTCCATTTTATCCAAATAATCCAAGGTTTTAAAAACTATTTTCTTTTTCTCTGTAATAATAAAGCAGTACCTTGTACTTGATCCAAACGAAGATATAATTAATCCTTATTGGAGGCAAAACAGCCTATTGGGTTTATTAATATTAATGTTAATATAATTTGTCACAAGTGGACACTGCGACTGATACAGTTGAGGCCAATGAGTAAGTAGCTTTAGTCCACAGACTGAAAGACTCGTATAAACCATTCCCAAACCCCTTAGTCTAGCAGAGTAATGCAACCCCTCCCTCACCTTGTTCCATTGTGAAATGATGGGTTTTTAAAGTGCACTTAAGTATGCACTTTGACACATTTTAGACACAATTGCTGCTTGTGAATTGAAAGGCAGAACTGACTGTGCATCAGCGAGGGTAACTATAATAGTGCAAGGAGCAGTTTTTTTTTTAAATGGGTTGTTCACCTTCAAAAACTTTATTCAGTTCAGTTGGTTTCAGATCTCTTTCTATCTGTGACTGCTTTTCTAATATTGAAGTTTAAAGTTTCATTTTTCACCTTCTAAAGCAGCTCTGGGAAGGGGGGCCGGACGCTGACTTTTTTAAATTGATACATTTGTTATCTTTATCCCAGCTGAGCAGAATCCCTGAATTAAAGGCAGATAAATGCTAGCATTGGTTCGCACTTTAACGCCAGGTGTTACTGAATTTGACTCCGCAGATTTTACTGAACATTACCTCTTGCGCCAGACATGCCTGCAATGGAGTGCATAGGACTTCCCTATTTTTTGTTGAAAAACGCTGGGGTTTTTTCATTTTTTCAGGGTGATAGGCTGCAAAAGACCATAATTTTTTTTTTTGGGTACCCGGGTTCCCCCCTACATTTCCTAACATATGGCACATAAACTATACAGTGGGCTCATGTGTAGGGCATTATAACAACTTTATTTTATTACGGTTCCTTGGCCTTGTGTAATGTAATGTATTTGCTGCAACATATACGTCCATTCAACTTTCACTTTCTGCTGTATGCAAATTAGCCGACACTAGCGCAACTTCCCCTTGCTTGGCGAAGTAACACAAGCACAACTTCGCCAGTGTTCTGTGCCCTGGACGCAACTTTGCATTTTAGGGAATGAGCGTTGACCTGGAAAATTTACTCCTGGAAAAGTGGACGAAGCAGTTGCTAGCAAATTTACCCCAATTTACCCCAATTTGGGAATTTACCCCAATAGTTGCTAATACTCCACAGATACTGCTGAGAAATAAGTAATTGTATTGCCTTTAATGACATGAGCTGGGCTTCTGTATTTTATATTTTTATGTACAGGTATATATTTTATGGTTACACCTCAGCCAAAGTCTGTCACCAAGCAATCGTCTCTGGCGATGTGGTGACTAAATGCCCATGAAAAAAAACCGTAGAGCTTTATTTTAAGCATCTCTCATTATAGTATTGGATCATCTTTAATATAATCAGAATGAATGAATGACATTGCTTGATAAATGCAATTATTGGTCTGTACAAAACCAGTAGTATTTTAATCTATGTACAACGTTTATGTTTCTTGTTTGTAAGATATCTGTTTGCACTCAGTATTACTGAAGCATATATTGTGACAAAATAACCTTTCTAAAGGTGGTGTACTGGCTCCACATTCACATCAGGAGCAGAAAGGGGACAGACTTAATCTGAACCACAGAGTAAAGGAGAACACTGCCTGTATGAATTGGTAATTAGCATATTCTTTAGAATTGATTTTTACTGGTTACTGCTTTGTATATTTAGAGATGAGAAAATCCATCTGAATATATTAGTCATGCCTTACACCGATTTTACACCAATTTGCACCTTCATCAGGTCAGACTAATCTAAAAATGTAGAACTAAAATGTATTCTAATCTATTCTAATCTAGTGAGTCATTTCTTGGAAGATATGGCTACCTTGATTGGTAGGATATGAAAAACATTGCATGGGAAGTAGTGTATCTTTAACACCTTAACATACTACACGGAAATGTAGAATCACTTGGTTTCCAAATTGTGAAGTGATTTCTAATTTCTTTTCTATTTCTTTTCTATTCAGTACTGTGCTGCCATACTGTAATAGTGTCCAGCAACCCCTGCACTTGCACATGGGCTGTACAAAGATCAGAAGAAGAAAATCATTTCTGTAGGCTACATACGCTTGATCAGGGCAGAGTAGAGGATGCTGAGAGAACCACATTCTTGGAAGTTGAAGAGCATCGCTCAGGGTCTAAGGCGAACGACTAGAATCACTAGGTAGTTCTTAGCCAAATTGGCACCACCTAGTGATTCGACCTTCATGGTCCTTTAAAGTAGTTAAAACACAAGCAACTAATTATCATAGATCAAAGTAGAGGAATATACATGAAATATCCCAGAAAAATACTCTGCCATTAAACTGGATTCCTATTGGCAAAAAAGAGCCCCAACAACAATGAAACACATACTAAATCCACCTGGTTAGAGGATATATTTGCACAACTGTACTCACCAATATAGGACTTCTTAACGTTTAATAAACAGTTTGGCTTGGCTAGAAATGAATATCTAGAAAAGAGACATCTGAACAGAATCTATATGACATAATCTATGGAAAGAAAACTGATTTGGCCTTTGAAGTGGACATTGTAGATCTGTTTGTTATTTCATTTGTGCTAATGACTAAAGTAGTTGTTCTGTTCTAATGGATATGGAACTCCAGCCTTGATTTATTTTTACAAGCATATAATTATTCACACCCACTGAGCGAGCTGTAAACAGAAAAGCTTGTTGTCTGAAGTGACTTTGAGAAGTGGTCATTGCCAGGGGCGGCAAAAATCCTGGTAACTTTAAGAGCCAAATTTCTGTTTTTCAAACCAGAAGTTCCTCCCTTCTAGCACAACTCTGCGCTAGCATGTGGACCCCCAGGACCCCTTACAGCTCCAAAAAAGGTGAGCATGGGGGGGGCATGTGACTTTAACAGCAAGTCACCTCAAGCAGCGAGGGTGCCAGGATCACCCATGGAAGGATGTTATTCTGTGGAGGAAACTCAGAGGGGCAGATTTACTAAAGAGCGAATTGACGCCAGCGACCGATTCGCACACTTCGCACCACTTTGCCAGCTGCAAATTAGTTACCATTACACTAATACACTAAAATGCAAAGTTGTATCCTGGGCGCCAAATGCTGGGACTTTTCGCTAGCGATACTTTTTTAGTGGAAGCATTTCATAGTGAAGATTTACTAGCGTTCATTTATGCCTAGCGAAAAGTCGCTAGTCATCTTACACTTAGGTCAATGTGAACAGGACAGCTACATTAAAGTTGTATGGACGTCTTTATTAGAGATGTTGGTGCAAATGCCTGAAGTGGCCACTTTTTATTACAAATGTCCAAGGAACCTTAATAAGGACAAAAGAGATCCTATAATGTCCTACACATGAGCCCACTGTAAAATGAATGTTTCATGGCCCTCAAAGGTCTGGGGAAAAATGTTAACCCAAAATAGTGTGTTAGGACTTTTGCAGGCAATCCCGCTTAAACAAAGGAAAAGTCGCCAGCGTTTTTTCAACTTTAATGCATTTTCGGCAGACAGGATATGATGTAAGTGACATAAGATTAAGGAAGATTTAGCTTTATTTTAGCAGTTCGCCTGGTCTGAGGTGGCAAAGTCAATTCTGGCGTAAGAGGTAACGTTCAATTCACCTGATTGAAAAGTCGCCTGGCAATAGAGTGCGAACAAATGCTAGCATCAGTCTCTTTCGCTATCGAATTGTTGTCTGCGCCTGTTAGGGAATTGGTGATGTCCCTGTGGATGTGATTTCTGGCAAAAAGTCGCTAGCATTAGCCACTTCGCTTTAAAACCCAGACCAGTCTAGAAACCCAAACAAATTTTACAAAGAGACTCTCAGTCCTCATAAAAAAGAAGGAGATTGTATGACAGTTTGAATGAGGCATGTGAGTAAACAAAAAGACACCCTCATTTGATAGAAAAGGACGATTGCATAAAACTATATTGATTAAAACTGGAATGAAAGCATACTTGCAAAACAATGTCACATTGCTGCTTCATGTATGAACCAGGGCTGAAGAGCTGATTAACAGATGCAAACCATTAGGAATATTAGTCCGTATTTTAATTTATTTAAAATAACACACCTTACACCTTGCGCCCTAATCTCCTAAAAGGCAACGAAGATTGTAGCAAAATGTCATTACTGTACCCTGTAGTGGTTGTTATTGCATATATTTGACGATATTGTATTTTATATAGATGACGCAAAAACGTACTGCTATGCAGAGATGAAATTATTGATCACTTGCTTGAAGTAGGCAGTTGGGTGATATATAGTACCCCCTCTTGTAAAATATAAGGATATTATAAGTTACAGAGGAGTTTCATGACCATATAAAAACACGAGGCCGAAGGCAGAGTGTTTTTATACAGGTCATGGAACTCTGAGGTAACTTCTAATATCCTCATAATTTGCAACTGGGGGTACTTTATTTATTATAATACACAAATTTCAGTGAGTCATGTGACAGAAATGACATCAGAACTTACCGTTTATAACTGATGACATCAGAATTCACAGTTTATAAGGATATACTTTACAAGATATTCATGGCTTTTGTGTATTATAATATAATTATACTTACAGAAGAGACTCCATTCCACATTCTTATGGGCTGATACTGATGGAATAGCGCAGATATTCCTTTTTTTTTTTTTTTATAGAACTTTATGTAACGCTCTCATATTCTGGTTATCAGATTTTAGGGGTCATTTACACAGTGTGCAGAGTGCAAAAAAAGGCTGCCATTTTGTACACACTTTGCCCACTGCATGGTGCATTGTGCAAATAGCAGAGACCTGCTGACTGATGCTTGAATCGAGTGCAGCCTGTGTTAGGCCACAAATTATTTGCAAATTAGAGTGAGAAAGGAGGTGCAGCCCACATTTGGGCCATGTACTTACTGCTTGCACAAAGTGCACAGAGAGACCGATTTTCAATCTGCAATCCTGGGGTTCTGTTAGGTGAGTATCTGCACTGCTTACCACTCTTGGCACTTGGGCTTGTAAATTAACCTTTTTATGTTTACCAGTAGTTGGCAGAGAAGATGGGTGTCTTTTACTGTGTTCTTCCACATTTTCACTGTATTACATGACACATGGATGGGCGAATTTTTTCGCCTCGTTTCGCCGAAAAAATGACGCCCATAGACTTGTATGGAGACGTGCGTCAAAGAAAAGCCGCGCGACAAATTTTTTTTGACGCCCATAGACTTTAATGGGCGTCTGCGACATTTCGCCGGCGGCGAATTTTGGACGAAACGAAACGGGTCAAATTCGCCCATCCCTGCATACACTACAGGGGAAATTTGTTCAATTCAAGATCATGTTTTTTCAAGCTCAAAATTTCGATGTTTATGATTTGAAAAAAAATATCAGAATTTTTGTAAATTAATGAAATTTAAAGGAAAACATTCAGCAGGTAAAACCTGTCAAGCTTCTATAGAAATTAATCGGAGGTGTATGTTCAATATACAGTCAACTGTATTTTTTTTAATAGCCAAATTTATGGAATAGAATAGATACATAGAACAGTGTGATTTTTTGATGGCAGTTAACTTTTTCAATGCATTCAAGCTTTTTCATAAATATGCTAGCAGTTGAGAAAAAAGTGGGGTCACAAGCAAGTTTTAATTTTGTTCTAAAAAACTTAAAGGGATACTGTCATGGGAAAACATGTTTTTTTCCAAAATGCATTATTTAATAGTGCTGCTCCAGCAGAATTCTGCACTGAAATCCATTTCTCAAAAGAGCAAACAGATTTTTTTATATTCAATTTTGAAATCTGACATGAGGCTAGACATATTGTCAGTTTCCCAGCTGCCCCCAGTCATGTGACCACCTCTGCTCTGATAAACTGTAGTCACTCTTTACTGCTGTAGTGCGATTTGGAGAAATATCACCCCCTCCCCCCCCAGCAGCCTAACAAAAGAACAATGGGGAGGTAACCAGATAACAGCTACCTAACACAAGATAACAGCTCCCTGGTAGATCTAAAAACAACACTCAATAGTAAAAGCCAAGTCCCACTGAGACGGATTCAGTTACATTAAGTAGGAGAAATAACAGCAGCCTGCCAGAAAGCATTTCTCTCCTAAAGTGCAGGCACAAGTCACATGACTGGGGCAGCTGGTAAACTGACAAAATGTCTAGCCCCATATCAGATTTCAAAATTGAAAATAAAACAATCTGTTTGCTCTTTTGAGAAATGGATTTCAGTGCAGAATTCTGCTGGAGTAGCACTATTAACTGATGTGTTTTGAAAAAAACATGTTTTCCCATGACAGTATCCCTTTAAACTGGAGAAATTGACTTCTATTTGTATGGGCCAAGACTCCTTAATGAACCAGATCCAGCCTGGGGACAATTATCTGGAGAGACCTGGTATATGCTTTACTAGAATTCTAAGCAGTGGTAAATTTTGCTGTATTGGCAATTCCACTACACCAGTCAATAGCTGGGTAATTCCAATCTTCCTTAAATCGTTTCCCCTGTCAGTTCCTACTTGGCTTCTGCAGGGGTTGTAGTCAGGCTCAAGGATGAAGCTCAAATACAGACAAACAAACAGTCCAAAAAGTGGTATTTAAAGGATTAACAAGAGTTTCAAGTCTTCAGGCATAGTTCGTTGCAGGCAGCAAACAGCAAAGTTAGGATCAGGCAAAGGGTCAAAAACCAAAAAACAGTCCAAGAAAATAATTTAGAGCTCACCCAGGAAGTTGCAAGCAAAGTCCTATATTCAATCATGTGCTTGGTCCCTAGTGTTTATTTATAAAAAATGTTATGCCAGACACAACACAATGACATCACATGCTGGTGCTCAGACGTCACTGCACCGGTGCCACCACCGATTAATAAAATGTAATTTTTATTTTTCATTTCCCTCAATCAAACTTTTAAGTGCTAAATCCCATGGATTAGAATAATTACTCTATAAACCACGAAAACATCTCTATCTAAAAGCTGCCAGGGTCATGTAAAAGTCAAAGGAGCTGTCCAGTTGTAAAATGTTTCTTTGCTTTGAGCTTTTACAGGTTTTTAGGGTTTGTAATTTCATGCAAAATTATTATAAAAAAAACAAGATTTCTGAGATTTTCATATTCTTTATGGATTAGTTTGTGCTTTCAGATTTTTATCTTTTAATAAATAATTAAACATGAAGGTTTTTTTTTTAATGTGAGTTTAGTTGGGGTTGAAAAAAAACGTCTAAAATGACACAAATTCGAATTTTGATAAATAGGCCTCTAATAGTTCATGAGTAGGCAGTTATTTTAATATTTTATATGCAATATTATCTTTCCATAGTTCCATTAAGATAAAAAAAAGTCAGGGTTTGTGGCTGTACTTCTATGGTTGGTGGCTATGTTTCAATGCTGACAGAAACACCGGGCAGCTTTATTGAAATCGGGTCTTAGAAGACACAGATACAAGTGCTTATTGCAGGGTAGCCATGGACATTACATCTGTGAATGTTCAGAATGAAAATCTGTAACACTAAGGCATTGATTAGAGGATCTACTATAATTATAGCAATAGCGGCAATTAAAAAAGTCTCTTTAGATCAGGTTTATCATGATCAACATTACCCTTTCTAGCAGGAGTGGCATGTGGTTGGAATTCAGATTTACCCTCCAATGTCACTTTTGGTGGAATTCTTCATTATGATCTTTTACTAATTCTACAATACCTCCTCCTTTCAATCACCTTTCAGTGATATTCATGTTTTATCCTGACTCTTCTTAAATATTTATTTCTACAGCCTGGTGTTTTCCACATTACTCTAAAATAGTGATGAGCAAAAATTTTTCACGAATTTCGCCTCTATATTTATTGTGACACGTTGATCGCCTGTACATGCAATTTTGAGGCAAATTACCAATGGTAGGCAGGTTTAGCAGAGGACTGGGAGCAAAAGACAGGGACACCACATATTCAGGTTTATTTCACAAGACTTTTCCTAACAAAAAATCATAGGAATACAATTCATTAGCTTTCACGCATTTAAAACTTTTCTCACCATTCAGAGCGACTCCTGCACTCATGTATATTCAGGGTTCTCTCTATGGGGGAAATTGACTAACCTGAGAAAATTCGCCAGCAACGGCTTTGCACCCGTCGCTACACTTAGCCAGGCGAAAATTCGCTCAGACAACGCTAATTTACTAAAATGCGAACTTGCGTCCAGGGCACCGAACGATGGCGAATTTTCGGTAGCATTACGTTGGCAATCAAAGCAAAGTTGCGCTAGCATTGTCTAGTTTGCATACGGCGGGAAGTGAAAGTTGAATGGACGTATATGTTGCAGCAAATACATTACATTACACAAGCCCAGGGAACCTTAAAAAAATAAAATAGAGTTGTTATAATGCCCTACACATGAGACCAGTGTATAGTTTATGTGCCATATGTTAGGAAATGTGAAGTTGCGCTAGTGTCTTTCTCCTTCGCTAGTGAAGTTACACTTGTGCCCGTTGGTAAATTGGCGAAGTACCGAAATGACGTCACACTGGTGAATTTTCTCCAGCGTTAGTCACTTTGCCCTAAGCATCTCTACTTTCACCTCCAGGGATACTCATTCACCGCAGCTCCTTCCAGCATACGGAGGTATCCACTAGCCTCTCGCCTTCCTCCAACAAAAGTAGGTTTCCCAGGAGCTCACACTCTCCTCCAACAGGAGGGATTCAGGGACCCTGAGGTGTAATCTCACATCTCTTTTATTTGCTGCTCACCTAATCAGACAGTTACCTCTAACTGGGCAACTACAAAACCCTAAAGGGAGTATGGAATGGAGGGTCCACCCTGCTCTCCTCCGTTCTCTCCAGGGACCCATTTATCCAACTTTTTCTAAGCTGGCCAATAAACACAGACTTACTTGCTGCAGCAACACACAGTTTTCCCTGGAGATAATTGTTTTCCAACCTAGCACTGGTACATTAATAATACACATAATCCTGGGCATTTTAATCACAGCTCTTACAATACAGTATATGCATACTATATATATGTTGTGCAACACTGATAAAGCAGGCACCTTCTTTTTGCTCTAAATGGTTCTGGAGGAACATCTTGCATGTTAGTATCATAGTATAACCAAAGGGCAGATTAAAGAACAGAAATGAGAATAACTGGCAGATAGGTTGTTCTGCCTAATTCATTGCACTGTATGTGTTTGTGAGTGTGTGATGTGGTTTCTAAGTGATGTGTGACACAAATACAAAGCACCTTGACCCAGTGACCCAAACAAGCAATCCATTACTGTAGCACAGTTTTCCCCTTCCCTTTGGACTTGTGATATATTATCTTGCAAATGGATGTCCGTTCAATCAATTGGCATTAAACAAGCAGTTACCTCAAATGGCAGATCATTAAGTTGTGGTTTATGTTGACATTGTTGGATAATGGGGCATCAATCCCTCTTTTCTCTTATGCACAATAGTGAACTGGTTTTAATAAACAGAGTGAAAGAATACTGTAACGAGTATTGAAATGAATTACACAAACAAAAATATATTTACAAAACAATGTGCAATGTTTAGATCACAGAGTGAACCTTTTTGCTGTTTGGATCACACACATTGGGGGGGAGAGAAAAAACTCTGCCAAGGTAAAAATAAGGGAGGTCTCAGTTTAAAGGACCAGCAATGCCATTAAGTGAAATTATTTTTCAAAGGTTTAAATCATCTGCCACCTACAAATAAACCAGGGGTCCCCAACCTTTTTCACCCGTGAGCAACATTCAGAGGTAAAAAAAGTTGTGGAGCAACACAAGCATGAAAACATTTCTTGGTGCGAAATAAGGGTAATATTTGGCTATTGGTAGCCCCTATGTGGACTGGCAGCCGTGTACATGGCCTGTTTGACAGTACAGCTGGTTTTTATGCAACCAAAACTTGCCTCCAAGCCAGGAATTCAAAAATAAGCTCCTGCTTTGAGACCACTGTGATGAACAACATCCAATGGGTTGGGGGGCAACATGTTGCTCACAAGCTACTGGTTGGGCATCACTGAAGTAAACAATTTCTTGCCAACAAATATCCTATTTTATTTGAGGTTTTCATTCTATAGTACTGAGCAAAGAGCCCTTATATACCATGCAGTATATCTGTTATCTACTATGTAAACGTGTGCCCTATTTCTTGCACTTGAACTTGAATGACAGCCCTTATGGCTAGCTAGACAGCAGTTTATATAAACTATATTTGAGCCTCTGAAACAAACATTATATTTAGTCATGGAAAAAACAGCATTGCTTGTTTAGGATCCTCACAAGACCATCTTTGTATCTTAAAAGGCTACAAAAAGACATTATCTGTTGGTAGAGAAGATAGAAAGTTAGATTAATGGGTTAGCACTCATTAGGTGCACACAGTCAAACTATTTGGCATTCTGTATCAAACTGAGCTGGGTGATTAACTCTTACCCTGCAACAATGTTGAATATACAATGGCAAGTTGTATACAGAGTGAACAATTCCAATTTCCACATTCTATAGCAACCAATCACAGGGAAGCATTAACTGCCCACTTGACAGCTAATTGGTTGATATGGGTTGCTAAACCTGCTCAAACTTTGTAAATTTTATTCACATAGCATTTATGCTGTCAATGTAAAAACAAGAAAGGAAAACGAATGCTACAAGCCTATTTACTGTATACGGGTAACATAAGACATCAACTGTTCCTATAGCAGAGTCTTAAATATTTTAAACTATTTAGATATTTTTGTTCATATTTAGTAGTATTTTAACTGAGCAGGTCAGTGGTCCAACAATAAATAGGCCAAGATGTGAATTCACTGCCTACGGGTGCATTTGCAGACAGTATATCATGAACTAGAATCTAAGCAGAATAACAAGAAAATTGAAAAACCTCCTACTGACAGAGGTCTGGATATCAAAGCACTTTAATAACAGATTGGACATCCCATTATCTGTGGAATCCTGGTGATCCCTGTGTTTAGTGCAGAAGGGGGTGAGAAGAAAGCTCACAAAAGAAATGCTTTATTCTAAATATATTGAATATATATTTATGTATTACCTCCCTGTGGATCAGTATAAATAGGGTCTAGAGAAGTTTTGAACATGATGGATTTTTCCAGGTACCATTTTAAACCTAAGGTTACATATTGCTTTGTAAATTGCTTTGTAAATAAATGTATATTATTTGCCATTCAAGCCTCTCATGGCCAGTGTTGTTGACCAGTTTGGATGTTATTGTCCATACAGTACAGAAAACAAAATACATTTAGGAACCATTATATTTTTACTTGCTGAACAATCTAATGGGCAAATAATTGCACTGGCTAATGGATGCAGTATAGTATACAAACACATCTTTACCTACTGTATTTTGGATACACACAATGGGACCAGAAACACCAGGAAATGAAAACAGCTTAAATCATTTATACTTAAAGGAAAACTATACCCCCAAAATGAATACTTAAGCAACAGATAGTTTATATCAAATTGAATGACATATTAAAGAATCTTACCAAACCGGAATATATATTTACATAAATATTGCCCTTTTACATCTCTTGCCTTGAACCACCATTTTGTGACTCTATCTGTGCTGCCTCAGAGATCACCTGACCAGAAATACTACAACTCTAACTGTAACAGGAAGAAGTGAGGAAGCAAAAGGCAGAACTCTGTCTGTTAATTGGCTCATGTGACCTTACATGTGGTTTGTATGTGTACACAGTGAATCTTATGATCTCGGGGGCGGCCCTTATTTTTTAAAATGGCAATTTTCTATTTATGATTACCCAATGGCACATACTACTTAAAAAGTATATTATTATGATAATGGTTCATTTACATGAAGCAGGGTTTTACACATGAGCTGTTTTACTCGGTATCTTTTAATAGAGACCTACATTGTTTGGGGGGTATAGTTTTCCTTTAATGCTTTGTCTGCACTTTGAAAATATCTTGCGATTTCTAGACAATATGATATTTTTAAGGTTGTCCATGTTAGCAGAGTTGGGCACACATACATCAAGTGGCTAAAATGCTCTGATCGGACCATGTGGCCCTGAATTTTCACTGGTCAACCTGAATTTGTTTGGCTTGGCTAATAAGCTCATATGTGAATTAACCAGACTGCCATCTGCCAATAAATGCACTAGAGTAATACACAAGTTACAATTTAGCTAAACTGTACAAGACAGTCTGTGCATATAGTGACCTTTATTTCTCTGTAGGACTCATCATTAATGTGTCCAAAAATGGACACAGTGGTTTCAAACACTGGCACCATTATTTATATAAGGCACTTTCATCTGAAGTCGATCCTTGCACTTCCCTGTAGTTGCAAGGAGCTCCATTATGTCCATCCTGCCTCCTGTTCCAAATCACAGGCAAGTGCACCTATTGACATAGGTAAACCCTGGCGCTACCTCCACCTTTAAGCTGGAGGTAATTCCAGGGTTCCCAATGCAGACTACATTAATAGGCCCAGCTGTTGTGCAAATATGTTTGCAATGCATCAGAGTCATCAAAATGCCCATGCCAGAATCTGGCACAGTTACATCAGACACAGCTTCCCCTCACAGTAGTAATTACACTGAAATTATAGGGAAATATGTATAATTGTGGGTAAAAAAAAAAACAGGGTGAACTGCAAATCCAAAATTGAAGCCCTTGTATGTTTGGCTGAATTGTTGACAAATTAATTTGGTTGGGTACCAGGATCTTCCAAACGGTGCCAGCTCAATGTTTATTACAATATGCAGAATTTAGCAACTGTGCTCGTATAGTTTTTTTTAAAAAAAAATTAGAAAACTCATCCCTTTGCTTTTATGCTGGAAAACCACTGATGTAGTTTTTCTTTTTTTTTATTATTTATTGTTTTCAGTAACATTTACAGGAAAAAGGTCTGACAATTTTGAGATAAAGTAAGGCAACAGCTTTTGTTTCATTGAAATAAAACTTAATACAATTTTTCCATCAGATCTTCAGGTAATCTTTACCTAAGGCTTCCTGAATTACTGATGTAATTTTCTGACATTTTTATTCTGTAATTCCCAGGTCAGTGGAGTAAATAAAGGTAATTCACGTGCCCGGGAGCAGAGAGTACTTGTCATGGTCATCGTGATGGTTGTTTGCTTCCTGCTTTGCTGGCTGCCCTATGGAGTAATGGCATTGGTTGCCACGTTCGGAAAGCCAGGCATCATATCCCCTTCTGCAAGTATAATCCCCTCTGTGCTGGCAAAGAGCAGTACTGTGTATAACCCCATTATTTACATCTTCTTAAACAAGCAGGTAAGTCACTGGCAAAACACACAGCATAAGAGAACTTGTTTTTACTGTAAAACGTAATACTCCAGCTACTTAATTTTTTAATTAATTTTTAATCATTTTTTAATACATTTTTTAATATCTAATAAATAGTATTTTTTGCTCCAAGAGGTGCTGTGCCACTCCCTTTTTCTTTTGAATATTTTGTAAAATGTAACAATCACAATTGCAATAGGTATAACCAAATTATGACTATTTACCGGTGAATGTGACAATGTTATCCTGTTATAAGGTGCACACGCAAAAAGACAAGTATTTGCTTCTCTTATGACCTTAATGCCTCTTCTCATTTCCCACACAAGGATTTATTCTGCAGTGAATTCATAGGGGACTGTTTAATTCCAAGAATCGTAAAAATTGTTGGAGGACATGGATTGGGATTAACCCCAAGATCCTAGGCTACAATTGACTGGGGTGTTTGCTTGATTGTCTCTTTTGGATCGATGTGCGTGGGTGTAAGATGGGTTGAATTTGATAGGCAGGAGTCTGTTTCATATGCAACCAGAATCTGTGTACAAAAAGCTCTGTTATCCATGTGAAGACTTCTTTGCTCTTTCATATAAATCAGCTAAACACAACTCACCTTTGCCTCCACCTGAAGGCAGTAAGTTTCAAACAGCTGTTGCTCAAGAGACATATGGCCTGCTACCACCAATGTCCTCTGCTTTCAGCAAAATGTCCTAAGCATCTCTCTCATGCCCACTTTATCTCCCTTTAAACGATTTTCTCATTGCCTGGCCTGCTATTTCCATCACTATTGTGGGAATTTTGTTCATAGTGTTAGATTCAGGAAGAGGTTAGTAGGAGGTTGATGATAGAAAAGCAAAGAATCGCATTGTAGCCTTTAACCCTAAGCCCATTTCCCCCTATATTTTTCCACCAGCTTCAATAATTCATATCATCATATATCATTTGTCCATTAGACTGAAAAGGACTTCTGGAACATTATCCCCATAGAGTATTTAGTTTGTTTTGTGCTACTTTTTCTATTTCACACCATATACTTTAGCCTGTTGTTGATGGTATATTTTCTTCTCTTATTCCAACTCAAAAACACGATTGGTACCACCAATCTCTAAATACAGATTTTAGCACGGTATTACATCTACCAAGAAACACACACACACACAGACAATCTTTACCTAGGAATGATGGTTAAGTGCTGAATACAGGCCAAGTATGCACAGCTATAATACCTTCTGATAGATGTAATCCATTGATCTTTAAGTCACTTTTTCAATACAAGATAAGGATTTTAACTTGTACTGCATAGGAGCAGTGGTCTTAGAGAATGGAAATAAAAGGTGTCAACTACCTTTCTTTACTTACTTTAATAAATGGTTCATTAATGGTAAGACTGCTCAAATGTCTTTGTGACTTTAATGCCCCTTTAAAGGGGGCAGTATAATGTCCAGTTCAATAAAAAGAGTTTCTGCTGAACATACTTTTTGACTATTGTTTTAATAACAGGTAAACAGGCAAAATGCGAAACTAAAAGTCAAATTCTACTTCACGGTTCATATGATCACAATCAAACAAATCAGCAGGCCACTGAGAATCCTTCTGTTTAGTGCAAGAAGTGATAAAAAAAAACATAATTAAAACAATAGTAAAATGTAGGTTCAGTGCAAACTTTATTCATTGAACTGATGTTGAAAAAAAAGGGGTATACTGCCCTTTAAATGCTTGGCTGATAAAGAGGAGACATTTGAAAATCCCTTCAGCTGTAAATAAGTGAATTCTAAATGCGATCCCTGAAACAAAGCATCCAATGTAATTAACACAAAAGCCTCCAGAGATATTAATGTTTCTTACATCAAATGGTTGTCTCATCAGTTGTAGCCACTGCTTGTTAATATGCGAGTGTTATGGTCCAACGCACTAATGTTGTAAATCCATTCTGTTTGACTTTATGACCAGCAAAGCCTGTTTTGTTGTTCTCTAACTAATTTGCTTGTTAATAATTCATCCTTGTTTAGAAATGTAATTTCCATTTGTAAGTACTGTCAGAGAAAACAAGGAATCTTGCAATTATAGACTGGGTGCACCCTCTAGAGCAGTGATCCGCAACCAGTAATTTGTGAGCAACATGTCCAACCCCTTGGATGTTGCTTTCAGTGGCCTCAAAGCAGGTGCTTATTTTTGAATTACACACTTAGAGGCAAGTTTTGGTTGTATAAAACCAGGTGCACTACCAAACTGAGCCTCAATGTAGGTTGACAATCCACATAGGGACTACCAAATGGCCAATCAGAGGCACTTATTTGGCACCCCAAGAACATTTTTCATGCTAGTGTTGCTCCCCAACTCCTTTTACTTTCTGAATGTTGCTCATGGGTTCAAAAGGTTGGGGATCCCTGGTCTAGAGGTAGAGGATGTCCACCTTAAATAATGTAGAGGGGCCCCACAAGTCAATAATAACTTCCCCACTGTAAAGCAATAGGAGTCATTTATTTTTTAAAGACTTTTTTTGTCATTATGATGAATCTTTAGAATAAAAATGGAGCCATTATTCAATGCAATCTCTAAATCTCCAGATTGCACTGTAGCATATAGCACACACACAGGGGCACATTTACTATGGGTCGAATATTAACCCTCGATATTTGACCATCGAAGTTATATCCTTCGAATACCGAAGTCGAAGGTTTTACCGCAATTGGTTTGATCGAACGATCGAAGGAAAGAACGTTCGATCAAACGATTAAATCCTTCGAATCAAATGATTAAATCCTTCGAATCGAACGATTCGAAGGATTTTAATCCATCGATCGAAGGATTTTCCTTTGATCAGAAATTACTTAGAAAGACTATGGGGACCTTCCCCATAGGCTAACATTGGTGCTCGGTAGGTTTTAGGTGGCGAAGTAGGTGGTCCAAGTTTTTTTTTAAAGAGACAGTACTTCGACTATCGAATGATCGAATAGTCGAACGATTTTTAGTTCGAATCGTTCAATTCGAAGTCGTAGTCGAAGGTGGAAGTAGCCAATTCGATGGTCGAAGTAGCCAAAAAAATACTTCGAAATAACAAACTAACAATCACAAGTCAGGAAGGAATTTTTCCCCCTCTGAGGCAAATTGTAGAGGTTTCAGATGGGTTTTTGCCTTCCTCTGGATCAACTAGCAGTTAGGTAGTTAATAAAAAGAAAAAAAAAGGGTTGAACTCGATGGACATGTGTCTTTTTTCAACCTTACTTACTATGTTACTTGGCATTTTTTAACTGGAAATTTGCTGTTGGAAAGTTGCTATGGCCTGCTGTTGTCACATACAGTGAGTATCAACCAGGAATGAATGTCACCTTCATTACACTACAGAGCAGCACAGGGCACAGGTCTTACATTTAACAGAATGGGAAGCAGCTGTTTTCAGGGAAGAGCTTTTTGATTGCCTTAAGACAGCAGACAACAAAACCTCAATCTGTAATTAGCTTCTTGAAAGATGATCTTTTAAGACTTCTATTTCTAATGTGCAATTCATCAATCTGACCAGGTCCATAGAAAGTGTAAGTGTAACTTATCAAATGGTTCATTCTCTGTATGAGTTATATCCATTGGTTGCTTACTTCGATCCCAGAAAGCGGAGTGGAGAACAAGATAGCAGCCCACTAGAAAACCTTGAGAAGTACATTATTGCTTGATAATATTAGCACATTTTGGGAACCTTATGGTATCATAAAGGTACAGTTCAATTGTTCAGTGTGCCATGGGCTCAGTTGAAGGGTTAGAGGTAGTGAGCAGAGATTACTAGTGGGGTCTGAATAGCAATGAGGGGGTGGCCATGGCTCATGGATTAGTGCAGAATAAGGGGCATAAATGAGTCGGTCAGAGAAGGGCAGGCCAGTTGCTGAGCCAAGTAATATTGTCTTAGATGTTAATGTTACTGGGTTAAGCTCTGGAAAGCAATATTACTACCGGGCCCTCTGTTTCTCAGTTCCTTTTCCACTGCTAACAGTGCACTTCTTTCTATGTTTAAAAACTTGACATTGATTTGGAAAGAGGAGCCAGAGGATATATTTATGTATTTTCTAAAAGTTTAGTAAGCCCCACTAGTTATACATTTTTTTTTTTGCAAGTGAAGCAACAGTAGAATTCAAACCTTTTACTAACTTGTTTGGGCTGAGGGCTGATCATTGAAACTGGTGTCAAACAGTTATTCCTTGGAGTTTTCCATAGAATGAAGATGTATTATTTTTCCAACCTATCCCAAGTCCCTAGTGATGGGCAAATCTGCATATATAGACAATAGGATAATAGCAAGAATTGCTTCCTGACAAGATCTTACATGGGATGTGCCAAATTTCACAGAAGTCTTCTAGGGTGTTATAAAGTAATTTACTGCTTATTGTCCACCCCCCCCCATGATTGTACTTTATTTGTTCAGTGCCTCCTTTCCCATTTTAACAGTTTCAGAATTTAAATGACAGAGTAAGGATAGCTTCACATAGGTACAATGAATTTGTGTAGAGTCACACTCTCACCAGGAGATTTTAGCCACTAGCACCAGATCTGGACTTGGATAAAAAATTGGGCCTTTGTGTAATTGGAATGTCAGGCCTAACACCAGCCCAAGTCTATGGCTTCTTACTACAGCTCCTCATAATGGCAGCAATGGTGGGAGGATTTGTGCTTTAATCTTTCCCAAAGAGCGTTTGAGGCACAGGATTGCTTCAGAGCAGAACACGGCGGGGGATTAACATAGGCTTGAATCTATTGAATAGATTTCTTTTAATTGTGCATTTAGGGTCTGTATTGCCCCCAGAGATGGATTTCTTTGCAGAGAGAAAATAAAGAGGAGTATGACAGGCTATGAGTTCATATTTGTGTGTTGGAAGGTTACTTGTTAGATGCTACTACAAGGTCAGTTACATGTATCTGTTATACATAAATAATGAACCTTTTGGCCTTTTAAAATAAGCAATGCAAATGGAATAAAACTGGAGGCATGTTTGAACTTTTAGCTGCTTT
Source organism: Xenopus laevis (assembly GCF_017654675.1). Taxonomy (NCBI): domain Eukaryota; kingdom Metazoa; phylum Chordata; class Amphibia; order Anura; family Pipidae; genus Xenopus; species Xenopus laevis. The sequence continues at coordinate 115,202,518 of NC_054380.1, read as the reverse complement.
TCTCATACATGATTTACCAGTACAGGTATAGATCCGTTATCCGGAAACCTGTTATCCAGAATTATGGAAAGGCTGTCTCCCATATATTTCATTTTATCCAAATAATTAAAAATAGTTTTAAATGATTTCCTTTTTCTCAGTAGCTTGTACTGGATCCAAACGAAGATTTAATGAATCCTCATTGGAAGCAGAACCAGCCAATTGGGTTTATTTAATACTTACATGATTTTCTAGTAGACTAAAGTTATGGAGATTCAATTTATGGAAAAGATAAGTTATCCGGAAAACCCCAGCTTTTGATTCTGAATAACAGGTCCCATACCTGTATTATTTAAAGGGGTTATTTACCTTACAATCGCTTCAGTTCAGTTGTTTTCAGACTTTGCACCAGAAACAAAGACTTTTTTCAAATGCTTTCCATTTTTTTATGTTTTACCATTCTTACAAAATTGAAGTTAAAAGTTGAATGTTCGTGCCTCTGGTATTTCAGTATGACATAGAAGACATTGAAGGTGAAAACATGAAGTAAATTGATTTCAAACTGTTCAAATATTAGTCTTCACACTTCATTTTATTTAACAAATATGTATTTATTTAAAAACCTCTTTAAGGGTAAATATAAATAAAGATTTGAACATCTTTTTTGTAACCAGTTACCTTCCCGCTGTTAGGCTAAACCTCCTGACCTACCTCTTGCTCTACTCAACTATAAATGTATAAAATACACATGCTGCATGGCTAATTAATTATTGGTTCTGATGCATATTTCATTTTGTATTGGCAAAAAGGGAGATAGAGACCTGAACTAATGATGGCTCATGTATATTTTATAGGAGCAGTATCCAGTTCTATGGAGCTGGTTTAAGAAACGATTTGGTAACAGCTGAAGGCATCGGACATAAGGAAATGTAACACATCCTCAGGGAAGTCATTATAAAGGTGGTCCTTGTGTATGAGGTTTACTTACTCTATAGCTGTCTAAGGCAATTCAATGGTTTCCGTATACTGTACCTAAAAGATGTACTGATCAGTACAGTCTGATAAATAACCCCCATAATCTCTGCAGCTCCATAATTAATGTGTGCCTATACTTGCAAGTATTTAACCAAAATGGACTTAGCATGGACTTTACAACTTAACATGTGCTGGCAATTACACTGGAATTCTGGAAATAAATACTGTGCTTACATATAAGCTTTATATACACGTATATAAAAAATATAGATGTTTTCACTTTTAAATTAGTTCTCTAGGGTACAAAATAAAACGACAGAAAGTTTATTAAGGTGTGTTTTATTTTAAACTAATGACAGATTTGCCGCCGTTATGCTTCGGACCATTGTTACAGTGGATGTTTCTCAAAGAAAAAGCATGTATAAAAATTACACCTTTTTTACTCCTTTTTTCACATGGAGATTCCTGCTGATGTGCAGCAAATTATTCAGCTGTTTTTACACCACTTAATAAATGTGCCCCGCAGTGTATACTTGCCTATATATGTGTATAATAACAAACCTGAAAAAAGTGTTTGGATTTGGCTGAATCCCAAAACGAGTGCTGGATTCAGTCAAGTCATTAAGGTTCATTTAAGAAATCAAGTGCGAATTTTACAGAATTCCCACTAGCCTGGACCTGCCAGTAATTCCAAGGTTCCCTTAGTGGGTTGCATCTATGACCACAATTGACTTGTGCTGTGTGAAATGGACACTATTGCGATTCAAATGCAAAGAACAGCTGTACACCACAATTTGTACATCATTTACCAAAATAGGTGCTACTGTATATGTTCAACTATATTAATATATAATATATATACAGCATGGATGTTGAGCTACAGTTATTAGCAAATCATTTACTGGAAACATACTCAATGTAGAGCTTGGTACGAGTAAGGGTTAACTTACCAAATGTGCTGGGGGTCCAGGTGCTCAAGCACCAGACCTTCAGTTCGGGAGGCAGACATCATGCAAATGTTTGGGATAGGCTGGCACAAACCGGACCACACTCCATTAATAGATGCAGTTAAAAAAGTATTTATTAGACAAAAAACATCTAAAAAAAACCCTTAGCCCATGACTAAGTGCCCATAAGGCACGAAACGCGTAAGCTGTTTTTATGAGATGTTTTTTTCCTAATAAATACTTTAACTGCATCTATTAATAGAGTGTGGTCCGGTTTGTGCCAGCCTATCCCAAACATTTACAGTTATTATCATCCTTCTGACAGGCGGTGCCTTGATTCAGCTCTACCATTGATTGACCAGTGGCCAAGACAAACAAATGGCCTGTAAAACTGATGCAAAAAATATTAGTTTCATGTTTTTCCCTTTTTATGAACATTTCGTCTTTGCACCCCACTGCTTCCTCTATTATTCATTTATTTTTTTCACACTTTTCTTCTGTCCTAAAGCTTTCCAATGAAAATCTTTGAATTCCAAGAACACCTTTTACCCCCTCTCTATCTTCTATTTCTTTTAGATCTGGTTAACAGCCATGAAATCCCAGACTAATCTTGATTAATAAACTGATTGGACGTTTCATAGAACGGAGCTGGTTTTGGCTCTTGACTATTACTGACATGTAATTTTCCATACACTAGCAGCGAACATTTTCTCTTTCTCGTAGGAAGTGAAGCATAAAATCCTGCTCTTTCCCTTTGACAGATCCCTTTATTGGCTACCCAGGACATGTTCACTAGTATTCATGGCTACAGCTTGGCCTGGTTTAGTGATAGAAGCGACAAAGTTATCGGTTCATTTTGCACCTGGCTCCCTTATTTGAATATTTAAAATGCAGCCGCAATTCGAAGCTCAGGATTTAACAAAGGAAACATTTTATTTACATGTTTGCAAAGTAAAAGGTTTAATTGGTTCAATGAAAATGTTAGATTTGCCTTAATTTTACACTGCATGCCATAGTTTGCTCAATATGTATCCTACAGAATTTACTGTAAATATATATAAAGTATATACTATACAGAGTGCAGTATCAGCCCTGAAAGAGCTAAGCAACTCATGGGGCTCTACAGGCTGTCATTTTGTGGCCCTTAGCTCTCCTGCAGTTGTTCCTTCCCCTCTATAAATTAGTCCTAATACATTTCAGACAATAGACTTATGGATAAATTTCACTGTGAACAATGAAAATTTTCTAACCTGATCGATCGATTTTCTGAAAAATGTTGGACGAAAAATTGTTAGGTGTACAACTGTTCGGTCACTCACCAAACGATAATTGGGGATAATTGTTAGGGAGAGCAAAATCTTAACATCTTTGGCAGTATGCAATCTTTTCAATAATGTTGTGCTGAACATAGTTTTTTACCTTTGCTTTAAATTAGGAAAAATGCAATGAAAAATGTTATTTCTTGAGCATGGGGAAATTTGAAAATGAAACTAAAGCTATATTATACTTCCCGAAAAGCAAAAGAAGAAGATTTTACATTTAATACAGGAAGATTTTAGGTTGATAATAACTAGCAGTCTGGCGTTTTGGTGTGTGCAATACACTGCTAAGGTCGTTAGTTCTGGGGATTGGCAAACAGGAATTTTTAAAAACTAGCATATCTCCTAAGAAGCCCCAGGGCTTCCAAACCAACGTGGATGTGGCCAGGGCCACTCCTGCCATGAGGCAAGGTGAGACCCTTGCCTCAGGCGGCAGTGAGCAGCCAGTTACAAGAGGTAAGTGTAACTTTAAGAGCCGAATTTCCAGGTCTTAACCGCAATTGAGCTCAATGCATGAGTGATGCTGGAAGGAATTTTTGAGGAATAATTGGCAGTCGCTTCAGGGCCGCCAGCAGGGCTGCTGAACTTCTCTCGTGGTGGGCGATGCGGCTTATGCTGGTAGCAGAGTTTGGGGCCATCCTCTCTGTAGGCAGAGGCAGCCTAATACTCAGTGGTGGTTATTATGATTAGTGCTGATCTCAATTGGCAATGGAATTGAAACGCAAGTCTTCAGTGAGGAACGGCAGAGCATAGTATCGATCTTTTATGGAACTCTGGCTTTAGAATATTGCCTTGGGGTGAGGCTGACAAGGTCCTATTGTTAAAATGTGAATAAATGCTGTGGCCGTTTTACCCCATTTCTGGCTCCTGGTGTTTCAACTATGTAACAATGGGGTTCATTGGGATGGCTCTAGGTGAGGGGTCAATTGAGAAGTCCCCTTTATCGTGTAATTTGCAAAGTAATTTCTGTATGTCCATTCTTTTTTCTGCACAGCTCATCTTGACTAGTTGTGCCATTAAAACAATGTAGAAGTAATCAGCTCTTCACCAGCAAAGGCCCCAAGACTTCTTTCAATGCCTTGAATGTTCTGTAACTACAGGCCTGTAAAGAAGTATAATTTACATAAGCCCGCAAGTCATTGTGGCAACTGGAGTCTTGGCTGGGGGAACATTGACTACATTTGTTTTAACATGTACATGAGTAGCAGAATCAATAGCAAGGGAAAACAGATACTGCTTTGAATAGTGAGTAACGATCATTAAAATCATTGAGAAAGTTATGAATGTCTGTTAGAAAGTTGCTTAGAATTACTCTTTCTTTCATTGGGCAAAATACTTGCTTCTTTTATTATTTGGGTGAAAGTCTTTTAGTTGACAAATGCCAAGATGAATAATTAAAAAGAAAGTTAGTGTACCCTTAATAAATTATCATACTTCACACACTCAAAATCTTTCATTCTGCTCCTTCTGTGATTACATTGCATCCAAAAAAGTTAGTATGGAATTGTTTTTGTATCGTACGTATTTTTTTACACACCAGATCCACGATAGAAAAATATAGCATAACTGAAGCAAAAAGTGATAGTTGATGCCTTGTTGCATAAAAACCTGTAAAGCACAAATATCATGTAGTTCATACAAAATACAGGTATAAATCAATTTGATTGACAATGGATTCAGTAGCAGACACTGCATGGATAAACGAAGACACATGGGTGCTGTTCATGACAGATAGAAAAGTACATTGAACCAAGAACTTGTTAACTCTGCAAGGATCTCGACTGTAGAGCTTAAAGGAGAATTCAACCCTAAACTTAAAAAAAACCCTACCCTTGATTGTGCATGATTATTGGCATGGCACAAATGGTTTCTCTATGATGTTTTTATGTACAATAAATTGCACTCATTTTACATTGTGCATGCAAGCTGTTAGATTTTTTTAAAGCCAATGCTTAGAAACCCAGAATTTCCCAAGATCGTGTTGCATGTAACAGTAACAAACTATCATCTTTCTTATCTGCTGAGAAAAGCAAAACTTCTCAATATTCACTGACCTATCTGGTTAGATCCCAAGAAATAAAAGTCATTTAAGCAGAATATTAAATAAATATAGGAAAATGCTTTTATAAAAGGTTTACCGGTTGGAAGGAAAATCTTTCTTCCAAGAAAAACAAAAAGGTTAACATGCAGCAGATCTGTCAATATGACTTTGGTATCTGAGATGCTTATTTTTTTATCTATACTGTACTGGAAACATTTGGAATGACAGCATCTTACATTAACACAATGTTGTCATCATAAAGTAACCAATTCATTTAAAGGGCATCTATTACTAAATCATCACTGCTGTACCCCCAACAGCATTTGTCTGTGTTGTTCTTTGACTTGAAGTTTCTCTTCAATAAAGAAGTCATATATTCCAGCCACAGAATTCAGTTGAAGTCATCTAAATACCATTAGCCTATGGAGCATGTCTTAAAATGTGCCCCTTTTTCACAGATAGGAATCCCATGAAATCATTACCAATCCCTGTCTGGAAAGCATAATCTACTTTGCAACTAGCAAAACCCTAGGTTCACTCACATGAAGGAAGAATTTATATTTTCCATCTGAGCTTAAAATGTGAATACAGTTTGTCTTATACTGTACATTGATCAGTGGTCCCCAACCCCTGGGTTGCTGACCCTTGGTGGAGGGTTGAGAAAGTGCGCTTAGCTGGAAATTTAGCTTAAAGGGATACTGTCATGGGGAAAAAATGTCTTTTTCAAAATGTATCAGTTAATAGTGCTGCTCCAGCAGAATTCTGCACTGAAATCCATTTCTCAAAAGAGCAAACAGATTTTTTTATATTCAATTTTCAAATCTGACATGGGGCTAGACATATTGTCAATTTCCCAGCTGCCCCAAGTCATGTGACTTGTGCTCTGATAAACTTCAATCACTCTTTACTGCTGTACTGCAAGTCGGAGTGATATCACCCCCCTCCCTTTTCCCCCCAGCAGCCAAACAAAAGAATAATGGGAAGGTAACCAGGGGCAGCTGGGAAATTGACAAAATGTCTAGCCCCATGTCAGATTTCAAAATTGAATATAAAAAAATCTATTTGCTCTTTTGAGAAATGGATTTCAGTGCAGAATTCTGCCGGAGAAGCACTATTAACTGATTCATTTTGAACATTTTTTTTTCCCATGACAGTTTCCCTTTAATGTTTATTCGCTCTTCTACATATACCTTTAGTTTACAATATATGCCTAAAAGCCCATCTTGAAAGAAACTCAGAGTGAAAACTTGTTTGTTGACGTAGAGTTAGAGGTTGAATTTGAGTGGTTTTAGAGGTTTTAGAAATCACAATTAAACTCTATTTCTCTAAAACCACAAATGCCATGAAAGTTATTAAAAGATGCAAATATAAAAGTTACAACAAAAAAACTAAACAATAAAAAATACGAATATACCCAAAAACCTCTAAAAATGTAAAGACCTCTAAAAATTTAAAAGGCTAAAAAAAGTCCAATAGGATCAGCACAGCTCCCATTGACTCCTATGGGAATTTGAAAGCTTTTACGTGGCACAGTTTTTGTATTTGAGTTTTTCGTGGTTTTTACACTTGATAAATCTTGAATTTGTAGAGTTTTAGATGGAAAAAAACCCCAAACATTTATAGAGAAAAAACTAAATAACTAAGACTTATGAAATCCGGATGTTTTAAAATCGACCCATTAAACTATGGCTGAATGACCAAGTGTTTTTATGTTATTGTGAGCTGAGAGGTCTGATGGGGCATTAACAGTGATATTTGGTAGGTAGTGATGGGTGGATTTGGGGCGTTTCGCTTCGCCGAAAAATTCGCAAATTTCCTTGCGAAAATCGCAAAACATTTTTTTTTACGCAAATTTGTTCTGGTGAATGAATTCGCCCATCACTATTGGTAGGTGCTTATTTGACCTTTTGGATACCCTTGGAAATACAGCAGGGTGGCTGTACACTAGTGTTTTCCTATATCTGAAGCTTTACGCAAGGTTAATTAACCAAAGTTTAAGGGGCGCCAAACGCTAGCGTTAATTCGCTAGCGTTTGGCATTTTCGCTACTGCGCAAATTCACTAACGAACGCTGGCGTAGTTTCGCTAGTGTTACTTCGCAACCTTACGCCAGGCGAATTTTCGCTAGCGACGAAACTACGCAAATTCACTAACTTGCGCAGTGTAGCGAACGCTACCTTTTACGCTAGACTTCCTTCACCACCTCAGACCTGGCGAAGCGCAATAGAGTAGATAGGGATTGTTTCAAATAAAGTCAAAATTTTTTCTAAGTCCCAAAAAACGCTGGCGTGTTTTCTACATGATGGCTGATAGGCTGAAAAAGATGGAAAATTTTTTGGGGCTCCCCTTCCTCCCCCCTACATTTCCTGACTCATGGCAATTTACCTAGACAGTGGGCACATGTGTAGGGCAAAATAAAATTTTTATTGGCTGATTTGAAGGTTTTCTAGGCATTTGTAGTGCAGATACGTGTTCCTCCATTTAAATTTGAATTTCGCGCCGTATGCAAATTAGACTTTGCTAGCGCAACTTCGCTTTATATAGCGAATCAACGCTAGCGCAACTTCGCAAACTTACGCTACCCCTGTGCGCAACTTCGGATTTTAGTGAATTTGCGAAGCGCTGGCGAAAATTCGCCTGGCGAAGTGCGGCGAAGAGCGGCGAAGTTGCGCCTGGTGCAACTTCGATTCTTAGTGAATTTGCCCCTAAGCCTCCAAGGGAGCTTGAACTGAAAAGCTTTGATAACCACCACCACCACAGATAAAGGTTGAAGAAAACACTTTAAGATTATCTATTGGTTTCTAATGATGTGATTTGGATGTTTGAAAGGTGGGTTCCTGACAGGGTTCCTAATAGGTTGCAGGGTAACTGGGGTGGATGGATTTCTCAGAAACCCTCACCATGTGAAAGCTGTTTATTGATTGATCCTTTTCTAGGCAATGCAATAGAATTTCTATAACAAACAAGGGAAAGTTGTGCTCACCACTAATTTTTCAAAACATTAGGCGGGGGTGCAATGAAGCTGTGACCACAAAATACATATAGTCAAATACAAGAGTCCTCTGCACTCAACCCATTATCAATATATTTAAGACAGAGACATTATGTGCATACTGCTACTGAAAAATGCCTTACCCTTTAAACAAAACAGGGATTGTTTGTCCATATATTGCAATATATTTAAGCTGGCCAACTACGTCAAAGTCATTCCATATCTGGCCAGTCCTACGCTTAATTTTCATCTGATTCATTAAGAATTCAATTGCTTAATTATACGTTTTACAAAGGGACTAAGTTTTACCTGCAACTTACTCGCTGCTTTCAAAGTAAAACTCCCAAACTTGGCTGCCCCTTTATTAGACACCAGTGGGATCACCTGACTATAGCTGGGAAGGGTGGGAGCTACAACATGGAGCTGGTCACTGCTCCTGTATAAACTATAACAAACAAGGAAAAGTTGTGCTCACCACTAATTTCTAAAACCATAAGGCAATGAGGCTGTAACTTTGTGAAAAGTCTGCAATCGGTATTTAGTCTATAATTTATTATATTACATTTTAATTGTTCTCTCAGCCACCTGATTCAAATAGTTAGTGACACATATGTTAGTACAAATTAATCACCTTTTATTTACACATATGCAAAAACCACATATATTAAAAAATTCCACACATAAATATATATCAAAATTAATCAGTATTAATAGAATTAATTAATTGATATTGAATTTGATGCTGTTAATCAAAATTTCATATTCCAAATTGGTAATTATGGACCAGTTATAACAATATAAGTAAATGGAGGGCACACCTAGTTCTAATAAACATAGGCAAATATTAAATATGAGGTGCACAACAAACCATGAGTCGCCCCTACCGAGCGACCAAATATAACAAGTACAGAAAATTGGGTCTGCACACTCAAAAGGAATTTTCGACTCAGGTGGTGAGATTTAAGATATGCTTTACTTAATAAAAACAGACAATGACATCATCATCACAGCGAACAAAAAACATTTCACATTGTCATAATATACATACCACCCTTAAGTACAGAAAAGGCAGACAAGGGAATACAAGTAGCGGATACACCTGCCTAAATGAGAATGACCCCAACGTTTCGGCAAAATAGCCTTTGTCAAGGGGATTTAGGCAGGTGTATCCGCTACTTGTAAGATTTTTTCAATGCCCATACTATATATATAAGGAGTACTGTGCTTCTCACTGTTACTAGGAAAATAGTGCAGAAGTAAATGCCGGTATACGTTACCGCTTCATAATTGCTGAAGTGATTACTCCTGATTATGGGTTTAGCAATCCGCACCTTGCCCATCATGCGGAGCATTTTTATCGCCGCATATACAGTAGCATTCGTCTGGGTGACACTTGTACGATTTTCCTTTTTCAGCTGCGGGTGTTTGTTCTTTTGCATCCGTGTACATGGTAACAGCAGGCAGAAAGCGGAAAGCGTTTTCCCTCATGGATGCACGCAATTTGAGTGTAGGACTGGCCAGATATGGGATGACTTTGACGTAGTTGGCCATCTTAAATATATTGCAATATATGGACAAACAATCCCTGTGTTGTTTAAAGGGTAAGGCATTTTTCAGTAGCAGTATGCACAAAACGTCTCTGTCTTAAATATATTGATAATGGGTTGAGTGCAGAGAACCTCTTGTATTTGACAATAGAGTTTCTGTTTCATCTTGATGGACAGTAATAAGTCACTCTGAAATCCTCCCTCCTTGTGTTAACGTTTTTACTAATACTAACCTCTTTTATTAATACAGTGTATCTGTAAATGAATAGATTTTCTAATTAGCAGTGCTTGCAATTACATTAAAGAAAGTAAAAGTCAATACCCAGGTACAGGATAGGTGCATGGCCTACAGATTTAGGTTTTAACTTATGGGATATATCTAGGAAAAAAAAACCAGGAAGGAAAAATTGTAAGTGATGTTATGTCCAAGCATATAATTCTGTTCCAGCATTTGTGTTTAAATGGTTTTTTATTTTTTTGGGGGAAAGCAGAACCACTTATTTATAAAGCACCCTAAAATCACCAAGGAAATCAAATAAAAGTGATGTGTTTGATGAAATGGAAATGACATCAAAGTAAATGGTGCATCTATTACTTAGTAAAAACTAAGAGATATGGTTAGGGGTAATATACAAACACACTAATGCCTTGGGTAATGTTTCCTACAAAGTAATATTAAAAGAAAATCAGAGAGTCAGTAAGTAACCACTTGTCATTTCATCTGTTTCATCCAGCTGAGGACCCAGCTCTTTCTCTTTTTATTTAACATAGTTGTAATCACTAGGACATTCTACATTGATATGAGTAATACATACATACATATGAAATATATGCTGCATCCTAAAATGGAGCCCCAAATATACCATCTCTCTAGAAATAAACTGTGGTCTCCACGTTTTGCCCCTGAGCTCTCCACCCTTCTTACTAAGTGGAGCATCTGGCCAAAGCTTCAGTATTCTCTGTGTAAGTGTAAATATTATGTAACTTAATTAAGTAGTTAATTGTGGAAACCAAGAGAGCTGCAAAGCAGGAAGTAGTATTCTGGTTATTATTTTAGATAATCAGTCACTCCAGCCTTTATACATTACATTTTTGGCTAACTAACTATACTGAAAACATTTTTTTATTTTGCACAGCCTATCTATTTAAACTGTTTTTATTTTTATACTGAACAATCCCTTTAACTAAAGAAGTAGCTAGAAATGTTGTACATTATGTTTTTGGATTCTTTACCAGCCCAAGGTTACCACAGCCCTTTAGCAGAGAAGATCTGTGTCTTCAAAGATGCCCCAGTAGCTCCCCATCAATTTAGATGACAATCAGCAGCATGTTTTCTTCCCACAATACAGAGTTGTGTTCCCAGAATTCTGGTGTCATTGTCACCCAATACTAATCTGTGTCTGTACTTTGTTGCCAATTACATGCAGCTGTGCCAAATATAAGTCTGTCTGACATTGTTTCTGGTGTTTGCTGGTGTCATTTCTGGTGTTCAGTGTGCATGTGACAAGTGCACCTTATTATTTATTTTGATATTCTAATATCAATCACATAAACTATTTACATACATTTTAGTTCAATCAAACTACCAACAGATGCCGAAGCAGTCTACAACACTAACATTTTGGGACAGTTTAGACTTCAGAGAATAAATACAATTCATGCACATTCTATTATCCCCTCCCCTTTTTTTTTATGGACTCGATACCATAAAAGCATTAACAAGAATCCCAACATGTTAAGGGAAAGGGTGAGGACAGGCCGGGCAAGGCCAAGTCGACCCTATGCAACTTGACTGGCCAACTCTAGTTCTGGCCCTGAGGACAAGATTCAGGAGCTTAATTGGAAGAGGATGGAAAGAAGACCTGCTTATCAAGGGGTTGCTTGGATATGTCACCTAAACATGATATATGATATCATTCAGGTACTGTATGTTAGCAGGAGAGTGAGAGAAGAATTGATAGTTGATGCCCTCTACAGGCCTTCAGGACTCTCATTAGGCACTTCACTGCTAGACACACCTGCTCTTCTCCTCCAGGAGATGACCCAAACCTCTACACATAACTGGATAAATATGTTTGTACAATGCACATATGTCTTATACTTAGGGGCCAATTCAAAAAGGGTCGAATATCGAGGGTTAATTAACCCTCGATATTCGACTGGGATTTTAGCGCAAATAGTGCGCTCGAACGATCAAAGGATTATTCCTTCGATCGAACGATAAAATCCTTCGAATCGAACGATTCGAAGTATTTAAATCCAACGATCGAAGGAATATCCTTCGATCAAAAAAACTTAGGAAAAGCCTATGGGGACCTTCCCCATAGGCTAACATTGAGTTCGGTAGGTTTTAGATGGCGAACTAGGGGGTCGAAGTTTTTTCTTAAAGAGACAGTACTTCGACTATCGAATAGTCGAACGATTTTTAGATCGATTCGAAGTCGTAGTCGAAGGTCGTAGTAGCCCATTCGATGGTCGAAGTAGCCCAAAAAACACTTCAAAGTTTTTTACTTTGAATCCTTCACGCGAAAGTTAGTGAATCGGCCCCGTAATGTATTTCAGTTGTTTCTCAAAGGGCTTCGAAGAAAGGTCTCATCATAATCGCTAGCTTAAAACATGATGCATTTCCTGGAAGCTCAGCTCAGAATTCATTAGACATTTATTATTCCATATCAATATTCTTAAAAAGAGAGAGCGAGCGCAAGCATAAAAGAGAAAGCAAATTCATTTGATAAGCACTTTTTCTTCCTGACACTGTGCGAAGCGACAAATTTTACCTTGTCTGATAAAAGAAATTTCAGTGACAGATAATGTTTTCTTATAGACCCAGTCTTTGTGTTCTGTTTATTCTGCGTCACTTTATTTAATGGCTGTTAGAGTGCTGCACAAAGCGAAATAACTAAATGACAGCCCATCACTCTTTGTTCATTATGAAAAGTCATAGGAAAGCCCAGCAGGGGGGAAACAAGAGGATCCAGGTGCAAAAATACACAAATAATTATATTCCTTCATACTGTGATGGATTTGCTCTAGGGGCATGTTGATATATTTATCATTGTAGCACAGCTTGATCTATTGCAGAAGTGAAGCTTAATCAATATTGTCTTTTGATTTAATGTTTACTACTGCTGTCATTGGATCTGACCAACAAAAAAAGGAAAAGTATGTATAAAGAAGTCCAGCTAGATTTAAACAATTGAATTTAATTTAAACAAATACATTGTTCAATTTAAAATTAGACTGATGCAGATCGAAAATCAAAAATATTTTTTTACCGTTGACGTGCCTTAGTACAAGCTTGAACAAGTATTGCATGTGTATAATGTGTTTTTTATCTCATGGATCTTTAGTGAGGGTGTGCTGAAGAATCATACAGCTATGTCCCCACTTTTCGGATGCAGCTGGCCTTTGGGTGGGAAAGGGCAAATCAGACGTCGCTGTTGACTTCAAAGCAATGCCCTTAGCAGCTAATGATTGTGATGATAATGGCACCCTCTTGTGCAGTTATCTTTAGTGCTACTCTGTTGCCTTCAAGATAGATGACATGTGCTGAAGCCATGAAGGCTGATTAAATGTGATGAAAACTGCTCATGGGTTTTTAAATCATGCCGAGTCATTCCATTTCTCATACTGCCTTCCTTAGTAACCTCTATGGGGTTTTTTTTAGTTGTAATCTGCTAAGACAATATTGCTCATGTAACCTACCCTAAACATGTCCTTTTATTGATATAACATAAAAGGATATTTGCAAGAGAAGCACCAAATCCAGGATTCATTCAAGCCTTGAAATAATGATATATGTATTCTTTTATTTTTTTATTTGAGAATTTTTTTTAATCAATTAAAGGGATCCTAGTGCAGTCCCTAGTGAAAGAAAGCGCAGTTCTAAGCAGCTTTTCCATATACATATACGTTTTCATTGGTGGAAATGTAATTGATATTTATTAGTGATGAGCAAAATACATGCATCAGACCCAGAAAACAAAAAAGGTTTTCAACTGCAAAAACTTTCAAATGCTAGGGTAAAATTACACATTGTCTACAAAAACACATGGAAAGTGGCTCCTTTTATTTGTACAGGTATGGGACCTGCTATCCTGAATGCTGGGGACCTGGGGTTTTCTGGATAATAGATCTTTCCGTAATTCATAGTCTACTAGAAAATCATATAAACATTAAATAAACCCAATAGGCGGGTTTTGCTTCCAATAAGGATTAATTATATCTTAGTTGGGAACAAGCACCAGATACTGTATTATTACAGAGAAAAAAGGAAATTTTTTTAAATTTGTATTATTTAAATACAACGGAGTCTATGGGAAACGGCCTTTCTGTAATTCGTTGCTTTCTGGATAATGAGTTTCCTATACCAGTATTTTTATACCAGTTTACTAAAATAGCCCTGGTAGGTAAGCTAGTAAAATCCAAGTTTTCTATGGAAAGAACAGTATTTATTCCACTCTACTATCATTATGACATTGGCAGTATAGCCACTCTTCAGTAAGGTGCTTGATAGAGTGAAAAAAAAACAGATGACAGTTTCCACCTTTGTTTGCCCTTTGTACTTCAAATCATTTTAATAAATAAGTCTTAGTGAGTAAGTTCATTTCCAGTGTGTCTACGATCTAAACCCAATCATTGATTGGATTTAAAAAAAAATAATACAGTTTCTCCAGAAGGGTAATATTTTTTCCACTCCATTATCATTAACAAATCCCCATTATACAGCACCTATCTCCAGTCTAAAGCTGGCCTTAGACGCAACGATCCGATCGTATCGTGGATTCCCAACATTTATCGTCCGACGGAGATCGGTCATTCAGTCGATCGGACAGGTTAGAAAATTTCTGTCGGCTGCGGATAATATCTCTGCATGTATTGCCGATCGTACGATTTTCAGTGGGAGACTGTCACTAGCTTTGTCAGACATAACTATCGTACGATTGCTATCAGGAAAGCAAAGCAAAGGCAGTGGCACACTACTACACCCGAAACATGTAGTGTGCCTACACTGCTAAATAAACACATTGCAGTTTAAAAATACTGCCTGGAGCTGCTTGATTCAATTTGCTTTCCTGATATCGTATCCCAAGGTGTGACACAGACACCTGAACCTGCAGCCGTAAGGAACTGAACATTGGGGTCTGTATCAGAAAAACTTCTTTATTATCGTACGATTGCTGTCAGAGGTAGTACATTCTGATCTGTTCTTTTACTACTTTATTTGATCGGAATGGTAAGACTTTGATCTGAATGGTTAGTGGAGGGTCGGGAGATGGGAAAGTCCGATCGTACGTTGATTCGTACGATCGGATCTTTGCGTCTATGGCCATTTATAGCTGGCCAGTATGGCTTATGGTGATTAGATACAGCAACAATTTCTAACGTAAGCCTGAAACTTGACAGTAAGAAATAATGACTACATGCTTGGACTTATTGTAAAAATTGCTTGCAAGTAGGGCCGGAACTAGGGGTAGGGGGGGTTGTCAGGCACGTTCTCTGCCTCCTACCCCCAGTCGGGTCCTCTCACTCCTCTGGGCCCGACTGTCTGCAATTGCGTTGATTAGCGTTGCTTAGGGCGTCTGGCCGGCCTAGCCCGGCTCTGCTTGCAAGTACAATTTGTGTGCCCCAAAGACAATTAACTTACATGAAATGAAGTACTCTAGGGCTGTTTTTCAAAAAATGATTAGCAAATGTAATATAAGTGAAACCATCTGCCAACAAAAAAAATGTTGGTTTTAGCTCTACAAATGGTGTAGTAAAGGGAAAAACAGTAGTGCTGTTAAAGGAAAAACTTTGAATTGAATTTCTGTTTCATTAAAATTTGGTCTTGTTATAGCATGTTAAAAATGGTGAATGAATTGAATGCAGTACAGATATGTTCTCCATTACCTAAAAACCCATTAAACAGAAAGCTCAATATACTGCAGCACAATTTCTCCTTGTGCTCTATTTGAGTAAACCATTCTTTACATTCAACAAATTTACTTTTTCTGTGGAATAATTTGACATTCCAGTAGGACAAGTACAATCCTAAAGCATTTCTTATGGAGACACGAAGATGATGTTCTGATGCCTGGTGGGAGCCACCCCTCTATGACCCTTGTTGTGCTGTGCAGGACTCCAACTTTTACTCCTGCCTGATTTTATAAACTGTTATCCCACCCAAGTATGTGAAATAAAGACACTGGGATTGGGAATGTAAAAGAAATGGAATTTGAGTGGCCTGCTGGCCCTAAAGGGAAAAGGGAAAATTCCCCCAAAGAGTGATGGCTTTAGTGCTGTTTTGAATTTTTTTTTTTTTGCATTTACATTTTTAGAATGTGTTCTCTCAGTATGTATGAAGTTACACTTGTCAGGAAGGCTTGGTTAGTTGTTACTTTGCCCTGAGGGAAGGATGAGTTCCAGTGGGAGAGTAAAGGTGGCCATACACGGGCCGATAAAAGCTGCCGACAGACTGTGTCGGCAGCTTATTGGCCCATGTATGGGGGCCCCCGACGGGCTTCCCCGATCGAGATCTGGCCGAAAGTCGGCCAGATCTCGATCGGATGGGACAGAAAATCCCGTCGGATCGCGGCCGCATCTGTTCGTTGATGCGGTCCCGCGATCCGATCGCCCGTATACCGAATGCTAGGATCCGATCGTTGGGCCCTAGGGCCCACGATCGGATCTGCCCGATATTGCCCACCTCAAGGTGGGCATATCGGAGGGAGATCCGCTCGTTTGGCGACATCGCCAAACGAGCGGATCTATCCATGTATGGCCACCTTAAGTTGGTCCTCACAGTAATTTATTTAAGAGTAGGGAGCCGCGCGCTTCCTTGGTTATGCACCGACGTGATGACGTCATTGCACAGCGGAACAAAATTTCAACTATTTAAAGGGGCCTTGTAGTTTTACTCATTGCCCATTGTTAGGTTCTATTTGTAACGTTCCTAGGTGCCTGATTCTATCTGTTATTACTGGTTTTGATCCTTGCCTGCCTTTTTGACTATTCTGATCCTCTCCTATCCTGACCTTTGCCTGCCTGATTTCTCTGACCTCTCCAATCCTGATCCTGCCTGCTTGTGACTACTCTGACCTCTCCAATCCGACCTTTGCCTGTCCACTGACTATTCTTCGTTCTCCTATCCTGATTTCGGCTTGTCTGACGATTCTCTGCTTGTGCTGGCCCAACCTGCCTGTTCCTGGTGGTGTTCTTCCTTCCAGTATCCTGGTGAGACAATCGTGCCCCTTTGCTCATCCAGAACCGTTAGCTTTGCTCCTCTCTCAAATAAGACCTGATGGCATCCGATTAGCCGAGGGCTCCTCCCGAGGTGAAAGGCGGCGGTTATAGGCAGGAGTGAGAGCCGTGACCAGGGAGCTTAGCTTGGGTTCTGGATATAGGGTGCCGAACGTGACAGTAACCCACTGGTATATGTTAATAAATCATTTATTTGGTTCAGGAATCAATAGTGCCCATCATTTCAACCCCTGTGTGTGTATTCTTACAACTCAGTCTACCTCGTACTACCCTTTTGTGATGTTCTGTGTATCAATAATTGCTCACCAATGACATGCAGTACAGCTGCCCTCAATCACAGCACCACTACATTTATGTCCCTCTTACATGAGCCCTCACTCCAGGGACATAAATGTAGAGGTTTTGTGAGTGAGGGCAGCTGGAAAAGGAAATACAGCTAGGAAAGGGTAACAGTTACATAGGGCATAGTTTATTTGTCTGTTTTAAATGGAACGAGCACATTCTGCCAGTAGCTGAGTAGGCAAAAAGATGATGTGACACCCACCAGATAACTACACTGTGTGTCTAAAACTCCCCCACAAAGGAAACTGAGATGGTTATGATAGCAGTGTATCAGTTTAAGATGTTTCTGATTGCTTTGCAGTAATGGAAAGACAATAAATAGTGTCATGGATTTGCTGATCTCAGATTGATTGTCTGGGTGCATTACGTGTAAAGCGTACATTGCAATTTCACACAGTTTTGAAGAGGATTTCAAGTAAGAAACTTGGGGATGAGTTTATTATTTATTGAGTGTTAACAATGGTTAATGACTGGTAAAAACTTCTGATCGGTACTCATTTAACAAGCTGGAAAAATGCTTTTCTGAATCACTTTCTGCACTTTAATTTGCAGAGAGATCATTTTCTTACTATGGTTGTTAGAAGTGAAATGATAAACTCGGTGGGTCTCTATAAATCACATAAAACTGCCCATATGTAAATCACAAAAGAAACGCTGAGTAGCAATATGGTTTCATAAATTGGTTACCCCTAAAATTATAAAACAGTTGTTAGATCATTATGGGCCATATCTAATTACAGTAGTTCAACTTTATCAACAGATTTATACCATAGTGTCAGTATATGCACCTAATACAAAGCAGTCAACATTTTACCGTAGATTCTTCAAAACCATGGGTAATATACAACAAGGTGGGCTTATTATAGGAGGAGATCTTAATATACCTTAAATCACCAGGTAGATATGCAGGCACAAATAATTAAACCTACTTGGAAAGAGATTTCTACACATGCCTCCAATCTAAAGAAATATCTAAAACGTTATAGTCTCTATGACTCATGGGGGTATATTTATCAAAGAGTGAAGTTAATAGTGAAGTTCCACCACTAGAGGGAAATTCCGCCACTCTCCATTCATTTCTATGGGATTTTTATAGGCGTATTTATCAAAGGGTGAACTTTCACTTTCACCCATTGATAAAATAAAATTCAAGTACTACCACTAGAGTTATCATCAAACCAATTATCCAATTTACAGCATTTATATCCATTTCAAAGAAAACAATCGATTGCAACTTTGCAAATTCTACTCGGAAACCTTCAAGCAAAACTACCATAAGAGTCTTGCGGAAATACAATCCCAATTTCAGAAATGGAGGCCCTTTCATATTTCATGGTTAGGTGGGATGGCTCCAGTCAAAATGATGGCTTTGCCTAAACTCCTCTACTTATTTATAACACTTCCTATTACCATTCCCAAGGCATTTATATACCAAGCACAGAAGACATTTAATAATTTTATTTGGGGTGGCAAAAAGACCAGGATTCAAAGCAAACATCTAACGCAAAGCTTAAGAAAAGGAGGGTTTGGTGTTCGGAATCTCGAAAAGTATTATAAAGCTGAAATTATGGAGCAGATTATAATGGGGAATCTTCCAGCAAGTCATAAACATTGGCTATATACAGAACAACAAGGAATAGCTCCTCTAACACTGTAGCAACTTATGTGGTCAGACAGCACGTCAGTAATAATAAAACATCTGATATGTATCATACTACCAATACTGCACTTTCTGTTTGGAACAAATTTAAACTAAAAAACATATCCACGTTTTTCCAGCCAAAGATTCCCCTATTAATGTCCTGGAAACAATGATTCCAGGGCTCAACATTAAAAATTGGGAGGCCATAGGTCTGAGAACTAGCACATTTAATAGACCAAAAATCCCTGAAATCATTTGAGGGGTTACAAAGGGAATATCAAGTATCGAAACATGATCTGTATAAATATTTCCAAATCCGGCATCTTTTACTTCCATATATTAAGGACTTGCCACAAAATCAAACAACTTTTGAGACTATAGTGCTCAAAAGTTGTTTGAGCACAAAACAACAAAAATGTATATGCTTCTTTCGGACAACTTGAAAATAGATAAACCTAATGACATTCTGAAATGAGAACAGGACCTAGATATAGACCTTTCGATGGAAAAAAGATTCAAGCTGCGAATGCATCTCTTAAATATTCTAAATGTACAAATCATTTAGAAAATCAAAGGAAAATACTTTATAGATGGTATAATACACCAACAGTTATTCATCAAATATTTCCCGCAGTGCCTGCAACATTCATTCTTTCTTCTTTCCTTCTTTTTTATAATGTTCTTTTTTTCTTATAATGTTTTTTTTTTTTGTTCTTTTGTTGTAAATCCCAACGTTGGTTTTTAAAGTTGGATGATTGTAATTTGAAATATCAATAAAAAAAAACAAAATGTAAACCACTGTAAACTCATGAAAGATATCATTTACTAGTACAGGTATGGGACCTTCACCTGTTATCAAGAATGCCCTGGATCTTTGTTTTTCCAGATAAGGGATCTTTCTGTTATTTGGATCTCCATACTCACCAGAAATCCAATCCACAGGGACATCACCAATTTACTGGCAGGCATAGAGGAAAGAGACCTTTGTTAGCGCAGTTTCTCGCTCTTTCGGCAGTTGCATTTTCACTCAACCATTACTAAGCAAATTCGCAAAGTGAGAATTTTCCATTAAGTTGCCCCTTTTGCCAGAGTTTCCTTCTACAGTTTAGACCTGGTGAACTTATAAGATGAAGCTACATCCTCCTCAATCTTGTGTCAGTGACATCATATCCTGTATGCCGAAAAGTTACAAAAATATTCATATTTTAAATTGGGATTGTATTTAAAGGTTGTGACTGTTAAAAAAATTTGTTTTAACATTATTTTTTAATGTTATAATATTTTGAGGGACATGCCACATTTGTTTTAGTGTTGGCTCATATCTAAGACAATTGCAGGCAACAATGGCCCGGGGCTTGGGAGGCAGAATTTCCCAACCGCATGCAAATACGAGCATTGGAGACTGGGACTTTGAAAATCTTCCGCGTGTCTCCAGTGCCAAACCAGATCATCGTGTGCATGTGTGCAGGTGCACACGTAAAGAAAGGCAACAGGTAAGGGCCTGGGAAGTTAAAGGGATTCTGTCATAATTTTTATGATATTTTTTATTTCTAAAATATAAAATTTAATTACTGAACCGGCAAGTTTTTTTAAGTTTTTAATATTGGTGCATAGGCAGCCATCTCAGGTCATTTTGCCTGGTCATGTGCTTTCAGAAAGAGCCAGCACTTTAGAATGCAACTGCTTTCTGGCAGGCTGTTGTTTCTCCTACTCAATGTAACTGAATGTGTCGCAGTGGGACCTGGATTTTTTTCTTTTGAGTGCTGTTCTTAGATCTACTAGGCAGCTGTTACTGAATATTGTGTTATTGAGCTACTATCTGGTTACCTTCCCATAGTTCTGTTGTTAGGCTGCTGGGGGGGGGGAGAGGGTGATATCACTCCAACTTGCAGTAAAGCAGTAAAGAGTGACACAAGAGTCAGAGCACAAGTCACATTACTTGGGGCAGCTGGGAAACTGGAAATATGTCTAGTCCCATGTCAGATTTCAAAATTAAATCTGTTTGCTCTTTTGAGAAAAGAATTTCAGTGCAGAATTATGCTGGAGCAGCTCTATTAACTATTGTGCGTTTTGAAAAAAACAATTTTCCCATGACATTATCCCTTTAAAGAGGAGATGTGGAGGGGACGAGAAGGGAAACAGGAAGGGGAAAGGGAGGGGGTGGAGGATAATGGGAAGGGGAAGGGGAGGGTGCAGGAGAGGAAGGAGACAGGGAAGTGGAATGGATGGCTGAGGGGCACTTGGACATTAAATCTGGGCCTGTATAATAGAAGATCTCTTTTGCCTTTATGTTGCTTCCTTGAACATTTTTATTAATAATTTAAGCATTTGCACCAACATCACTAATAAAGACATATATACCTATTTGTATCCGCCCTTTTCAAATTGACCTAAGCGCATTAGTGTATTAAAGGAGAACTAAAGCTTAACTGAAGAAGCAGGCTAAAAATGTGTACATTTTGTTTTCGGCATCTGTACCCGTCCATGGAAACCACAGCCCTTTAGCAGTACGGTTCTGTGTCTCTGAAGATGCCCCAAGTAGCCATCCATATTCATTTCTGAAGATTCACTGCACATGCTCTGTGCTGCTGTCAGTTACTGAACTTAGGGACCCACTCACAATATACTGTACACATGGAATATACAGTAAATGTCACAAAATAAGGTTGATTAGTAATTGATACCAATAATTATTACATGGTGGCACAGAAACCAGTGCAACTAGCATCACAATTTAATAATCAGCATTATAGCATCAGACTATATTACAGGCCACCCTTATTTTCTGTTTGATGATTTGCAACAACTTCTAACTTTAGTTTCTCAACAGCTGCTCAGAGCCCACTGAACATGTGAGTGTCGCAGACACTTTTCAAGATGGTGACCCCCTGTGACAAGTTTGAAATCCTGGATCATTGCTGCTATTTTAGGGTTTATTCTCCTTTAACAAAGTTTCACAAGGCAGAAATGAATGTTAGCTCAGTGGCTGCTGCCACTGAGCTCTAACCCTGAGCTCCTTAGAACCCAATAGTGTTGATCTACAGTACTTTGATATATAGTATGTGTCAGTTTGATTCTGAAATTTAAATTTAATCAGTGCCTCCAAAGATGCTCCAGTAGCTCCTTGTCTTCATTTCTCCTGATTCACTGCACATGCTCTGTGCTGCTGTCACTTAATGTGTATATGTAATAATTCTGCTGGAAATGTATCAGGTTACTACTAATCTATTTGTTCCACATTACAATATAATGTGTGGCAGTATGTATTTTGTACAACAGCTATCAGTGTAGATACTGTGTGGGAATGATGCCAGTCTAGCAAATGTAAAGCTACATTATCTATGTGTATAGAAGTGAATCCTGGGGAAGGCAGCTTGTGTGCACTGAATCATTGATTGCACTATAAACAATCTTCAGTGCAAGTCCAGTTTGCCCTGAAATGCCTCTTTTATTTTAATCAACAAAGATTTATAAATGAAGTCTAATCTCTTTAAAAAGAAAAGGGGAATTAATTTTGATGTGGAGTCGATAAACTAAAACAATTTCCTTTTTAATAACTGTATGTACAGTATGATACACACGGGAAAAGCCAGAGAGAACAGATTGCTCCAAAATAACAGCAATAACTCAGCTTATTGAATTCTTGTACATGGGAAAGCCCTTTATGTAGGAGAAAAGCCATAAAGCACATTTATTGTTTTGTAAATATATAATTGGTCAGAATCATGTCAATGCAAGAGCAATTCTGGTTTGGAAATGAAATGGACGCTAAGATTGTGATTAACAAAAATGCACCATTGTACGGTATGTAAAAAAACATGGAGATTTGTGTCTGGAAATGCCACTGCACTGCATTCGTAACTGACCTTTTGATTCGTTAGAATTAAAAAAAAATGAAGAATAGAATGAAAAGTAATTTAAAAATCACGACCAGTTACAAACTGTCTTAGAAAGTCAATATCTGTTTCACACTAAACGTTAATTAAGATGAATGTTAAGTACCATGGGGAAAAGAATTACATTGACATGTATATCTCTTTTATGAAATTATCAGTCTGGATCACAGTACAGGTAAAGTATGGGACCTGTTATCCAGAACACTCTGGACCTGGATAATGGATCTTTCTATAATTTGGATCTCCATACATTAAGGGGCAGATTTATTAAGGGTCAAATAGTAAATTTGAATTCATATGTTAACATTTTTTTGGTCAAAACTCTCAAATTCGAATTGGAAATAAATCGAGATCCTTTGAACAACTCGAATTCAACTATTCGCCACTTAAAATCTGCCAAGTTCATGCATAAGTCAATGGGAGACGTCCAATGACCCATTTGAAGATGTTAATAGCCTTCCTGGCATTCGAGTTTTTTTTGGAGAAAAAACTAGATTTGAGTTAAGTCAAACGCAAATCGAATTTGATTAGAGTTTTCGGGGCACATTTACTGAAGGATTAGAATGAAAAATACTTCGAATTTCTAAGTATTTTTTTGGCTACTTCGACCATCGAATTGACTACTTCGACCTTCGACTACGACTTCAACTTCGAATCTAACGATTCGAACTAAAAATCGTTCGACTATTCGACCATTCGATAGTCGAAGTACTTAGCTTGAGTAAAGGATTAGAATGAAAAATACTTCGAATTTCAAAGTATTTTTTTGGCTACTTTGACCATCGAATTGACTATTTCGACCTTCGATTACGACTTCGACTTCGAATCTAACGATTCGAACTAAAAATTGTTCGACCATTCGATAGTCGAAGTACTTTCTCTTTAAAAAAAACTTTGACCACCTACTTCGCCACCTAAAACCTACTGAGCACCAATGTTAGCCTATGGGGAAGCTCCCCATAGGCTTTCCTTGCAATTTCTGATCGAAGAAAAATCGTTCACTCGATGGATTAAAATCCTTCGAATCATACGATTTTTCCTTCGATCGAACGAATTGCGGTAAATCCTTCGACTTTGATATTCGAAGTTGAAGGATTTAACTTCGATGGACGAATATCAAGGGTTAATTAACCCTCAATATTTGACCCATAGCAAATGTCGGTAATATTCGTTCGAGTTTTAGACGTTCAAATGTTTTCTTAAATAACCTCCCAATCTAATTTCAAGTATATTCGAATTTATTAGAGTTTAAAAAAAATTCACACAAATTCAAAATTCGACCTTTGATAAATGGGCCTCCAAGTCTACCAAAAAATTATTTCAACAAGTTTTTTTGCCCTAATAAGGATTAATTATGCCTAAATTGGGTACAAGGTACTGTTTTATTATTACAGAGGAAAAGAAAATAATTTTTTACAAATTTTTATTATTTGATTGAAATGGAGACTACGGGAGATGGCCTTCTCATAATAAGGAGCTTTCTGGATAATGGATCTCCCGATAATGGATTCTATACCTGTACATCAGTTCTAACACATCTTTTTATCTTTCTATTTTAGTTCTACAGATGCTTCACTGCCCTGATTCATTGCAACAAAGACGCCTTAGTCTCCAGCAACAAAGGTTCATCCAAAACCACCAAGATCATCTTAACCGTTCGCAAGCTGCCAGATACTAACTTCACGGTCAATGCGTCTTCCACCCCACCTACCAGCTCAGTGGCAAAAAATGAAGCCAACAATGCCGACAACAAAACTCACAACGGCAACACAAAACCAGCCAAGACTCTAGTTGCTCATTATACAATTTGATGTAACTGCTGTAATGTGACTTGTTCCTACTGAATAGGGGAGGATGGTGGGTTTGTTGCCTGAATGATGATGATGATGATGTGAATGAAATATTATAACCCATTTAAGGCAGGCGGATGGGCCTGTCGATTCTCAGGACACATTTGCAGAATTAACTTGACAGGTATTGCAGTTTACAGAAAATGTTAAATGTTAGAACCCCTTCCATCTCCCCAATTTTCACTACGGTGGGCAAAGAATTCCAGTGAGGTCCTGTTTTCCTTATGCACTGGAACTCAAAGAAGTTGGAGTAGGGACTGAAGATTCTGGACTTAAAGTTATTTGTAATGCATTATCAGGCTGTTCTTTACATGTATCTGTGTTTGTCTGTTTTTCTGTGGAAGAGAAATTCTTCTGTATGTTTATGTGCATTTCTAAAATAAGTACAGTGTACACTGTACTTATAGTGTGGGTATGCAGGGCAGGAGTTTTTCCATGCAGTTTTAGGAACACTGTGATCAGAACACAGAATGTGTACTTTTGCCTGAAAACACTGTGTAATACTAGATAAAGGAGCACATGTTTTACATTAATGCTAGAAAAATTATCAGCACTTTTTGTGCTTGCATGGGGGAAGCCATTTCCTGGTACTCACACAACTCTGCTTCCTTTCTTGCTAACATCACAAGCCTTATCATGGCAGGGATTTTAGATATGCTCTCGGGATTAAAGCCACTGCCCCACAGGAAAAAAGCTGTATTTATTTGCCTGTTTCTGTAAAAGGGCTCATCAGCATTTACTGCACTGCTGCTAGATATTCTGGCAATGACAGACACAAGGGGATTAGCACTTAGCTAAGTGAATTGATGTATTGAATTAATAAACTAATTAGGCATATGGATCTGAGCCTGCTAATGTGATTGGATCCTATTAAAACTTTTGTAAGGAATGAAATGGAATTATAATAAAAGAGGGTAATTGTGTGATGAGAGCATCATTTCAAGATCACAAATGCATAAATATAATGCTTAAAACTACACTGGGTAATATTAATGTAACAGGTGTTTGGGAGGGAGTACCCAAATCTTGATCTTGTTACTGCAGACTGCTATATAATAGGGACCCGGGCAAGGGGTCTAACTCCCAGCAACTCCCAGTAAGCACTGATAATAGTAGACTCTCTCTTCAGGTAGGGCCCTCGCTTATACATTCTGTATAATGGATGCCATACCTCTACTAGAAATTGTTATGGCGGTAAATATTTAAAATAACTTCAAGCCACGGCATAGTTATCAGATTTAGACTAGACAGACAGATGCGGTTGTGAGAGTGAGAGTGAGAGTCCCTGCAGGTTGGATGTTCTAGTGATATACTGCAGAAGCACAATGACAAAAGCTTCTGACAAAGACATACAGTATCCAAAGTGGGTGTTGAGGACATGCAGCTGCTGTGCTGTATATACTGTACTTGTACTTGAAAATTAGCAGGTGAGGCATAAGATCAGTTTATTAGCTATCTTTTGCTATCATTTGCTGAGCACTGACTGCTGTGTCAGGCAATGGCCAATGCACATTAAATTAATGCATTTTCAGTACAAAGACCAGTAAACTACTGTATAAACATGCAATAATTAGGGTTGCCATATTTCCCTGCAACTAACTCTGGGTAGGGGGTTAGGGTTAGGCCTAGATTTGTGGCAGAATTAGTTATGAGCACTGGAGTCTCCAATGATGTGCTGGACCTGACAGTAAAGACATACATGCGTGCATATTTGGAAAACTGGGCAGGAAGCTTTGATCCGAAGAGCCCTTCCGAAAAACCAGGCTGTCCGGGTCAAAACCAGGTGGCAGGTGGCAACCCTAGCAATACTTATAATGATTATCCCCTAGATCAGGGGTCTCCAACCTTTTTTTACCCATGAGCAACATTCAGATATAAAAAGAGTTGAGGAGCAACACAAGTATGAAACATTTTCCAGGGGGTGTCAAATAAAGGCTGTGTTTGGCTATTTGGTAGCCCCTATTTGGACTGGCAGCCCACAGGACACTCTGTTTAGCAGTACAACTGGTTTTTATGCAACCAAAACTTACCTCCAAAACAGAAATAAAAAAAATAAGCACCTGCTTTGAGGCCACTGAGAGCAATGTCCAAGAGGTTGGTGAGCAACTGGTTGGGGAACACTGTCCTAGATTAACATCAAACATGCTGAAACCTGTGAATATTTCTTCATACAGATGATTAGAAGACCATTATACAGGGGTTTATCTGTGCGCTGGTTTCTGGATTAGCTACTTTGCAAGAACCACGAATTTAGAAACATGGACTATTTTCAATTTCATTCAGTTTGTGCTTCAATAAAGAAATACTAACTACATTGGAAGGCTCTCCAGTTCCTACTTTTTCTGGTTATGATACTACATGGAGGTGGCTACTCCAGAAACTGTCGACGAGCCTTAAAAAAATTGAAACAATTTAAACGAGTGGATTAACAAGGAATACATTGTCTATTTTCAATTTCCTTCATAGTAAAATTAAAAACAATAAGCAAAAGGTATTTTTTAAGGGATTTCCTGATTTTTTATGATAAAGTGGACTTTGGACTTCTATAACCTGGTCCATGCATGTTGTGCCAAGGTTGAAGGAAATGCAATGTGTGTGTGTGTACACACACATATAAGGAGTCACTTACTGGGATATTGTTGCATTTCATGATTAAAAGAATGGAACACTGTGTGGGAAAAATACATTGTCAAATGCAACATTGTCTGGCAAAAATACCTCACTTTTGGGATAATAAAAGTCACAGAATTATTAAAGTACTTTTATCTATTTTCCTTTATTTTTATTTTTTTTCTTAATGTTCATTTATTCAAAATGCATAACTCTGGTCACGTTTTTCAAGTGTTTATTATCAAAACAGAAAAAAATAAATGTAAAAAAGAATTGCCACCTGATTCTAAGCACACAATCTATTGAAAACCTTGTCCTACCAGACCTAAATTGTATTACATCTTTATTACATATTCCTCTAGGTTAGAAACCAGTCCTTTGTGCAGCAGACACATTGTAAAACATATGGGCCCCAATGACTATGAAGATTTTCATTCATCCAGGTCATAGTATATCTAGTATAGGTAAATCTAAAAACAACTGGACTTGCTGAGTAATCAATGAAGACGTTTCACTACTCATCCGAGCAGCTTCTTCAGTTCAACTGACTGGTGTGGGAAATTCTCGGCATATAAACTCTTCCACTAATCCAATCACAATGGCACATTGTAACTCTTCAAAGAGGTGTAGATTCTGTGTAGTTACTGATTCTGTGTGGTTAATTATAAAAAACCTGGGGGTGGCATGCGCCTCATGTGGACTGGTTACTGGCCTAGAGAATTTGATCTCCTACTCGACAGCCACATGGAACAGAAGGAACAGGTGAGGCAGTAGGTGCAGCCGGGACCCCCCCCCCCTCGTCCGTGCGCATTTCTGCAGCGCGCAATCTGCCGGGGGGGCCCTGCGGGGGTGCCCTGGCCCAGTTGCACCCCCTGCTCCCCCAGTAGTTAAGCCACTGTGTATGTCCAGAATGCTTAGGACCTGGGGTTTTCTGGATAAGCACCTTTGTGAATTCCATATTTTTAGTTTTAGACACATGTAGTTATGACTTCTAATACTAGACTTTTGGCTCAAGTGAGAGTCAGAAACCCTAGGTTTAAACAAATCCAGGAAGTGCATATACAGTAAGGGTCCCTGACACTGGAATTTCAAAGTGAATTGAAAAGCTGAAGCCTGCCTAGCAGTATAAAACTGTATTACAATACTAACATTTTAAAAACTGTAAAATATAGAAAATAAACGTAAATTGCAAAGGGCTCAGGGACTCAATCTGAGTGAGTTTACATTGATTCTTTTTTTTTCCCTTTAAAAACAAATTTTCATATTCTGTGTGCTCAGGGGCATTAGGCATAATAGTCTTCAACCAAGTAATTAAGAATAGATGATTGGGATGTACAAGTTCATTTCTGGCTCTCATTTAAAGAATGTAGTGCCTAAAAGTATTTAGACATGCTAAGTAAAGCTGACAGTTTTCTACATTTGCCTGTTCTGAAGAACTAAACAATGAGTTAATTCCTGAACTGTTGGTGAATACCAGCTCATGCTTAGCAATTTGAAGTAGGGATAATTTTAGAACCTATTACCGTTACCAGGATTTATTAACAAAAATATTCTGATGGAGGAATCTTCATGCAAGTGTAGAAATGAGAAGGAGATATGTCTCACAAATGGGACCTGGGACTTCAATTGAATCATCAGAATATGGTTAAACCATTGAATGCTCATGATGGCATAAAACAAAATCACAATTGCATATATGAGTTGCTTTTACATAGTCTTGTATGGATCAGAGCTGGATATTCATTTCTAGAACTCTTGTCTACCTGTTGAGTAGCTAGCTGGCAATTGTCATTATTTTCAACAATTCCAGCTCTGGCCTTCTAAATACATTAGTTCCAATGGGTACACTAATCTTTTAAGAAGGGTTTCTTATGTCTAGGTTGGACAATAGAGTCACTATATGCAGTGTGGTTTTATTGACCTGGTGGATAGGAATGGGATTCGTATACAGGTATGGGAAACCCGTTATCCAGAAAGCACCAAATTATGGGAAAAGTCATCTCCTATGGAGGATAACAGGTAGAATACAGGTCCCATACCTGTATATTCAAATTGGTCTCTCAGCAGAATTGTCCCATACAGAGCAATATGTTTTATTCCCTTACTGTTTAATGCAGAGTTAGTGTGTTTAAAGCTTTGTCTATCATACGATTGCTGTCAGGGGCAGAACATCGGCTGATCTGTTCTTTTACTACTTTATTTGATCTGAATGGTTAGTAGCAGGTCGGGAGATGGGGAAGTCCGATCGTTCTAAGATTCGAACGATGGGATCTTTGCATCTATGGCCAGCTTTACTTACAGAGCTGAGTGTATAGATTGTGTAGATTTCTCCTTTGTGCAAAACTTTTACATAGGGAAGGTTCCAAGGTCATTGGATCTTAATATAACCATCTGAAATATCTCTACCTCTTGAGACATTTAACATATAGATGAAAATAATTGTCCGTCCCCTGCTGGCCTTCAAACATTTGCCAAAGGCGTTTCAACAGCTTTGAAAATATTTGCAAGTCTCTTGAAATTTTATGTGAATTTTTCTTCCTCTGAGAGATAACATAAGCAATTACATTGAATTGTGCTGAGCAACAAGGCTCTGCCTGAGATTATGTCCAGCCTTTTGCTTAGCAAGGAAAATGCACCTTAAATGATATTGGTGTAATGATTGCCTTCCCACCGGGGCATGGAATCTAACGCGAGAGTGCAACTGCTTGTGCATTCAGATGCTTTGAGCAAACCACACTAGAATTAGCCGTCTACTGAGATTCTTGAAATATGCTTGGGGGGCAAAGTGTTTTGTAGCACTGCAGCCGAGGGAGAAACATCTTGACATTGCCCCAACGATTGCCTGAAATCGTTTGTACAATTTCTGGTGTTGTCAGCAGAAGTACAGCATTTAAAGTACATAATACATTGCTCATAAAAAAATATTTTATCGTTTTCTACAGTGGCGTAACTACTAAGCATTTTCCCCCCCAATCTTTGGAGGGGCCCAGTGCTCTCCCCTACACAAGGTCCGCCTCTTCCAAGATCATTCACTCCCCCTGTCTAGTGACCCCCCCCCACGATAAGCCCTAGGCATGTGCCTCTTCTGTATACCCCTAGTTCCGGCCCTGGGGGGGATGCAGCTCCTGCTGGTAGCAGATTTGGGGCCATCCTCTCTATAGGTAGAGGCAGCCAAATACTCAGTGGTGGAAATAATGACATAGTGCTGCTCTCAAGCCTTCACTGAGGAACAGCAGAGAACAGTTGCAGTCTCTTATGGAATTCTGGCTTTAGAATATTGCCTTGGGGTGAGGCTGGCAAGGTTGTATTTATTTGATCAAATGGTAATAAATGCTGTGCCCATTTTACACCATTTCTTGTTCCTGCTGTTTGATTAAGGTATGTAACAATGTAATAATAAACTAAGGGATGCACCGAATTCACTATTTTGGATTTGGCCGAATCCCCGAATTCATCTTGGAAGATTTGGCCGAATCCCGAACCTGAATCCTAATTTGCATATGCAAATTAGGGGCAGGGAAGGAAAATTTGGAAAAAATTGGTTTACTTCCTTGTTTTGTAACAAAAAGTCACGTGAAATCCCGCCCTCCCCACAATTTGCATATGCAAATTAGGATTCGGTTCGGCCAGGCACAGGGATTCAAATCCTACTGAAAAAGGCCGAACCTTGGCCGAATCCCGAACCGAATCCTGGATTCGGTGCATCCCTACAATAAACCAAAAAACTTCACTGCATCATGCATTGGATTTGATTACTCATCAGCAGTTTAGCATATAGAGCTGCTAGATTTCACTCTTTATTAAAAGATCCATAAGACAATAGATCTTAGGTAGCAAAATGACATTTATATGTATCCATGAAACAATAGAAGCATATTCCAGACAGAATTGTTGACATAGTTGACATGTTGAAATGAAGATTATTGTTGAAGATTGTTATTGCCAGGGAGGCAGATGGTGTACACTGTCAATTTATTCTCTAGCATATGACAATGTGAAATGAATGATTAATGCCATGATTTTAAAATACTACGACAGCCCTATATTCTGCACCCCAATACAATGAGATTTAGCTCTTAAAAATTGATATTAGCACCTCAAGCACATGGGCTTGATATGTTGCACAACTAATCCCAATACAAGAAAGACACAATACAGACCAAACTTTTGGTGGTGCAAAAGGCTGCAGCTTGTTTATTGAAAATTCATAACAAATTGATAATTCATTAATTAACCTAACAACAGACAGCCTCTGTTACAGTTCATCAAAGGCCACCATATTTATAACCAAGCTATACCAACTTTGCCATACCTTAGCCAGAGCCAAATCTTACCAAAACTCATTCCTCCGCTTACAATTCAAGCTGTGTCAAACTATTTTTTTCTCTTTAAATAAGCATGTGTTAATAGTAGCCTAGTCTCCTAGATGACAGTATGAAGTACTGATGTAAACCCACCCCAACAGAGCCTCTATTTGTGCCCCTAACTTTCCTGCCACTGAACAGGTGCACCAATAGTCTACCAGGACACTTACAGTAACTGTGTCTATTACCCCAGAGATCCTAACCTCTAGTCACTTGCTGGACTAAACCATTAGCTTCCACCAACCCATGTGCAGAAAGGGTTCACATTTGTCACAAATTTTGCTTCATTATACTCTATGTTAGTACCAACAAGCAAGTACAGGTATGGAATCCATTATCTGGAAACACGTTATCCAGAAAGCTCCTAATTACAGAAAGACCCCCATAGTCTCCCATAAGCGCAATTTTATCCAAATAATCCAAATTTTTAAAAATTATTTCCTTTTCTCTGTAATAATAAAGCAGTACCTCGTACTTGATCCCAACTAAGATATAATTAATCCTTATTGGAAGTAAAAACAGCCTGGTTTATTTAATGTTGTCATAGTAACATAGTAAGTTAGGTTGAAAAAAGACACACGTCCATCAAGTTCGACCTTTTAACTCTATTTTAACCTGCCTAACTGCCAGTTGACCCAGTGGAAGGCAAAAACCCAATTTTAAGCCCCTCTAATTTGCCTCAGAGGTGAAAAGATTTCCTTCCTGACTCCAAAATGGCAATCGGACTAGTCCCTGGATCAACTTGTACTATGAGCTATCTCCCATAACCCTGTATTCCCTCACTTGCTAAACACCATCCAACCCCTTCTTAAAGCTATCTAATGTATCAGCCTGTACCACTGATTCAGGGAGAGAATTCCACATCTTCACAGCTCTTACTGTAAAAAACCCTTAATATTTCTATGGAATATCTTAATCAGAATGGATGACCTTGTGTCAGCTGGAAAGACCTACTGGTAAATAAATCATTTAGATTATTATATGCTCCCCTTATATATTTAAAAATAGTTATCATATTCAGCACTATTATGATTCTCTCTTTGCCGCTGGAATAACAAAACCAGAACAAAACAATGTTAATGTGTTTGCTTGTGGAGCTTTGTGTGTCTTTCATTGAGATCTGTGTATGTCTTTCGTTGCACATTTCACTGTGTATCTGCAGATCAGATCATTATTTTTCAATGGCTTATCCGTTTATACAAACTGTTCGCTTAAGGTCATCACAAGGGTGAAAAGATGTTCTTTTCTGCATTCCTTTTATCTAAAGAAAGATCCACAGTAAAACTGAGTTTTACAATCCATTGTAAACAGTAACTTCCTTTTAAATTATAGCAATTAGGGATGTAGCGAACTGCCGATTTGGTGTTCGCGAACGCCGTTCGCGAACACCGGCAAAAAATGCGAACGTTCACGAACAGTTTGCGAACTTCGAACACCGCTAAAATCGTTCGATTCGAACGATCGAAGGATTTTAATCGTTCGATCGAAGGATTTTCATTCGAATCGAACGATCGAAGCCATTCGATCGAATGCTTTTCATTCGATCGAATGCTTACAATCGTTCGAACGAATGGAAATCGTTCGATTTTTAGCGGTCGAAGGAATTCGAATGGTCGAATGGTCGAACGATCGAACGCGAACTCAAAATGCGAACGTTCCCAAACGTTCGCGAACATTCGGCGGACGCGAACGGTCGAAGTTCGCGCGAACTAGTTCGCGGGCGAACAGTTCGCTACATCCCTAATAGCAATACATTCATAATGCTCTTTGCTGGGAATGCCCTTCCAGGGTGATGTTGGGATGGAATATGCTATTAATGCCTTTAAGAGGGGCTTGGATGAATTTTTGAACAAAAATAATATCCAAGACTATTGGGATTTTAAGGTCTACAGTTAGTTTAGTATAGGTATGTGTATTTTTGAACATGTATGGGTAAGGCATACGTTATCCAGAAACCCATTATCCAGAAAGATCTGAATTATAGGAAGGTCATCTCCCATTGACTTCATTTTAATCAAATAATTAAATTTTTGAAAATTGATTTCCTTTTTCTCTGTAATAATAAAACAGTAGCTTGTACGTTATAATGGATATAATTAATCCTTATTGGAGGCAAAACAATCCTATTGGGTTAAAATAATGTTGGATTAATTAATGGAGATACAAATTACAGAAAGACCCCTTATCTGGAATCCCCCCAGGTCCCGAGCATACTGGATAACAGGTCCGACACAACTGGGGATCATTTTAGGGGTTGAATTTGAGGTCTTTTTGCTAACCAAATTATATATGTCACAAATTCATTGACAGAATTATTTCAAATGCTCATGCCATTGATGCAAAAGGTCAACAAAAGACCAGCATAAAAGTAAGAAGCATAAAAGTATTCCCTGTAGAAATCATTTGGGTTTGGTAAAAAATAAATAAATAAAACCACACCAATAAATAAATAACACATTCTTATTATTACACAAATATAACAGTGAAGCTGACGTTTACAGCCTAACTTAAAATATGTATAATTAAACATTCTTCTTTGTGCAATCAATATTCATGGATCACACAGCAGATCGAACAATTTATGACAATATGTAGGGATATAAGAAGTGTTCTAAAATCAAAATTCTATATGTGTAAACGTATGTGTGTATAAATGGAAATAATAACAGCATCTTATCGGATAAGCCTTCTGAGGATAAGGGACCACTGGGAAAAAAAATCTATATGGGAGAAATAGAATAAGGAAAATCTAGATACAGATATTGTCCATATATCTATAATACATTGACACCCTTAGAAAGGAAAAAGATGTTACGAATGAAATGATAAAAATGTATTCTACAATTAAAGTACTTTAATCGATTTGAACACCAAACATTGATTCTTTGCACTCTGTTGTGCAGTTTTATTATATTATTTTTCAAAAAACTTATATAATTATAAAGAATTCAGAATACAATTACAAGTAGTGATGGGTGAATTTATTCGCCAGGCGCGGATTCGCGGTGAATTCGCATGATTCTCCGCCAGCGAATAAATTCGTGAAACGCCCGCGAAAATTCGCGGCAAAAATTTGCCGGCATCAAAAAAAATTTTTTCGAAAAAACGGACGCCGGCGTCAAAAACGAGGCGCCGTTTCGCTAATTTTTCGCTGTTTCGAAAATTTCGCGCGAAATTCGCAAATTTTTCGGCGAAACGGCGCAAATTCGCCCATCACTAATTACAAGTACATGTAAAATTATACAAGTAAGATTTTGCCAAATGAAATAAAACATAATTTTATGCAACATTAAAGGGGACCCATCACCCAAAAAAAAATATTCAAAATCCTATTTTATCACATTAGTCAAGCAAAATGAATTTTAATTACACAATATAAATTATCTGAAACTTGTTTCCTTGAGTCTGTGAATTCATAATTACATCAAGCAGGCAGGAGCCATTTTGTGGACACCGTTATTAAGGCAAGTCTTAAATCATCTCAGAATCTTGTTTGTGCACCAGAATAGGGGACCTGATGTCCATCCCCATGTCCTGGCTACACAAAATGGTGAAGAGAACGGGGGAATGTGGGGAGAGTAATTGTCTGACCCGCCTCTATGCCTAAGGCATAGAGGAGGAGCTGACAATATTTGATTGACAGCTGAGATTTTAAATGAGTTTACAACAGCTGAATGAATGCTTTAATACAGAAATTGGATTTCATGTTTAATTTGAAAAGGACTTTTATTATACAGATTTTTGTGTCTGGGTGTCCACTTTAAAGTATTAGGTGGCCATACAGGGGCAGATTTAAGCTGCAGATCAGAGTCCTTTAGTTCTATTTAGCACCTTTCTTGCCTGTGTAAGGGCCTCTGCCAATATACTAGGTATACTAGGTATTATGTCTACATTAATACAATGTATTTGATTGTTTTTTTATTTGTTATTTTTGCTACTGGCTAACACAGTACCATAGCTACCCAAAACATAACAAATTGACGAGGAGATGTCTCTTCTACCTCTGCAGCAGCCTGCACCTTTTCTTCCAAACCCTGGTGAGCCTACCATACCTTTTACTGCTTGGATCCGTATGTTTGAAAATTGCTGCTGACCAAGGGGAGATTTCTGCTGCTAGAAAGCGTGCTTTACTTATTCACTGCCATGAAACTGCTCTTACTGCTATAAGGAACTTTTTCATGCCAAGAGTAAATGTGGTTGCTGAAAGAAACAAATTCCGCCAACGTGGACAACGTGGAAAAAACAAACTCACCTCGCATTAGAGAGAGACTGCTCCTAGAGCAGGATTTAACCCTTGCAAATGCTATTTCAGTTGCTAGCCAAATTGAAAAAGCAGTGGCAGAGGCTAAAACTTTCAGGGAACTGCTGGGAAAGTACAGATTGTGAATTCAATACTGTGGCCTAATAATGCACAGTCACAGGCAAAACACTGTGCTAGGGAAAGAGATTCACCTACACTGCAAAACCATACAGCAAATACAAATAGAAAATGCTGCTTTCTCTGTGGTTAAACACAACACACTGCAAATCATGTTACATGTCCAGCAAAAGCTAAACGATGCTGCAAATGCACAAGGACATTTTGCTAAGATCTGCCGTAGTTCTACTAAAGATGTTCATGAAGTCACTACTACAAATTTTACAGTATTAAGTGTGGATAAAGCTGGTACATTTATTCCAGACAAGTTTATATGCACTGTCAGTGTCAGTACTGCTTCTGCTGACAAGGGACACTCCATTAACGTGATGCTTGATACAGGTTCAGCTGTTTCTATACTACCAAAGGATATTTTCTTGAATTAAAGATCCGCTTGTTGCACCTGCCCTGAAACTGGTCAGTTACTTAAAGGATCCAATCCCTGTGCTTGGTTGTTTGCCAGTGACTGTACAATTTGAATCAAATACTGCAAAATCTGACATTTACATTGTGAATATACTTGGAAGGGATCTCTTTGCTGCATTAAACCTACAATTAGTTGATGGTCTCATTACTACAGCACCAGTGCCGGCCACACAGCCAGTGTCTAAAATTTCACCACAAAGCAACACTTCATTGGGTTGTGCAAAGAACTTTGTACACAAAGTTAAGGTGAGACCAGATGTAAAACCAGTACCATTCCCTGATTCAGCATGGGAAAAACTTGCTATTGATATTGTTGGCCCTTTTACAGATGCTCTTATAGACTGTAGATTTGCTATAATTTTGATAGACTATTACAGTATTTTACAGATGCTCCTATAGACTGCAGATTTGCTATAATTTTGATAGAATATTACAGTAAATGGACAGAAAATGAAATGGGGAGCTGTGAACACAGTGTTACTAAGGCGATCACACTGCAAGTTTGTGTAGATTAAACTACTAATCACAAGAGGCGAAAAAAAGAAGAAGAAGAAGTGAAATCAAAACACTGTTAGTCTAGTTTATCTTAGAAGTGAGTGTCTATAGACTAACAGTGTTTTGATTTCACTTCTTCTTCTTCTTCTTTTTCTCCTCTAGTAAATGGACAGAAATTGCATTTGTTTCTCATATAACATCAGCTACAGTAATAACATTTCTGTCTACAGTCTTCAGCAGAGAAGGTAATGCAAAGGAGTTAATATCAGACAACAGACCACAGTTTGTCTCATATGAGTTTGAATCCTTTCTGAGAGAGAGGAATATTGTGCATAGGAAATCTTCAGTGTATTGCCCACAAGCAAATGGAGAAATCAAGCGATTCAACAGTCTGAAAGAAACACTACAGACAGCAAATCTTACTGGGAAATCTTGGAAAGTATCTACAACAGAGTTCCTACATAACTACAGAGCAACATGCCATGCAACAACCCAATCATCTCCAGATGAATTATTACATGGCAGATAGATGCGCAATAAACTACATGTTGCAGACATCAAACTTCCACAAAATACTGTGCCTACAAAATCATCTACTGCTGACATTGTGAAACGTCAACAAGCCAAATGTAAGGCTTATACTGACAGAAAACATGGTGCAAGAGAAGTATACTTTCAGCCTGGATCTTTAGTCAGAATTAAGAAACCAGGAATACTGAAACAAGGACAATCTAAATTTACTACACCACTTGAAGTGAGACGCCAGCGAGGACCATACACATATGTACTGTATGATGGACGCATATGGAATGCAAGTCATCTTGCTCCTGTTAGATATGACTTTGGAGAAGCTCCATTTGATGAAGGACATTTTCCTACTCCTGATGTCAACTGCAATAGGCCTGAAGAAAGTGAACTTATAAGGCGTACTGAGAGAATCTGAAAACTACCTGCATGGACCAAGGACTATGTGATGTGACTAATGTATATTATTGCTTTAAGATGCATTGTTGTTGTTGTTTATTACATTTGCCCAAATGCTTTCCTACTATAGGGGGAATATGTGGTGTTTATACAAATGGCCTATAGATGTCACTGTGCTCAGACTTATACTGTGCATACTTCCTGACAGCTTAAAAGTGAAAGTTACTGTTGTGTAATGCCTGCATGAGTCTCTGCTAATAAAGCACTGTAATACTCTACTCATCCTCGGCTACCGAAAATATAACAAAAAGTTAACTGAAAGATGAACAATGCTCTTTCTTCGTGAACTCTCTACATCATACCAAAAGTTAACTCAAAGATGAACAATGCTCTCTGTTAACGCTCTACATCAGGAGTGCCCATACTTTACTAATGAGAGGTCTGCTTTTTTTGGTGTTGCCCCAATATGATCTAGATCCATAAAAGTATTGTTAGCATTCTGTTCCATGGAAAATATTATTTAAATACTGATTTATGGGAAAATATATATTGCTATAATTAACAAACAACTATTTATTATGTAACCTTAATGTAATAAATATCTGAATGAAACAGGAAGGTGATTTGTTAAATTGTCTTGAGATCTACTGATCACCAGTTAAAGGTCTACTGGTAGATCCCGATCTACCTTTTGGGCACCCCTGCTCTACATCATACTAAAAGTTAACTCAAAGGTGAACAACCCCTTTAGAGAGAGGGCAAGATAAAACAAATATATTTAGTCATAAGACAGTGTGGCAGCATTTTAATGAACTTCCACTTTGACACTGGGGTGTGTAAACATTCCATCAAGGATTCTATAGGAGTAATTTACAAACCCTGGGTGCAAAAGTGAAAGAGTACTAAGAATAAGCACAAGAGCATGCACTTTACTGCTTCCTTAGACAGCAATAGAGCTGAGGAATGAAGCATTAGCAGCTGAGAAAGAGAAGAAACATTCCTTTACTGCATAAAGTCAGATTATGGTTTTCCTTTTATAACTTATTACATGGAAATTTTGAATAAAATTGTCTTTAAAGACAGAAGGAAATTAGCTTTGTTACAAGTAGGGAACAGGAATAGAGAGCAATGTATATAATATAGATAGTTACAGCTTTCAACATGTTCAGTTAGGATCATTCAACCAGGGAAAGTGTTAAATGAAAATTGGCAACAGTTCAACAAAACTAGCAAGGCATGCTCCCCAAAGAGCCCTCTGCCTAAAGGGTGTGAATTACGACAAGCATGTTGCACTAATACTCTACATCACATTCATGTACATGGGCAAAAGTAGTCATTTAGAAACACATAATGATCCATTCCGAAAGGGTAACAGAACTCTGTTTCCAATAACTTCTTCCCTATGTTCCTCATGTTTTCCAAGCTGGCATTTAAACGTTATTCCATCACATTCTAGACAAGACATATTACTTTCAATTTCACCTTTCATTGCCTCTAACGAGGCTTCAATGCCTGAATCTTCTGCAAAAAGAACCTAGAAAGGAAATAGTGGCATTAAGTACAAGGACAAGGTACTGTTTTATTAATACAGAGAAAAAGAAAATAACTTGTAAATATCTGGATTAGTTGATTATAATGGATTATTATGGGAGACAGTCTTTCCATAATTCGAAGCATTCTGGATAACGTGTTTCCGGATAATGGATTCCATACCTGCATTCTGTGTATTCTGCCATTTCTTTCAGGAAGTCTGGAATGTAAAATATGATAATAATTCCTGGGAAGGTAGCGATCAGTGAGAACCTCAATGGGACAATAAACGAGTAAATTCTACTGTCTCTTAATTGCTGAAATGGGCTTTGAGTAACCACATTTGTTTCCTTCATAAGATCTCTTTGTATTCCTTTCTACAATCTACACATCTGGCAACTGTCTTATAACTTCTAATTTATAATTTGTTATAATGTCAAGTTCTAATCTTTTGAAATGGGGGCAAGTACAGTGATGAGCAAATCTGTCCCGTTTCACTTTGCCTAAAAAACTGCTTAAAAATTCGCAAAGCACTGAACAATTTTTTACAACAGTTTTTCCATGCACAACTTTTTCTCTCACTCTAAATACATTAAAGTCAACTGCCATTTTTTCTTGTGGCGACTTTTTGTCCAAATGCATTAAAGTCAGTGCGCGTTTTTTTTTGCAACTTTTTTGTCATGGCGACTTTTTGTCTTGGTGACATTTTTGTCTTGGCGACATTTTTGCCTTGGCTACTTATTGTCCAAATGCATTAAAGTCAATGGGCATTTTTTCTCAAGTTTATTCTCACGTCAAATGCATAAAAGCCAATAGGCATTTTTTCTTATGGTGACTTTTTTGTCTCAGTGACATTTTTGTCATGGAGACTTCAAAAATCTATGCCTGGCAAAAAAATTCACTCATCACTATTCAAGAATAAGTGCCTGATCACCACTTAAATCCGGGAAATAATCAGGGAATAAATGTTGTTTTAGATTTCGCCATTAGTAGGAGTTGGCAACTTTATTGTGTGTGTGTGTGTGTGGGAGGGGGGCTCATCCGGGATTCTTATGCATTTGGGAGGGGGTTGGGTGTCTCATCCCTCCAAAAAGGTTGTTGTTGCAGGGAACAAACACATAAAAAATAGTTTTGAAATATGTATTATGGTCACCTTTGTAGAAGTCAGCACTATGAATTGGCCTTTGTAGGTGTGTGTGGGGTGAGATTGACATGGTCCCCTACACTCAACAAATCTAGAACCCTCTGAACCCTGAAAGTCATGTGGTTTTGTGAAGTGAGTTTTTTTCTACTTCAAATGAACTTCAATGTCTCTTTATTTATTAAAAAACATGAATATAAAAACCTGGATTGAATACAATTGTAAAAAAAAAAAATTAATTTGTGAGCTTTCATGCTTAAAAAAACCCTCAAAAAACTTGAAAATCTTGAATTAAAAAAAAATAGCTTGAATTTCACTTAGGAAGACTACCATAGACTTCTACATGAACTCGCAAGCTTTTATTGTTTTGAAAATATAAATTGAATTTTTCCGTTCTTATGCAAAAGAAATTCTAATTCCAGCAAAAGTTTTAATTTGAACGTTGATAAATCACCCTCTTATTGTTGACAAGCACCGGGCAAATACAGTATAATTCAATTCTCAAATAAATTGCTTTATTTGAGAATCCAGAAGTGTTATCATATATGCAAAAGGTATCTAAATCATTTTCGTTAAATTTTGAATTGTTTGCTAGGGTGTGCTTTGATTTGGTTTTAGTCCCTGGAAATGACCTGCATCAAAATGTGAGCAAAATGATAATCTTAAACAGTAGCTGCTTATCAGGGACAATGCTAATAAACTGAGATTAATTTGACAGCATAGCATGGCCTTATCATTCTTGTGTTCTAGAACGTACAACATTCAAAGGGATGTATATCAGGCCATCGAAACGTTTCGCCAAGCGTAAATTTGCCAGGACAACGTTAATTCCCTAAAATACAAAGTTGCCTCCAGGGCACCGAACGCTGGCAAAGATGTGCTAGCGTTACGTCGGCAAGCAAAGCGAAGTTGCGCTAGCGTTGGCTAATTTGAATACGGCAGTAAGTGAAAGTTAAATGGACGTATATGTTGCAGCAAAATACATTACACTACACAAGTCCAGGGAACCTTAATAAAATAAAATAGAGTTGTTATAATGCCCTACACATGAGCCAATGTGACGTCACTTTCAACTGCATAACGTACAACACTCCCTACCCTCCTTTTCTCTTGCTGGATTTCATGGGGAAGTATCTATCAACAGGGGAGTCGTTTTTGGGGCAGGGGGTTTCGCAAAACTTTTATTTACAATATAAGCATCCGAGGGCCACCTCCTTAAATTTATCATTCTAGGCACAGGCCCTAAAATGCCTATATGGTATATAAAAAAAATGCTTATGTTCCCAGCTTCGAACAGAGGAGCATGTGCACTGGCCCAGGACCACACATATGACTTTAGCGTGTGTGTGTGTACCACTTTACTAATCATTGCAGTGCAGGTTAGGAACTAAAATGACACAGCCAAACATTACAGCTACCATCCTGATCAATATTTAGATAAGTAAAATTGGAGATCAGTTAAGTTGTGGAATATGTGGGAGATGCAGTGAAGGGCTGAGAGTCATCTACACTGATGTATAACGGTCATTTACAAAGTGGAAAGCAGGGTGAAAAGTGTGTGTAATCCAACAATTATTCACCCTTATTGCTTTGTGCATTCCACTGTATTATTGCTGTTCTCTACAGTCTAGAATATAAATCGCTGGCAGGATGGCACTTGGAGAGCTTTGTTTTCCGAAGTCGCCCAAGTTTCCTTGTGAGGCAACTTCGGGTAACTTCGAAAAATGAATCGCATCCCGCTTGCGATTTACATTCTAGCCAGTGGGAAGGATTTTTGGGG
Source organism: Xenopus laevis (assembly GCF_017654675.1). Taxonomy (NCBI): domain Eukaryota; kingdom Metazoa; phylum Chordata; class Amphibia; order Anura; family Pipidae; genus Xenopus; species Xenopus laevis. The sequence continues at coordinate 115,160,060 of NC_054380.1, read as the reverse complement.
AGATTAGTCGTCTGAAGAAGAGGAGATTTGTTGCTGCACGACTAATTTCTCTGGAATCTTAGCATGTGTCACCACCCTTAGAATGCGGCTGGAAGACATGTCGCCCCTAAAAATCTTTCTGCCCTAGTCCCGGGCCTTTGTGGCCTCGCCACAAATCCGGGCCTGTGTCAAGGGTCTTAGTAAACAATGTCTAATCAATGACAGTGTCTTAACCAAGAAGTATTAAAGATCCTTTTTTTAATAATTTGTTAAAGATTGGAATGATGATATATTGGTACTATAATCATTCTATTAAGAACAAATAATTAGTGATGGGAGAATTTATTCGGCAGGCAAGGATTCGCGACAAATTTCAGCATTTCTCCACTTTTGAATTCTTTCACAAAACTGCTGGAAAAATTTGCCGCCGGAAAAATTTGCTGCAGCAAAAAAGTTGCGCGTGTAAAAATAATGCATTTTGACATAAGAGTCACGCGTATAAAAATTGTCGTGCTCATAAAAATTGTCAGGCGTCAAAATTATTTTGGTGCCCATTGACTTTAATGCATTTGGACAAAAAGTTGTGCATGTCAAATTTGTCACGTGTGGAAAATGTGTTGAGCGTCAAAATTATTTAGACGCCCATTGACTTCAATGCATTTCGCGCTTTTTTTTTTTTTGCGAAGCGAAATGGGACAGAATTGGGCCTCGACTATGAATCATTAGACAGTTGTTATTGCTCTGCTTTTTTGGAAAACTCTTTTTGAAAGTGAAGCACATGTGCTCCAGGAAATGAGTAAGCAAAAAAAATGTCTTTTAAAAATAATTTTATTTTCCCAACCCTTCTCTCATTCACAAGGAAAGCAATGGGAATAGAACATAAATAACTTGGTTCAAAAGTTTCCTTTTTCATTTTAAAGGGAAAATGCTGTATCTTTTTCCCATGTCTGATATTTGCAGTAACAGTTTCATTTGAATAAGTATTAGTTCTTCTGAGGCTGTACAAACTGTACAACCCCACAGAATACACCACCACAGAGCCCCCCTCCCATCAATCACCGATCAGGAGCATGTACAGTGTGAGCCAGTACCCAGTCAGCTTCCACCTGCTTGGCAGAAGTCATATTGGACTCAATACGAACAGTGCAACTCTGAAAAAAAGGTACCAAGGGAATATTCAGGGCAGATATCTATGTGGTTAATTTGAAGGAATGGGGGCTATCAGTTAAAGACTTGGCGTGGGGTTTTGTTCTTATTAGTGTAAGCTCTTTGGGGCAGGGACCTCCTTCCTCTTATATCTGTCACGGTTGGCACCCTCGGCTCTTACTTCAGCCTTTAGCAGCCGCCTTTCACCTTGGGAGGAGCCCTCGGCTAATCGGATGCCGCCAGGAGAGGTGCAAAGCGAGGGGTTCTGAACAAGCACAGGGGCACAACGGTAAATGCAAAGTCTTTGGGCAGAAGGTCGCGGTACAAGGCTTAGGCAGAAGAGTAGTCAGATCGGGTCGGGGCAGGCAGAATGCAAACAGAGTCAGGCAGGCAAGGGTCAAACCAGGAGATCACTCAGAGGGGCTATAGAATAAGCAAAGTCAGATATCAGGCAGGGGTCAGTATACAGATGTCAGAATAGTCAAAAGCCAAGCTTACAGAAAGCACAAACGCTCAGAAGCACCAGGAACAAATCCTATAACGGGCAATGTGAAAATAAATTTTATGGCTTTAAATACTTTTAAATTTTGCACCACTGCGCGCTGACGTCATCACGCCAGCGCACATGCGCACATAAACCAGGAAGAGGTGCGCCGCGTGCGTCCTAAGAAGACTTGGAGGATACCTGCATGGCGGGCGTCGCCGTCGAGGGGGCTGCAGGTGTCCCTGCATGCCCCCAACCCCCACGAGACCACCAGGGTAGGTTGTTACAATATCTTTAATACTTAGCTCTTTTTATGTATTTATTATTTTTATGCATTTATTATTGTAATGACCCCTGTTTGTTCTATCAAGTTATTATTCTACTGTACAGTGCTGCGTGTATAAGTAGCACTTTATAAATAAAATGATACATACACGCAGGCTTCAGTGTTGTTTGCTTTTGCTGAGGTTAGCTACACACATATTGCTGCCATGAGCCACCTGTAAATAAAGGCACTTTAATGTTCGTCTCTCTATTCTTTTGTTATTGACTTAAAATACATTTCACATTATACTCAACCAAGTCGAGCAATATGGATGGCCGGAGAGGTTTAATTTTTTTACTGAGTACGGTGTGCTCATTATATACTGCCTGGGGATATAAAACATTAACACATAAAGTTTACAAATCCTGACATTGAGATCTTTCAAGAACCCTTCTTTGATGTTTTATCTGTTTTACATAGCAAATGGGGTAAGGTTCCTTGTGATTTTAAGAGAAATCCTCTCTATCGTGATTCCATTTTTGTGTGGAAACATTTATTTTCTCGACATGGGTATAGTTATACGGAAACCCCTTTCATGCCAGCTAAACTGTTACTCAAACCCTCAGATTATCAAAAGTCTGACTCCTTTTTATTTTCTTTTAAGAGAAACTTATTAGTTTTAGTAAAAGACATTTTTGACCCTCTTACAAAAACCCTAATGTCTTGGTCAAAGCTTAAAGAAGAGTATAAGCTTCATGATGCTGATAGATACTATTATTTGGCTTGTCAGTGTGGTCTTTCTCTGCTCCATAACAACAAAAATCTGGTTTTAGCTGACCATTAACTAGCAGATGAATTGGCAGGATTTATGGAACTCCCTTGTTCAATTTCTATTGGCTCTTTATCTAAAATATTTTGGAATAATTATAGTATAGACTCACACCCATTATCAAATTCTTCCATCAAATGGTCTGAGTTTTTGCAAACTCAAGTATCTCCCTTAGACTTGGTGAAATCTATTTATAATTATAATAAATTAATTCTAGCAGAGAGTTGGAGAGTTCAGCATTTTAAGCTTATCCATTTAGGCTATGGGAAAATGTTTTCTAAAGGTATTTCTAATGCTCCCCTATCATTTTGCCCTAAATGTGATGAGACTAATGTTTCACTTTTCCATTACTTATGGTCCTGTCCAAAGATTAATTTATTTTGGAAGAAAGTCACTAGTTTTTTGAATACAAGATTGAAGATAAAATTTAAATTGTCTCCAGGTCTTGCATTACTGCATCTAGATAATAATATGTTTTCTTCAACTTCTAAGTCAATGTCTATCTCCCATGAAAATGAATTACTTACTACTTATTTTTTAGCTGCTTCCAGGAAAGCTTTACTTAATTTTTGGCTACATAAGGAACCCCCCTCATTATCGGACACCATTTCTTATATGAATCAGCTTTGCTGGCAAGAAGCCTTAATTATTAAATCTCAAGGAAGTGATTCTAAAGATTTTTTTAGGCAGATTTGGTCTCCTTATTTTGAAATATGCAACTCTAAAACTGGTGATCATATTATGCGGTTTCTTCAACTGTAAAAGATCTATCCGACATTCCAGATTATTAATGGGCTTTTTCTTTCTTTGTTTTATTATATTTGCATCCACTGACTTAGTTAGTAAGTTAATTTTTGTTAGCTCTTGTTAATTTTCTAATATGGTATACTTTTTGACAATAACATGCTATTTAGTCGACTGTACCGTTCTTTCTTCTTCTGCATAATATTTGCTGTCTATTGATTCAATTTGTTTAATGTGAAAATCAAATAAATTATTTCAAACTTAACATTAACACATGCAGCTACTGGTTTTAGCGTATATAAAGATACGATATGATTACTTTGTGAGCAGCACCCTGCAATAGTACTTTTATTCTTTAAGCCTTGTTTAATAAATAATCATTGGTGAGTTATATTTAACATGCTGTTGGAGCTATATAGATAAATAAATGGAGGATGATGCCAAATAGTATCAGTACCTTATATCAAAGCTGAATATTAACTCACAGAGAGGACCCTCGAGTAACTGTTTTTCACAGAAGCAAAATGAACAAAAAATGAGAGCTGTTGGATTCCTTGAAGACTGCAATAGAGATAGAAAATATGATGAAAAGCTGGTCCCGGCTAGCCCAGCTAAGAAAGTTGGAACATCAAAAACAGACATTATCAGTGCTAGGGGAAAGTTGCCTTGGCAGGTGGGCCCACAAGTTTAAAATATATGCACAAAAGAATGTTTTTAACACACACTGTAACCTACAGCATTAAATACCCCTCCGAATTGTGTCTGTATGTTACCCTCCCATTTAGTCTGTAAACCCTTTAGGGTAGGGTCCTCCAACCTTTTGTCTCCTTGACACTGAGCACTTAATCTGTATTGTAATTATATTTTATATTTATGTGAATTGTATTTCAATAATGCACTTGTTGTTACTTATTACTGCAGTGGCCTCTTGTTTGTTACTACAGGTATAGGATCCCTTATCCGGAAACCCGATATCCAGAAAGCTCCGAATTACGGAATAGACTCCATTTTATCCAAATAATCCAAAATTTTAAAAATGATTTCCTTTTTCTCTGTAATAATAAAACAGCACCTTGTACTTGATCCCAACTAAGATATAATTAATCCTTATTGGAAGCAAAACCAGCCTATTGAGTTTATTTAATGTTTAAATGAATTTCTATTAGATTTAAGGCATGAAGACCCAAATTACGGAAAGATCTGTTATCTGGAAAACCCCAGGTCCCGAGCATTCTGGATAACAGGTCCCATACCTGCACTAATGTATTGTTTTGCTGTACAGTGCTTTACCCTTAAGGAGCAGTGTTCAAATAAAAATATACATACACACATATATAGCCAAGAAGGAATTAGAGGGAACATTGGTTAAGGGATACTATTATCACATCAATAATTTTATTTTCTGAAATATTTCTTTTTAAACTTTGTGCACTTCCTATTCATGTAGCGTTGCTCAAACATGGCAGAACTTCAGCTTTGTGAGAGAAAGAAAGCATTTAACTTGCTAAAAAACTATTTATACTGTAAAAAAAAATGCTTAGTTTATTTTTTCCCAATAGTGTCCATTTTCAGACAATATATGTGCTCAGGTTTTGCCAGCACTTTAGTCAGTATTGTAACTATTGCTACTCAGGGTTAGCTGGGCCTGGTGGGCCCTTGCCCTGGTTGACCCCGCTGGCCAAGACCGGGTCCCCTGATGCCCAGACCTCTGATCTCCCTCCCCCGATGCACTGAAGGTAGTTTTGTGGGTGGCGTGGTGAGGGCCCCTTATGGGGTGTGGGGCCCCTGTGGGTTCTGCTCCCACCAGTCTGCTGCTAGATCTTACATGAACCCATTTACGTATGTCTCAACATTGGAAAGAGGGATAAAAAGATCTGCCCCACAGTGCAGCGAAATATTTTGACCATGCCCATTTTGTGGCCACACCCTCTAAATACCGTTTCCATTTTACAAAATTTGGCAGGTTATGGAAAGCCTGAAAACATTTCTGGGGGTTTTAGGGTAATGGTTTATGTGTAATTACAGTTTTGCTAATGAAGCTGGAATTGCCATTTAAGCTGCTCGTCTCATTTTCCTCAAGAGACCTGTATATCTTAAAGAGTTACAATTGTTTCTTTTCTTATCTTAAATAATTACAATTGTATCAATGTGCAGGTGGTGAGTGTTCTGGGCTCTCTGCCAAAAGCCTCTTTTTTAAATTAAGTTTCAGAAACATTCTACCATCAGTGAAGGAGATCAAACTTTCAGTAAGAAACCCAGGACTGTGGGCTGACCTGCAAGCTGCATTCAAGGCATTTATTGCACACATGGGGCAGAATGTGGAAAATCAAGTTCAAGTTCTCTGCCAGTGGATAGAAACCAATGGAAAAACTCCAGGGGCCTTAAGGTCATGATATAACCTTAAAGAGTCTATAAGAGGAGGAAAAAAAAAGCTAGCTTCTGTGTTTACAGATAGGTAGACTGCTTCCAAGTCAAGCCAACCCAATCAAGCAGGAGAAAAACAGCTTTTTAAACAGAACACAAAGGTTTTTCAATGTATTTGTATGCTTTGTATTAATGAAGAATGAAGCCTAAAACATATAAATTAAATGGTAGTGTTCCAGCTGTTTTTGGCCCGGGAGATTAGATGGCAGGGGCAGTTTGCTTCCATATCGGAAGATTTACATTAATTCCTAGCTTTCCATGAAAAAAAGATACAGTAATACGGAACCAATCCTCCTGATTCCCTAGATAGAGCTATTGTGTAATTTTAAAAAAATTATATTGCAGGCACCATGGCATTACTGTGGCTGAGCCGCAGGCACTATTTTATTGAAAGATTAGCTGCGGATACAACGGCATGAAAAAAAAAGCAGGGGGTGGCACAGGATAATTACACATTGCGGCATATGTTTCATTAAGCAACATCTTTAGGTATCATTTTTTATCCCAGAGAAATGCCTCCTTTAAAAATTTTATTTAAAAATCGGAATTTCAGCTCTTTAAGTTACCAGGAGCGACTTTTTGCTGCCGCCGCATGAGGTGAGTTTCTCGACTCATGACAGCAGCACCCCTGAATGTGTTTGTCTGCACACTGAGCCCCATCAAGCCAGTAAGATTAGCTACATTAATAACAATATATTTTTATTTTTTAAAAACGAAGAACAAATTTTAAGTACATGCCCTATTTATTGATTCATAAAGAAACATTCTTTTCAGACCATTTATGGATCTGGAAAATTGAAGGGCTATGCATGTCTCTGAAAATTAAATTAATTAAAAAAATTGCCCTGTATTTTAATGACAATAATTACCTATTCTCTCTCTGGGGCAAATTCACTAACCTGCGGAGTTGCGCTAGCGCAGCCTTCGCCGCACTTCGCCAGGCGAAGTTTCACCAGGGTGCCGCTTATTCACTAAAGTCCGAAGTTGCACTCAGGGAGGTGAAAGGTAGCGAAGTTGCGCTTACGTTAATTCATCAAGCAAAGTGAAGTTACGCTAGCGATGCCTAATTTGCATATTGCGCCAAGTTAAAGTACAATGGACGTATATGCTGCAGCAAATACATTACACTACACAAGCCTGGGAAAGCTTCATAAAATAAAATAGAGTTGTTATTTTGCCCTATACATGTGCCCACTGTATAGTTTAGGTGCCATATGTCAGGAAATGTATGGGGGAAGGAGGGTACCCCCAAAACAATTTACGATCTTTTTCAGCCTATCACCCTTAAAAAGTAAAAGATGCCAGCGTTTTTTTGGGACATAGAAAAAATGTAAACTTTTTTTGAAGCAAGCCCTATGTACTCTATTGCACTTTGCCTGGTGTGAGGTGGCGAAGGCAAGTCTGGCGCAAGAAGTAATGTTCAGTAAAATGCGCATCTTAGTGAATTAGTGTAGTTATGTCCCTTCGCCACAGCGCAACTTTGCCTGGCGTAAGGGTGCGAAGTAGCGCTAGAGTAAGTCCATTTCGCTAGCGAATTTACGCCAGCATCCGTTAGTAAATCGGTGAAGTAACAAAATGACGTCACGCTGGTGAATTTGCGCTAGTAGTCACTTCGCGCTTTAGTGAAGTTGCCCCTCTGTGTGTTAAATGTAAAAGGGATGTGTTAACTGTAATTAGACGTTTAAGAAGAATTATCATTTCTACTCATGTCCCTAATCTGCTATATTGCAGCCTGTTTTACTACTTTCTCTTTTAAGGGTGGTGGCACATGGGGAGATTAGTTGGCAAGCGATAAATCTTCGCTACTGCAGGCGACTAATCTCCCTGAAATGCCTTCCCAATAGCAAGAATGTGAATTGCCGGTGGGGAGTCACCCACAGTAGCAGAGATTTTTATCACTTGATGACTGATCTCCCTGTGTGTCACAACCATTATATAGTTGGTCCTTGCTCAAGCCTGTCTCAGTATATTCAGGCAGAATTATTTAGGAGAAGTTTTTCTAAACCTTTTGACCTAGGCCATTATTTCTTGATTTTTTAGCTGTTTTCATTAATAGAACCTGTGCAGGGCTGATTCAATGAAAGCACCATGTACAAGCCCTCTGTGTTATAGCTATTCTATTCAGCTTGTTGAGCTCATTGTTCTGAATGACATGGGACCATTGCAAGAAAAACACCTTGTAGGTAGCTTTCCCTGGCCTGTCTGCCTTTCTGTTTGGGAGATATTACATTCTGCCCTTCGGGAATGGATGGAAAAGAGGAATACAACTTTTATATTTCACTACTCTTTTCAAAAAAGGCATTTAAAGGGCAGCTCTGCTTGTCCTAAGGCCAGTGATATCTGGGCTAGGATGAAAACAGGCCAAAACTGCATTGACAATGACAAACAGATAAAAGATAGGTATATTTTAAATTGAATGCAAATGGCAGTGATGTAAGTCCTTAATACAGTAGTACAATACACTAGGGGCAATTTATTATGCTGTGTAAAAAAGAGCAGACTTCGCCGTGTAAAAAGCGGCATACAAACTGGCGTAAATTTTTACCCTTTTTTTCTTAGAGTGACTTCTGCTGGAAACAACTAAAATAATGGCGGCAAATCTGCCGTTCAGGTGGTGTAAAATGACATACAACTTGATTAATTCACCGTTTATTTTACACAGCTTTTTACACCGTTTTTTGGCGATTTTATATTACACAGTATGATAAATATGCCCCTAGGTTTGATGGAGTGGTCTAAATGATGCTGTGCAGGACAGTGATAAAATATGGATTCTTTAAGTGTAATTTGAGATACATAGTTACATAGTTAAATTGGGTTGAAAAAAGACAAAGTCCATCAAGTTCAACCCCTCCAAATGAAAACCCAGCATTCATACACACACCCCTCCCTACTTTTAATTAAATTCTATATACCCATATCTATACTAGCTATAGAGTTTAGTATCACAATAGCCTTTGATATTATGTCTGTCCAAAAAATCATCCAAGCCATTCTTAAAGGCATTAACTGAATCAGCATCACAACATCACCCGGCAGTGCATTCCACAACCTCACTGTCCTGACTGTGAAGAACCCCCTACGTTGCTTCAAATGAAAGTTCTTTTCTTCAAGTCTAAAGGGGTGGCCTCTGGTGAGGTGATCCACTTTATGGGTAAAAAAGGTCCCCCGATACTGTATGTTTTTTCACAAAAAAAAAATAAGGATATCCAAACTGTTGCTTTTCAACTGCTGTTAAAGCTTCCAGCATGCCTGAGCAGTCGGGAGATATGGGCTAGTGCCAACATTACAGGATATCCTTTATGTATATATTGGAAATATCTTTCAATATAATTTGCCTTTATAATCTAGAAGTAGTTCTTTCCCCTGGACCAATTTGGTCTGAAATTGTACCACCCAAGACTGTCGAGCTTGGCACCCCATACCATGTCTCTTTGCCCTGTGTAACCCTGCCTTTGTCCTGCTTACACCTGCTCATGCCCTCGAACCAGAATGGGGTTTTAGGATGGTATTTACTAGTGTACATTTTATTTTTCATAAGCATCTTTATTAAATGTTTTCTCCTCATTCCCAGCATGTAATTGGTCAGTGTTCTTGGTACCCTTTTATCATGATTGGTGGTACATTATATTACTACTCAACATTCTTTGGGGACTGCATTGTACCAATAAGTCAAAAACTGAATCCTAAAGAAGACTGTACCAGAGGGCATTAACCCAACATGATATGCAAAGATAATATTATAATTTAATAGTAGTCAGAAATGGGTCTCTCCGTGTTGTTCAGAAGTAGTATAAATATGAGTGCCGGTGTAAGTTTTACCAGATTCAGGGGATAAAGTATCTTTCAGAATAAAAGAGCAGAAGTGCAGTAAACTTGGATCCATTGTTTGCGATAATTAATGTTTTAATCTTTCAGGGCTGATTCTGTCTACAGGCATATTTTCCCTATAACTCGCCTGAAAGGGAGCCATGCCTTATCTCAGCTCACACAGACCCACCATTTCCCAGACTCAATGCTCTTGTGTGAGAAATGACTGCCACTGAGACTATATATGAGCACAGTTTCTACTAGGCATTGAATACAGCTGGAAATATCAAATGCAAGGGAAGGGTAAAACAGCAGAGGCCATATTGCCTACTAATGAGCTACCATATTGCACTGCTCCAATCTATCAGTAGGTAATTCAGTTTTATTCCCATGATATAACGTAGGTTTCCTTGGGCAGTTAAATCCTAGCTTGGTATTTTCCACTGAGCTGTTGATTTTAATACAATGTAATCATTTTGGGGCACAGAAAGAATACTTTGCATTCCTGTAATCAATCCAGCTTGATTTATCATGAGAAGTGTTTACTGCATGCTGATCAATGGAAAAAGACACTGAAGTTTGACGACAGCTAAACCACAGTAAGTTGAGCCAGCAGATAGCGAAGTGGAAAGCACATCTGCTGCTCAACCCCGACCTTGTGTCGGATTTTATTCCTGGGTTGGGTTGAGATTTCAGCATCAATCAGCGTAGACTCATCTGAGGGGTGTACAACTGATGTAAAACAATCTCCCTGTATTGCAACCTGTGCACAGCTATTGCCCCCATGCCAAGACTGCAGTGCCTTTTTGTGCCTCATATACTCAATACCAATGATATTGTTCTACAGACACAGTTTATGTTCCTAAAAGATTCACAGTCATGTTTCACATTGATTTACTTATGATTCTGCCATTTCCTAACAATTATGTTCTGGATTATCATACTTCCAAAGATTATTGGCGGTTAATATCGATTGGCGAAATTTTTTGCCAGTCATGGAAATTCCACACTTCGCCATCTGCAAATAGTTTTGTGAAACTGTGGCAAAAATCCACTGTGAAAAAGGTTGCTGCAACAAAAAAGTCGCCAAGACAAAATTGTCGCCAAGACAAAAAAAGTCACCATAAGAAAAAGACAGGCACTTATATTTTGAGCTCTACAGGGGTAGCTGTGCTGTGAGATATGATGGTGCTATATAAATAAGGAAAAAAAGATTGGTAAAAATAATAAAAACATTGTTAATGAGCCAATTGTCACAGAGAACCTTATATATCTGAGAACAGTGGTTTGAATTTCTCAGTATTAAAGCAGGGTTTTATTATCATTAATTTGTCCTTTCAGAGTGTTGCTAATCCAAGGTCGATAATGATAACAGCCTTCAGGAGTACATCTGCTCCTATTGTAGGTTTAGTATATGTACATATATTAATAGTTCCCTATTCATTTGTATCACCTGATGATGTTGTGATGGCTGATTCTGTTAATGACTATAAGAATGGCTTGGATGATTTTTTGGACAGACATAATATCAAAGGCTATTGTGATACTAAGCTCTATAGTTAGTATAGGTATGGGTATATAGAATTTATGTGAAAGTAGGGAGGGGTGTGTGTATGGATGCTGGGTTTTCATTTGGAGGGGTTGAACTTGATGGACTTTGTCTTTTTTCAACCCAATTTAACTATGTAACTAACTATGTAACCTATGTCCTGGATTTACGTGTGAATACTCTCAGAATTTCAGAATAAACGCATGGGAGGGTGTTTTAGGTCTTTACAGTCAAAGGAATATAATTTAAAGATTGATGGCAGGGCACTTTGTTTGGTCCATTTCCCAGCTACTGATATCTATATATAAATATATATTCTGTATATAGATCAGGGACACTTAATACATATGCATATACGTATAGACTTACAGATGTGAACAGTTGCATTCCCAGAGGCATATGTCAACATTGACCTTGGACTAAAACACACAAGTTCAACACTCTATGCCAGACATGTCCAAAGCGCGGGCCGTCGGGCAATTGCGGCCTGTTTTCAAATTTACACCGGCCCTCAGCCTCCATCATGAAATGAATAATAATGAGGCCCCCCAGCACAGTGCGATCAGGAATCCCATAGCAGTAATCTTTAGGGTGGAAGGTGTCAATAGACGTACTGACGTGCCAGTACAGTAAACTAAAGAAGTATGGCGTCACAGTACGTGTCTATTACTAACACCTTCAGCACACAGGCAGCAGTATAGATTAAGTGGCAGATCATTTCACTAATGTGTCCAAATATTACTATTGCGATTACTCGATTCCTGTAATTTAATGTTCATGGTTGAAAGAATGTCGGGCTGAATGATCGCCCCCCACACATTTTCACCTCATCAAATCTGGCCCTCGTTGCAAAAAGTTTGTGCACCCCTACTCTATGCACACTCACCCATAAAATACTTCACATGGGGATACGGAGGGTTCTAGTCATAAATTTCATGTTTTTTCTCAAAGATAAAAAATAAAAAATAAATATATATATATATATATATATATATATATATACACACATATATATATATATATATATATATATATATTCTAGTTTCTTTCTAGCAAAGGATTATGGGAGCAGAATGGGAATGTAATAAAATGTGTTAATGTTGATTAAACATTTATGCGACAGACGGCATTATTATTATTTATATTACCCGAATAAAACAAAATCGGCCAAATGGGAGAAGTGAGAAGAATCCATCACAACATGAACTATGTTTTCAGATTTGCCCATCATACTAACACCTGCTGCCTTGTCTGGCTCAGGTAGGGGCATTTTCTGATGAGGTGCCAGGTATAGAGTGGCAGGAACATGGCAGGGGTCAACACTATGTCAACATTTCAGGTTGTAGAGCTTTTTCTCATGATTTATTGATCACCATGAAACAGGACAATTAATTTCAAAACCCATTACAGGAATAATGACCATGAATGGCAAACTTTATAGCAGTAATAATACTCTTATACACGCCTATAAATTTAGCAGCTGCATATGACAGAGAGAGACTGGGTGCTATAATGTACAAAATAATTGATTCTTTTAAAGTCTTCTCACTGGAAAGAACTAAGGGCCTGGTAAGCAAGAGACTTATAGACTATTACATGGAACACACAAATAACAATGTGGACTTGTTTGCTGTCAGTGCATTTCCCTAAGAGAGCACATTGTATAGTCAAGATAATACCATTGTAGTGATTTCATTAGAGATCTCAGAAAAGGAACTTTGAGGGGGGGTGCAATTACAGAAGCAGTGTTACACTATAAAGCTGGCCATAGACGCAAAGATCTGATCATACGAATCAACGTACCATCGGACTTTCCCATCTCCCGACCCGCCACTAACCATTCAGATCAAAGTCTTACCATTCCGATCAAATAAAGTAGTTAAAGAACAGATCAGCCAATGTACTACCTCTGATAGCAATCGTACGATAGTTATGTCCAACCAAAGCTAGTGACAGTCTCCCACTGAAAATCGTACGAATGGCAATAAACGCAGAGATATAATCGACAGCCGACAGAAATTTTCTAACCTGTCCGATGGACCAAACGACCGATCTCCGCCGGACAAACAATTTCGGGGGTTTTCCACACACGGTCCGAAAATCGTACAAATCCACGATTCGTACGATCGGATCGTTGCGTCTATGGCCAGCTTTAGAGAGTTTATGCTGCCCTTAACAGTTCAGGCAAAATAAATTGCACTGACACGACATACTTGGTTTTATATTGCTACTTAGTCTTGACAAGGTAACAATTTTCAATTGAAAATATGCAGCAAAGCTTAATTGCACACCAATATCTTTTATTGCTCTGCAAATTCACAATTCCTATCCCTTTCAACAATCCATGGTTCATTTGCACCCCTGGGATTTGTGGAGTAAGATGGGGCTTCTGGGCAATTCCTGGCTCCAGGCACTCCCAAGCTTCTGTGTTCCAGGGGATACCATACAGGTTCCAGAAAGATACTCCAAAATATTTACTTTGAATTAAAATACCTTTATTTATTATTTATTATATAAGGACAGAATAAAATTCTGAGGATAAAGATTGTCATTACTGTCAATTTCACCAACCTAGAGCTCAAGTTAGTCCTTCTAGTGGGCTTTCATTTTAAAAGGAAATAACAGTACTCCAGACTTTCAGATGATGATTGTATCTTGTCTTCTGTCAATTGCTTTTGGCAACCTTATTCTAATGGGCCTATAACTGAGGTTGTTAGAACACATTATATGCCATTGATGCTCCCAAGGACGTTCAACAGAGAACTGCGTGTCCTTGTATTGATCACAAACACTGACAAAAGTCAACCCAAAGATCACACAACTGCGCAAGTTAGTTGTACTGCAGATATAATTTGCCTTGCATAAAAAAACCTACATCTAACACCTTTATCTAGTATTATAGATGGACAGAAAAAAATTGTGATGATAAATAATGCCATTACCAATAGAGGCTAAACTAGTCTTTATACTGGCCATCCTTTTTAGAATCAAATAATAGAAGCCCTGGGTTTTGAGATACATGTGTGCATGAAAAATGACACCTCTCCTTCTGTCTAATGCATCTTGTCTTTTTCTTATAGGAACACTTTTATTACACTGATTGTAGAATCATGTTGAAAGTAAGATATCACGTTCAGCTGTAAAATATTCCTGAGCATCATACTGGTACCTGGGTCTGAATGCTAACAATGCAAAATGAATACTAATAAGCTACTAACAAAAATGATGGAATGATTTTCAGTGGGACTAATTCCCTTATATTCAATATAATTGCTAAATCAATTCGAGGAAAAAAACCATGGAACAATTTTTAGACTACATCTAAATGTTTCATTATGGATGCCGATTGAAATAACAGAACTAATTTATGTCTATGTCTGTAAATAATGTGAATTATTTTAGTAGAGAAGTTTGTGGAAAAACTGTGGAAAAACTTAGTTAAAGGGATACTGTCATGGGAAAAAATTTTTTTTTCAAAATGAATCAGTTAATAGTGCTGCTCCAGCAGAATTCTGCACTGAAATCCATTTCTCAAAAGAGCAAACAGATTTTTTTATATTCAATTTTAAAATCTGACATGGGGCTAGACATATTGTCAATTTCCCAGCTGCCCCAAGTCATGTCATGTGATTATGTAGTTACGTATTTCCCTACAGTCTGTCACCAGTCAGCGGCTCTCTTATGTTATATATCTGAGGTTCTAGCCAGAACAGAGAATTTTATCCTTTTTGGCAAAGCGAAATGGGTCAAATTCGCCCAAGCCTAGACATGGATGCTCCTAGAGATCACTGAGTTCTTGATGTAAGAAAGCCATAAGAAGACTAAAATAACGAAAACACACAGTAATATTAATATTTCTAATGTTATATTTTATAGAACGGATATGTTAAAACAACCTACTTTATTTATTTAGCATGCATACAAAGATAAACAGGGATGTTTAATGGATGGATTACGTCATTTTAGCATTAGAAGGAGTGCTCATCATTATGCAAGTTGCTCCCCAATGTGCTTTCATAAAAAAAAAAACTAGCATTGTCTAGATATAAAACTGAGCAGGTAAAGCTTATCACTTCAGGTCACTGCTTTCTGCCTTAGCCATAGCTGTGTAAGATGCTGCCTACAACAGAATGATACCATATGCAGCAAAGGCAAATGCAGGTATACAGTGGGGGTCATTTATCAACACTGGGCAAATTTGCCCATGGGCAGTAACCCATGGCAACCAATCAAATTGCTGCATTCGTTGTTCTATTTGCAGCTGGCTTTAAAAAGCTAATCACTGATTGGTTGCTATAGGTAACTGCCCATAGGCAAATTTGCCCAGTGTTGATAAATGAACCCCTGTGTGTGCCTTATTTATGGTCATTTGCTGAATATGCTAAATTGCACTAGCCATCTGAATCAATTACATGCACATTAACCAAGAAATAGAGCATGCAAAGTAGTCACAAAAGAATAGAAATTAGAGTCAGAGCAGTGGTTTTAAACAGCAACCCTTTATATCAGGTAAAACACATTACGTGTGATTATATATAAAAATCCGAAATTATCGCAGAATTTTCTGAAAACTACTCCCACCAAATCCGCACAGGTTTTTTTCCCCTTTATTTATAAATAGATGTTTCTGAAAAGTTCCATGTGCGGGGAAAAAAGACGGAAAAAATTGTGAAAAACTTGAATCGTGCGCATTTTTCGTACCTGAAAACCAGAAAATCTTCAGATTATTGCACGAAACCCAGCGAATTTATTAGCCAGGTGCGAATTGCTGGTGAATTTCCACGTTTTGCTGCGGTCTAATAAATTTGTGAATTTGCAGTGAAAATTTGCTGGCGTCAAAGTTTTTTGGATGCCGGCGACGGAATAGTTTCGCAAATTTTACGCCCGTTTCACTAATTTTGCGGGAAACTGGATAAATCCGCACATCACTACCCAGCGGAGATCAGGATATCTTTGGGACTTCTCTCATTGACTTATTTACAACCTTGTAAGGTCTGAGATTTTTCAGGGGCTCGCACACCCCCATAGGTCCCCTAAACAACCACAAGCCCCCACCCCAGTCACATACCTTATTTCTCTTCATTCAGTTGTGATTGGGGCCAGGAGATGAGTCAGGGTGCAGCGCCCAGGGTTTTATTCAAGGAGTGGGTGTGGGTCAGCTGGGCTCACCAGATTTTTTTCCCACCATTCCAGATGGAGTCGTTTTTTGTTTTTTTTTGTGGACTATTGACGGAAATCAATAAACAGAGTATTTATCACCTTCAAGTAAAAGCATAGATGCAAGAAAATAATAAAGTTCACTGGAACAGCATAAAATGGAGTGTAATAGGAAGATGTCATCAGAGATTATTCTGCTGCTTTTCATTGTTTGCACCTTTTGCCCCTGTTCACTCGGTTTACAATTTTTTTAAGGAGAGAATGATAGAAGGCGCCATCCTACACTCATTATCTCTTTCTTTTTCTGTTAACCTCTGAGCAGTCAGTTAGCACATGAACTGTAGAAAAATTGTCTGTGCGTAATCGTTGATGCCATTGCATTTATTTGTAGTTTCCCTCATTCTGCCCTATAAAATGACTCACATTGTAGGTCAGCCGTGTCAAACGATTTCCTAGAATAATATATAACACCTATTCTTTCATTTGTCTCTACGTATAATTAGAAAATACTGTTCAACAAAGGTGCGTACATATACAGATTTACATACAAAAACACTAATAAACAATACAAGTGGAAAAGAGGGACGAGCCCAAACAAGTTTATTTTTATTTTTCCTGCTATATTTGATGCTTACGGTATATGCCGGTATGATAATATTCTTTTCTAGCTGACTGACGACATCTGTTGGTTTAATTTTCTTTCAATACATACAGCTCTCCTATAAACAAAACAGAAATATGGTGTAGTACGTTCTAGTTATTCAAATAGCACCATGTGTTGGAAAAGAGAAATCTCTCTCGTGTTAGTTCCCTTTTAAAAAACCTGTTACTCCTCCAAACTTGTTCAAATAAGCTTGTTCCAAAAGCCTCCACCAACTTTGGCTAAAGTGCCCACTTACAAGATGGTAGTTTTACATATTGCAAGTAGTATCTAAATAGTGTTGTTCTCCTTCTCTGCACAACTCCTTTATGCTCCAATGTAGGAATACAAAGATCCCATTGTGTAATACTGTTTTATTTATACAATTAAAATTCTTTAAAACATTACACTCACATTTACAGGAGGAAAGCAAGTGGATTTATAACCTGCAAACCCTGGCCCCACAAGGATTAAATATAGATATGAATTTACAGGCATTTTTACAACTTATTGCAAATAAGCACTTTAATAATATTCATATAGTGAATATGTACTGCACCAAAATACATTTATAGCACACCAGCACTTTAAGGCATGTGACCACACACACGGATTAATATTTTAAGATAAATAGATTCATTATTAGCTTTACGTACATCACAAATACATTTTAATAATTAACTAGATTAATTGATTCTTTAAAAAATAAATTAATTATTTTAATAATAAATGAATAGATAAAAACATGAATTAATTTAGATTTATTTGAGCACTTTACTAGTAATGCCATAATGAGAAATATTATTGAAATGGTTAAAACTATTGCCCCAATATAGAGTAATACAATGAATTTGTTGATATAATGAAACAGCCATAAGGGGAAAGAATAATGTTTATGGAAATGATCTCTGGGAAAGAAACAGCCCGGCTAACCGATTACTAATTAATTACTAACCGATTACTAATTAATGTAGGTAATAAATTCATGTGGATTCAGCAGAATGACAAACTGTTGGTGTATAATGCCTTAAAAATGCGAATTTATATGTATGTAATTAAAAAAAGACATCAACAAATATTAAACTTTAAAGCCGCTAAGTCTTTATTAAGAAATAACTTACCTAAACTCCGCTTGCGCTCCTCTTCCGAAAAGGCGATGGGGGATCCATCGTGCGATGCTCCATTTCTCCTCCTTGCCTTCCTTATAGGAGATAGCCAGGGAGGAGAAATAGAGCGCCGCACGATGGATTGTCGCCCTGTCGCCGTTTCTGAAGAGGAGCGCAAGCGAAGTTTTGGTAAGTTATTTCTTAATAAAGACACAATATGTGTTGGCATCCTTTTTTGTAGCATACTAACGAATTTTGTTTGCTATTACTGTTCGTTTAAGTTTAGTGAAACGCAGGGCTGGTCCTATCAAATGTGGGGCCCAATTGGGACCATGTTGGCGGGGCCCCTAGACAAAGTGTTGCTGGCTACTGACACACCAAGTATTTAGGAAAATAAGGGCATACAGGCACAATATAGAAAGGAAAGGGGCAGACAAGGTAAGAGAGTGAGAGGGATGAAATAGGGGCACATAATAGGGGCACACAGGGTAAGAGAGAGAGGGAGGAAATAGTAGAGTGGACTGGACCAATTAGTTTGCGGCAAGCTGGGCCGATTCAGCTTGGGGGCAGGCTTGGTTGGATTGGGGGCAGGCAGGGCCTATCAAAGTTGGAGGAAAGCTGGGCCTATGAGAGTTGGGGGCGGGCTAGACCTATGGAGTTGGGGCATAGGCTGGCTTATCATAGTTGGGGGTGGGCTGGACCTATGGATTTGGGGATGGGCTGGACTCTCAAAGTTGGGGGCAGGCCAGGCAGCATCATGTGCTGGGGGAAATACTATCTGTGCTGCCCTCTGGTGCGGGGCCCCCAGAGGTGCGGGGCCCTATTGGGCCCAATTGGTCCAATAGGCCTAAGGCCGGCCCTGGTGAAACGCATCTGGCGAAGGTGACGTCACGGTGAGCTGCAGGGGAGAACCACGAGGAAGAGAAAGACGCCAGCAAAATCTTTTTTTCTCTTGGAACTGAATTGGGGAAACCTGCTATAAACTTACATATGGTGACTATCCTCATGGAGATTAATGTGAGTGTAATGTTTTAAAGAATTTTAATTAAATAAATAAAACAGTATTATACTATGGGATCTTTGTATTCCTATATTGGAGCATAAAGGAGCTGTGCAGAGAAGGGGAACAACATTAAGGGGCAGATTTACATAGGGTCGAATATCGAGGGTTAATTAACCCTCGATATTCGACTGCTGCATGTAAATCCTCCGACTTCGAATATCAAAGTCGAAGGATTTACCGCAAATAGTTCGATTGAACAAACGAAAAATCGTTTGATCGAACGATTAAATTCTTCGAATCGTTCGATTCAAAGGATTTTAATCGATCGAACGATTTTTCTTCAACCTAAAGAACATTAGAAAGCCTATGGGGACCTTCCCCATAGGCTAACATTGCACTTCGGTAGTTTTTAGGTGGCGAAATAGGGGGTCGAAGTTTTTTTAAAGAGACAGTACTTCGACTATCGAATGGTTAAATAGTTGAACGATTTTTAGTTCGAATTGTTCGATTAGTCGAAGTCGTAGTCGAAGGTCGAAGTAGCCAAAAAAATCATTCAAAATTCAAAGTTTTTTTTATTCTATTCCTTCACTCGAGCTAAGTAAATGGGCCCCTATATGGATACTACATGCAATAAGTAAAACTACCATCTTGTAAGTAGGCACTTTAGCCAAACTTGGTGGAGGCTTTTGGAACAAGCTTATTTGCACAAGTTTGGAGGCGTAACAGGCTCTTTAAAGGGGAACTAACACAATAGAGATCTCTCTTTTCCAACACATGGGGGCAGATAAATACTTCGAAATTCGGCCCTCGAATTGAAATACTTCGACTTCGAATATTGAAGTCGAAGTATTTTTCACCGAATTTGTGAAGTCGATGTGTGAAGACTTTCGAAAAATGGTCTAGAAGGTCCCCATAGGCTAACATAGCACTTCGCAAGGTTTTATTTGGCTAAGTATTGAAGTCAAAGTTTTTTTAAAGAGACAGTACTCCGATTATCGAATGGTCAAATATTAGAACGATTTTTAGTTCGAATCCTTGATTCGAAGTCGAAGGTCGTAGTCGAAGGTCGAAGTAGCCCATTCGATGGTTGAAGTGGCCATATTCGACCATTCAAAATTCGAACTATTTTTCCTCTGATCCTTCACTCAAACTAAGTAAATGGGCCCCTTAGATTTTAGTCGTAGTATCCTATTCCATGGTCGAAGTATCCAAAAAATTACTTTGAATTTCAAATTTTTTTACTTCGAAAATTCCCTCGAATTCACTTCGACCCTTGATAAATCTGCCCCATGGTGCTATTTGAATAACTAGAATGTACTTCACCATATTTCCGTTTTGTTGTCTGTTTTCTCAGTTGCCATAGGCGCTGATCCGTTTTTTTTCTTGTGAACTTTTTACATGTTCAACTGAGAGACTGAAAAGGATTGGCAGGAATGAACAAATCTAAAGGACTAATTTTTCTTATCTTTTTTTAATTATTTATTTATTTATTGTAGTACAGTGTACTTGATCCAAACTAAGGTACAATTAATCCTTATTGGAAGCAAAACCAGCCTTTTAGGTTTATTTAATGTTTAAATGATTTCATAGTAGAATTAAGGTATGAAGATCCAAATTACAGAAAGATCTGGAAAACCCCAGGTCCCGAGCATGCTAGTAATCAGGTCCCATGCCTGTAATACCACTGAGCTCTGTTCTAATGTGGAGAAAACCCCAGAGAGAGTTTTTTTTATTGTCATTCTTTATTTTATTTAAATACTAGCATTAACAGCTGGTGACATATGCTATGGTCACATAGCATTTGTATTGCTTCAGGTACAGGCTGAGCTTTTGCCTTTTCTTATGAACTGAAGCTCCCTGAAGCAGAAAACTGCATGACTGTATGATGGAAGAATATGGCACTTGTGTACATGTGTCATGTTCTGCTGGTATGATTGTGTGATGACATCTAGATGAATCAGGCCCAACACACAAAAGATGAATAGGCAATGTTACCATATATCTATAGTATCACTCAGACACAGCCGACTGATGCCTGAAACCTCTTTGATCCTAAATGTTACCTGACTCATGACTGTTCCAGGGGATTTATCATTTTAGTTGTAGTGTTTTAGTGCAAGCGCTGCAGTTTCTGTATCCGGGGGGTGTTAGAGAAGGTGTATGCATGCAGAGCATAGAACTTTTATTTCTCTTTTACAGGTATGGGATCCATTATCCGGAAACCTGTTATCCAGAAATTATGGAAAGGCTGTCTCCCATAGACTCCATTTTATTCAAATAATCCAAAATGTTAAATGTGATTTCCTTATTCACTGTAATAATAAAACAGTACAGGTATGGGACCTAGTATTCAGAATGCTCGGGACCTGGGGGTTTCTGGATAATGGGTCTTTCCGTAATTTCATACCTTAAATCAGCTAGAATATAATACAAACATTAAGGGGCACATTTACTAAGCTGAGTGAAGGATTAGAATGAAAAATACTTCGAATTTCGAAGGTTTTTTTTGGCTACTTCGACCATCGAATTGGCTACTTCGACCTTCAACTACAACTTCGACTTCCAATCGAACTATTCCAACTAAAAATCGTTCGACTATTCGACCATTAGATAGTCGAAGTACTGTCTCTATAAAAAAAACTGCAACTACCTACTTCGCCACCTAAAACCTACCGAGCACCAATGTTAGCCTATGGGGAATGTCCCCATAAGCTTTCCTAGTTTTTGTTTGATTCGAAGGATTTAATCGTCCGATCAAACGATTTTTCCTTTGATCGTTCAATCGAACGAAATGCGGTAAATCCTTCGACTTCGATAATCGAAGTTGAAGGATTTTACTTCGAGGGTTGAATATCGAGGGTTAATTAACCCTCGATATTCAACCAATAGTAAATGTGCCCCTAAATAAACCCAATAGGCTGGTTCTGCTTCCAATAATGATTAATTATATCTTAGTTTTGATCCACTACAAGATACTGTTTTATTATTACAGAATAAAAGGAAATCATTTTTAAACATTTGGATTAAGTGATTATAATGGAGTCTATGGGAGATGACCTTTCCATAATTTGGAACTTTCTAGATAACGGGTTTCCAGATAAAGGGTACCATACCTGTACCTTGTACTTGATCCAAAGTAGAAGATCCTTAAAAGAACAGTTCAGTGTGAAAAAAAAAAAACTGGGTAAATAGATAGACTGTGCAAAATAAAAAATGTTTCTAATATAGTTAGTTAGCCAAAAATGTAATGTATAAAGTCTGGAGTGACTGGATGTCTAATATAATAGCCAGAACACTACTCCCTTAATAGCCTAATAGTTTAATAGTTTAATAGTCGTTTTAAAAATCCCCAGAAACTGGCTAGTAATAGGGGATGTTTTCCAAGTGGTGAATGCAACATGTGTGGAAAAATGTCAAGAACTACCTCCTTTTATGACAGATTTGGTAAACATCATAACGTCAATTCACATATTAATTGCAAATCCAGGGGAGTGATTTATTGCTTGGAATGCCCGTGTGGCAAGAAATATGTGGGTGTAAAGATTAGAGTTCAGCAGCATTGCAGTTCTATACACAATGCTGGCAGGACTGATAAAACAGATGCAACTCTATCTACAGTTACTTGGCATTTTAAAAAAATGGATCCCATAACTATATGTTGGTGCAGATTTAAAGTTCTGGGCCATAGAAAAAATCAAACTAGGCATCAGAAAGGGTGATCTGGAACAAGCACTTCTAAGAAGGGAAAGTTACGGGATTTTTAAATTAAATTAAATACAATCTCTCCAAATGGTATAAACGAAAATATGCTTTTCCAGGCATTCATCTAAGTCTATATACACCCATATTAACGGTTTGATTAAAACCAGTGAACTGAAATGTTACTTCTGGACATTATATTGGTTGCCATGGTAAATCTTGTTGGAAACCCTTTTCCCCATAGATCTGTGGTAAAAACCCTGACGTCCTCCCCTTATGTGAGTAGATTACCTAATCATTGAGCCCGGTTGTATTCCTGAGACAAACTGGAGTGAGTGACATGTTAGGAAAGCTGTGAGTATCTGACAGGTGTGCAGCAATGAGGCTCCACAGTGTGAGAATCTCACGCGATCTCTATGACGTCAGACGCTGAACCTTTAAAAAGCCATGCGAACAATGAAAAGCCTATTTGCCTTGATAAAGCGTATGCAAAACGTGCGTTGGCGAGCCTTCAAACCTTTTTTTTCTTTTTTAAAAAAAAAAAAGTTTATTATTGAAATCTTACCTTTTTTAAATTTAAATTGAATCTCGGATCCAGAGAAATTTGATGGAATTGTAGCGCTGCTAGCACAGCATTCAATTTCATTCTTTTTCTTCTTTTTTATCTCTAAGGCACTGAGGATTAGTGATGGGCGAATTTATTCGGCAGGCGCAAATTCGCGGCAAATTCCCACGATTCGCTGCCGGCGAATAAATTCACGAAACTGCAGAGAAAATTCGGCGGCATAAAAAAAAGGACGCCGGTGTCAAATACGGACGCCGGCATCAAAAACGTGACGCCGGCGGCATTTCGCAAATTGTTTTGCCGTTTCTCGAATTTCGCAAATTTTTCAGCGTAACACCCCAAATTCGCCCATCACTACTGAGGATTTGTTGGTTTTATAGCAAAGTTAGCTCTCCTTACAAGACAGTTAAACGTAGTAACGAGTGTTCTGCCTTTCTCCCACATGTGGTGTCCCAGGGCTTAGAATAACGCATCCAGTTTATTCAGAACAACTCCGCCTCTATACTATTTTCTAATTTCTAACTTTTATTCATGAATTGCTGACGCTTTATTTTTAATTGTTTGATACCATGAACTCACTTTAAAATTATAACTACAGCACTAGCAACACATTTAATCCATATAAGAACCATGAACTATTAGATTATTCATCAATTGTGTGTAGATAACTTTTATTGAAAGTCACAGCACCTAATTTATAGCACTTAAGCACTTTAATCATTTTAATTATTTGTATATAACACAATCGATTTTAAAATACCATTAATTGTATGTTGGTGCTAAATTGATTGAGAACTAAGCATATGATTATAATAGCACTAAGCACTTATATATTTAGATCTCCATTAACTTCAGTAAGGTAGTGTGGGGTTTTACTGCTTTTTCTTGTTTTTAGTACAGGTATAGGATCCCTTATCCGGAAACCCGATATCCAGAAAGCTCCGAATTATTATTATTATCCAAATAATCCAAATTTTTAAAAATGATTTCCTTTTTCTCTGTAATAATAAAACAGTAGCTTGTACTTGATCCCAACTAAGATATAATTAATCCTTATTGGAAGCAAAACCAGCTTATTGTGTTTATTTAATGTTTAAATTAATTTCTAGTAGACTTAAGGCATGAAGACCCAAATTACGGAAAGATCTATTATCCGTAAAAACCCCAGGTCCCGAGCATTCTGGATAACAGGTCCCATACCTGTATCCCTATTCTGGTTTATATACCTTTACACAGCCTGAAATTGGGTAATACAAGTGAGTGAACATTAGTTACAAGTGAACTATATTTTTGTTTGTGATTAAATAAACCCATCAGCCTGGTTTTGCTTCCAATAAGGATTAATTATATGTTAGTTTGGATCAAGTACAAGCTACTGTTTTATTACAGAGAAAAAATAAATAATTTTTATGAATTTGGATTATTTGATGATAATGGAATCTAGGGGAGACGGTCTTTCTGTAATTCGGAGCTTGTATTATAAAAATAATGTATTCTCTGTTGTTAAATATGAGGAGAGTAAAAGTCATCTTGGAGTTCTATGACCTCTATAAAAGTTTAGCCTCATTCTCATATATGGCCATGGAACTCCTTTATGACTTAAATCTTGAATATATAATATCTTTAATTTTTACAATGTGGAGGGGGTACATTATTCAATATCTACTGGATAAATTATTTTTTACACTTAAAGTTCAATTAAATAATCATTAAAGTGCATTGAAAACGAGTCAGCCCACTTCAAAAGGCTGCAAAACAATATTGAAGGCTTTCTGTTCCCTTTAGGATATTTTCTATTAGTGTCATATTAAATTCCTTCAGATGATGATTATCTTAACTTAATTGCATTTACCGGATCAATATTTTCTTTCTGAATCCATTTTGCTTGTTAGGTAAAGGTAAATTGGCTTCTTACACTAAGTACAACTGCAGCAGTCTCTATTAAGCAAAAATTTTCACCCCAACCACAAGGCTTTACAAATGGCAGTGAATATGTATGTATTAAAGACTTTAATGTATATTTTTTGAAAATCGAAATAACTGCTGGTTGAATAGTATAGGTTATTCTTAGACCTAATGCAAGTTGTGTCTTTTTTATTAAAGGATACAGAAAGGCATACAAACCACTTTTAGGCTAATGGATAGTCCTGCTTATGACACTATATTAATTTTCACAAATATAATTGTGTACCACAGCACAGGATTTTTCTGCTTCCCCATCCTTTGCAACCTCCATCTTACCTTGTTCATCGTCTGTACTGTATTATCTCAAGACAGGGGGCATGTTCAGGGGGCAGGGTAGAAACCAAATAAAGCAGCTAGAGTGATATAACTAGGCCTTTAAAGAGACAAGTCAGCAATACAGTGATTTATGGCAGAGCCTGTTCAGTTGTCGCTTCCTTAAAAATGACTGTTTCTTTAAATTACAAGAAACAAGCCCCTCCAGGGGCCAACACATGGCAATATCCTTAACTCAATCACGGTTTAGATACTGCAAGCTTCACCAAGTATTCTTAATTATACTGTTATATTTATGCAATACAAAATTCATTCCATTACCTTAAAAAGGGGATCAGAAAAAAGTTAAAGGGTCTCTGTTGTATGCAGAATGGAATGAAGTTCACAGTATATCAGAAATAAGGTGCATAGAGGTTATAAAGAAGCAAACACTACTGTCCATGCCCTAGCTCTAATAGGGTATAGCTTGTATAGCTTGTATGCAAATCCACAACCTTTAAGTGAGTATCAAGTGTTGCACTCCACAAAGATAATAAGAAGAAAGCTGGGAGTAGCTACAGAGGAAAGCAGACCGTGCGGCTGCAGAAGGGCACAGGAAGTATGGGGGCCCCATGAGACTGTAATTCATATACAATTTTAATAAATGTTTTGGGGGTGCTGGGCAGCTACCTCTTCTGCCTACTGCTAGACTGAACCCAGCTGAAACTCTGATTGCGATATGCGCCGTGCGCTCAAGTGGCGTTTCGTGCACGGAAGCATCTTTACTGTGCATTCGCGCCGGGAAAGTCTTTACTGCGCATGCATACCGGGAACGTTTTTACTGCGCATGTGCGAGTGATGGAGGAAAGGAGGGGCGAGCAGGCTGGCTGGGCTGCCTAGGGTGCCCAGCGGGCTTGGCCCGCCTCTGACCTCTAGATATTTTTGGGGCCTGAAAAATTGCCGTGGGGCCAGTAATATATTGTTACACCACAATGGAAAAGGGTCATTCTCCACAGTCCTGCTATCATAAAATCCTTAACTATTATTTAATTACCCTTAACGTGATTCTGTCTTGGGAAAACATTTCTTTTTTTTTAAAATGCCTCAGTTAATAGTGCTGGTCCAGAACAATCCTGCACTGAAATCCATTTTTTATATTTCATTTCGAAATCTGACATGGGGCTAGACGTTGTCAGTTTCCTAAGTGCCCTCAGTCATGTGACTTGTGCTCTGATTAGCAGTCGATCTGTACTGCTGCAATGCAAGTTGGAGTGACATCACTCCCTTCCCCAGCAGCCCATCAGCAGAGCAATTAGAAGGTAACCAAATAACAGCTCCCTGGTAGATATGAGAATAGCACTCATTAGTAAAATTCCAAGTCCCACTGTGACTCCTGTCACAGGAGAAGGAAATGTACTGAAGCAGTTTATTGTCAATAAAATTAGCCACAACAGTGCAAGCTATAACACTATTTATTCTGTAGAATGCTTTACCATAGCTGAGTAAACAACTCTAGAAGCTCTCTGTTTAGGATAACAGCTGCCATATTCACTTGGTCTGACATCACATCCGGCCAGAGTTTTCCTGCTCAGTCATGGCTCTGGGCTCAGATTACAGCAGGGAGGGGGGGGGAGCAAACTGAGCATGCTCAAGCCCTAGCCCTGGAGGTTTAAATTGAAAATAGGAAGTCTGATACAGAAGCCCATGTGTACACAATAGAAGGAAGCAAAACTGTGTTTCTTTTGACAGAGGAGCAGCATTACTTTGAGGGTTTACTGGTGTATTTATATAGACCTTTATATAGATCTTTCTGATAAAGCTTACTTAATCTTAGCCTTTCCTTCTCCTTTAGGGAAAAGTCGCCTGCGGCATAGCACACACGTCGCTTGGTATTCTGAAGTTGCCCGAAGTTTCCTCGCGAGGCAACTTCGGGCCACTTCGGAATACGAGGCGATGCGTGTGCCATGCCCCAGGCGATTTTTAATTTGAGCCGGTGCAAGACAGAGGTAAGGCATTCAGGGAGATTGGTTGCCGCAAAGACAGGCGATTAGTCGCCAGGCGACTAAATCTCTCCAAATCACCCAGTGTGACCTTACCCTTAAGTTACATTGAGTAGGAGAAACAAAAACTTAATCTGTAAGCAGTTCCACTGTGTTGGCTCTTTTGAAAGCACAGGAACAGGCTCAATGATCTGAGATGGTTGCCTACATACTAATATTAAAGCTAAAAAAATACACTTGCTTGCAAGGAATACAATTTTATACAGTGCAGTGAAAGTTTTGGTCTTCTGTACCAGCCCAAGACAACCACACATCTGTGTCTCCAAAGATGCCCCAGTAGCTCCCTGTCTTTTTTCTGCTAATTCATTGCACATGCTCTGTGCTGCTGTCACTTACTGAGCTTAGGGACCCACTCACAATATATAGTACACATAGAATAGAAATGTCACAATATAATTATACAGACAATTACCACCTGGTAGCATAGAAACCAGAGTAACTAATATCGGAATTTAATAATCAGCCCTTTAGCATCAGTTTATATCACAGACAACCCTCATTTTTTGCTTGATAATTTGCAACAACCCCTAAGCTTAGCATATCAACAGCTGCTCAGAGCCCACTGAGCATGTGAGTGCCACTGACACTTTCCAAGATGGTGACCCCCTTGTGACAAGTCTGAAGTCCTAGATCATTGCTGCTATTGAAAAGCTGAAACTTTACACTGGTGCAATAAATTTAGTATATACAATATGGCATTTTTAGCCATATTCATTTTACAGGTTTACAGTGTTGGACTGGGATACCAGGAGTTCACCAGAAGACCTTAGGCTAAGGGCCCACTTTCCAAAACTATTATACCTCCTCTCCTCACTCAACCTCTTTATTCTCCTGGTCTCTTTTCTCTAAGTACTATACGCTAGTATTCCCTTATTAAGCCTCTTTGTTCACATAAATAAATAGGGAATGGCCGTGATATAGGCTAAATGGTTAGAAGCAAGAGGCCCACTGACACCTGGGCCCACCGGGAGTTTTCCTGGTATCCCGGTAGGCCAGTCCAACACTGCAGGTTTAGTTCTCCATTAAAGGAAAGCAAACCTTAATCATGACTCATGGCCATCTACAGTATTAGGGCAAATAATAAATAGTGTAAAACAACATACCAATATTCCCAAATAAGCAACCTTTCCCCTGCAGCTATGTAGTAATCTGTCTTTATTCAACGACTTGAATGACATCATATTGCTTAATACTAGTGCTCCTGTATTGAGACCAAGACCAAACGCATGTCCACAAAGACTGTTTTTAAATTCTGCACATGGCCATAATGCATATCAAGCTCCTTTACTGTACACTGATATGAACAGGTGCATGTGCAGGACACAGAAGATATTGATGACATCAGCACAGGAGATATTGATGATATCAGCAGAACCAATATGATGGGTGCAATTTTCAAAGACGATATTCTTCAGTGTCACACATATAAAAGTAAGCTGTTTTGGGCAACATAAATATGGAACATGGCAAGTGGCTAGGGTGGACAATTGTTTGGGAAAGTTATGCTTTTGGGGATTTCCTTGTTATTTAAAAATGTGCCAATATCAAACAGCAGTATCACGTTATACAGTATGGCGGTATTCGAAACTGTGAAGCTCAAAAGAAAAGTCCATTGTCCTCATACATGACAGTAATTACTGCCGCTGACATTTTGATACAACTTTACCAAAACTACCATACATCATATTCCAATTGGTCTGTTCACCTCTTGGACATGTTGGACATGAACTGGACCCGTTAAAGCAAAACAGATCAAAAACTAAATCTGACTGAAGCATCTCTACTAGGCAAAGTACAACATAAACTGGACCTTATGGTTTAAATAAACAGGAGTTTTCAAAAAAAAGAAACCTTACAATGACTCTATTCAATGTAATAAAAGAGCTAAATGTCAATAATAATTCTGTCATGGCTGATGCCATGTATAGAGAAGACGCACTTACATATACAGCTTTGTCACTTGTGTCTAGATATTTCTTTCAAACCATAAAGGAAATTTAAGAAAGAATTAAGATCCATGTTGACAATGGAATTGAACATTGAGGTCTTAGTTTTAAACAGGAATTCTAAAATCCTAAAAATGCTGTTTTTTATCCATATGCTTAAACCTAAATAGCCTCCTCTGTGTAGACCAACCATATCTGGCATCTCCAGCATTTTATCTGATCTAATTTACATCACAGCTTGAAGAGATCAGGTTTTGTAGCATCCCACAAACTCTTGTGGTGTTGCGTGAATTGTATGATGAGAAACACATCTATAGCTAAACAAAGTCTCTTGTTTAGTTTAGCCCTTACTAACAATTGACATCAGTTTATCAATTTCTATCCATAGATGCAGGACTGAATTAATGACATCCCTCCTCCATGTTGCTAGGCCCCTGGGAACTATATGAGCCCCAGGTGACCACCTGGATTGACTTAAAGGTAAACCGCCACTGCACAGATGTTATTTTTGCGTCTAAAATCATATTTCGGTGACAGTAATAATATCTACAGGGTTGGGAAAGTTTCACAATGCAAAGATGAAGATGCTGGAACAAGCACTGATATGGCTTTATTTATTGATCCTTCATTCAAAGGACCAGATTCCTATAAGATATACTACTGGTCAGCTGGCTCCAAAGAGTGTCTGGTACTATAGAGGAGACAAAGGTACATGCAGGGGTTGTGCAGTAGGTTAGGTTGCCAATAGGATTCTGCAATAATGCCACATATAAAGCATTACTTAGTATAGTTTGGGCCACAACAAGGTTTAGATTAGTGGAACACCACCCATCGCTGCTATCAACACAGTTAATAGATTTTTGAGGTATGATGCATTGACCTTGGGTTATTTGAAGTGGAGGTGTAGCAGTCACTTCTCCTGTTACTCTCAGCGGGTTTGTTCAAACACCTTCACCTGTGCAGTCGTGCTCACTCTCCAGTCAGGCCACACCAGGAAGCCCAAAGGCAAATTCAATAAACAAGGGTATGGATGGAGCACATCAAACGCAGTCTCTGCCGCAAAACATTCTTTATTGCATCACAACATGTTTCGGACCCCAAGGATCCTTTATCAAGGATCCTTGGGGTCAGAAACATGTTGTGATGCAATAAAGAATGTTTTGCGGCAGAGACTGCGTTTGATGTGCTCCATCCATACCCTTGTTTATTGAATTCACTTCTCCTGTTGCCTAGTATCTGAAAACAGTCCATGAATTGTTGGTGGATCGTAAGATGTAAGAAGTGTCATAACATAATAACTGTAACTAAAAGATGGACTGCACTTCCAGACATTAATTCTATAAATTCCTCAATTTTGTTGCAAGATGGAAACTCACAATGTATTGAAGACCAGAAGAATCATTGACTAGGCACAGTCACGCCAACTGACTTTACAGTCTATCTTTGTTCTTGAGTAAGGCTGCCTCCATATGGGCATTTTTCTAACAGAAGTTTGTCCTTCCGGGCCCCCAAGAGATTTTACTTTGATGTTTGTTCATATGAAAAAGAAAAGCGATCCACTATCCCCTAACCGGTTTAATTTTTCTGAAACCCATTAGTTCTCAAACTAAGTCTTCAGGCACTTGAGCAATTCCCATTTCCTAGGTATTCTCGCAGAAGATGGATCAATAATCAGATAAGACATTCTGACAGAATCACCTGAGTTCCTGACTGATTCACCTCTACTCCTGGGTGGGCAATTGGGGAATCTGCACTGCTGAAAAGGCCTTAGGACATGAAGGCTTTGAAATCACTACTGTAGGCTGCCAGAGTGAATTGTTAAATATACTCCTTATGGCGTTAATATGGTAAAAGTTCACAGAAACAAAGAAAAGTAAATCTGGACAAAAACTATGCAAACTACACGTACAACAGAAATGTGTTCAAAGTGGACTCTTTTTGTAAACTAACAACATAAAAACTGCTAAAAATGATCCATATATAATGTCTAAAGAATGTAAAATCAGCAATCAGATGTTCTAAGATGTTCTAATATGTTCTAATCCTCAAAAACAATAACTAAAACAGTATTCATGATGAATTTCATGATGGTCTTATATTAGCATGCAGAAATATTCTGACTTAATCGTGTGGTGAGTCATGTGGTGAATTCCCATTGACCTGCCAAAAATGAACTACTTATTTCGGAACATAGACTTTAGGGCCTATTGACAATTCCCTATGCAGTGTGCAAAATGCACTCAAACCTTGAAAAGGGAAAGGAGAAAAGAGCCTTAAAAGATTCTCAGATACTGTGGGAAGTCCTGCAGCCCAAATAGAAGGACACTTGGCTGTTAGAGACAATCTTCATAGTGGGGAACCAAGTAAAGATGTAGAACCCTATAAAAAGGAATTCCTTGACCTCCATAATAGATGATGGATGAGGAATCCCTTCTGCAAGGGGTCTGGAGTTGCTTCATCTGAATAAAGAACAAGGCATTCTTCATCCTTCATCTATTATGGAATTGCCTTCTGTCAATAGCTGCAGTGCACACCAAATGCCAGAAATTATTTCAACCAGATCTTAACACAGCCACTGTGCCAACTTTGTGGGCTTTTCTCACTGCACTTGCAGTCGTGAATGACCCTTTACAGTATATGTTTGCCAAATAGGTTCTTATGATTACTGCCCTGTGTCAGGCCAAAATGGGGTTTAACCTGATTGTAAAACATGTAGGGCCCTATAAAGTTTTAAAACACAAAATACATAAGGATGCTGCAAGTGCAGGAGAGGTTAATTCACCTGGGGCATTATTCCTGGTGATATATGAAGAGTGCTTGAGGGATGCATTTAAAACATTGCAGGTGCTACGTGTAGTTCTCCTGTCTTTAAATAGGATTTCATTGTGTTCAATTGACAAGGACTCGTACTATTAGTGCAATTTCTTCCCTGAGTAAACAATGAGACCAGTCAGTAGCCAGAAACATGGAGATCATTGACAAGTGTGCGAGTCCCAATTCACTTTGTTACAACAAACAGTGTCCCGCCTCTAAGTAAAGCTGACATCTCTCATCAGTCACTCTAGGAAGAACATTCATTTACCCTGCCAGCGGATGTTTCCGTGCAATAAATACAATGTTTTGACTTTTAATGGAAACGGTATGTTTTAGTTATTAGACAGTCACACCAATTACACAGTTTTATACCAGCTATGAACTTGATTTAGTGTTCCCTTAATGTCAGGAGAGAGTAGGAAGCATGTTGCATGTTCTCATTCCATTTCCTTTGTAGTTCAGCTCTCTGTTTCATGGTGACAAGTATATTCAGGGGGGGAAGAACTGCTATGTGTATATATATTTTATTGAGTTGCATGTAGTACAAAAGAAAATCTTGGCAGCAGAAGCTATTGCCAAATGGGACCTTTATCACAGCTGAGGGAGCCAGCAATCAATAAATGCTGTTTTATCACTTGAATCGGCAGAGTTCACAAACTTCTTCAAAATCACAATCTTCCCTGACCTGAATATGATTTAGTGATTCTTTTATGGAGCCATAAAATGTGGAACCTGAAAGTATCAAGTACCCTGGCCTCTCTAGCACTAAAACAAATCGTCCTTACAGAGAGAATGAATAAAGTTCTCTTGAATTCAATCATACAGATCTTATTTTGTTTGAGTGGGACTCAATGAAAGAAAAATGTATGGGTTCAGTTACGACTACTGAACCCATACTACTGAAATGGATGTATTTATTGTAGAAATTGACACCATTTGTTAAAGGTACTTGTGTCTAAAACTGTTCCTTGAACTCCCGCATAGATGCAAATAAAGGAAGCAGACCCTGTGACTTCGGGGGGAGGGGGGGCATGAGGTATAGGAGGCCTTAATTAGGGAAGCACCGAATCCAGGATTCGGTTTGGAATTCGGCCAGGATTCGGCGGAATACTTCTACACGGCCGAACCCAATCCAAATCCTAATTTGCATATATAAATTAGGGGTGGGGAGGGAAATTGAGTGACTTTTTGTCACAAAACAAGGAAGTAAAAGATGTTTTCCGCTTCCCACCCCTAATTTGCATATGCTAATTAGGATTCGGATTTTGTTTGGTATTTGGCCGAATCTTTCACGAAGGATTCGGCCGAATCCAAAATAGTGGATTCGGTGCATCCCTAGCCTTAATTAATGAGCAGTTTCAACCAGGGTCGGACTGGGGGAACCGGGCCCACTGGTGTTTCTATCCCAGGGCCCTCCTCCGGCCCCTGCCACGTGCATGCGATTTTTGACATGCGGACGCGTTTTTGATGCACGTGAACTTTTTTTTGCCACAGCCCAGAAGGGAGGTCGTGGCAGGAAGATTATCCAGGGAGCTGGTTTGGGCCCACCAGGTTGTTTCCAGTGTCCTGCCAGCCCAGTCCGACCCTGGTTTCAACATTTATTCGTAAAATAGGACAATCTCAAACATGACACTAGTTCCAGGGTTCCAATTTCATGCAGCACTTTCAAGCCTCTACTTTGTTAGGCTTTTTGCTCTCATGGCACTTCATTGACTGCTTCTGCCTTCCTTAGAGTGGGAAATCCTATAGTTTGGCATCCTAAGTACTATAAAATCTACTATAAAAAGAATTATAGAAAAGACCAAGACAAGTTTTGGCCTGAGGCACCAAGGTCTTGTACATTGAGTGAGATTATGAACCATTGAACCATTGCTGATTGATGCCTCCTACCATTAGGGCTCTCAGCTCCCATTGCCTAGCACAGGTAAGCTTTTCCTTTAAAGAGTCAGTGTTCAGGCTCAGCACCAAGCAACACAAAAGCAGTCTTCTAACTGGAAATAAAAAGCAATTCTATCTTGATCAGCAAATACAACACACGGTACAGTACCTGAAGTGAAACTGAGAAATGATCATTTTTAAAAAAAAGAATTAGAAACACCAGAGGAATACGGCCACTGTTCCTCCAGGACATATTAGCAGCTTAGTCAGCATTGCACCTTATCAACTTGCCCTGATAACCCTCCCTCTAATTGAAGTCTCTTTTTTTAAGACATTTTTGCAGATAAGCAATATAAACCAATTCAGCTTGTTTTTGTAGAGATCCAATGCTTGATAGGTCTGAGAGATTCTTCTCTGTAGGTCTGTATATTATAAATTATTATCAGTATGTAGCATAGGTCATCTACTTAATGATATAAAGAATCAAATTCCTTATATAAAACAAACCTAGTGAAACCTAGGTATAGTCAGACCTAGTAAGGGTTAGTCCACACGAGGAGATTTGGGGAGATTTTGTCGCCTAGCGACTAATCGCCTCTTCTTCTGGGCGATAATCTCTCCGAACTGCCTTTGCGTGCCTTCCCATCCGCTATAATGAAAAGTCGCCTGCACTAAAGCACATGCGGTGCTTCGTTTTCGGAAGTCGCGCGAAGTTGCCTCACGAGGGTTAATTAACTTTGTGTCCACCTGGAGTGGAGTGAGAGACTGTGCTAGGTTCTAGACAGATTCATAGTTCCCCGGTGCAGGAATATTATTGAATGGCACTTGTTAACCTCACTGTTCTTTTATTCTTTATATAAAGTTAAATTGTTTTACTGCAAACTGCGTTTGCAGTAAAAACTGCGCTGAAAATCCCAGTTCCCATTATACTTCATACCCTAAGAGAATTCAGGACCCTGGATTGCAAAGGGTTAATAGCTATATAAATGTTAGCAGCACCGGATAAACGGTTGGGTTAAAGGACAAGTCAAGCCAAAAAATATTTTTTTGATAATAAAAGTAAACAATTGTTAGCAACTTTGCAATATACATTCATTACACATTTTCTATATAAGTTATTTGTATTTGTATTACTATTCAAGGCAATTTCTATTCTCTGCCATAGTGGCTCTGGCTTTTGAAACAATGTAACATAACCCAACGGATTAACAGACCTGTCTTGCAACAATGTTTAAAAAGTAACAACCTGGAGTTAGGCAAAAGCTGCTTTAGGTACATATAACTTTTAAAGCACTAACAATTTTAATACAGTCATATTGGAAAGTTGCTTATAATTGCATTTTCTTTTATTAGGCAAAAAATCATATTTGGGTTGACACGTCCTTCAACCTACTGATCCTTTGCTGTTTGTTTTCACTTAATCTTTTATGAACACTTTAATTTAGCAATGTGGTATATCCAATTTATTTGCACTTTATTAAACAACACACAGGGAGCCCTGAATTTAGCCCCTGGTCAATTTATGTACAAAGGTAGAGCCAGCAAGCTTGCCCACGGTGCTAGTATAGGAAAGTGCAAGGTACGTATTCTACTCTCAATTATGCATATACCAGCCATTAACTAGTCCACTACTACAGTGTTGTTGTTGTTCTCTTTAGCCATCAGATGTACATTGTGAGAGCAACATGTCCTTCTGTCACAATGACACCCGTTTTGCAGAGACTAAGGGGCACATTTACTTAGCTCGAGTGAAGGAATAGAATAAAAAATACTTCAATCATCGACTTGGCTACTTCAACCTTCGACTACGACTTCGAATCGAATGATTCGAACTAAAAATCGTTCGACTATTCGACCATTCGATATTTGAAGTACTGTCTCTTTAAAAAAATCTCACCTACTTTGCCACCTAAAACCTACTGAGGTACAATGTTAGCCTATGGGGAAGGTCCCCATAGGCTTTCTAGGTATTTTTTTTATCAAAGAAAAATTTTTGATCAATGAATTAAAATCCTTCAAAACATTCGATTCTTCCTACGATCGTTAGAACGAACGAATTGCGGTACATCCTTCGACTTCAATATTCGAAATCGAAGGATTTTACTTTGACGGTTGACTATCGAGGGTTAATTAACCCTCGATATTCGACCCTAAGTAAATGCACTCTTAATTGTGGTTGTGCCATTGAAATGGACAGAAGTTTGGCAACTCATTGATATATTTTTTCAGGAAGATTTTATTTTTTTTGCACTTATTATTTTAAAATGTTCTTAGGGGCAGATTTATCAAGGGTCGAAGTGAATTCGAGGGAATTTTCAAAGTAAAAAAATTCAAAATTCGAAGTAATTTTTTGGCTACTTCAACCATCGAATAGGATACTACGGTGCACATTTACTAAGGGTCGAATATCGAGGGTCGAATTTGACCCTCGAGGTAAAATCCTTCGACTTTGAATATCGAAGTCGAAGGATTTACCGCCAATCCTACGATCGATCGATCGAAGGAAAAATCGTTCGATCAAACGATGAAATCCTTTGAATCGAACGATTCGAAGGATTTTAATCCATCGATCGAAGGATTTCCATTCAATCAAAAAAATCTTAGCAAAGTAATGGGGAAGGTCCCCATAGGCTAACATTGTACCTTGGTAGGTTTAAAGTACCGAAGTATGTAGTCGAAGTTTTTTTTAAAGAGACAGTACTTCGACTATCGAATGGTCGAATAGTCGAACGATTTTTAGTTTGAATCGTTCAAATCGAAGTTGAAGTCGTAGTCGGAAGGTCGTAGTAGCCTATTCGATGGTCGAAGTACCCAAAAAAACTTAGAAATTCAAAGTTTTTTTACTTCAAATCCTTTACTCGAGCTTAGTAAGTGTTGCCCTATGACTTCGAATTTACTTTGATTCGATTCAAAGTAAAAATCGTTCAACTATTAGGCCATTTGATAATCGAAGTACTGTCTCTTTAAAAAAACTTTGACTTTAATACTTCGCCAACTTAAACCGGCTAAAGTGCTATGTTAGCCTATGGGGACCTGCCAGAGCATATTTCTAAGCGACAACTCTCATGAGATCTAGTCTTTGCAAGTGGAAAAATTCATCTCCAGCTCCCTTAACTGCCTCCAGAGGCAACCAAATAAATTTGTCAGTGTAAAAAATGTTTATGGGTTTCAATATGACTTTAGTCCGAGAAGTGAAGCAGATGGATCCCTTGCTAGTTGCTTTCATTGGTGCTAAAAGCCAAACTGTGTCATGTCTGACCTCTGGGTCTCAGTCTATCATTCCGCTGTGTAATGTTAATATAGTGACTTTGGATGTCCTTCTGTTTGTGACACTCTGACACTTCTCCTTTAGGTGATTTATACATAAAGCCACTATCAATCCAATGTCATCTACTCCTGTGCGATACACACTTGAGACAAAAAAAAGAGCCCCTGTCTAGGACACGAGCAAAATCAATTCATAACAAAACAAGAAGCAGACACAAAGGAGGTAATTTATCAACAGTATCCAAATTTGCACCAGTGCAATAATACTTATCAATCAAACTGGAGTTAGCTTTATTCAGTCTACAAGATGCAGAATAATGAAAGTAAATCTCTGACTGCAGTAGGTTACTGCATGGGGCCAGATTTATCCTTTTTATTAAAAGGAAATGTAAACCCTCAAAATGAATGAATGTAAAATTGTGCTCTTTGTGCTCTTCTGAGCAGTTTACATTTTTACTGATTTCCAAGATACTAGTTGTTAAACGGCTTATATAATTAACCTGCTGTTTATTTTGACAACTGGAACCTTCAAATGAAAATTAATTTTTTGAGAAAAGGAACGACTTGTGATGTTGCCGTGCTTTTAAAATTAAGTTAGTGAGCAAAGAAGAGCCATAACATTGTTCTCTGTCGGTTCTGAGCAGAGCAACATTGCAAGATGTTACATTGCCCAAGGAATGAATTTTCAGCCCACTGAAGCCAGTTGGAGATGTTTCTAGTTCACCAAAAAAAATTATTCAAAATCCTATTTTATCACATTAGTCAAGCAAAATAAACTTTAATTACACTATATAAATTAGAATATTTGATTGACAGCTGACATGTTTAAATGAGCTTACAACAGCTGTGAATGCTTTAATAAAAATTAGAAATTGGATTTCATATTTAATTTGAAAAGGACTTTTATTATACAGCTGTTTGTGTCTGGGTGACAGGTCCACTTTAAAACTGGGTAGTTCGTCTTCATAATGATATTTTGTTTCTAAATTACACACATAAAATAATGAAGTTTTTCATACTGCTTTATTTAGTTCATATGTTTTATCTAGTGATGGGCGAATTTATTCGCCAGGCACGAATTTGCGTGGAATTCGCGTGATTCGCGAGAATTTGCCAGCGAACATTTGCCGAATTTTGCAGTGAAACGCCCCAAATTCGCCCATCACTAGTTTTATCCCCTTTTGCTTGAGATGTGGGTAGTTAAAGGGCATGTAAAGTCTATAATAGAATAAGGCTAGAAATGCTGTATTTTGTATACTAAATATAAACATGAACTTACTGTACCACAAGCCTAATCAAACAATTAATTTATGCTTTCAAATTTGGCTACAGGCAGTCACCATCTTGTAACTTTGTTAAAGACTATGCACATGCTCAGTGTGGTCTGGGCTGCTTAGGGATCATCATAAACAAAGCTGCTTGAGTTCTGCATGGCTGGGAAGTAAGGCGGGGGCTCCCCCTGCTGTTCATAAGTATGATTGTTTCTCTGCTTAGCAGTTAGGGACCATCTGACAAT
Organism: Xenopus laevis; assembly: GCF_017654675.1. Taxonomy (NCBI): domain Eukaryota; kingdom Metazoa; phylum Chordata; class Amphibia; order Anura; family Pipidae; genus Xenopus; species Xenopus laevis. Next base: position 115,120,962 of record NC_054380.1, on the reverse strand, counting down.
TCCTATCCACAGGGAGAATTTCACTGCAGAAATTAGGTTTCTTGTAAAAACGGTACACATTTTTTAATTAAAGTATATTGGAGATAGGTTTCTTTTTCATTAAAGAAAGTAAAAATGGGATTTTATTTTTTTGTCTTTACATGCCCTTTAAGTGTGTGTATGCATATCATTGGTTATTTGTATTTTCTGTGTGTGTGTGTGTGTGTGTGTGTGTGTGTGTGTTTTTCCTGATGTTACAGGTATGTGCTTGCAGTCTGTGCTTTACTCTATGACAGACCAGATTTTTATAAAGGCATATGGTGGTTTAACATTTGTGGAACAGCACACTAAGCTGATACAAATAATATATTTCTACACATACGTGTTTATATTGAGAGAGAGCATGCACATCTGTACTTAATATCAACATTCATTAAATACTTCTTCTGAGAGCAGATTATTTGCTTTTCAAAAAAAAAAACCAACTGCGGTTTAGTAGGTAATCTACTCTAATCCTTTAATGGATATTGATATTAGTAAGCATGGATGTGCCCTAATTTTTTGTCATGTCTTTATCTGTATACAGCTTTGACCTTTTTTTGGCACAATCATGTTCTGTTTACTAAAACCTTTGCTGAAGCAGTTGTTCATGGTAACCAGTTACCATTCCATTTCCAAATCAGCTTTTTTCAACCAAACAGTCATTTCAAGAGGCTGGAGGTGTCCTTTAGACTTTATGTGATGTGACATCACTTTCAATTAAATTTTTGTTGCCAAACATTTATGTATAACAATTTCATGTTTATTATTCACAATATTAATAAAAATGACCAGGTTATCCCTATTATATACAAAAGAACTCATTTTTCAGATGATACAGAGGTGTAATTACCAATAAGAGTTATATTCCAAAGAAAAGAACAAAAAAAGCAGTAAACCTCCTCACTATCAACTATTTATAGGTTAATCAATTAATAAAGTGCACTCAAAACTCTTAAAAAAAGGATGAGGATATGTAACGGTTGGCACCCTGAATCTAGAACCGATGCCAAGCACCCTGGTCTCGGCTCGTGCTTCTGCCCGTAGCAGCCGCCTTTGGCCTCGGGAGGAGCCCACAGCTACCCAGATGCCACAATGTCTTAAAACGAGAGGTGCTAGGCTCTAAACAAGCAAAGGGGCACAACTGTGAGCAAAGTCTTTGGGCAGAAGGTTGTGGTACAAGACGTAAGACAGAATCGTAGTCAGATCAGGCCGGGTCGAGGCAGGCAGAGAATAAACATAGTCAGGCTGGCAAGGGTCAAAACCAGGTAGTCAATCAGAAGGATGAGGCAGAAGAGGTAGTCGATATTCAGGCAAGGGTCAGGATACAAGAATTCAGAATAGTCAATAGCCAGGTAAGGGTCAAAACAGAATACAGATCAGAATCAGGAACAGATAGCTCAAAGCTTAACACCACCAGGATAAACCTATAATGGGCAAGGTCTAGGAGCCCAAATGAGCCTTTTATAGTGGTTTGAATTTTGCACCATTGCGCGCCTGTGTCATTACGCCAGCGCATCCGCGACTATTTTAGAAACGAGACACGGGCACGCGGGCACGTGCGCCCTAAGAAACAAACATGGAGGAAAAAGAGGCATGGCGTGGCGGGCGTCCCCGCCGCACCACTGGACCACCAGGGCAAGTAGTTTTTATTACAGGATACCAATCAATTCTGTGCCGACCATTAATGATTCCAATTGATAGACACTGATTCCTGAATCAATTAAGAATTGCCAAAATTACTTCAACTTACTTCTCAATTAATTATTCTGAAAGAAAAAGGTGTTTTTTTTTACACCAATTACTAGGTCAATTAAAGATTACCATTATTGCATCAAATTAGATCTACATGAATTGTTCAGATAAAAGGATTTAAAGTGCTAGTTATGTGAGAGAGCCAGATGACTAGCAAAACGTCTTCAAGGAAAAAGAAAATACAGCAAGTCCAGTTGACTTGCTGTAATAAATTACTAAAATAAATTACAAAATTATTAAAATATAGACACAATAAAAATAGCACAAAAGGAGAACAGATGCCTGGTGGGGTTTTTACATGTGTAGAGGACTAATGACTAATGTTGGGCTATGAGCTGTCATGTTAGTTTAAGGCTGATGATATCTATTAAAATTAGTGATACTGATGGAAACGAACAAACGATTACAGCGGGACATGCCAGCAGGAAAGTCAATGGCTATTAGTTTCATATATAAACTCCTAGAATGTTACAAAAAAGTGTTTTTTTATTTCTATGTGATGCTCCTTGGGTAGAGAACATTCAGCTGGTGTCTGTACAGTTTCTCTGCCTACAAACTGAGAACAGATCGGGAGTAGTCTGATTCTAAGCCATTTACATAAAGCTGAAGCTGATAGGATTCACGTGGTTTGCTCCAGAATCCCTAATGAGCAAGAGTGATCACATTTGGCAGTGAGGTGAAGAAGCTGATATTTTGGTATATAAGTTATCTAACCAACAGGTCAGGAAGGAAGTTCTAAATCTTTTCTCTGCAGCTAATTTATGTTTAGTTCCTCTATATTCAGTTTATATTGCAGGATCCATAAAGGTTTCACTTATTTGCACTGCCCTGAGAGAGACCATGGCTGCAAAGGTTTCTAAAAGTGCGAGTGGCACTCTAACGTTTACTTTGACTTTGACTAAAGACAGGTATCTCTAAAGACAGCTGTATCCGTGAGTGCTCCTAAATACTTTCCATTATTCAGAATTATGAGGAGCACTCGGGATTTGACTTGGCATATGGTGAGTGCCGGTATACTCTGAGACTGTATATATATATATATATATATATATATATATATATATATATATATATATATATATATATATATATATATATATATTGACAAATACAAGAGACCTCTGCACTCAACCCATTATCAATATATTTAAGACACTGAGACATTTTGTGCCTTAATGTGGCCACGATATTATCGTACAAAACATCTATCGGTGCGCGTGTTGGGAGACAAGGCAACTGATATTGGTAAAAAGCCTTGGATATCTGTCTGATCCGACTCTGTTAAAGGATCCTGAACATTGTAACATTAATGCTGAATCTTCAGATAGAGCTAAAGATTCCTTTTTGTTTTTACCTGCATGTCTGACCATTCAGCTCTTAACGTTAGAGTGAAAGATAGATCTTGTAATAAACTCAAGCTGGCCAACCATGTCTAAGACATCCCTGTGTAAAGTGTATACTGAAGCAGTAGAATTCTTAATGAATCAGATCAGTGGTGTTACTAGATATTACTGGGACCCACAGCAAATTATTTTTCAGGCCCCCAAAATGTTTAGCGATTGATTTATTTTACCAATATTTATTGAAACTATATATGAATTAAGGCCTCATGGGGCTCCTATACCTCCCTGCAGCCGTATGTTCTACTTCCTCTGTAGTTACGCCCCTGAATCAGATGAAAATTGAGTGTAGGACTTGCCAGACCAGGGTTGACTTTGACATAATTGGTCTGCTTAAATATATTACAATATATGGACTAACAATCCCTGTTTTGTTTAAAAGGGAGGGGATTTTTTGGTAGCTTAAGGCACAAAATGTCTCAATGTCTTAAATATATTGATAATGGGTTGAGTGCACAGGACTCCTTGTATTTGTCAATATATATATATATATATATATATATATATATATATATATATATATATATATATATATATATATATATATATATATATATATATATATATATATATATATATATATATATATACAGTCTCAGAGTATACTGGCACTCACCATATGCCAAGTCAAATCCCGGGTGCTCCTCATAATTCTGAATAATGGAATGTATTTAGGAGCACTCACGGATACAGCTTCAAGTGACTTTATTCAAGTTTTCATACAATCCCCCACATCTACGCGTTTTGGTTCTCCTTGAACCATCGTCAGGTGGTTACCGAGGAGTTTCATGACCATATAAAAACACGAGGCCGAATATCCTCATATCCTCATATTTTGCAACTGGGGGTACTTTATTTATTATAATACACAAGTTTCAGTGAGTCAAGTGACAGAAATGACATTAGAACTCACCGTTTATAACTGATGACATCAGAACTCACCATTTATAAGGATATAATTTACAAGGTATTCATGGCTCTTGTGTATTATATACAAATATATATACTCTAAGGCAAGCAGTAAAGAACAAGGCTGGGGGCGTGCCTTCTGATGCTGCTCTTTGCTCAGAGCACCATATTTTCGATTCAGCAATCCACTCAAAGAGGTGCTTGTGCTTCAGGAAATGAGAACTATTGTGTCACATATTTCTCTTGCACTTGTGCCCCCAGGGGTCATGAATGACCACTATGATGTGAGTAAGTCTGTGTTCTAGCATCTGTCCACATACACTGTAAGTACTGTACAACAGGGGTCCCAAACATTTTTTACCTGTGAGCCACATTCAAATGTAAAAAGAGTTGGGGAGCAACACAAGTATGAAAAAGTTCCTTGGGGTGCCAAATAAGGACTGTGATTGGCTATTTGGTAGTCTCTATGTTGTCACGAGCGCCGGGCGGCACGTCCTTAACCGGCGACGAAGCATCCAAGATGGCGGCGCCCATCTGTCCCACGTGGGTTGCGACGTCGGCGTAGTGACGCCAGCGTAGGGACGCAGACATGATGACGTCACAAACTGGCGCCAAATTCGATTAAGAGGATGCCCAGGATGCCGGTTCAATGCCCAAGTATAGGAATTTCTGCATTGTGTTCCTGGGTTCCCTAAATTCCTACTCTGCTATTTCCTGGTTTCTTGACTCCTGCTTGATCTTGATTCTGATCCTTGCCGCCTGCCTGATTGGATATTTTGCCTGAACTAGACCACGATTTCGCCTGACCCTTTCGGATACCATGAACCTGGACTTCTACCCTAAGCTTCCTCCTTGGTCCTGACTACTCCCTGGTGGGAGCCGATAGGCCCCCTGACATATGTGGACTGGCAGCCTACAAGAGGCTCTACTTGGCACTATACTTCGTTTTTATGCAATTAAAGCTTGCTTTCAAGCCTGGAATTCAAAAATAAACACCTGCTTTGAGGACCCTGAGAGCAACATCCAAGGGGTTGGAGAGCAATATGTTGCTCATAAGCTACTGGTTGGGGATCACTGACCTAAGAGTACCCAAAAGTTTCAGACTTACCAAATAAGTGTGCAATCACAGATATGGAATCTACCATAGACTCCATTTTTTCCGAATAAACCAAATTTTTTGTTCTTGATCCAAACTAAGATATAATAATTCATAATAATAATCCTTATTGGAATAATAATTATCCTTATTGGAAGCAAAACCAGCCTATTGGGTTTATTTAAAGTTTACATGATTTCCTAGTTGATTTAAGGTATGAAAATACAAATTACAGAAAGATCCATTATCTGGAAACCCCCATGTCCTGCCCCCTCCCAACGGCATCAACTGCACACCTGCGATTACTCCTATTCTTGGGAAGTGGATAATCACTGCTGGACTCTAGAAGAACAACTACAGTTAATTACTATCCCACTGGTCTCTAATAGCGAAGTAGCAAATCACTTTAACAAGATAAATGTTAATCCCACTGATCCCTAATAGTGAATGGTTAGGAACTGCTGTGAGGAAGGCTATTTGTGTAGTAAAGTGGAAACTGCTTCTGTCCTTAACAAGACAAAGTAATATTACTGATATTTGTTGAATGAAAAACAAGCTCCACAATTCTCATGCAGTGGAACAGTTCATTAACAACATCCTCTCAACTTTTGCTTGATGTTATATTACACATAGAGCTCACTCAACCTGCTTGAATGTTTCATTCACAACAACATAAGTAGCCTCCCGGGAACCACATTCAGATAATATAACTTGTTACTTTCAAACCATGGCCTGTTGTGCCTAGACCATGCCCTCTGCCCCACTGGATTACAAGGTCTACATTATAGATTGTCAGACTTATAGTGCTATTTGGGCTCTCTAGCCCAGTACTTCATTGCTGGGATTGCCTCCTACACAACTCAATAGAACCTTTCTTAATGGGACCTCTTAGCCTATCTTACGACACTTTAGCAGAAGGAGTTTGCAATGGTCTCACCAGCCATAGGCCTGTCTGTGTCCCTTCAGTGCTGATGGCATATCTGCCCCAGGAACTGACTGTATTTCTGACTGGTCAACATATTAAATAGTAACATACAGTCACAGCAAACTGTAGGTAACGTTGGTGCTCCTCTGAGGGCCCTGCTCCAAACCCATGATCCTCATTGTGATTATTCTGAAGATTTAGGGCATAAAAGATTCTAAAAATCATTTTATCAAGCTGTTTTTTAGGAGCAGTAAGGTGCTCCCGCCTTTCCCAATGCATGATTACTGCTCTGAAATATCCCCTGTATAATGCTAAATCTTTTTTTTCCTAAATTGGCTGGATAATAGTATCTGACCAGACCACAAAAGCATAGCATTTCCATTATTTTTTTAACCAGTTCCATTCATATGCCGACAATCCATTATTCTGTTAAACAGCAAAGACAAAGTCTAGGGGGCAGCTCAGACCTTTGTATGAAACTTAACTTGTGCTCAAATGTTTTGACCTTGGATGTCCAGAGCAGCACAGTAGAATTAGCCTCACGCTCTGTGAAGCGCTGGGCCTTGTTCTATTCTGTCCCATTTAAAGTCCACATACTACAGTACATGGTGATTTTATTGGAATCATTATATTCTTTCTTTAGAAATAACAATTGGTATTGATTTCCAATGCAAGTCTTCCAAGTCTTTTCCAAGTCTTCTCAATACAGTTTACATTTAGAAATACAAGTGCCATTAGAGACCGAGAGGAATTCGCAGTAACTCAGCACTTGCTGTGAATGAAAATCGATGCTTTGTTAATTTTGCCAATTTGCATAAAATAATTCTGCTGTTCTGTCACTGTCTGATATTCCAGCCCCATGAGGCTTGGACTTCTCATCGATCCTTTGCCTGCATTACTCAGCTGGAGAAACAATTTTTTATCAGCTTTCTCCATCCCACGTAATTATTATAGAATTTCTTTAATGTGATGTAATGTTTATCTTTTCTGTTGTTTATCACAATGTACCAATAAATTGATTCTTGTTGTAAGAGACATATTCGCAATAATTCTGAGATTTCCCATCTTTGAACACGGTGAATGGTGTTACTTTTTTGTACTTGCTCTGTGTACTCTTTTAGTCAATGAGTCAAACTGATTACAACCCGCTGAGTGAAGCTGCTTACAACCAAGCTGATACTATCCCATGATAGATGGAAGCTGATGTCCTCACACATGCTTTATAAAGCATAGGACAATGTTTAACATTTAAAGGACAGGACATTTAAAGGATTAACATTTTTAATAAGCCTAATAAGCCTAATGGGAAGACCCGGCACCTGTGAATTGGCGCCAAATCTGACGATATTTAAGGAAACGCCAGAAGCAGAACTGTGCCTTGTTATTAAAGTCTAGCCTAGCCTAGCCTTCTTCTACTGCTGTGATATCCTAATGCCGTTCCTGCCTGTTATTGACCACTAACCTTTGCCGCCCTTCTCGGCCTTCTGCTTGTGACCTGATTCTGAACCTACGCTGCCTGCCCTCAACCCAGACCCGTTTACCAAGCCTTCTGTATTAACCCTGGTACTTTGCTTCTATCATACTAATAGCCTCGCTGGCTTCTCTCCACTCGCAGTCCTCCTGTTCAACCTTCGGGTAGGATTTGCGTTGTGTGAGCCGCTTGTGGGTCATTATCAGCTTGACTGAGTCCTTCTTCACTGGAACCCCCAGTAATCCTGACACCAATTAGTCAATGGAGTAAGAGCATCTGGCACATGTATGGGTATAGATTGTGAGGGGATGGAAAGTTTACACCTTCCAATATTTTTTCCTTTAAATAGTGACACTAATGAACAATGCATTATACAGATGTGCTGGAATTTGTGCAACACATTCAGATGTACTTCATGGATCTCCCTTTTTAAAATGAGGTGTTAGAATACACTTTTGGGACAGCAGGGTCTCAAGCACTTCTAAGTAACCTTGTCGAAATATATGCCTCCTTTGTAAGATTAGAATTTTCAGGTTACAAGGGGGGCAATATAGAAGGTATTTACTTTCACTGTTTTAGGGCTGCTATATCCCTGATTAGCCTTTAATTAATTAAGAAACTGCAGTCATACAAATAGTGCCAAAAATGGTAGTGTGTTGCTCCTTTTTTTCATCTGAGCTGTGCGAATTCTGCATGCATCTTGGCACAGCCACATTCAGGAGCTTTTCCTCCTAATAAAAAAACAGTGGAAGAAATACCCCAATGGGCATTATTCTTCTACTCAGCTTCCTAAAGGCTCGACAGGTGCTCCTTTTGCCGCTCACTTGTACTGAAAATAAAGAATAGCTGAGTTATTATGAGTTTACAAGTGCTATATTTTGTTGGAAATGCACTTGTATCTGGTAATTGACTCAGGCTGGTGTATGAGGAGTGAAGAGACTCGAGGATAAAATGTCCTTAAGGTTAAGTGGCTGCTTTGTTGTTATCACCAACTCATCACCAACTACTCTGCCTACAAAACTTTCAAGCACACCATGAATGCTTTATGCTACAAAAGGGGCAGCATGACTTTTAGAAGTTCCTGCCTTAAGAACATTTCTTCCGTTTGAAATCAAACATTTTTGTCTGCTGAGCCATTTTCACCCCTTTTTTCCTATTATAATTGGACCAAGAGTCCACATCAAGCAGAGAGAATGTGGGCGGTGCTGGCTGTAGATTTCTATTCCTTTGTCTGATTTTGTACATTTATTGATTCTAGTTTGTCTCATGTATTTACCTCTCACTAGTGAACTCGATTTTAGCATGTTCAGGCCAAGCAGGATACTTATGAATGCCGGCAGCTGTATTGAAAACTAGTATTGTTGACAGGACCTGAGAAAAGAGATAAGTACTACTAGATTTGTTCTTTTCAGTTGCAGCCTGAGCTTTGACCAATACAGTTTAACTTGTTTAGTGCCTCTCAATGTTACATAACACGGTGACTTTTCAATATTCGGAACACAAATGCCTTGTTTTTTGCTTCATTCTGCTCTACTCTATACTTTGAGATTAAATGCAGGACCAGCAGCATTTGGAATGTCTAAATGAATATGGATCCATTTCCTGTAGAAAAAAGCATTAATATATTAAAGTAAGGAATGGTTAAAAAGGAAAAAAAACAGAATTCTCTTGTTTGAGGGATAAAAAGATTTAAGGATTCAGATTCAGTTCAACCAAGCACTTGCATTCAGCCATATCTGAATCCTACTGAGATTTGCCAAATACCCAACTGAATCCTGGATCCTTGGTGCATCCCTATATATATATATAGCATTTTAAAATATCTGTGTCATCATATGCACATTTATGAATAATATATGGTGCCTGATTTTGAATTTGGCTAAAAATAATTTTTATTTTTATCAATTGCATTTTTTATGGAACTCCCAGCTGAGATGCTCCAATCATAGTTGGCCTCACATCGGGGAGTATAAACTGAAGTTCCCTTTTAGGTAGGCCTAACTGCGGAGTAACTTCCCATAAACTGGAGATGGAAGGCAGGCACATGGCAGCCAAACATGGAGCCTAGTAAAACCAAGTAAAATTAATGATTTCACCAGATATGCGTTTATATAAAAAATATATATGTTTTAAGCAGAAATCCTGATTTTTTATTGTAATGTGCCTGTTATCAGTTCTACTATATTCAGCTATATTCAGCCATTTAGCAAATGTTCAATGGTGCTTTAGATTATAGGTAAACTACCCCCAAATGCCCTACAAGAAAAGTGTAGAGATATTTTGTAACAAAAATAGCAAGCTTTCTAGAAATTGTTTAGAATAGGTGAACATACTATGAACCTTTTCAATAACTTCTAATATATATACGTTTCTAGTCATCACGAGACACCAGTCCTCTGCCTACCCACTCTGCTCCCTGATTGGTGCAGATCAGATCATGGGAAGAGGTTCCTCCCCCAGGACTGTGACCAAATTAAGTTGCAAGGTTCTGGGGGAAATATTTTTTGAGCATTTATTTTATACATATGCATCTGAAGGCCAGTTCTCTTAATGATGTGCCCAAGCAGGTGTACATGGTGGTCCCTGTCCTTTATACAAATTATCTCTTCACCAGTCTGGAAATGGGGGATCTCTTCTATATATTGAAGGTTTGATGGGCAGTCTATTCATGCTTCCAAGTAAGTGTACCTATCTCTTGTCATACCATGCATGTAAATGGGTCACACATGGCTTGTGTAATCCACTTAGACTAAAGTCATTGCGAGCCTTTACGTTGCAGAAAATCATCTGGGTGTATCATATGAGCCCATGGAGCACTTACAGTACACACTAGAGCATAGAAACAGCCAGAGATGGTAGATTTTAATATCCTTGTATTTTTTATGGAATAAAATAAAACACTTTCCAAAAGCAAATGTGTGGACATTTATTAAAATACTTGTTCTTCGAAATTGTGTAACTATTTGAAAAAAACTCAAAGGCAGCCAAATCACATTCTATCCAACATTATCGTTGAGTCTGCCAAATTTCCAATAAATCTTGAAAAATAGCTTGAATTTTGCTAATACAACTCCCAATGACCTCTGCAGGAACTCGCCAGCTTTTAGATTAGCAAGTCTTAGATTTTAGCAAGTATTTCTATTTTTTTTTCCGATTAATAAATAGCAAACATCTAAGGGGTTATTTACTAAAATCCGAAAATTTCTCACTATTTTATTAAAATAGACTCCATAAAAAACTTTATTATTGCCGGAAAACCACTAATTATTTGGATTATTGTACGAAACCCAGTGCAGCTCATGATATCTTCCAGTTGTAAAAGGGACATCTGCCATTGACTTCTACATGACCTTGGCAGGTCCAGAACCAGAAAAAAATCGGACTTTAATAAATAACCCCCTTAAGTTTTAGAAACTCAAGTTCTAATTTGTTATTTGAGCCACAAAAAAAACCAAACCCGAACCTGATTCAGCAACAGGAGTGCTTCGCAAATGAGGCAAATTGAGGCTGTTGTCTCAGGCGGCAGCACCCCACTAGGTACTGGTACTTTAAGAGCGAATTTCCGGGGGAGGGGGGGCAGCAGCAACTGCCTCAGGGAGCAGAGGGGCGCAGGATCGCCCCTGTTCAGCAATGTAGAATTCAAGTGGGAACTGTGGCAGAATCTATTGTGTTAGTGCTCATTTTAGAGTAAAAACATCCAGGTCATTATAAAAAATTTTCCACATGATAAAATAGAAGCAACTGGTCATTAAGGCTTGGAAGGGGTTATTTTTCTGCATGTGCTGCTTCTCTTGGCTGAGTTAAAACTGATCATTTTTCAATTTGTTCCCATTTCCAGTTGTACTACTGCCACCTTGTGTCTAATTATGAAAATGAAATGTGTTAGGAGCTCTAAAATATCCTGTTCCAGGAACATACAGTATATATAGAGCCAGGCCGACACAACTCACCTTACTGAACTCACATCTCATTTAAAAGGCTGCTTCACCTTTAAGTTAACTCTTATTATGTTATAGAATGGCTAAATCTAAGCAACGTTTCAATAAGTTGTCTTTATTCATTTTTTTTATCGTTTTTAATATTTTGACTCTTCCCAGCCCCCATCTAAAAACAAATGCTCTGTAAAGCTACAAATGTATGGTTTATTGCTTTTTATTAGTCGTCTTTCTTTTCAGGCCTCTCCTATTCACATTCCAGTCTCTTATTAAAATCACTGCATCGTTGTTATGGTACTTTGGACCTCGCAACCAGCAGAAAAGAGTCAACTGATGTTTCTCTGGTCAGTTCTAAGCAACGCAACATCACAAGACTTTCCTTTCTCTTATAATTGTCTTATTAACTTTAAAACTTGATAAGTGTTCTGCTATTGCAGAATTACCACAGGTTTCTGAGCTTTATTTCAGAACACAGAGATCTCCAGCTTTCCCCTTACATAGAGCACTCTTGCACCCCCTCCACACCCCAACTGCGACGCCGCGCATGCGCGAAAAGAGCCGCGCGCATGTGCAAACAGTGCCGCAAATTTTTTTTTTTGTAGGACTGGGGGATCGGGAGAGGGGGTCTGGCCCGGTGGGGGCCTATGAGGGGCGGGGCCCACCAGGTTTTTTCCCTGGTCAGTCCGACCCTGTTTGCACCCTTAAAAGAGAAGTAGTGCAAAAATGTTATGTTTTGGGATTCTATACCAGCCCAAGGCAACCACAGCCCCTGTAGCTCCCCATCTTCTCTTCTGCTGGTTCACTGCACATGTCAGTTAACCATTTAATTTGGATTGAGCACACAGTACACAGAAAAATATGCCAGTATGAAGACCAGCATGCAGCAGGGAATCAGGGAGTATACTGTAGCAGGCAAGACTTACCAAGGAGCTGCTTTCTATTGTTAAATGCCATACTAATATACTGCAAGAAATCCTAGGGACGTGTGTATAATGTGGGCAATCCATATTTTATGCTTCCATCATACAGTCACTCATTGTTTTCTGCTTGGTGTGAGATGATGGACTTTACAGGGAGCTTCAGTTCTTCAGTTCATAAGAAAGATAGGAAAAGGCAAAAGCCCAGCCTATACCTGATGCAATTATTTTACTTAACAATGTGACTATGTATGGGGCCATAGGGATCACAAGCTCTTCATACTAGTATTTAGCTTAACTAAACAATGACAATTGTGGGGCTTTTTCCACATTAAAGACAACAGAGCTCAATGATGTTCCAAGTATGCATCAGAAGAGCACCAACTGGCACAGTGATTAGCACTAATGTCTTGCAATTCTGGGGTCCTCTCCATGTCTGATTGGGTGTTGACCAGGCACTTTGGTTTCTTCTCACACTCTAGAAACATAATGATTTGGCTCCTGATGAAACGGACCCTAGTGTGTTGTGTGATAAGAACCTTTGATTGTAAGCTCCACTGGGGCAGGGAATGATGCGAATGATGATCAGTTTCAGTAAATCGCTGCGGAAATAAGTTGTTAGATAAATAAGAGAGAATGGATAAAAGCATATTTCAAAAACAAATCCAAAATGTGTGCATCTGTGTCATGGAGTATGGCAAGATGGATTAACTAATTATAAAGGAATTGTTGGCATGTGGAAATAATCCTTAAATAACATATGGTATATTTCAAAAAATAAAATCACACGTAATCCAACATATAGTACCTGTGATCATCAAGGTTCATCGTGTAATCACCAAACAGACAAGCACATAATACAGGTATTGGATCTGTTATCCAGAAAGTTCTGAATTACAAAAGGCCATCTCCCACAGACTCCATTTTATCCAATTAAACCAAATTTTAAAAAAATGATTTCCCTTTTCTCTGTAATAATAACAGTAACTTGTACTAAAATATAATTAATCCTTATTTGAAGCAGAACCAGCCAATTGTTTATGACTATGTTTACAATATTTTCTAGCAGACTTAAGGTATGAAGATACAAATAACAGAAAGATCCATTATCCAGAAAGCCACATGTCCTGAGCATTCTGGATAACAGGTTGCATAGCTGTACAAGAAATTGTGTCTTTGCCTTATATTACCTTTAGACAGATCAACATACTGTTATAAAGATAGCCCCTGTTCATACTTACACATCAGTATGCCCACAAATACCCAAACTTTCACTATTGTGCCCATTGGTCCATGCACAATGATCTTTTCTTCATGGGAGCTATCTGGCTGTCAGAAAATAACTTCACTCTTTACATGATAGAGGTGCCCATATGATCTCTGCATGACTATGTTCTTTCAGCTACAGTATAGGGATACCATCAACAAGCTTGGCATTGCAAATGCCACTATCTGTGAGTAACTTCAGTACCAAATAAATCTATTTGACAGTACAAAGCATTCCTACAACTGCTGTGGTGTTTATACAAATGGCCTGTAGATGTCACTGTGCTCAAGACTTATAATGTGCATACTTTCTATACAGCTTGTGGCGTTAGAGTTGCTTACTGTTGTGTAATGGCTGCATGAGCCTGCTAATAAAGCACTGTTATACTCTACTCATCCTCGGCTACGAAAACATAACATATTGGCGATGAGATGTCTCTTCTACCTCTGCAGCAGCCTGCAGCTTTACTTCCAAACCCTGGTGAGCCTACCATACCTTTTACTGCTTGGATCCGTATGTTTGAAAATTACATTATTGCTGCTGACCAAGGGGAGATTTCTGCTGCCAGAAAGCGTGCTTTACTTATTCACTGCCTGGGAGCAGAGGGACAGAGTATATTCTATACTTTACCATTACCTGATGATACTTATGAAACTGCTCTTACTGCTATAACAAACTTTTTCATGCCAAGAGTAAATGTGGTTGTTGAAAGATATAAATTCTGCCAACGTGGCAATGTAATGGCGAATCCACAAAACAATTTGTAGCAGCTTTGAGAGAGCTGATTGTTACCTGTGAGTTTGGGAATTTAACAGATGAAATGCTAAGAGAGAGAGAAACTGCTCCTAGAGCAGGATTTAACCCTTGCAAAGGCTATTACAGTTGCTAGCCAAATTGAAACAGCAGTGGCAGAGGCTACAACTCGCAGTCAGGGAACTGCTGGGAATGTACAGATTGTGAATTCAACACTGTGGCCTAATAATGCACAGTCACAGGCAAAATACAGTGCTAAGGAAAGGGATTCACCTACACTGCAAAACCGTGCAGCAAATACAAATAAAAACCACTGCTTTCAATGTGGTTCAACACAACACACTGCAAATCATGCTACATGTCCTGCAAAAGCTAAACGGTGCCGCAAATGCAAAAAAGTAGGACATTTTGCTAAGATCTGCCGTAGTTCTGCTAAAGATGTTCATGAAGTCACAACTACAAATGTCACAGTATTAAGTGTGGATAAAGCTGGTACATTTATTCCAGACATCCTTATTAACCTGATGCTTGATACAGGTTCAGCTGTTTCTATACTACTGTAGCGCTATAGTAAATTGTGTGTGTGTTTCACCACTATTGAGCTCCACTCCCAATAAATATGCTCCGGATGAGACCTGTAATCTTAGGGAGTGAGCCCTCGCATCGGTGTGGAGGCAGGGTGTAGTGCAACTGTAACTGGATTCAGGGTATACTAATTGGGCGCCAGTGGTTCTTATAACTTAAACAGGAACGTATTTATTGAACATACACAATCCTCAGTGGAGTATACAATAGAGCATGACAGGATTTGGCATCACATTGAATAGGCAATACTCACAGCACCATATGGTCAGTATTAGTCCCCACAGGCAAGAGGACGTGCTCAGCAGCAATAAAGGTACACCCAGCTTTCAGCCTTTCCCCAAGTGGAACCTGAGGGGAATCTATCTACCCTGTTCCTATACACTTAGTCCCTACTTCTGGGCTATTAGTACCCAGGGTCTTAATCCCTCTGGCTCTCCTCATCGGAGCCTTGAGCTGCTCAGCTAAATAACCTGTCTATCTGTCACTCCTAGAGTGACCTATAATGGTGAGTAGCCTATTCTTACTAGACCTGACCTGTCTAGGTTCCACAGAGCTCTACCTGCCTTTTCAGGTCAGAGCTAACACAAAATGGACCCTGAAAGCATGGCTTCAGAGCCTTTTATATCCCAGCACAGTACCATCTGCTGGTCACTGTGAGAAGCAGCAAGAGGCATAGTTTAGAGCAGAAAGAGTTACATGTTGCAGACATCAAACTCCCACAAAACAGTGTGCATACAAAATCATCTACTGCTGACATTGTGAAACATCACCAAGCCAAATGCAAGGCTTATACTGACAGAAAATGTGGTGCCAGAGAAGTACACTTTCAGCATGGATCTTTAGTCAGAATTAAGAAACCAGGAATACTGAAACAAGGATCTAAATTTACTACACCACTTGAAGTGAGACGCCAGTGAGGACCATACACATATGAACTGTCTGATGGATGCATATGGAATGCAAGTCGTCTTGCTCCTGTTAGATATGACTTTGGAGAAACTCCATTTGATCAAGGACATTTTCCTACACCTGATGTCAACTGCAATAGGCCTGAAGAAAGTGAACCTATAAGGCGTACTGAGAGAATCAGAAAACTACCTGCATGGACCAAGGACTTTGTGATGTGAAGAATGTAGGGATGCACCGAATCCACTTTTTTGGATTCGGCAAAACCCCCGAATCCTTCGTGAAAGATTCGGCCGAATACCGAACCGAATCCGAACCCTAATTTGCATATGCAAATTAGGGGCGGGAAGGGAAAAACATTTTTTACTTCCCTGTTCTCTGACAAAAAGTCACGCAATTTCCCTCCCCGCTCCTAATTTGCATATGCAAATTAGGATTTCGATTCGGTTCGGCCGGGTAGAAGGATTCGGCCGAATCCGAATCCTGCTGAAAAAGGCCGAATCCTGGCCGAATCCTGAACCGAATCCTGGATTCGGTGCATCCCTAGAAGAATGTATAATATTGTTTTACAATGTATACTGTTTAATTGTTGCTGTTGTCCAAATGCTTTCCTACTATAGGTGGAATATGCAGTGTTTATAAAAATGGCCTGTAGATTTATACAAATGGCCTGTAGATGTCACTGTGCTCAAGACTTAGTGTGCATACTTTCTATACAGCTTGCGGTGTTAGAGTTGCTTACTGTTGTGCAATGGCTGCATGAGAGCCTGCTAATAAAGCACTGTTATACTCTACTCATCCTCAGCTACCAAAACATAATAACTGCCAAGAATATCCAGCTACAGCCTTTATTGACCTATAGGCACTCCTGAAATGGAATGCTTTCAGCTGTAATAGCTGAAATATACACACACATATATAGTTTTTTTTTTTTCAAACTGGTTATATTAATAAAGCCGTTAAGAATCCATGAGCTCTAAATCACTGTAGTTTCCAAGCGAAGCCACCAGAGAAAAGATAAGTGAGTTCATTTTCTAGAACCCTTTCAGTAAGGCATGGAGAATTCAAATGTACCACAACAAAGAACACAACCTATAAGAAAAAGATAACAACCTATAACTCTTTTATGTAAAGGAAGGAAAGTGTGTTTTTTCTCGCAACATTACAGTAATTGTTTCATACTGGGGGATACTGTAGCTGCTTGAACTATTTAGAGTGACCATGCACATGACTTTTGGACTAAGTGGGATGGATTGTGGAATACAAGGAAACTCCAGGTTTCCCTATCGGAATCTCATTGAAACCCACAAACACCTAGGGGAAGATTTTATTTTAGAATCCAATTGGGAAATTAGACAGAGATTGGCTACTGATCTGACCACTGTAGACTGTTGCCAGAATGTTTATCTTGTGCATTAAAGTTGTGCCACAAATCTGTCACTGACTCAAATGTCCTCCATATAAAAGTTCATTTATGAATCCAGCCAGAACTGAGGTCTCACTAATTGTTGATGTTCATTAAGGTGCCTTCATGCTTCTTGCTCTCTCATATAGGGGCAAATTCAAAGGACGAAGCGTCTAACGCTAGTGTTAATTCACTAGCGTATCGCATTTTCGTTAATTCGCCGATTCACTAACTAAATTCGCTAGTGTTACTTCGCACCCTTACGCCTGGCGAATTTGCGCAATGGACGTAACTACGCAAATTCACTGACGCACGCATTTTTCTGAACGCTACCTTTTATGCTAGACTTCCTTCGCCACCTCAGACCAGGCGAAGTGCAATAGAGTAGATAGGGATTGCTTCCAAAAAAGTTGAAATTTTTTCAAAGTCCCAAAAAACGCTGGCATTTTTTCTTTTTTTATGGGTGATAGGCTGAAAAAGATCGAAATTTTTTTTGGGGCTACCCTCCTTCCCCCCCTACATTTCCTAACTCATGGCACCTTAACTATACAGTGGGCACATGTATAGGGCAAAATAAACATTTTATTTGATGTTTTGAACGTTTCCCAGGCTTTTGTAGTGCTGCTATGTATGCCTCCATTGCAAATTCAATTTGGCTCCGTAAGCCAAATCTTCCTCAATATTCTGTTACTTACATCATATTCTTGATTGGAAAAAGCTCAAGTTCGAAAAACGCAGGCATCTTTTCCTTTTTTCAGAGTGATAGTCTACAAAACTCCTTAAAAATTTTTTTGGGTAACCGGTTTACTCATACATTTTCTAACATATGGAACATTAACTATACAGTGGGCTCATGTGTAGGGCATTATACCAGCTCTAATGTCTTTATTAAGGTTTCCTGGTCATGTTTAATAAACAGTGTAAATGTAATGTATTTGCTGCAACATATAACATAAAGAAGTCCATTCAACTTTAAATTTCCCGCTGTATGCAAATTAAACTGAGCGCAAGACCTCTAGCGAATTTGCACTCGGCAGAAATGAAAGCTAGCGCATCTTTGCTTTGATTTGCTCGCATTGCTGAAGTAACGCTAGCGAAAATTCGACCAGCGTCCGTCGGCCAGGACGAAACTTTGCATCCTAGTAAATTTGCGTTGTTCCAGCGAATTTTCGTCTGGTTAAGTGTTGCGATGGGTGCGAAGCCGTCAATGGCGAATTTTCACCGCTTAGTAAATTTACCCCAAAGGGTTTACAACACAGCAATGAAAGTTTTGTTTTCTTCAAATAAATGCTATCAGGATTTCAAATACAGGTACTGTATGAGACCTGTTATCCAGAAAGCTCAGGGCCTGGGGATCATTTTTGTAATTTGGATCTTCATACCTTAAGTCTACTACAAAATCATGTAAACATTAAATAAACCCAATAGGCTTGTTTTGCCTCCAATAAGGATTAATTATATTTTAGTTTGGATCAAGACAAAGGGAATAATTGTTTAAATTCTTAATTATTTGGATATAATGGAATCTATAGGAGAATGCCTTCCCGTAATTCAGAGCTTTCTAGATAACAGATTACTGGATTAAAGATCCCATACCTGCAGCTATATCCTGCTATGCAAATACATACAGTTATGGAACCTGTTATCCAGAATGCTTGGGACCTGGGGTTTTCTGGATAAAGTTTATTTTCCTAATTTGGATATCAATACCTTTAGTCTACTTAAAAATCTTTTAAACATTAATTAAACCCAATAGGCCGGTTTTGCCTCCAATAAGGATTAATTATATCTTAGTTGGGATCAAGTATAATGTACTGTTTTATTATTAGCGAGAAAAGGGAAATCATTTTGAAAACTCTGAATTATTTGATTTAAATGGAGTCTATTGGAGATTTCTGCAATTCGGAGATTTCTGGATAGTGGGTTTCGGGATCCCATAACGGACCTGTTATAAATGTTAATAAAAACGTCTGCATTTGCACAAATACCATTAGGAGGTACATTTTTTTGTTTTTCTTTTACCAAGACCGTAAAACCATTTCAAGTTTGACATAACAGGAAAAGGAAGTGGGTGTTGGAATGAATGAAACATCTTGTGGTCATTAATCATAAACCAAATCTATAGCTGAGTGTTTTGCAAGTAGTCAGGTATCTTGCACAAACTGAACAAAACAGAGGCAGATAAACATCTAGGTGCCCTTATACATGTATGTGTTGATACTAGGCTGATTTTATTTATGGACTGGTCAATAGAAGCTGAAATAACGGTTGAGGACAATCTAGAAGAATTCTGGCGTCACAGGGTGAGAGAGATGCACTTTAAAGCAGCTAATCATTGATCTACTATGTTGCTACCAAAATTGTAATGACTAAATCCATTTCCGTGCAGAGGGCACAAAAGACTGCAAATTGTCTCAGAATATCACTCTCTACATAATACTTAAATGTAAACCTTTACACATGGAGATTTTGGGGGATTAGTCGCTCGGCGACTAATTGCCTCTTCTTCGGGCGACTAATCTCCCCGAACTGCCTTCCCGCCGGGCTAAAATCTAAGTTGATGGCACTTGGATCGATTTGTTTTCTGAAGTGGCGACTTCAGAAAACAAAACGCTCTGAGTGTCGTCTCGCCGACTATTTTGATTCTAGCTGGCATTTCAGAGAGATTAGTCGCCCGAAGAATAGGCGATTTGTCGCCGGGCGACTAAATGTCCACTGAATCTCCACATGTGTCTCTGCACTTAACCTCCCACATTTTGCAGGCAGCTTCTCTAAGATACTCGTATGTTTCCTTTTGTGTCCGTTGATAAGCAGGTAGGGTTCCCTGTTGGTGATCAGTCTTGAAAATCTTAACCACCCACACATATTATTTGTTATCTAGCAGACAAGCTAAATATTTCCACAACATATTCCATCTTTTTTATCTGTAACATACTGCATCATCATCTTATAGCCTTAAATCTAAAGCAGGCCCTGGCGGAGACAGACATTGCAGAATGCATACGTGGCTTTAGCAAGCTGTAGAGTTAAGTCCATCGCTCAGATGTGGCGTGTGCTCTTCATTTCTCTGAACATGAGATACTGTATCTAGGACGGCACCTGTTGTGTAAGAAAATATGGCCATTAGGAATGTAGCGAACTGTTCTGCTGCGAACTAGTTCGCGCGAACTTCGACCGTTCGCGTCCGCCAAATGTTCGCGAACGTTTGGGAACGTTCGCATTTTGAGTTCGCGTTCGATTCGAATACAAGTCGTTCGACCATTCGAATTCCTTCGACCGCTAAAAATCGAACGATTTCCATTCGTTCGAACGATTGTAAGCATTCGATCGAATGAAAAGCATTCGATCGAATGGCTTCGATCGTTCGATTCGAATGAAAATCCTTCGATCGAATGATTAAAATCCTTCGAACGATTTTAGCGGGTGTTCGAAGTTCGCAAACTGTCCGCGAACGTTCGCATTTTTTGCCGGTGTTCGCGAACGGCGTTCGCGAACACCAAATCGGCAGTTCGCTACATCCCTAATGGCCATCCTATATTGCTATCTTTCTCCCCTATTAGTATTGGCACCAATGATCTTTTTCCCAGCCAGGTGGCAACCCTAGATATATCAGCAGGATTGCACTATACCACTAGTCTTCAGGCTGAGTATCATATCAGTGGAAAGTTTTGTTCTCGTTAAATTTTGATGTCACCATTTGTTGAGCTTTAATAGATTAATGCGCCAACAATCGATCCCTTCTCTGTTTTCTGCTCAGATCTATAGGCTTACTTCATAAAGGGACAGCGTACACCTAAAAATAACCTTTGCTAAAAATTTAACACAATTAGGACACTTATCAGCGCTGGATTTAGTGGCGGTCCTAGTGCCCGCTCGCATACCCCCCTCCGGTGCGAGCGTGCATGCCTACCTGCACCAGGCTCCCAGGGAAGCGGCTGGGCGACATGCCGCCCCTAATATTCTGCCGCTCTAGGTCTGGGCCTTTGTGGCCTTGCCACTAATTCGAGCCTGACACTAGTTTGAAAGTTGGGCTATTTTCATGAACTTTACCCCTCTTCATTTATAAGGTTCAGGGCACACAGGCAGATTCGGGGAAATTAGTCGCCCCGTGACAAATCTCATCTTCTTCAGGGCAACTAATCTCCGCAAACTGCCTCCCCTGCCTTCCCGCCGGCTGAAATGAGAATTGTCGGCGATACGGCACTTGGATCAATTCATTTTCCGAAGTTGCCCGAAGTTTCCTCATGAGGCAATTTCGGGTGACTTCAGAAAACAAATTGCTCCGAGTGCCATCCTGCTGGCGATTTTCATTTTAGCCGACGGGAGGGCAGGGGACGAAGTTTGGGGAGATTAGTCGCCCCAAAGAAGAGGAGATTTGTCACCGGGCGACTAATCACCCCGAATCTACCTGTGTAAATATGTTCCATATCTATCAATCAATAAACAAACCTCTACCATCTCTAATCAGCTGACTTTGAGCAGCTAGTTATCAGAGGCTTTTAGTTTTATCAACTACTTTGAAGTTCAGACAGTAGTGATAATTGGCTTTACTAAGACACTATGGGCAGATTTATCAGCGGTCAAAGTGAAAATTCGAATTTAAAAATTCAAACCTTGAAAATCAAG
Organism: Xenopus laevis; assembly: GCF_017654675.1. NCBI lineage: Eukaryota > Metazoa > Chordata > Amphibia > Anura > Pipidae > Xenopus > Xenopus laevis. Next base: position 115,098,994 of record NC_054380.1, on the reverse strand, counting down.
TTTTTTTTCAGAGAAAAACTTGAATCAATTTAGATTCTAATTCGATTCTAATTCGATTTGAGTTTGCGGGTCGATCCCATTCACCCGAATTTGAAAACTTTTATTATTTTATAGATTTCAATTGGTCGTTAGGGATGTAGCGAACGTCGGAAAAAAAGTTCGCGAACATATTCGCGAACTTGCGTCAAAAATGCAAACGGTTCGCGAACGTCGCGAACCCCATAGACTTCAATGGGAAGGCGAATTTTAAAAGCTAGAAAAGACATTTCTGGCCAGAAAAATGATTTTAAAGTTGTTTAAAGGGTGCAACGACCTGGACAGTGGCATGCCAGAGGGGGATCAAGGGCAAAAATGTATCTGAAAAATACATTGTTGACACAGCGCTGCGTTTTGTGCTGTAAAGGGCAGAAATCACACTACATTTTTAAACTTGTGTAATAAACTGCTTTAAAACGTCCGGCGTCTACATGCCAATCAAGTCGTGTAAAGGTTACAGCCTGTTCACACGCAAAGACGAAACGCGGCGCTTACTGCAACGCAAAAGACGCAAAGAGCTTTAATGAATGATACCGTCAAGTGAGCAAATAATAGTTGTTAATTACTAGTTGAGCTTGTCACCTCCAGGATGTTCGTCCTGTTGGTGGCAATATTTCTGTAGTGGTGTGTTTAGCAGTCACCGTGCTTGTGCGCACGTGCACGGTCAGGCAGAGGTAATTCAATGTACAGTGAAGCGAACCAAAAAACACCGATTCTGCAGTGTGGGCCCAGTTTTGGTCTACTTTATTGATCACCTGCGGTGACCATAAAAGATGCGATTTTGCCACTGTTGCAGAACCCTGAAAAATTAGGCATGTGTACTTTCCTGAAAAATTATGTTTTTTTTGTCGCAGCCACTGAAGCACAGAGGCCAGAAACAATATGCCATATAAATGCTGAAAATATTAATTTTTTTTTGTCGCAGCCACTGCAGCACAGAGGCCAGAAAAAATATGCCATATAAATGCTAACAATATAAAAAAATTTGGTCGCAGCCACTGAAGCACAGAGGCCAGAAAAAATATGCCATATAAATGCAAACAATATAAATTTTTTTTGTCGCAGCCACTGAAGCACAGAGGCCAGAAAAAATATGCCATATAAATGCTAACAATATAAATTTTTTTTGTCGCAGCCACTGAAGCACAGAGGCCAGAAAAAATATGCCATATAAATGCAAACAATATAAATTTTTGTTGTCGCAGCCACTGAAGCACAGAGGCCAGAAAAAATATGCCATATAAATGCTAACAATATAAATTTTTTTTGTCGCAGCCACTGAAGCACAGAGGCCAGAAAAAATATGCCATATAAATGCAAACAATATAAATTTTTTTTGTCACAGCCACTGAAGCACAGAGGCCAGAAAAAATATGCCATATAAATGCAAACAATATAAATTTTTTTTGTCGCAGCCACTGAAGCACAGAGGCCAGAAAAAATATGCCATATAAATGCTGAAAATATTAATTTTTTTTTGTCGCAGCCACTGCAGCACAGAGGCCAGAAACAATATGCCATATAAATGCTGAAAATATTCCTTTTTTTTGTCACAGCCACTGAAGCACAGAGGCCAGAAACAATATGCCATATAAATGCTGAAAATATTCCTTTTTTTTTGTCACAGCCACTGCAGCACAGAGGCCAGAAAAAATATGCCATATAAATGCTGAAAATATTCATTTTTTTTTGTCACAGCCACTGAAGCACAGAGGCCAGAAAAAATATGCCATATAAATGCTGAAAATATTCATTTTTTTTTGTCACAGCCACTGAAGCACAGAGGCCAGAAACAATATGCCATATAAATGCTGAAAATATTCCTTTTTTTTGTCACAGCCACTGAAGCACAGAGGCCAGAAACAATATGCCATATAAATGCTGAAAATATAAATTTTTTTTTGTCGCAGCCACTGCAGCACAGAGGCCAGAAACAATATGCCATATAAATGCTGAAAATATTCCTTTTTTTTTGTCACAGCCACTGAAGCACAGAGGCCAGAAACAATATGCCATATAAATGCTGAAAATATTCCTTTTTTTGTCACAGCCACTGCAGCACAGAGGCCAGAAAAAATATGCCATATAAATGCTGAAAATATTCATTTTTTTTTTGTCACAGCCACTGAAGCACAGAGGCCAGAAAAAATATGCCATATAAATGCTGAAAATATTCATTTTTTTTTGTCGCAGCCACTGAAGCACAGAGGCCAGAAACAATATGCCATATAAATGCTGAAAATATTCCTTTTTTTTTTTGTCACAGCCACTGAAGCACAGAGGCCAGAAAAAATATGCCATATAAATGCTGAAAAAATTCTTTTTTTTTTGTCGCAGCCACTGCAGCACAGAGGCCAGAAACAATATGCCATATAAATGCTGAAAATATTCCTTTTTTTGTCACAGCCACTGAAGCACAGAGGCCAGAAACAATATGCCATATAAATGCTGAAAAAATTCATTTTTTTTGTCACAGCCACTGAAGCACAGAGGCCAGAAAAAATATGCCATATAAATGCTGAAAATATTCATTTTTTTTTGTCACAGCCACTGAAGCACAGAGGCCAGAAACAATATGCCATATAAATGCTGAAAATATTCCTTTTTTTTGTCACAGCCACTGAAGCACAGAGGCCAGAAACAATATGCCATATAAATGCTGAAAATATAAATTTTTTTTTGTCGCAGCCACTGCAGCACAGAGGCCAGAAACAATATGCCATATAAATGCTGAAAATATTCCTTTTTTTTTGTCACAGCCACTGAAGCACAGAGGCCAGAAACAATATGCCATATAAATGCTGAAAATATTCCTTTTTTTTGTCACAGCCACTGCAGCACAGAGGCCAGAAAAAATATGCCATATAAATGCTGAAAATATTCATTTTTTTTTTGTCACAGCCACTGAAGCACAGAGGCCAGAAAAAATATGCCATATAAATGCTGAAAATATTCATTTTTTTTTGTCGCAGCCACTGAAGCACAGAGGCCAGAAACAATATGCCATATAAATGCTGAAAATATTCCTTTTTTTTTTTGTCACAGCCACTGAAGCACAGAGGCCAGAAAAAATATGCCATATAAATGCTGAAAAAATTCATTTTTTTTTGTCGCAGCCACTGCAGCACAGAGGCCAGAAACAATATGCCATATAAATGCTGAAAATATTCCTTTTTTTTGTCACAGCCACTGAAGCACAGAGGCCAGAAACAATATGCCATATAAATGCTGAAAAAATTCATTTTTTTTGTCACAGCCACTGAAGCACAGAGGCCAGAAACAATATGCCATATAAATGCTGAAAATATTCCTTTTTTTTTTGTCACAGCCACTGAAGCACAGAGGCCAGAAAAACTCAGGATTTACCTGGATTCAAATTAAACCAGTAGGGTTTGCACCCTAGTTTGTAACGGTGGTGGAGGGAGGAGAACGCTAAAGGACAGCTGTTTGTGGAGTCATGAGGCGTGCAGAGAAGGACAGCTGCATGGGGAGTCAGAATCAGAAACTCAGAACAAGTCTTCCGGCGTGCAGTAACCCTCCGAGATCCACCCCTCATTCATTTTAATAAAGGTCAGGTAATCCACACTTTTGTGACCTAGGCGAGTTCTCTTCTCAGCTACAATCCCTCCTGCTGCACTGAAGGTCCTTTCTGAGAGGACACTTGCGGCGGGGCAAGACAAGAGGTTCATGGCAAATTGTGACAGCTCTGGCCACAGATCAAGCCTGTGCACCCAGTAGTCCAGGGGTTCATCGCTCCTCAGAGTGTCGATATCTGCAGTTAATGCCAGGTAGTCCGCTACCTGCCGGTCGAGGCGTTCTTTGAGGGTGGATCCAGAAGGGTTCTGCCGCTGCCTTGGACAAAAAAACATTTGCATGTCTGACGTTACAGAGTGGCCAAAGTGCTTTGTCCTTGCAGGTGCGCTCGTGGCAGGATTACTGGCACCTCTGCCCTGGAATGTTGATGAGTTCCTGAAGTGACATCACCCTTAAAAGCATTGTACAACATGTTTTGCAGGCTGGTTTGTAAATGCAGCATCCTTTCAGACTTGTGGTATGTTGGTAACATTTCTGCCACTTTATGCTTGTACCGAGGGTCTAGTAGAGTCGCGACCCAGTACAGGTCCTTCTCCTTAAGCCTCTTGATACGGGGGTCCTTCAACAGGCATGACAGCATGAAAGACCCCATTCTCACAAGGTTGGATGCAGAGGTATCCATCTCCGCTTCCTCGTTATCAAGGACTGCATCATCCACGGTCTCCTCCCCCCAGCCACTTACAAGACCAGGGGTCCCCAAAAGGTCACCACTAGCCCCCTGGGAAGCCTGCTCCTGTTGGTCCTCCTCCTCCACAAAGCCACCTTCCTCATCTGACTCCACTTCTGACACCTCTCCCTGCGTTGCAGCAGGTGCCTGGGTTCGTTCTGGTGATTCCGACCAGAAATCGTGCGCTTCCTGCTCCTCGTCACGCTGGTCTACAGCCTCATCTGTCACTCGTCGCACGGCACGCTCCAGGAAGAAAGCAAAGGGTATTAGGTCGCTGATGGTGCCTTCGGTGCAACTGACCATATTTGTAACCTCTTCAAAAGCGCGCATGAGCCTGCAGGCATCGCGCATAAGCACCCAGTAACGGGGTAAAAAAATCCCCAGCTCTGCAGATCCAGTCCTACCACCCAGTTCAAACAGGTATTCGTTGACGGCTCTTTGTTGTTGCAGCAGACGTTCCAACATGAGGAGCGTTGAATTCCAGCGAGTCTGGCTGTCGCAAATCAAACGCCTGACTGGCATGTTGTACCGCTGCTGAATGTCAGCAAGGCGTGCCATGGCTGTGTAGGACCGTCTGAAATGGGCCGACACCTTCCTGGACTGCCTGAGAAGGTCCTGGAATCCTGGGTACCTTGAGACAAAACGTTGGACTATTAAATTCAGAACATGTGCCATGCAGGGCACATGTGTTAAATTGCCCAGTCTCAGTGCTGCCAACAGATTGCTTCCGTTGTCACACACCACTTTTCCGATCTTCAGTTGGTGTGGGGTCAGCCACCGATCGGCCTGTGACTGCAGAGATGACAGGAGTACAGATCCGGTATGGTTTCTGCTTTCCAGGCACGTCATCCCCAAGACAGCATGACAACGGCGTACCTGGCACGTCGAATAGCCTAGGGGGAGCTGGGGGTGCACAGGTGTGGAGGAGGAGGACCCAGCAGCAGAGGACGAAGAAGAGGAAGAAGACGAGGTAGAGAGCGAAGGAGGAGTAGAGGTGGTGGCAGAACCGCGTGCAATCCGTGGCGGTGACACCAACTCCACTGTTGTTGTTGAGCCACACATTCCCTGCTTCCCAGCCATTACCAAGTTCACCCAGTGGGCAGTGTAGGTGACATACCTGCCCTGACCATGCTTGGAGGACCATGCGTCAGTAGTCATATGGACCTTTGGCCCAACACTAAGTGACAGAGATGCGGTGACTTGGCTCTGCACATGGTGGTACAGGTGTGGTATTCCCTTTTTTGAAAAAAAATTGCGGCTGGGTACCTTCCACTGCGGTGTCCCAATTGCTACAAATTTGCGGAAGGCCTCAGAGTCCACCAGCTGGTATGGTAAAAGCTGGTGGGCTAAGAGTGCGGACAAGCCAGCTGTCAGACGCCGGGCAAGGGGGTGACTCGCAGACATTGGCTTCTTACGCTCAAACATGGCCCTCACAGAAACTTGGCTGGGGGCAGATGACTGGGAATGGGAACTGGTGGTCAAGGTGGAAGGCGGAGTGGAGGGTGGTTCAGACGGGTCAAGGACAGCAGAGGTAGAGCAGTAAGATGCTGGACCAGAAGGAGGGTGGCTTTTAGTTTGCCTGTTGCCTTTGAGGTGTTGCTCCGAAAGTGCTTTGTGCTTGCCGTTCATGTGCCTTCGCATAGAAGTTGTACCTATGTGGCTGTTGGGCTTCCCAAGACTCAGTTTCTGACTGCACTCATTGCAAATTACAACGCTTTTGTCAGAGGCACACACATTAAAAAAATCTCACACTGCTGACCTTTTTGAGGCTGGCAATCTGGCGGTAACAGTAGAAGTCGGCGGCGTTGGCGGCAATGGCGGGTGCGTTGGCCGGCTGACCACAGGTGCCGATACATGTTGTTGCCCTACTGTTCCCTGCGAGCTGTCCTCCCTGCTTCTTCTAAGTCTTATTCTCCTCCTGCCTCTCTGACTCTCCGTCTCTCCATCTGAACTATCCTCCTCTTGCTCTCTTCTACTGGGCACCCACAAAACATCAATCTCCTCATCCTCATTCTCCTCAGATGCATCAATTTCTTCTGACAGCTCACAGAAGGAAGCAGCAGCGGGGACCTCCTCATCACTCATTATGTCCATCTCTGTTGTGTTCTCTGCCAGAATTAAATCTGGTGTAACGTCCTCATCTCCTTCATCTTCTTCTGCCAATAATGGTTGCGCATCACTCAGTTCAAGAAACTCATGTGAAAATAACTCCTCTGACTCCAGTGAAGAAGGGGCGCCGGTGGTGGAGGAAGTGTTACGTGGGGTGGCCATAGCAGTGGAGGATGAGGATGTTGTGGTAAAGTTAGAAACGGTAGAGGATGGGGTGTGCTGTGTAAGCCAGTCAACTACCTCTTCAGCATTTTGGGAGTTCAGGGTCATTGCCTTTTTAAAACTGGGCAATTTCCTAGGGCCACAGGATAGCATAGCAGCACGGCCCCTAGTGCCTCTGCGTGGCGGCCTGCCTTTGCCTGGCATTATTTTTAAAACAACAACAACAACAACTCAGGTGGTGTTTCTGAAGACGGTATTATTATTGATATTTAGACAGAATGTGAACAAGCTCACACAGCTAGATGGGAGTTGTTTGAAAATGAAGAACACACTGGGCAAACAAGGCCTACAAGGTCAACGTATACACTTCTACAGCAGTGGATACGGAATATATTATTGCTGCCTGGAAAAACGTCACTCGGGTGGTGTTTCTAGAGACGGTATTATTATTGATATTTAGACAGAATGTGAGCAAGCTCACACAGTTAGATGGGAGTTGTTTGAAAATGAAGAACACACTGGGCAAACAAGGCCTACAAGGTCAACGTATACACTTCTACAGCAGTGGATACGGAATATATTATTGCTGCCTGGAAAAACGTCACTCGGGTGGTGTTTCTAGAGACGGTATTATTATTGATATTTAGACAGAATGTGAACAAGCTCACACAGCTAGATGGGAGTTGTTTGAAAATGAAGAACACACTGGGCAAACAAGGCCTACAAGGTCAACCTATACACTTCTACAGCAGTGGATACGGAATATATTATTGCTGCCTGGAAAAACGTCACTCGGGTGGTGTTTCTGGAGACGGTATTATTATTGATATTTAGACAGAATGTGAACAAGCTCACACAGCTAGATGGTTGTTGTTTGAAGAACACACTGGGCAAATAATGCCTGCAAGTGCACTACTATTGGTGCACTACTATGAAGAACAGCAACAGCACTGTACACGTTAAAGAACAGTAAGATAAGTAAAAGAAAAAAAAAATATATGTATATTAAAAAAAAATTTCTCGGGTTGCTGCTGCTGAACTACTAGGAGCAGCACAGCAGCACACCAGTCCCACTCCCCAACACAGCTAGACTAATAGCACTGGGCTGTTAAAGTAGCAAAGTAAAACAACAAAAAAGAAAATAAAAGCAGTCCTTACAAGGACTATTGGGTTATTACAGCAGTCAGCAGATGAGATCAGAAGAGATCAGTGCCCACAGCAGGCAGCTACATACAGAGCACTGCAGTAGAAGGTAGATTACTAGCCAGCAAAGCTACCTAACCTAAAATGTCCCTCAAATCCCTGCAGACTTCTGTCCCTCCAATACAGAGCAGTATCAAGTAGATTACTAGCCAGCAAACTTACTATCAACTGTCCCTCAAAGAAATCAGTGAAATCAGTAACAGCTCTCTCCCTACACTAGCTCTTGCAAGCACACACAGGCAGAATGAAAAAACGCTGCAGGGCTTCAGTTTATATATGGAAGGGGAGTGGTCCAGGGGGTGTGGGGGTGGTCCAGGAGGGAGAGCTTCCTGATTGGCTGCCATATATCTGCTGGTCTGGGGTGAGAGGTCAAAAAAAAGCGCCAGGTAAGGCGAACCCAAAATGGCGAACGACGCGCGACGTTCGCGAACAGTCGATGTTCGCGCGAACAGTCCGCAACATCCCTATTGGTCGTATGTTTCAGAATTTTGAGTTCATGGGAGTTTATGGAAGTTTTTACAAACTCCCATGAACTCGAAATTCGACCCTTGATAAATCTGCCCCAAACTGTGTTTTAGCAAAGGAGTATTGTTTATGGCATTGTATTTTGTAGCTGCTGCTACTAGCTCTGGAGTAGAAATTAAATAATTTAATAAAAATCCAGGAGAAAATCCTTTGCTTTCTAATAATCAATTACACATAGTAGAGACAATAGTACAAAAATATATTTATTTATCCTGGGGATAAAATATTAACGAACTGGACGATTTAGCAAACAGGGACATCCAACCTGCAGCCCTCCAGCTACTTGGACTAAAGCTCCCTGCACAGAATGAATGGGATTATAAATCCATAATCAACTGCAGGCTGGACCTCTTTGCTCTATGTATAAAGGCATATCAAGTAAATGAGCATCACTCTGGGAAATAAGAAAATACCACAGTAATACTAAAATTGAGATAAACAGTACATTCCCAATTTTTGCAAAGCATGAAAAGTCCAAGCATTAAAAGAATATATTAGAATGCCCGTATGATACACGCAGGTCTATCTAGGAGACTTTATCAATGTATCCTTCATTCCAAATATAGAATAAAGTAACTTATTGCATACATACAAGAAAACAGTGGTTTGTTCATCTGTGTCAGTCACAGTCACAGTACAGGTATAATATATATTTTGTTACAATAAAATATATTGGGCCAGAATCAATTCAGTAAGAAAAAAATGATCTCGCAATTTAGGGATAAGCAAGTTGGAATGCACCGAATCCAGGATTTGGCTTTTTTCTGCAGGATTTGGCTGAATCCACGTGACTTTTCGTCACACAACAAGCAACTAAAATGATGTTTAGATCTTTAGCCCCTCTTTCCCTTAAATTTGCATATGAAATTTAGGATTTGGTTTGGTGTTTTTTGGCCAAATCTATTGGGAAGGATTCGCCGATTCCTAAAATAGTGGATTAGATGTGATACACCATGAGATAAGATATCCGACTTGAATCGCATCACAAATTATATCTCATGGATATCCGACTTGAATTGCATCACAAATTAAATCTCGTCCATGACTTTTCATGAGATAAATCTTCTCACTGAACTGAATCTGGCCCATTATTTACTATATGCTCCTTTCCTCATTAAAAGTGCTTCTGGGAATTACCTATTAAAAAAAAAGAAGTCAGTGGTCCTCATATACTAATAGATAAATTATATGCACAGTGGATAATGTCAAGCATTTATTAATGCAAAATAATCACATCAAACAACAACAAAAGCATCGTATTAAGTCAAAACATACCACAAATCAGTGTCCTCCCTATGTCAGCATACCTCATGCCAGCCACTCCTTCCTGACACGTTTTGCGCCATTGGGTGCTTCATCAGAGGTTGCTTATAGCTTTATACAATGCTTTTGATGTTGTTTGTTGTGATTATTTTACACTAATAAATGCCTGAAGTGAGCCGCCTTGCTTAACATTTATTTTTTAGTACAGGTATGGGACCTGGGGCTTTCCGGATAACGGATCTTTCTGTAATTTTGATCTTTTTACCTTAAACCTACTAGAAAATCATGAAAACATTAAATAAACCAATAGGCTGGTCCTGCTTCCAATAAGGATTAAATAAATCTTAGTTTGGATCAAGTACAAGCTACTGTTTTGTTATTACAGTGAAAAAGGAAATAATTTTTAAAAAGTTGGATTATTTGGATAAAATGGAGTTTATGGGAGACAGCCTTTCTGTAATTTGGATCCTTCTGGATCAGGGGTTTACGGATAACGGATCCCATACCTGTACTATGCTAAGGGGCTTCTCATGGTGACAGTCAGGTCCGGACTGAGAATTAAAATAGGCCCTGGCATTTCAGGTACATAGAGGCCCACTCAGCCCACACAGAGGCCCAAACAGCCCCCCACCAGCCCACTAAATACTGACTTTCTATAGGACCTTATAGCAGCCCCTCTGGCATTTGCCAGAACCCACAGATTGCCAGTCTGGGCCTGGTGACAGTAAATATCCAAATTGTGTTTCTTCTAGACTAATTTAGGTGTTAATTTGCCCTGGTGCATTAATATCACAGCAACCAATCAGCTTTTCCATTACAAAAGCTACTTGCAGTACACTGTATAAAAATCGATTGTTGGTTGCTATGGGTAAATGATCTGGTGCTTCAGCGACTATGCGAGTAAACATGTCCAGCTAGATGAGTTCATTGTGTGTTAGAATTTTGTGCGTGGCCAAAATCAGGGTCCATCTCCAAAATCTGTATTTTATCCTGCAAATAGTAAAGGGGCTGCTATTTAGGGTCTATGGTTCTATGGTTCTCCAGACATCCACAGAAAGGAGAATTGTTTAGTGGACACAACCGACAGGTTCCCAAAAGGACCTATATGCTTTTGCCTTACTGGGTCCAAAAACTGACAATCATTTAGAACAGGTATGTCAGAATACATATGCTGACATATGATCACTAGGAGACTCATTTCCAGCAATGCTTTGCCTAATAGGGCAACATTTACAATGTGAACCTGCTCTGTCCGAATTAAATTGTTATCACAAATATCTGTCCTGTCGATTTAAGAGTGTAACAATCAAAACATCCATGTGTTATTCACCGAATGGGATCTCACAGGACTTCAACAAGGACTCCCTGAGATAAAATATTCCAATTTTCTCAAAAAGGAAAAGCTATTTACAAAAGGCTTTTGTTTTCCAAGTAGACTTCCCGGGTAGAAGACTGTGCATAGGGTGAATTGTTCATTGAAATGTAACAACCAAACCATGTCTTACATTTGTTTAGTAGCGGCACTTCCAGGTAGCTATGGTGTTCTCTCCTAGTGGTATTGTCTTTTAATGGATTATCTTCTATGGTGCAAAGAAACCAATTTTTTCCCCACATCCTTTGCTCCATCTTACTTAGCATTGCAGCCCCCTGAGTCCTGGAACTGTGACCTTTCCAAAGTGATATATGCTGTTGTCGTCTCCAAGATTGAGCTTTTTCACCAGGTTCTTCTCATACATGAGAGGGTGGTAGGCCCCCAGGGTGCAGGCACGATCTTGATATATCTCATAATAGTGACAGAAATCAGTCTGACGTCTGGATGGCAGGAATTCATAAACATCCACCTGATTACAGAGATTCATCATCAGCAGGATCCCTTGGAGGAATAGGATTAAAAAAAAAAAGTATAAATTTGGATGTATATATTATGCTTTCACAAAGCTGTGTCTTTCAACATTTAACTGGGAAAATTCTGATGCTCATATACTACTAGATGTGTTATCATTCTAAGTAGGCTACAGGTATGTCCTACCCTATAATGTGCAAAGTTAAAGGAGAATTCAACCCTTAACCCTTAAAGGAGAATTCCACCCTTAACCCTTAACCCTACCCTATGTAGACCCCCTCCCGCTTCCCCCATTCTAGCTGTTACCCCGGGGAAATGCCCCTAACTTTTTACTTACCTTACTTACCTTACTTATTCAGGGATCACAGTTCATGGCAGCCATCTTCCGGGTCTTCATGTCTTATTCCAGCGCTTCTGCAATTTACGTCATTTCGGCACAGTTGCAGTTGTCACGAACCGGAAAATTTCTCCAACTGCCCATGTCTCAGATTACCGAAGACCCAGAAGATGGCTGGCGATCCTTGATCGGCACCGAGGGGTAAGTAAAAAGTTAGCAGCTAGGCTGGGTGGGGGTGGAGGGAGGTCTACGTAGGGTAGGGTTTTTTTTTTAGTTAAGGGTTGAATTCTCCTTTAATGACACACAGAATAAACGTGATAACAGTGGGGGGGGGCAATTGAACCTCCTGGGGAGCCCTATTTCTTGATCACCTACAGTGATCCTGTGGGAGCAGGACAAGGTAGGTGCGAAAGTAAATAGTGGAGCAAAAATAGTTGTTGGAGGTAAGAAAAGTAAAATAAATTTAAAGAATAAAAAATGTATCATATCACTTATCAGGCCAGTTATTTGCCTCTCCATCCACTTCTAGATCTCTAAGATTTTATGTTCTCTTTGTCACCATAACCATAATTCTTTGCCCCATATTATGAACGTTTGTTTGAGGGTATGCTCACATGGCCACCATCTGGAAATATACTACTTAACCTCTGATTTTGCACCAAGAAGAGCAGCAGAGCAATAAGAAGCAAAAGTCTGCTGCAGAAACCAAGACTCTAGTTATGTGGGTATATGAGGTATATGAGGAGGCTGTGGGAAGTCTACAGTAGAGCACTGGCTTCACACTTGACCCCAGGTTATCAATAAAGCCATCATAATCCTGAGTGTGTGAAGTTTGTGTAATTGAGAGAAATAGATGGCTAGTGACATCAGCATACTGTACGTCTAGTAAAATAACTAATATTTGGAAAAGGATTAGAAGTACTTGCCAGAAATAGAGGGAAACAGATTATTTATTGGACCATTGATGCCCTTCCCCTATGAATGAAAGTAAGTTGTATTTTGCGTTTTAATTTAATTTAATTTCAAATTTTAAAAATTTTAATTTTAAATTTAATTAAATTTTTGCATTTTAATTTCCTGCAGTATAAACACAGTATTTGTTGCTGTTGTGCCAGTTTCACAAAATCTCTATCTGAGTCAACTACTGATCCGGGGAATGTATCTAACCAGGAACTCTTTATCTATAGAAAATCAGATTATTCCCTTTAAGGGAAGAGACACACGGGCAGAGATATTCATTAGTCGCCAGGAGACAAATCTCCTCTTCTTCAGGCTGACTCAGAGTGCTAAGTTTTCTGAAGTCGCCCGAAGTTTCCTCGTGAGGCAACTTCGGGGCAACTTTGGAAAACGAAGCGCTCTGAGTGCCATCCAGCCATCGATTTTCATTCTACCCGGCAGGAAAGGCAGTTTGGGGAGATTAGTCACCCCGAAGAAGAGGAGATTTGTCGCCGGGTGAATAATCCCCCCAGAATCTGCCCGTGTGTCTCTGCCCTTAGCAATGAAAGTAAAACATACAATCCACTGAATCAGCAGATCTATCTAAAACTTGTAGGTAGAGAAGTTTATTTAATAACTCTTGGATTTAAACTCTGGCTGGTTTCTTGGGAAGATGCTAATAGAAGAATTTCTTAATCCAAATGTGCCATGTTATGTGCATGTAAGTATATAGGCTTGTGTTTGTAGAGCCAAAGGTCTATCAGATATTCTGTTTGGGATGCAATATTCATACAGGACCATATGTGACTCATGTTGCATGTGACTTACCTAAAAAGCCAGATGAAGGAGGGCCCGGATGAATGTCTTCAGGTGAGTTTTGCTGAATTATATCCCACAGCTGCCAGGCAGCCTGTGGGTTTAGGACATAGAACATCTGGTCTGGGTTCTTCCTCCGATACGTACTATATCTTTCAAAGAACATATAGTCTGGGTTCCTGTGCCACTGAGAGCAGAGATAAAGACACAGTGCAATGTTAGTGCCATTAAACACATTAAACAATGAACACCATTCGGATTATTCTCCAAAGTATCTTTTTTTAATTGACGTTAGGCTCTAGATAGAAAAACATTTAGTTAAAGGGGGTGTTCAGCTGCTTCTTCCTTCCTTCCTTCCTTCCTTCCTTCGTTGTTCACCTTTAAATGAACCTTTAGTATGATGTAGAAAATTCTGAGTCAATTTGCTATTGGTTTTTTGGATTTTTTACTATTTGTGGCTATTTAACCTTTTATTCATGAGCTCTCCAGTTTGTAATTTGAGCAATCTGGTTACTAGTGTCCAAATTACCCTAGCAACCATGCACTGATTCTGAAGGGCAGAGACACACGCTCAGATTCGGGAAGATTTAGTTGCCCGGCGATAAATTGCCTATTCTTCAGGGTGACTAATTTCCCCAAACTGCCTCCCGCGGCTGTAACTCGCCGGCAGAATAGCAATTGGAGCGTTTCGTTTTCCGAAGTCGCCTGAAGTTTCCTTGTGAGGCAACTTCGGGGACTTCGGAAAACGAAGTGCACCAATTGCCACCCCCCGGCGATTTACATTCTAGGTGGTGGGAGGCAGTTCAGGGAGATTAGTCGCCCCAAAGAAGCGGAGATTTGTCACTGGGTGACTAATCTCCCTGAGAGTCTATGTCTCTGTCCAAAAGAAATGTAGCGTAAGATGTTTTTTAAGGTGCGTAATTAGTAGTGATGAGTGAATTGTTTCGCCAGGCACTTTGCCATCTGCTCATCTATTTTTGCCAAAACTGCTGCAAAAATCTGCCATGAAAATTTTGACCACAACAAAATTGTCGCAGAGGCAAATAAGTTACGAAAAACACCCATTGACTTTAAAGGTGAAGACACACTAGTAGCAGCTACTTGTCATGGCTACATAATAGACAATAGTGATAATTGGCTTAGAGAAGACACTACGGGGGTTATGTATCAAAATCTGAAATTTTCATATTTTTTAAATAAAAAAAAGTTCGACCAAACTAGAATCCATGATTTGCCCATATTTATCAATAAAAAAACCTAAATAATATCGGATCGGATTTTTGTTCAAAAAACCCAATTTTTTTGAGATTGACGCCCAAAAACCACAGAACCATGGACCCCAAAAAAAAAACACGGACCCAAAAACCGCAGAAAAACCAGCGTCAAATCCCGAAAACATCTTCAAATGGTTAAGGCAACATTTGCCATTGACTTTTACATGAATTTGGCAGGTTTTAGATGGAGTATTTTCGGATCCCGACTTGGAACAGATTCGGGCTTAATATATCGATGTGACGAAAAAAAATCGTGACTTAATAAATAACCCTCTATGTATGTTTTATCAGAGGTATTGTCTATGGCAAGGGTTTTTTTTGGCTTTTTGTAGCCACAACAATTGATGGGCGAATTTGTCCGTTTCACTTGGCAAAAAATTTTTCAAATTCCCTGCGAAATTCGCTAAATTGCGAAAAATTCACAAAATGTGAATTTTGACGCCTGCGTCAATTATGACACCCGCGTCAGTTCTGATGATCATTTCAATTTTGAATAATGTTGATGCGCAATGGTTTTGTCACAAGCAACTTTTCTGATGCATGTCCAAAATTTCTTGACAACAGTGAATTTTCGCGCCAGTTTCGTGAATTTATTCGCCAGCAGCAAAACACAGAAATTTGCCACGAATTAGCGCCTGACGAATTTATTCACCCATCACGAGCCATAACAAGAAGCTGGTGCTAGCAGCTGCGCTTGCCTTTACCCTGATGCATTTCGACAAACAAGTCGTCGAAAAAAAAAGTCGCCACAAGGAAAATGCCCATTGACTTTAATGCATATGGAGTGAGAAAAAATTGTTGTTGCACTTAAAAAAAATGTTGACACCCATTGACTAATGTGTGATTTAATCTAAATAAAAGTAATATGAAATTCTACATAATTTTACCTGATCTAAATCTGCTTGGTATTGTGATGGGTCCCACATAAGTAAGGTGCCTTCCTTATACAGAGGATCTTCAAAGAATTTAAGCTCAGGACGGGAAACAAGCTGCACACAATCAGAAAAATACTTTAATAAAAGCAGGGTTAAATTGTGCCTACAAGATTTAAGAATTTGAGTAGCTCCAAGATAGGCAACCTTTGGAGCCTTAATGTTTGCTGGCATAGGCTTGAGAAATTATAGGTGCACTGTAGCAAAAGTTCCCTACCTTTTCTGCATAGAGAGCTAATTAAGGGGAAAAGGTGAAACTATATAGCCTGGGCACAGGCTGAGACAATGCTGGTCCAAGAGATACTTGAACCCCCAACTTCTCCACACCCACTCACTATTTCTCAAACTTAAAGGAGAAGGAAAGCTCCAAGACAGTATATTGCCAACAGATTAGCCACAATCGTGCAAGCTAGAACGCTATATTTATTCTGCAGAATGCTTTACCATACTTGAGTAAACAACTCTAGATACTGTCTCTGTTTGTTTAGGATAGAAGCTGCCATTTTAGGTTGGTGTGACATCACTTCCTGCCTGAGTCTCTCACTACTCACTTACAGCTCTGAGCTCAGATTACAGCAGGGATGGGAGGAGGGAGGGAGAGAGGAGCAAACTGAGCATGCTCAAACCCTGCCCTGGAGGTTATGCTGAAAACAAGAAGTCTGATACAGAAGCCCATGTGTATACAATAGAAGGAAAGAAATGCTGTGTTTCTTTTGACAGAGGACTCGGAGCAGCATTACTCTGAGGGTTTACTGGTGTATTTATATAGACCTTTCTGATAAAGCTTACTTAGTTTTAACCTTTCCTTCTCCTTTAAAGTAAGACTGGGGAGGGTGAGAGCTGGGGAGGGTGAGAGCATAGTGTATTATACAGTCATTTGTTTTTTGTAGTTGACCCTCCCTAATTCTGCACCTGGGCTGAGGGCAGTAAAAATAGATAGTCCTCTATCTTCAAACTGGCTGAGAAGGAAATCACTAGTGTAGCAAAAAAAATCCATGTTTCTAACCCTGGATAAAATGAGGTTATCACATTGGCCCATGTCAGAAATACTTGCAACAGTACTTTAGTCTTACACTAAAAAAAGATGGGATTTTCATAGCAGAACAAGTTTTTCTGCTCTTACCTGTGAATTCAGCAAACGGAATGTAGTTTTTGTTCCGACATCATCTTGATGACCTCGAGTTGGAGCAGCATTAAACCTCAAAACCGCATCATGGGCATCTACGTATGGGAAGAAAACGCAGTGAACAAGAAAAAATACCAATCTGATAAAGCAAACGGAAGATATACTGATATATTATTGCTTATCTGTATGAAATCATGCATGCCTCCCCGCAGTCTATAACTGAATGTAAACAGCTTTACTCACACGGTACCTTTATAAGAAACAGGGATATTTTACTACTTACTACAACTGGTAGGAATGCTTTTATTTGTTCCAGTTCAGTTGGTGGCCCAGTACAATTCTCGTTACTGGAAATACTAATCTAGTGCTAGACTTTGGCTATGGCTTTACTCACCAATCTCCTGTCCAAGACTTGAGTATTTGATGGATCCTGCTGATGACACCACAGCACATTTCCCCAGGCTTTTGATTTCCTCCTGTAGAGTCTTTATGGGCAAGTATTGGCTCCAGGAGGAGGCATTTTGGGGAAGGTCAGCTCTCACAAGGGTACTCATATTCACCTTATTTTTTATTGCACACAGCAGTTCTTGTGGTGTGCATAACTGACCAGGTTTTCCTTGAAATTTGACCTTGTATTTGTTCATTGATTGGTACGACTTCTTCACCACCTGCAGTCTAGGTAGTATGTCTTTTGATGACATGTGCTCATTCCATACTCCATACCTATTGTATCGTCCCCATCTTGATTGGACTAGTTGCTTTTGACGGGACTTAGCTAAATGTTCTGCTTCTGCTCTGACGATAGTTATTTTCCTTTCAATCTCTTTTTTCCTTTCAATCTCTTCGCTTAAATTATTCTTTTCATCCTGGGTCAGCTCCACCTCAGATTTACTCGCAAGGAACTGCCTAGCATGCACTTTCTTTGTTGTACAGCTGTCCAGAAATTTGGATTTACCATAGAAGTCCAAGAAAAAGAAGCCAAAAGTGCAAAGTATGACGAACATGACAGTGAACTTACTAATGTAGCGGGCCATGATATTAGGAAGGATCTTGTATTTATAAACCTAAGGAGAGAAGGGAGTCTATTAGTGCAATATAACCTCAGTACATTCATATTAAATGAAATTCTTTAGCTTATATGGTGGAAAAGACAAGAAATAATACTAATAACTAATGGAAAGGCAATGGTAGGCCCAATTCAATATTTCAGATAATCTAAAATAACAATCAGGAAAAATAAAGCGAAAAATAAATCTGTTTTAAAAGAACCTAAAATCAACATGAACCATTTTATTTTAGATTGCCTTGCCTCTGAAAGTGAACGGCCAGGATTCGGCCTTATTGCAGCAGAATTCGAATTCGGCCGAATCCTTCTGCCAGGCCGAACCGAAATCCTAATTTGCATGGGGAGGGAAATTGCATGACTTTTTGTCACAAAACAAGGAAGTAAGAGATGTTTTCCCCTTCCCACCCCTAATTTGCATATGCAAATTAGAATTCAGATTCTGTTGGTATTCGGCTGAATCTTTTGCGAAGGCTTAGGGGGTTCGGTCTTATCCAAAACAGAGGATTCAGTGCATCCCTACTTTCAGGGGACAAGGAAAAAATGATGTAAAACCCAGGAAAATGTAAAATTTGGGAAATGTGTTAAAGTAACTTTTTCTTCAAGTACTGAAAGGATATAAGCACAGGAGTCCAATTTACTTTGAGATACAATATTTACTGTGTTAATAACAAGGGTTAAACATTGCAGCATTAATATTACACTATGGGGGACATGTGCACAACCTAAAGCAATAAGTGATTGGTGCAGGACTGTATAAGGGGCAGACTAATTGGAATTGACCATTTACAGGCAGAACCATGGCAAAATATACATCTGGTTAGTATTTTAAAACCTCTTTATTTCACAAATAATAAAATACTTAGAGGAAAAAAAGTAGTTTTTCGGCACATCAAGACAAAATTTTGATGTAAAATCCAGGAAAATATTACTTAAAATAAGGGAACTGCACCCATTGAAATGCATTATACATTGGTGGGACCACAAATAAAAAATGTAAAATGCGGGAAAAGCTAAAATCAGGGAACCTAAAATCAGGGTTTCACTGTATTTACTGTCATTTGCAAGGCTGCAAAGACTGAAAAGCAAATGGGACAGGTTCTATTATTCTATTATCATTTAGGGGGCCTATTTACTATGGGTCGAAGTGAATTTTCGAATTCATAAACTTCAAATTTCAAAGTAATTTTTGGGTACTTTGACCCTCGAATAGGCCAAAATTCAATTCGACTTGAAAAAACTTTGAATATTCGACCATTCGAAAATCGAAGTACTGTCTCTTTAAAAAAACTTCGACTTCGACACTTCGCCACCTTAAACCTGCCAAATTGCTATGTTAGCCTATGGGGACCTCCTAGAACCCATAGCCAGTATGTTTTTAGAAGTCGAATTTTTTTTTTTTTGAAAATCGTTCGACCGATAGATTAAATCGTTCCAATCGTTCGGTTCGAACGATTTCTGTGATCGATCAAACAATTTGAATTCACTCCAAAAAAAAAGCTTTGACTATAGAATTCCTACAATTCGATGGACGAATTTCGAAGTTTTACCACTTCGAAATCCGACCCTTAATAAATGTGCCCCTTAATGTTTCATTAATGAGCTTCGCATGGGAGTAGGATCTGGAAGGAGTGGGCCAAGGGATATGAGGTTATTTCCAGAGGAAATGAAACTTCAATAGTGTTGTTTTCCCTAGAATTGTGCAGAGAACACAACATTTTTACTATATTATCA
The DNA here is from genome assembly GCF_017654675.1 of Xenopus laevis. NCBI lineage: Eukaryota > Metazoa > Chordata > Amphibia > Anura > Pipidae > Xenopus > Xenopus laevis. The sequence goes on along the minus strand of NC_054380.1, from coordinate 115,079,374 downwards.
CAGCAAGAAGTTCATAAACAAGCAAGTGGGTAGTGAACTTGATTTCACAAATGAATTATCATTCCATCTTTTAGTATTTCTATAATGTCACTTTCAAACGATAAACAGGTACATTGACAAAGCTGGGGGCATTCCCTGTCCCAGAGCGTGGAATTGTTATCACACAGAATATGGACAGTTTTATCAGGAACCAGTTACCCTGTCTGTATGTTTTTCGAGTATGGGAGGAAACCCAGTCAAAGATTAGAAGAAAATACAAACTGTCTTGTTTGAAACCAGGTCTGTAAGGAAACAATGCTGTGCCACTGTGCAGCGCTTGTAGGTGTGTGTTGTCGGATTTTCAAATAAATGAATATTTCATCATAAGAATATTTGGGTTCAATAATAACATATAATTGTTATTATTGTATATAATATAACCTTATATTATTTTATGTATACATGATTTATACATGTTTGATCTATCAGGTAGTAATGAGGAATAAATGTTTTATTTTGTTTTATACAAATTAATGTTGGATGGGAAGATACATGAAATTCATTTTCTAAAAAGGATAACTTAGCTGACCCAGGTGTTTCACAATTTTAAGCTTAAGCAAATTTCAAAGGTTGTAGAATTCTTGGTGTCTGCTTGAGTATAAGATGGGAACATCTTAAAGAATAGAGCCTATATGTTTGTTAGGGTAATAATTAATCAAAGACCAGACCAATTTTGAATGGCTAGTGTGTTCACAAGTATATTGTATGTACCAAAGCTATTAAGGAATCATAAAGTATTGTTCCAGTCTGTAGCAATGTTAACATTAGTGTTTAACACCAGACTAAGGAGGTCAAAGGCTATTATGTATTTTTTAGATATTTTTAGGCCACGATGTTTGAGGCAATAGTGCCATCTACAGGTAGTGTAGGACATCACGTCCAGGGGTCAATAATTGACATTTTACTAAATATTTAGATTAGATGGCGATAGTTTAACTTTTGGAGACTACCCTTCAATTCCAGTTGGTTAGTTGATTAATCCCAGGGGTTGAGTTTTAGACAGAAATGAGGGATAAATTAGGAGACAATTAGGAGGATAGAAAAAGGAAACTAAAGAAAACTAAAAAAAAGAACTAAAGAAAGGAACTAAGAACAGGAGAGGAACTAAGAACTGGAAAAGAGGACTTAGAAAAGGAAAGGACTGGAAAACAGAATTTTAAACTACAAACCAAATTAAAGAAAAGGATCAGATGTCTTAAAGCTCCAGGAAGAGAGATCAGGGTGACATCACAGGCCAGTGAGAACTTACAACTGGTAAATATAAATTTCAGTTATATTTAATACCAATTAAGTTATCTGCTTGGATATTTGTTATTCCTATATATTGTATAGTTATACCCTAAACATCAACTTTCCCAGCGTTGCAAACTGGGAATCATCTGTTTAATTTGGGTTAATTTTCATTTTTATTAATATATATATATATATATTATAGGATGCACAGTGTGTATTGAATAAACACGTTTGATTGAAGAAAACGGTGTGCTGGTCCATTCTATGCATGTATAAAGACTTTGACCGAGCACCCGGCCTGGAGAAAAAAGTGGACAGAGTGCAGGTGTTTGTACTATAATATATATATATTATGATGTCCAAGCTAGTGACTTAATGGGAAAGTAAAAGATTGAGGGTAGAATTCCTTAAACAGACCAGATCAGTCACATATTCCTCCTTTGATTCCAAATTAGATAATATCTTATAATACACAAAAGCCATGAATATCTGAGTTCTGATGTCATCAGTTATAAACGGTGAGTTCTGATGTCATTTCTGTCACATGACTCACTGAAATTTGTGTATTATAATAAATAAAGTACCCCCAGTTGTAAAATATGAGGATATTAGAAGTTACCTCGGAGTTCAATGACCTTCGGCCTCGTGTTTTTATATGGTCATGAAACTCCTCAGTAACTTATATCCTTATATTTTACAAGAGGGGGTACTTTATTCGCTATATAATCTACAGTCTGGTCATTTCCCTATGGGACCAGACTGTAAATTATTTCCTTATAAACGGCGCGTTCTGATGTCATAAAGCGCCGATTATAACAGAGGTCCCTGGCCGTTGAATTTGATGCAGCGTATCTGAATTTGACGCCGGTGCACCCGAATTGGACACTGGTGCACCTGATTCGGACACCGGCGACCAGAATTGGACACTGACCCCTCCGACATTTCACACAAAATGTAGATTATAATGCATAATGTACCCCCTACTGAAATTTATAAAGATATTAGAAGTCACCTCGGAGTTATGTGACCTGTATATATGGTCACATAACTCGTCGGTGACATAATATCTTTATAAATTACAGTAGGGGGTACATTATCCACTATATATATAACTGTAGCCTATATTGCCTGCAAAAGCTGCCTCTATCTGTACTGACAGACAGGATGTGATGAACACTGTAAACCAACAGAAGCAAATAAACAGATATCAGAAGAAATAGTTTTCTAGTACAGGTATGGGATCCATTATCCAGAAAGCTCAGAGTTACGGAAAGGCCGTCTCCCATAGACTCAATTTTGTCCAAATGTTTAAAAAATTATTTCCTTTCTCTCTGTAATAATAAAACAGTGGCTTGTACATGATCCCAACTAAGATATAATCAGGTCTGGACTGGGAGTCAAAATAGGCCCTGCCATTCCAAGTACACAGAGGCCCAAACAGCCCCTAACCAGCCCACTGTATGGTAACTTCCATGGAACCATACAACAGCCTCTCTGGCATTTGCCAGAACCCACAGATTGCCAGTCTGGGTCTGGATATAATTAACTCTTATTGGAAGCAAAACAAGTCTATTGGGTTTATTACTTAGGGGCCCATTCATTAAGTTCGAGTGAAGGAATAGAAGAAAAATTACTTTGAATTTCGAAGTGTTTTTTGGCTATTTCGACCATCGAATGGGCTACTTCGACCTTCGACTACGACTTTGAATCGAATGATTCGAATTAAAAATCATTCGACTATTCGACCATTCGATAGTCGAAGTACTGTCTCTTTAAGAAAAAACTTCGACCCCCTAGTTCGCCACCTAAAAGCTTCCGAAGTCAATGTTAGCCTATGGGGAAGGTCCCCATAGGCTTGGCTATCTTTTTTTTGGTTGAAGGATAATCCTTCGATCGAACGATTATTCCTTCGATCGTTTGCGCAAAATCCTTCGACTTCGATATTCGAAGTCGAAGGATTTTAATTCCCCAGTTGAATATCGAGGGTTAATTAACCCTCGATATTCGACCCTTAATACATCTGCCCCTAAAGGTATGAAGATCCAAATTACAGAAAGATCCATTATTCAGAGCGACCCAGGTCCTGAGCATTCTGGATAAGAGACCCCATACCTATAGTAAATGTGAGACATTGAAAACTTACCTAAAGCAAGGTTATAAGTAGGTGACATTGTCTTTATTTTTAGGGAATATGGGAACAGCACCAAATACCTGGGAAATACAGTTAAGATACTGTCATGGGAAAAATAAATTTTTTAAAAATGAATCAGTTAATAGTGCTGCTCCAGCAGAATTCTGCACTGAAATCCATTTCTCAAAAGAGCAAACAGATTTTTTTATATTCAATTTTGAAATTTGACATGGGGCTAGACATATTGTCAATTTCCCATCAACATGAAAACACTATGACCCATTGCAAAATTCTACAACTACCTAACAAGGATCCATAGACAGGCCCAGATTTGTAGCAAGGCCACAGAGGCCCAGGTCTAGGGTGGCACAAATTATGGGACGGCCCAGGATAATACCGGCCTCTGGGTGTCCTGGCTAAAAAATTCTGCCCTGTCCATAGAATCAACCTTCAACCAGAACCATTCGTGTAAAAACAGAACCGAGGGCCTTGCAAACACAGCACCCTGCATGTATACAAAAAGAAAGTGTGGCTTATGTACCAAATGGGTAACAAAGAAAACGGCGTAATATATCACATTTTTTTCTAACAGCATTTTACAGCAATTCCATCGGAGAATTCCCAGGGCAAAAAGTGCAAAGTAATCCTATTAAAATAGCAGCAGGAGCACTCAGCAAGTGAGCACACAATGAATCTGCATAAAGATAAAGAACTGCTTCTCCCATACACACACAAGCAGTGTTTATGCACAAATCTCTACCCATTTCACTCAGCACAGTAAACACAGAACTAGTGGTGAGGCAGGAAATACATTGTCTTTTGTTTAACTCTTCTGTGCTGAAAAAAATGGACTTCCATTATTCTTTAACTTCCCAAGTTAGTTTCTGTACTCTTCACTGTTATTTCCTTGACGTTTACCATGTGCAAAACTATTTTTTTTTGTCCATTATATTTGCATACCATGAACATTTTCTCTGCCGCTTTTCAAAACAATAATAGAATAGAATTTTGGCAACCTGGAAAAAGTTCAAACAAATTCAATTTAGGGCCCCCAAACATTAGTAAATTAGCTCATTCTACCAAAATACTGTACATTGAAATTACTCATTAGAGGCGTGGTTCATGTTTACTGTTATAAAATGGCTAATTCTAAGTTACTTTTCAATTGTCCTTCATTTTTTTTCTATTTTATAGATTTTCAATTAATTGTCTTCTTCTGACTCTTTCCAGCTTTTAAAGGGGGTCACTGACCCCATTTAAAAACAAATACTCTGTAAGGCTACAAATTGATTGGTATTGCTTTTAATTACTCATTTTTCTATTCAGACCCTCTGCTATTCATATTCTAGTCTCTAATTCAAGTCAATGGATAGTTGCTAGGGTCATTTGAACCCTAGCAACCATATTGCTGACAATGCAAACTCGATGGCTGCTGAATAAAAAGCTAAATAACTAAAAAAAACACAAATAATAAAAAAATGAAAACCAACTGCAAATTGTCTCAGAATATCACTCCCTCTCAAATGTGAACAACCCCTTTAATTAGGACTTTACTTCCCCCTACACTCCTAGGCCCCCCTGCAAGGTCTGCTTCCTCTGTAGTTCCGCCCCTCACTGAAAAAATTTTAGCAATTAGATTGAATTTTTTCCCCTTTAGAGGGTGGCAGTTTTTTTCCTTTGCCCGAAAAAAAATAGGTCAAATTTAGTGATGGGCAAATTTGGGGCGTTTCGCCGAAAAATTCTCGAATTTCCAGCAAGATTCACGAAACGGCAAACAATTTGCAAAACAGCACTGGCGTCTCGTTTTTGACGCTGGCGTCCGTTTTTTTGGACGTCCGTTTTTTTGGATGATTTGCACTGGCATCCAAAAAAACGGACGCTGGTGTCCATTTTTTTTTGACGCCGGAGAATTTTTGCTGGCGAATTTTCACGGCGGTTTCGGGAATTAGCCGCGAATTTGCACCTGACGAATAAATTTGCCCATCACTAGTTAAATTAAAAGTGTTTTCATAACTAGGACAAACAACACCGGAGGAAAAATCTGATTGCCTTTGACAAAGCTCGCTGAGCGAGCGAAACGCGCGTCAGGCGCCTCTTACCATTTTTAGCTCAATTAGGCAGGGAGTTAATTTGCTGCAGTTTAAGTAACTTCTTTTGTAACATACCTCACCGCTGACCACACAGCACCGCTGGGGGTGCGTCAAGGGTTGGGGGCTGAATCATACCATAGTGGCTAACATTGAAATCAAGTAACGCCGATAATGGAATCTCTATAGACAGGTTCTTGAGCTTTACATTTCCTGTCGCATGAGGGTGTTTTCGGAAATCGTTTTGGGCTGATACATATGATGCCCACGGTTCGCTTCGATTTGATTAACAAGCGCATCCTATATCATTTTGCACTCACTAGTGGATTAACCCTTTGGGGAATTGAGTGCTACCACTATGGCCTTTTGCCATAATTCACAGAACTTAATGTAGTTAATCCCCATGATGATGCTTCTTATATGATCCTATCAGTTCTGAATACGATCAATCGCTAAGCATCTGGGCAGACTACTTAATTCAGCAAACAATCTGCTCCTCATTTTTTGTAATTTTAATCACTTTTGATTTTCCACCCTTGGGTCATTTTAATACATACCAATAAAGGTTAAGTTTTACCTTTCTTGTTCATGGGATTTATGGAATAATAAATGGGGTGGTGCAATTTTTGGGGTCATTCTTTACTCTCCACTGAATATTTAAAAATAACATTAGAAAGCACATTCTATTCTAATTTGAACAGAAAACAGTTGATGTTTAGTTAATCTTCCCCATGTGAGTAGACACACAACAAGTGGGAATGCAGGTAGAGAGGCAATATGTACATATAAATAGAAGCTGCAAATGTAGACATAATCTTAGAGCTTTGAAGGTACTAACTCAGGCTGATCAGATTCAAATCAATGGAGCAGGGGCATGGGGCAGATCTGCTTCTCTCAGCCTGCAAAAATATGCAGGCTGACAACAGCGGGAGACAACAGCCTGTATACCCATAGCCTCAGCTAGCTCACTTCAAGCTTTGATCTCCAATACATAGTACAAAGGAGAGACCCAAAACACCGGCTTCTGTTTACATATAAAAAGGTCACAGTTTGCTTCAGAGGAGAAAACTGCAACTTTAGAAAATTCTTTCCAGCAATTCAAATAAAGTAGCCTCTGCCCCAAAAAATAAGCATATTAGAAGTCACATGGGATCTTCACAATGTTTCAAAATGCACTTGACCGCTGCCTTGCGCTCTTATATGGTCCCAGACCTGCATGATTGCAATCTTCAGCGTCCCCAGAGAACACTCCATATTACCTTCAACCTTACCTTCTGTGTAAAGCACAAATCTTCCTTTCTCTTTCCCTCTGGTAACTGATGTGTAACGCCACCCTCCGGCAGTGCCCGTGTGCTCCTCAGTGTTTGTTCCTATTGACATTTCAGTGTGGAGTGAGAGGAGGATCTGACTGAGAAACAGAAAGGGTGAAAGACTTATTAATGAGATGAGGGGAGAGGTAGGTGACTGCTGTAGTTAGGGACTGGGAAATTCCCAGACAGCTTGAAAACTACAGTTGGACACAGAGCTAATTTGAATGTTTTATAATTTCTGGTACAGAAACATAACTAGTGTCCTGAAGGCCCCAGAGTGAACTTGAACTGGGTTCCCCCTTGTACTGCCCCCCATATTGTCTTTCAATGAATCTCCTGGCAGTGTTGCTACTGCACCGACATCTTCCCCACAGACCCTGGCGCAGACACAACCCCTGACCCCTAGTAGTTATCCCACTGATCTGACATTATTATAATAAGTATAATAAGTATGAATAATGCAAGATGTAAGTCAGTTAAAGGAGTTGTTCACCTTTAAATTAACTTTTAGTACAATGTAGAGAGTGGTATTCTGAGACAAACTGAACTCATTTTCATTTTTTATATGTGTTTTTTTAATTATTTAGCTTTATATTCAGCAACACTCTACTTTGCAATTTTGCTTGGGTCCAAATTTCCCTAGCAACCCTGCATTGATTTAAATAGACTGGAATATGAATAGGAGAGGCCTGATTAGAAAGATAAGTAATAAAAAGTAGCAATACAATATATCTGTAGCCTTACAGAGCACTTGTTTTTTACATGGGGTCAGTGACCCCCATGTAAAAACTGGAAAGAGTCAGAAGAAGGGATTAAATCATTTTAAAAACCTATTAAAAAGAAAAAAATAAGGCCAGTTGAAAAGTTGCTTAGAATTAGTCATTCTATAACATACTAAAAGTTAACTTAAAGCTGAACTATCCCTTTAAGTCCAACTTTTTCCTTATTCAAAAACCTTCACACCTTCAGCAGTGGAAAGAGGCTTGATTGGGGTCATTAGGTTTTAAGTGTAAGTTTACATAGAGATCAAGGAAAACTAGTTGAATGTATGGACTTTGTTTAAGCAGTCAAACGTTTCAGTTCACATAGCGCGTATTTATTTTGGAACTGCAAACTTTCCTAGAGATCTAATAGGTCAATCTAGTGTCAAACTGGGGTTCCTGGGACCAACTATACAACCTGACCTCTAGGACCAACCCTCTGTCCATTGCTCACCCAATAAGCACCCTTAACCTGTGGCCTGATTCAGTGCTGGGTCAATCTTCCCAACTGGTTTCAAAATGTATAGCCCCCCGACACTGTTTTTTTTTTTAGGTTGGTTCTGTTTATTACGTGTAAAAATACAAAGCATTCGACAACAATCTACAAAAAAGTTCATCCACCTATTAAACATGCCTAAATTTGTGCTGCAACATGCTATATCTTTAACCTACCTTAAAAGTGGTCAAACAATTCAAAATTTGCATAAAGGTGGCCATACACGGGCCGATAAAAGCTGCCGACAGACCGAGTCGGCAGCTTATTGGCCCGTGTATGGGGCCCTCCGACGGGCTTCCCCGATTGATATCTGGCGGAAAGTCGGCCAGATATCGAACAGACGGGACTAAAAATCCCGTCGCATCGCGGCCGCATCTGTTTGTTGATGCAGTCCTGCGATCCGACCGCCCGTTACCCATCATTACTCAAGGTGGGCATATCGGGGAGAGATCCGCTCGTTTGGTGTCATCGCCAAACGAGTGGATCTCTCCGTGTATGGCCACCTTAAGGCACCTCAGTTTCAGCCAACCATCCTATTTCCTAACCAACAGGTTCTGTCCGACCCACACACCTTTTTACATGATAATGTCCCTTTTCTGTATATGGATAGGAAATCTGCAGTTAGTCTGTAGCTCAAATGAATGGTATTTGAGCTATTTGAATATGTGACCATTTGGCTCATAGGGCTGATCACAGGCCAGCTGGTTCAGCCATTAATCTGGTTTAACAGCAATATTGTCATGAATCATAATTTACAACATTTCCAGTTTATAAACTGCTCATGCTGATTTAATCTCAGCCCACCCTAGATACACCCCAAACCCCGCCCTTAATATACTCCAAGCCCCTCATCCTTTACGATAAGTTCTGCCCTTTTCAGCTGCTAATGAGGACTTTCCAGACTAATGGCCGTGTTGTCCAACATTAAAGATAAATATCACCAATGATGTTGCCTACTGCAACCAATCTCATCTTTGTTTTTGCTTGCTAACTTGTAGGTGACTGTTTATATCTAGTTGCTGATTGGCTGCTATGGGCCACACCACCACTGATATTTATCTCCAATAATATATAATAAAGACTCTGAATTTGGGTCACGTATAAACACATCAAACCCTAAATTCTCAGGGCAGTAACATCTCCCAGACAGACCTGACCTCAGGCCATGCTTTATCATATATTTCTGATGCTTTATTCTCAATGTATTGCACACTGCTGCAGTATAAACAAGATAACAATAATCCTTTGTTTATTTAACCAAAACTACATTGCCATATTGTTAAGGCAACATCAATACACACAATTCCTGCTCTGTGTAAAATGACTGTTACATTAAATTTTACATTGATCTGTTTTTCTGCTTTGTGTCAACAAGGCCTTATACAACTGACCTCTGGCAAGTGACCTACATACCCAGACTCACATTAATACAGTATATGTCTGTTTAGCAGCGGCATTGCTAGAAGTCACTGGGACCCATTGTGAAATCATTTTAGTTCCCCCTAAATTGAATATGAATAAGACATTTTTCATAGGCAAATTTTGAAACGGCTTATTAGTTTGTGCCCCCAGTGGGACCCCTTTACCTTCTGGGCCCCTCAACAGATGCAACATCTGCTCCCTTTATAGTTATACAGGTATCCATTATCCGGAAACCCGTTATCCAGAAAGTTCTGAATTACCGAATGGCTGTCCCCCATAGACTCCATTTTAACTAAATAGTCCAAATTTTAAAAATGATTTACTTTTTCTCTTTAATGATAAAACAGTACCTTGTACTTTATCCCAACTAAGATATAATGAATCCTTATTGTAATGAAAAATAAGCCTTTTGGGTTTCTTTACATGATTTTACATGATTTTTTAGTAGACTTAAATTATGAAGAACCAAATAACAGAAAGATCTATTATCCGGAAAACCTCAGTTCCCACGTATTCTGGATAACAGGTCCCATACCTGTACTCCTACTGTTTGGAACAGAATTCCTCAAAGTACAACTTTTTAGTTTCTGAATTACAACCCCAATTAAAATGTAACTTCTAGGCAAAAGCTGGACAGCCAACAGCAATTAATGGAGGACACTCCCTTTACACGAATTTAACAAAAGGTGCAAGAGTCAAGGCTCTTACCCAAAAAGAGTCAAAAAAATAATGCAAACCACAAAATGTTACACTGCACACATTATTATATTAATACAGACGCTTAAGGCATGCAATAAGTGGTTTAATAAAGATGGACAGCTCCAATTAATCATTTAGGAGAGAAATTCTCTGTATGGCTGGTTGTGACTATTGAGGCAATATAACGAGAAATGAGGGGTAATTTTAAGACTGCAACTGCAGTGAGCAAAGTGTAATTTTGAGTTCAGATCTAGGTTTCCCCTGCCCCAATAGGTGCAACTGCATTCGATTCAGAACAGGCAGCAGGAGAACCCTTTAAGCAAGCACATTTAATTTATTACATCTTTTGTATAATTGATAGAAGGGACATTTGCATGACCTTAACTTTGGCAGTGGATGTAAATGAGCCCTATGTAAAGGCATTGTGGGAATTGTAGCCTTGCCTAGAGTAGAGCTGGCTGCTGCAACATTCCATCTAGTGATGTGCGGGCCGACCCGATACCTGCAGGACCCGATACCTGCAGGACCCGTGGGTCGGGCGGGTTCGGGCCGACTTTGCACACTTCTTCGCGGGTGGTGGCGGGTAGAGCTCTTCTTTTGCTCTCCCCGCCTCTGCCACCGTCAATTGCGGCTTTCGACTTCCGGGTTCGTCTTTTAAAGACGCGGCGGCGCCTGCTCGCCCTGCCCCTTTTGTGGCTGGTCGGTGCGGGTAAATAAAAGCAACCCGGCAGTGCGGATGCAAGCGGGCCAAGGGAGGGCTGGTTAGGGTGGGGTGCGAGTCGGGGGAAATCCCGACCCACAAATCACTAATTCTATCCATTACTGTGATGGTGTAGATACACTAATTTCTCAGTTATTTTATTACAAAATAAATTAACTGTATCGAATCATAGATTAACAAACTCTGGCTAATTTGGGTGAGAGTAAGTTGAATGCATAATGGCTGTTCAGGATAGCCCTAGATTTATAGCAGGCTGAGGGCTATACAATCATTTTTTTTATAAATCTATAATCATATTATAAGATTAAAAGGCCCAGTTAAAAAAAATACGGTACAATTTGGGGTGAGTGCTTATTAAGTGCTGTGCATACCTAATTTACTTTTTCTCTGTAATAATAAAACATAGCCCTGTATTTGATCCCAACTAACTATATATAAGCGATGAGCGAAATTTTTTGCCAAGTTTCGCTGCGTAAATGATACCCGTAGACTCTAATGGGTGAAAAAAATTGTCGGCATTTTGCGAATTTTCGGAGTAGCAAAACATGTCAAATTCGCCCATCACTAGATATAATTCATCTTTATTGAAGGCAAAACAATCCTAATGGGTTTAATTAATGTTTAAAAGATATTTTAGTAGACCTAAAGTATGGAGATCCAAATTACGGAAGTATCCCTTATCCTGAAAACACCAGGTCCTGAACATTCTGGATAACAAGTCTATTACCTGTATTCCTATTCATCCGTCATCTTGGTATGGGCTACTGGGGCCCAGCCTGTAAGCAGGTTATGTCTTGCATGCAATTATTTGCTGGTATTGGAACTATAACAGGGAGTCATGTAACCACAATAGGGCTCATTTATGACTGCAGTGTGCAAAGTGCAATTTTGGATACAATAAGCCATGTTTTTTTACTGACAATGCAGCAGATTTTCTTTACACTATAATTGTGACTGCTTGCAATTGCATGTCATACGTTAAAATTATACAATTGTGTGTGTAACTTTTTACAAATTGAGGTCAAATTTGTTGGCAACATTTCTGGCTACAGGTCAAAGCATACGATATGTAGCCTTGTGCCTTTACATATACTATCCCAGTATACTCCAGCTTCCCATTCACATCAAAGCAACTCAGCATGGAAAACCTTAATCGCTTATTGTGATAAATCAGTAGGTAGCTGCCGTTATGCTTTAATTAAAATTTGCAACCCTCTGTGATCCCTTAATTACTCTGCCTCCCATATAGCCTAAACAACAGAAAAATAGATTGAAAATTGGAGCCATGCCTGTTTAAAAATATTTAGTTCATAGGTGACAGAGGCACAACAGGATTTAAATATGAAATAAAACACAGTATTAAAGGGTACCTTTCATCCAGACATAAAAAGCTGTATAATAAAAGTCCTTTTCAAATTAAACACGAAATCCAAATTCTTTTTTTTATTACAGTATTCATAGCTGTTGTAAACGCAATTAAAAATCTTAGCTCAACTATTGCCTGCCCCTGCTCTATGCCTTAGGCATAGAGGTGGGGCAGACAATTACTTTCACTTTCCATTCAGCACTTCCTAGATGTCACTGCTCTCCCCATAGATAGATGATTCATTCTATGTCCCTATTTATTGTGAAATGCTGCATAAAATGCATATTAAATATCCCTATTTATATCTAGAGATTTATATATGTTACTTGTAAACCGAATAGTAACAGCAGGAAACAACCAGCGGGTCCATCAAGTCTCCCCAAAACAAACTGTATTTGTGTTTTCTGTCTAAGTCCTCAAAATAGATGTATTCGTCTGTTATTCATATGAACAATTTGCAACAGTTGTTGCCACCATCTGTAATGGAAGTAATTGCATATTTTTAGCACTCTTTCTGAAAATAAGTGCTTCCTTATATTTCCCCTCACTTCAGGTTCATAGTGTGTCCACGCATCCCTGCCATTGTCCACTTTATGAAAATACTTCCTTCCTGAACTTTGTTTATTTCCTTGATCTATGTGGACAGTTCTGTCTCCTCTTTCCTTCACTTCTTTCTTCCAAGTTGCTCATGTTGGAGATTTGAAGCAGCATTATTTGGGTCAAGGCCCCCCACCAAAGAAAAAAACTTGAATATATTCATGATTGTGTTTTTAGATATTGTGAGAAAATATTGCTCTTATTTACTAATGCTGATGTTAGTGAAAAGCCCCATCTAGTTTTGGTCTCCATCACTCAAACAGGACATTATTGTATTAGAGAGGGTGCAGAGAAGGGTAACTAAGCTGGTAAAAGGTATGGAAAATCTTAGCTATGAGGAAAGACTGGCCAAACTGGGGATGTTCACACTGGAGAAGAGGCGCTTAAGGGGAGATATGATAACTATGTATAAATATATAAGGGGATCATATAATAATCTCTCTAATGATTTATTTACCAGTAGGTCTTTCCAGCTGACACGAGGTCACCCATTCTGATTAGAAGAAAAGAGGTTTGGTCTAAATATTTGGAAAGGGTGAGAGCTGTGAAGATGTGGAATTCTCTCCCTGAATCAGTTGTACAGGCTGATACATTAGATAGCTTTAAAAAATGGTTGGTTGGCTTTTTAGCAAGTGAGGGTCGGGAATACAGGGTTATGGGAGATAGCTCATAGTATAAGTTGATCCAGGGACTAGTCCGATTGCCATTTTGGAGTCAGAATGGAATTTTTTCCCCCTCTGAGGCAAATTGGAGAGGCTTCAGTGAGTTTTTTTGCCTTCCTCTGGATCAACTAGCAGGTAGGCAGGTTATGTATAGGTTAAAGGGTTCAACTAGCAGTTGTCTTTTTTCAACCTAACCGGTTATGTTACTACTGTATGTAATGGATTGTGCCATAAGCAGCTGTAATGTACAGGATAACCAATGCACAATGTCCAGAAACACTAATGCTTGCGCCAGTAGAATGGCAGGTTTGTTAGATGTATGTGTATGAACAGCCATGTGCCACCCATTACATTTTGGGAACAGCTAATTGCTGTCAGGCAAAAATATTTGCATCTCAAGAGGCTTTTTGTGCATCTGCCCCATTTAGTTAATTACCTTTGTCTTGGTATATCTATTATTCAAATCCTTGTCAACTTATCCAATTTCCATAACAGCCTGTTATTAACCTGCATGTTTAAAAAACTGATCAAGCTCCTGTGACAAAATCTGTAATAAGGAGGGCACAAAAATGTTCTTTTGCATACTGCACTTTTGGAAAATATATGTGGGTGCAAAGGTGCACACAGTGTTCCTTATAGGGCATGTCAACCAAAAAATATTTACTTACCTAATAAAAGAAAATATAATTCTAAGCAACTTTGCAATATACATGTGTTATACATTTTCTATAATGTTTAAGTAATTTGTATTGCTATTGAAAGTAATCTGTCCCTTTCTATGCTCTGTGCTGATGGCTCAGACTGTTGTTACAATGTAAGACAAGGAAATTGATTAACAGACCTGACTTTGTTCATTTTTAATTTGCAACATTGTTTAAAAAGTAACAACCAGGACTTCAGCAAATGCTGTTTTCAATAGAAATTGTTTTTACAAATAACTTTAAAAACGCAGAACATTTTTAATAAATTCATATTGGAATCAGAATTATGCTTTCTTTTATTTGGGTACATTTTTATTTTGGGGTTGACTTGCTCTTTGAGTTGGCTCTGGCACCTATAAACATTTAGCACACCATAGTATATAGGAAAATTATTTTATATATTGTTTTTATATATAGTGCATGCAATAATACATATATATCTATAAATAATAGAATATATTAGGGACATCATTTTAGGGTCCCCAGTCCCCTGCAAAAAAAAACAATTGCAAGTCATCCACAATGTATAAATGCGGTTACACGTGCATCATGGGTCATCCGTGGGTCCCCCTAGAGAGGAGACTGTGTCACCAGGAGGGCCACAGTGCAAAAAATTCAAATCTGATAAAGCAGATACTTTGGGGCCCATTCACTAAGTTCGAGTGAAGGAATAGAAGAAAAAATACTTCGAATTTCGAAGTGTTTTTTTGGCTACTTCGACCATCGAATGGGCTACTTCGAACTTCAACTACGACTTCGAATCGAACAATTCGAACTAAAAATCGTTCGACTATTCGACCATTCGATAGTCGAAGTACTGTCTCTTTAAGAAAAAACTTCAACCCCCTAGTTCACCACCTAAAAGCTACCGAAGTCAATGTTAGCGTATGGGGAAGGTCCCCATAGGCTTGGCTATTTTTTTTGGTCAAAGGATAATCCTTCGAACGATGGATTAAAATCCATTGAATCATTTGATTCGAAGGATTTAATCATTCGATCGAACGATTATTCCCTCGATCGTTCGATCGAACGAATTGCGCAAAAAAGGATTTTAATTCGACAGTCAAATATCGAGGGTTAATTAACCCTCGATATTCGACCCTTAATACATCTGCCCCTTTGTGTAAAAAGGTGAGAAACCTACAATATCCAATTTACACTGTGATACTAGTACTATTTTCTTACTTGTGATATAAATGTGTTTTTGTATTCACTTTTAAAGACATAAAAAAAAACCTTTTTTGTATATACAGGTATGTGACCTGTCATCCAGAATGCTCGGGACCTGGGGTTTTCCGGATAATGGATCTTTCTGTAATTTGGATCTTCATACCTTAAGTCGACTAGAAAATCATATAAACATTAAATAAATCCAATAGGCTGATTTTGCTTCCAATAAGGATTAATTATTTCTTAGTTTGGATCAAGTACAAGGTACGGTTTCATTATTACAGAGAAAATAATTTTAAAAAATTTGGATTATTTGGATAAAATAGAGTCCATGGGGCAAATTTACTAAAGGGAGAAGTGACTAACGCTGGCGAAAATTCATCCGTGTGACGTCATTTCGATACTTTGCCAATTTAGTAACAAGTGCAGGCGTAACTTCGCTAGCGAAGGAGATAAACTCTAGCGGTACTTCGCACTCAAACGCCAGATGAACTTTCGCTCTGGCGAATGGATATAGCTCCACAAATTCACAAAGATGTGTATTTTATTGAACGTTACCTCTTGCGCCAGACTTGCCTTCGCCACCTCAGACCAGGCGAAGTGCAATAGAGTAAATAGGACTACCTCAAAATTTTTATGAAAATTTTTCTAAGTCCCAAAAAATGCTGGCGTCTTTTCCTTTTTTCAGGGTGATAGGCTACAAAAGAGCGTACATTTTTTTGGGGTTAACCAGCTTTCCTCCTACATTTCCTAACATATGGCACATAAACTATACACTGGGCTCATGTGTAGGGCAATATAACAACTCTATTTTATTTTATTAAGGTTCCCTGGGCTTGTGTAATGTACTTGCTGCAACATATACAATTATTCAACTATAACTTCCCGCCGTTTGCAAATTAGCCAACGCTAGCGCAACTTTGCTCTGCTTGCCGAATTAACGCTAGTGCAACTTCACCAGCGTTCAGTGCCCTGGACGCAATTTTGGATTTTAGTGAATTAGCGTTGTCCTGGCAAATCTACGCCTGCCGAAGTGTTGTGCTGTGAGCGAAGCTGTCACTGGCGAATTTTCGGAGGTTATTAAATTTGCCCCTATGGGAGGCAGCCTTTCTGTAATTCAGAGCTTTCTGGATAATGGGTTTCTGGATAATTGATGGCGACAAGAATTCACAGGCACACAGGTAATGCAAGAAGGTTATTCCTTGCTAAGTATTTATTGCAGCATGCAATGTTTCGGGCTTACCCCCTTTATCAAGCTGTGTGCCGGCGAATTCTTGTCGCCATTGGATAGTGAGGTTGCCATTTCCTCCATTTTGCTGTGCACCAGGGTTCTCTACCTTTCGGGAAGGCCAGGGTGTGCGAGTGCTTCCTGGATTGTTCTACTATTTCTGGATAACGGATCCCATACCTGTACCATAGTGTGCTAAATGTATTAAGTTTCTGCGACACAGAGCTACATTCCCACTGATATAAATGTATGTATCCAGCTCCATAAAGAACACTTATGGGAGAATGTAATATTGGTCGCTAACGCAAAAATCGTTCGCAATTAGTTTGCAATGCAAATAAATGTTCGCAAAGTGTGAACAATTTTGCCTTTGCAAACATTTTGCCCCTCACACCACAGTAGGGATAGTGTTTGCTTATTTTATAGTTTGCGAATTTGTATTACTTTGGTGTGAAGTGAGTCACTCACTAATTTTTTGTCTCTGCCCAAAAGCCTCGAGCCTGACAGACCTCGTGCAGTAAGTCTTGAATGAAAGGAGAGACCTTTTCATATCAGCTTCTAAGTATAGAGCACTCAGCTCCCTCTCTGGCTTCTGTTACAAATCACTGAGCACCAGTTTCATCTTTCTTTATGGCTCTTTTCCCGCGACCACCTTCCCTTACACTCTCTTATTGCTTGCTTGTCTATTTATTACACTTTCTTCACACTGGATTAAGAACCCTTTTTATGTGACACAGATCCCATTCATAGTAGCTACGTTCAAAGGCAAGCCATGGTTTTAAATCTGTCTTCTGATACAGCCTGGGGCTTTAAAACTATTTTCCTATATCTTTACAGCAATTCCGTTTCTGGACAGTGACTATAACAAATAAAAAAACAAACAAATACAAAAAGTATTGTAGAAGTGATACCTATATTGGCTAACAATAAAAATACAATACTTTTTGTATATGTTTGTTTTTTTATATGTTATTTTTGCTTCTGGCTAACACACTAGCACAGTTTTTGTTTTGTGCTGGACAGTAACGGTGTTACTTAATGGCTGAGGCAACGATAGGCCTAGGGATAAATCACATTTTATTATTTTATGAAGAATAAAAGGCAAGACTGGGGCAGGACCACTATAAAATGTAGTGTTTTGGTGGGTACTAAATCTGAGTCTGGTCTTCAGTACTACAACTCTGTTTATTGCTTTATTCGACATTCATTGCTACTTTAAAGGTAAGAGCACACACAAAGATTCGGGGAGATTTAGTCTGGGAGATTTTAGTCTACCACAAATAAATCACCTCTTCTTCGGGGCTGCCTCCCACCAGCTAGAATGTAAATCGCCGGTGGGAGTGCTTCATTTTCCGTTGCCCGAAGTTTCCTTGTGAGGCAACTTCGGGCAACTTTGGAAAACAAAGCGCCGTGTGTGCTTTAACATAGGCGACTTTTCATTGTAGCGGATGGGAAGACACACAAAGGCAGTACGGGGAGATTGTCACCCAGAAGAAAAGGTGATTAGTTGCCAGGCGACAAAATCTCCCCGAATCTCCTTGTGTGGACTAACCCTAAAGGTCCCCATAGACGCAAAGATTTCTCTTGCCGAACGACCGATTTTAGGGAAGCCCGACCAATCCTTCAAAATTATCGTGCGGTAGTGGGATTTGAACGATCGTACATCTTACGATTTTTCGGCCGACATCTGTCAGGAAATTGATCGGCCAGGTCAAAAAATCTTTGTCGGTCCCAGTGCAATCTATCTACTGTATGTTTGCAGGGCCAAGCAGGCAGCTCCCCTTTGTTTTCCTGGCAAATTGGTCTTTTTAGTTGATGGTAAATTCGTACGATCGTTCTGAGAAGATCGTGGTCTCACGATCAGGATCTGATCTTTTAAAAATCTCAACATCTATGGCCATCTTAAATCTCCCCAAATCTCCTCGTGTGGACTACCCCTTAGAGCTTTTAGCATTTAAATGTTTATACTGTTTATTAGAAGATCATAAACTCATTTCAGCCCTAAGTATCTTGAGATTAGATCCAAACAAAAAATACAGTAGTTTAATAATTCTATGCAGGTTTCCCTTTACTGTGGGCAGGTTATAGGCACACTTTGGCACTCAATCAAACTGTTGCTGAACTTTACATCCCAGTTGTAACAAAACAGCTAGGTTGGCTGGGGCATGCAAGGAGCTGCTATTATTCTAAATGGATTAAAACTTGAAAACTCTTGTTTCATTAACATCATTATTGGAGGATTCTGTCAGATGATATTATTATACATTTTCTCATTACAGGACAACATTCTTATGGGATTAAAGGCTAATCACCAAACTGATTTAGATTCCAGAGGTGCCGAATATGCAAAGTACTGAGCCATGTAAGAGCTTTCCAACAGGGTTTCTAGGTTAAGCCCAACACGGGCACTACTCCTACACAATGTGGGGGGCAAAGGTATACAAATGTCACCAACTGAGCTTGAACCAAAGTAAAAGTGCCAGAAATGGTGTTTAAAAGAAATACTAAACAAAGTGCGTGTGTAATACAAGGTATCCTACACAATATATCTATATGCAATACTGTATGTAACAGAGTAACAATAATAATAGCATACATGTGTTATATCATTTAAACGGATATCACTATTATTACAAAAAGACTTCAAGTGAAGCTTCTTTAAACACTTGTTTCAATGTGAAAGCAGGAAGAAGAGGCGTGTGAAAAAGAAAATGTGTGACTTTTGTTTCTTCTAACTTTATATTAAGGGGGTTATTTATCAAAATCCGAATGTATCGCACTATTTTTGGATCCACTCCAACCAAATCCGCAGGGACTTCCCCCACCTTTTTATCTTTACACTTTGCAGAAAAATTCTTGTGCGGGAAAAGTCTGGATAAGATCAGAAAAATATCTGAATCCGCATCTTTTTCGGATTTGAGGCCCGAATACCTCAACTTTTTTGGATTTGACGCCCATATACTCTTTTAAGGATCTGCAGCCCGGATACTAAAACTTTTTTTAGAAACCCAGCTCAAATCAGGATATCTTCTGGACATCTGCCATTGACTTCTATATGAACTCGGCAGGTATGAGTTGGAGTAACTTTTTATTTGGACTTTTAACACCATCAGGGTTTAATAAATCACAATAAATGTTTGGGGGTTTTTTTCTACGAAAAAATGGTGGTTTTGCCCCTTAAAAGTCCAACCAGAAAAAATTGGACTTTAATAAGTAAACCTCTAAAAGTGCCACTGTTTTTTATTCCTATCCATTACATCACTTTACTTTCACAGATTTACCTGAATGTAAAAAAAAAATGCTTGTAGTGAATCCCCCTGTCCGTGCTGAATGCTGGGCTGTGACTTCTCAGGTCTAATGTAGAAGAAGAGGTGTTTGGGTGACTTAGGCAAATTACAGTGTACAAGGCTGGGCCTTCTTATTGACTAATGTGCCTGTTTGTTCTACTAATTTATTGTTCTGCTGTACAGTGCGATGCTTTCATTTAAATAAAATATACATTCATATACATGAACAAAAATAAGACATACTGCAGGTTGGATGTTCCTACTATATATATATATATATATATATATATATATATATATATATATATATATATATATATATATATATATAAAATGGGTCCCACAGTGTGTGCAGGAAGGAAACCCCAGTTTTACGTATCTTCCATATTTTACCCAGGGGAACATTATGTCTCATGATACATTAGTGGTATCACTACAGATACACTCGATCTTCTCACAACTGTCCTCTCTAGGAATTTGACCCGTTTCGTTTCGCCAAAAATTCGCCACCGGCGAAATGTCGCCGACACCCATTAAAGTCTATGGGCGTCAAAGAAAATGTTGTCGCCCGCCGACATTTTTTAAATGCACGTCTTATTATATTTTTTTTGTCGCATGACGCCATACAAGTTTATGGGCGTCATTTCTGCGGCGAAACAAGGCAAAAGAAATTCTCCCATCACTACCTCTCCAGAAGTCACAATTATCACAACAAGGCTGTATATTAGTTACAGATAATTGTATATACTAATAGTTCTAATGACAGGTCTTGGCTGACTTTTACTGGATTGAGTCAGTAGTCTGCATCCCCCAGGAGCTGTTGCATTAAACTTTCAGAATCTGCAGGAAAATGCAGTTTAGCCATAGCCTGAGGACGCTGGTCGGACATCCCTGATGGGAGAAGAGTTAAAAGTACAAAACCTATTGTCCAACAGTTCAGCTTATATAATATATATATATATATATATATATATATATATATATATATATATATATATATATATATATATATATATATATATATATATATATATATATATGAGCAAATAGTGGCAGCACTCCAAGGAATTTTGTAGGTTTATTAGTCCAACGTTTCAGTTCCTTATGGAACTTTCATCAGGGAAACTCACTCACACTTTTTTTCCCTGATGAAAGTTCCATAAGGAACTGAAACGTTGGACTAATAAACCTATTTTTTGATAAACTTGTGCCTGGTTACAAAATTCCTTGGAGTGCTGCCACTATTTGCTCTCATATCTATCTCTCTATATGGATTAGCACCCAGGTTATGGACATTGACTTAAGGTTGTGCATTCCTACTTGCAGCACTATATATATATATATATATATATATATATATATATATATATATATATATATATATATATATATATATATATGAAAGAGATGACCAGTAACCAAGGCTCTTGTGCATCAAAATTTCTGTATTAAGCGAACATATGTGTACAACTTGGGACTAAAATGTTGGTTGCTAGTCATCTCTTTCTTCTATAAATTAGGTTTTTACCATGCACCAGGGCAATCAAAAGGAAACTGTGTGCAGTCTGGATATATATATATATATATATATTTAGCCCTCAGTGAAAAAACAGCGTTAGGGACCGCCATTCGGGGTTTACCTTGACGTGGTATGGTGGCTTATCAATAGAGATGTCGCGAACTGTTCGCCGGCGAACTTGTTCGCGCGAACATCGGGTGTTCGCGCTCGCCGGAAGTTCGCGAACGTCGCGCGACGTTCGCCATTTTGGGTTCGCCATTGTTGGCGCTTTTTTTTGCCCTCTCACCCCAGACCAGCAGGTACATGGCAGCCAATCAGGAAGCTCTCCCCTGGACCACTCCCCTTCCCTATAAAAACCGAAGCCCTGCAGCGTTTTTTCACTCTGCCTGTGTGTGCTGAAGAGATAGTGTAGGGAGAGAGCTGCTGCCTGTTAGTGATTTCAGGGACAGTTGAAAGTTTGCTGGCTAGTAATCGTTTTGATACTGCTCTGTTATTGGAGGGACAGAAGTCTGCAGGGGTTTGAGGGACATTTAAGCTTAGGTAGCTTTGCTGGCTAGTAATCTACCTTCTACTGCAGTGCTCTGTATGTAGCTGCAGTGGGCAGCTGTCCTGCTTCTGATCTCATCTGCTGACTGCTGCAATAACAGTAGTCCTTGTAAGGACTGCTTTTATTTATTTTTTTGTTGTTTTACTACTACTACTACTACTACTACTATAAGAGCCCAGTGCTATTAGTCTAGCAGTGTTGGGGAGTGGGACTGGTGTGCTAATCTGCTGCTCCTAGTAGTTCAGCAGCACCAACTTTAATTTTTTTTTTTAATATTCATTTTTTTTTTATTTTACTTTTTTTATTTTACTACCGCTGTAGTAGTGTATAAGTTGACCTTTTAGGCATTATTTGCCCTGTAGGCATTATTTGCACACTGTTTTCTTCAACCCGCCATCGAGCTGTGTGACCTTGTTCACATTCTGTCTAAATATCCATAATATTACCGTCTCCAGAAAAAACACCGGAGTCACTTTTTTCAAGCAGCCATAATATATTTTACGTAATCCGTATCCACCGCTGTAGTAGTGTATACGTTGGCCTTGTAGGCATTATTTGCACACTGTTTTCTTCAACCCGCCATCGAGCTGTGTGACCTTGTTCCCATTCTGTCTAAATATCCATAATATTACCGTCTCCAGAAAAAACACCGGAGTCACTTTTTTTGGCAAAAAATGACTATTTTCAGCATTTATGTGGCATATTTTTTCTGGCAACTGTGCTTCAGTGGCTGCAACCAAAAAAACTGGGCAAACAATGTCTACAAGGTCAACGTATGGCGAAAAATTACTATTTTCAGCATTTATATGGCATATTTTTTCTGGCAACTGTGCTTCAGTGGCTGCGTCCAAAAAAACTGGGCAAACAATGTCTACAAGGTCAACGTATGGCGAAAAATGACTATTTTCAGCATTTATATGGCATATTTTTTCTGGCAACTGTGCTTCAGTGGCTGCGTCCAAAAAAACTGGGCAAACAATGCCTACAAGGTCAACGTATGGCAGTTGTTTAAAGAGAACAGTAGATTACTAGCCAGCAAAGCTACCTAAGCTAAAATGTCCCTCAAATCCCTGCAGACTTCTGTCCCTCCAATACAGAGCAGTATCAAGCAGATTACTAGCCAGCAAACTTACTATCATCTGTCCCTGAAATCACTAACAGCTCTCCCCCTACACTATCTCTTCCAAGCACACACAGGCAGATTTTTCAGATACATTTTTGCCCTTGATCCCCCTCTGGCATGCCACTGTCCAGGTCGTTGCACCCTTTAAACAACTTTAAAATCATTTTTCTGGCCAGAAATGTCTTTTCTAGATGTTAAAGTTCGCCTTCCCATTGAAGTCTATGGGGTTCGCGAACCGTTCGCGAACCGCTCGCGTTTTTGCGCAAGTTCGCGAATATGTTCGCGAACTTTTTTTCCGACGTTCGCTACATCCCTACTTATCAATTTTATGATCATAACTTTGTAACAAAATAACCCCTGTTTTGGGTATATATGCAATAGCATTTATTATACTTATATATATACTTTAAAGCCTTTAGAGTGCTCCCACAACCCCCCTGTTTTGATATTATATATATATATATATATATATATATATATATATATATATATATATATATATATATATATATATATATATATATATATATACACACACAGTATATAAACTGAACTGTTGGACAATATGTTTTGTACTTTTAACTCTTCTCCCACCAAGGGGCCATTCAATGCTGAGAGTCTATTGCAAATGCCCTTCACTTTATGCCTCTAAATATCTATAAGCCCCAGTACAATAACAAGCTTTGATGAATGGGGGATTGTGGTCTGGTCCCCACTCAGATCTCTTCTACATGACTGGCAGAGCTGTAAGTCCCCTGTGCCCCTCTCTAGCAGCCAGTGCCCATGGAAAAGCAGAGGGTACTCACTGTGCCCATGATTGCTCGCCCTGCAGTCGGTGTTTGGCTACAGACAACAGCTCTCAGGAACTCATGCGCCGGTTGGATCGCTCATTCTCGTACAGACTGGCTGGAGCGCTTATTCGTTTACTCTTCTTATGGTGCCGGGCGGCTCTCTCTTCGCCAAACACCGGATGGAGCGCTCGGAGCAGAGACAAGCGATTTGCTCAGCCAGCGGTTTCGCACAGACTGAACTCGATCCAGACTGAGCGCTTTTCGCCCCCCTGCGACTACAGACTGCTCCGTGCAATGTGTTGTCGCACATGAATCGGATGCGGCCGCTGCTGCCTCTCAGTGGGAGATGTGAAAGATCTGCCAGGAGAGAAAGTGTTTATTGTTAGGCAACTGGCAGGGGCTGTTTCTCAATAGGGCACTTTAATGACAGCTGGAGGGGGGGGGGGGTGATATGTAAAGTTTAATGACAGCTCGGGGGCTGGTGGTTGGACGTTACTCATTTATTACTTTTTATTCTACTTCATACAGTTGTATTCAGCCTCTCTGCTGCATTGTCAGGGACTCCCTGATCCTTACTCTCAATAAGTGGCACCTACACTACCTATGCAGCATGGGATGAACGACCCCCTACTCCTTACCCAATATGTACTAAATGGAGTCCTAAGAAAACCTTTCATACAGGGACCACCAACCACTCTCATTCTCTCTCCCAATGATGTTAATTTTCATTTAATTCTCCTTAGTCCTTTATTCTCCCCCCCACCTCTTGTCTCCTTTCCAATTGTACTGATCATCCTCTACATTTTTCTAACTCCATTTTCCTTTTATCCCTCATTTAATAACAATCTGCCAGTACCTTTGTTTAGGGCAAGGCCAGACGTGGCGTTTTTACGTTGAGTTTTTTATAAAAAGCTCTGTCGGGTGTAAATACGCATAAACTGCACTACCACTGAAACTAATGGAAAACACACTATGGCAATTCTCACAGGGCGCTTGCAAGCTGAAATCCGCCACGGGACGCCAGTATTGGCGGTTTTTTAGCAGAAACTTCAAGAAACTACCGAATCAATAGACTATGGGATCTGCAAGTTTGAAACCACACTTTACAGAAATACGCAGCGTATTTTAAATATGGCGTCCAAATTTTCGGAAGATAAATGACGCATATAAGTTTTTACGGCCGGTGACGCAATTACGTTGCGTATTGACGATCATTCCTGCTCCATTTTGCATGTAAATAGTTTTTCTATTTCTAAATAGCTTTTCTATTTTCTATTTCCAGCCAGCGGAATTATGGGGAATGAGAACAATGAGAAGTGCATGTTGGGAAAAGAAACCCCTGTGCTGAAAAACAAATGAAAAATACATGTTGACGGTCACGTGTGGTTTCAGTGACGTATTTACCCCGACGGAGCTTTTTTTGTTGTCTGTGTGAAGGCAGCATGCTATAGGGCACATCAGTGTTGCTGTATTAGGCTTTTGATTTATTAAACTGGTCAAACATTCAAACACTCCCTGTTCCCACCTTGCTAGAAGTACACATGGGGGCAACTTTACATAGGGTCGAATATCGAGGGTTAATTAACCCTCGATATTCGACTGTCGAAGTTAAATCCTTAACTTAGCGTTATTCGTTCGTTTGATCGAAAAAAATATATAATCCTTCGAAACGATTTTAATCCATCGATCGAACGATTTTTGTTCAACCAAAAAATGCTTAGGCAGCCTATGGGGACCTTCCCCATAGGCTAACATTGACCTCGGTAGCTTTTAGGTGGCGAACTAGGGGGTCGAAGTTTTTTCTTAAAGAGACAGTACTTCGACTTTCAAATGGTCGAATAGTCAAACGATTTTTAGTTCGAATCGTTCGATTCAAAGTCAAAGTCGTAGTCGAAGTTTTTTCCTCTATTCCTTCACTCGAGCTAAGTAAATGGGCCCCATACTACTGGTTGATAGACTAGGAATTAGAGAACAAAATGACATCTGCCATACATTGTGTGACCCCTCATAAGTTCTCTGTCCATTGGGAACAAAGGTCAATAAGGCAAAGGGCTTACACAGCCAGGTATGGATGACTTTAAAGCCACTGCAGGTGGGACTGTGTAGTCAGAATGGAAAGATAAACCACCCAAAATGTTCCATTTTTAGTATTACGGTTAAGGAAAATAAGCTGTTTATTACTGAGAGTTTGGTGCTTCACTGCACACAAGCTGGTCCTTCATGCACCAGTCGTTCACTACTCTGAGAAAAGCACTAAAATAACTAAACAGGAATTAACGAAGAGAACTTTACCAGTTTGAGTAGTTCAGGACAGGATAGTTCTTATATCTAACAGCACATAAAGTGAACAAGCCTAACATTGCCTCTGTAGCACCACCATATCCTCACCATTCTCCATATGGAGTTCTTGATTCACAGGGCATGACAGTAAGTCAGAAAGAGAGTAAAGGTGGCCATACACGGGCCGATAAAAGCTGCAGACAGACCATGTTGGCAGCTTATTGGCCCCTGTATGGGGCCCCCCGACGGACTTCACCGATCGAGATCTGGCCGAAAGTTGGCCAGATCTCGATCAGATGGGACGAAAAATCCCGTTGGATCGCGGCCGCATCTTTTCGTTGATGCAGTCCTGCGATCCGACCGCCCATTACTATCTTTAGGATCCGATCGTTGGGCCCTAGGGCCCATGATCGGATCAACCCGATATTGCCCACCTCAAGGTGGGCATATCGGGGAGAGATGCGCTCGTTTGGCGACATCGCCGAACGAGCGGATCTCTTTGTGTATGGCCAACTTAAAGAGCTGGACTGTCAGATATACAGGTGGAAACAATAGAATATACCTCTATCTGACGATTCAGCAGTAAACCTGGCCGATGTTTAGACGCAATCACATTTTCAGTTTTGGCGAATTGACTAGGCAACCTCCATACAATTCTTTTGCTGAGATCGGATGCCTTGTCTCCTGCCATCAACAGATATAGTGCTAAATTTTGTTTTGTACAATAATAATTAATATCTGTATGTGTATGACCACCTTAAGAGAGGACAGCTGAGCTTTTAGATATAAAACCAGGCTCGCCAAGCTGGGATTGACAGAGAAGAGGCTTCATTGATTTGCAGAATTAATATACAGGTATGGGATCCATTATCCAGAAACCTGTTATCCAGAAAGCTCTGAATTACAGGAAGGCCGTCTTCTACAGACTCTATTTTTATTAAATAATTCAAAAAAAAAATTTCCTTTTCTCTGTAATAATAGTACCTTGTATTTGATCCCAACCAACAAGTTCAGACACCAGAAAAAAACCCGGTGGGCCCCTACTGGCCCAGACTGCTTCACTGATCAGCTGGCCACTAAAGTGTGACGCAAGATCAGTTCGGGGGGTTCGGAGTTTGGAAGTGACTGCCAGGGAGGCACGCGGTTTCCCAGCCCCGGTGGGCCCCCAATGCTTCAGTCCAACCCTGCCAACCAAGATATAATGAGCCTTCTTTGAGACCAAACAATCCTATTTTGTTTAATTCATGTCTAAAGGATTTTTTTTGGTATGGAGATCCAAATTACAGAAAGATCTCTTATCCAGAAAACCCCATGTACCGAGCATTCTGGAAACATAGTTGTGAAGGCTGCTACCAAGTAATTTATCTGTGTACATAACAGACAGGCTTTGAGTTTAATCCATACGATAAAAATGGAGGTGTAACATTATTTTGATCCATAAATACCTCTTCAGGTTGGTAATGTTATATGTACCTGTCCTGTACCTGGATAACAGGTCCCATACCTGTATATGTATACCATACAGTAAAGACCTATTATTTATGTTCCCATTCTCCAAGCAAATAGATAAGGATTCTTGGATGGTAGCGGCGTTTTAATCACCACCAAAAGTAGCAGTGGCATTTTGGCAAGATCCATGGGTTGCTCTTCATTGCATAATAAGGTTAGCTACAGGGGAAAGAATGGTTTTATTGAAGTCTCACTTCATTCACAGGGAGGTAAAATCACAACAGGACCATAGAATTTGCTGCATCCAAAGTCGATAACGCAACACATGCTTATCGCTAATAGCTATTGAATTCATTCAGATCAATTGATGCCATTATTTCCAGCATGTCTATCCGGCTACATTGTTATAAAAGTAGGCGCTTAAAAAAAATATCATATTCTCCCTTATTATAGATTTTCTATGCAGAACAACCCCAGCTCTGTGTATGTGAAAATTCATGTTTCATGTCCTGATAATGCTAAAAATACCGTCGTAAAGCCATACTATTATTCTCATAATTCTCAATTCTATTATTAAAATAAAACTCCACCCAGAAACCACAATTAGAGACCATTTGGCGGGACTGTATTAAAACTACAGACAAATACATGTAAGAGCTTTTTATGCT
This sequence comes from Xenopus laevis, assembly GCF_017654675.1. Taxonomy (NCBI): domain Eukaryota; kingdom Metazoa; phylum Chordata; class Amphibia; order Anura; family Pipidae; genus Xenopus; species Xenopus laevis. Next base: position 115,051,087 of record NC_054380.1, on the reverse strand, counting down.
CAGGACATGGGGTTTTCCAGATAACGGATCTTTCCATAATTTGGATCTTCATACCTTAAGTCTACTAGAAAATCATGTAAACATTAAATAAACCTAATAGGCTGGTTTAGCTTTTAATAAAGGTTAATTACATCTTAGTTTGGATCAAGTCCAAGGCACTCTGTATTATTACAGAGAAAAATCGTTTTTAAAAATTTGGATTATTTGTATAAAACGGCGTCTATGTGAGATGGCCTTTCTGTAATTTGGAGCTTTCTGGATAATGGATCCCATACCTGTAATAACTTTGCTGTGAACTGAATCTAGAATGTAAAACGCTTTCATTATGTCTGTCACTCTGTTGGTACCATGCTATGGTTTTCCAAGTTTAAAATGAAGGTCAAAAAATATGTAGCTGTTGGGTTAAAATGCAGGGTTTAAGGATCAGGGCACACAGGCAGATTCGGGGAGATTAGTCGTCCGGCGACAAATCTCCTCTTCTTCGATGCGACTAATCCCCCCTGAACTGCCTTCACCTGCCTTTGTTTTCCGAAGTCGCCCGAAGTTTGCTCATAAGGCAAAGAATCGCTCTGAGTGCCTTCCCACCTGCGATTTTCATTATAGCTGGCGCCAGGCGACTAATCGCCCCGAATCTGCCTGTGTGCCATGACCCTAAATTGGAGTGCAGAAAAGATGAAAGAGCCACATTCTACATATCCCAGCTTTTCCTGAAAGCGCCAGATTCTATTTAGTAAGCTGATCTTGCCTTTTTAGCCTTATATTATTTCTTAAAAATGATCGATTGTTGAGGGGAAAATATATTATGATTAAGGGTAGGCAGCTGTTTCTTTTTAAAAAGTGCGATTTTTATTGCAGGATGCTTGTGTTAGTAAAAATAACATTTAATCCAAATGTAAAGCATAGCAAGCGACTTTCCCCCTTAGAACTGACACGGACCCTAAGGGCCCTGTATTTGCCTCCGTCCTTCCTCTTCTGCTGAATTGTTCTCCGGTGAACCCAGTGACACTAGTGAATCTCGGAGCTATAACTTTATATATAACTTGCACCTGCATTGGGCACAACTTGCAGCAAGACACTGGGTTTCTGGTCTAATCCTTGCACTTTAGAAAAATCATATGGTTATATGTCCAAAAATTGCACTTTGCACACTGTATTGCCTACATTGTCCCTTACCCTCTCATTTTGGGTCTCTTCTGGGCCCCTCAACCCTTTAATATACAGGTATGGAATCTGTTATCTGGAAACCTGTTATCCAGAAATCTCCAAATTATGGGATGCCCGTCTCCCATCCACTTCATTTTAATAAAATAATTAAAATGTTTTAAAATTGATTTCTATTTTCTCTGTACTAATAAAACAGTGGCTTCTTTGTCATCCAAACTAAGATTTAGATTTATGAAGGAGGGGATGAAAGTCCGCGCTTGCTGGGTAATTAGGGGGTTTAAGCTGCACCAATCAAAGCAGTGGATCCACGTATCCACATACAGATAAATCGTGAGAGCAAAGGTAGGTGCGCTATGTTAGAATGTCAAGAATTACCTGAATTACCCGATAGTGTATTATCCTTTAGATATAGGGTAATGTGCGCTAGAGAACTACTCACAGGCGATTAGTAGAATGTCTTTCATTGTTAAATCATGATAGTTTCAGTGTCCTGTTGCAGTAGGTCTCATCAGCGTTATACCTAACGGGAAGAATCTCAAATAGCGCAGAAAAGGCTGGCTTTGCGGGTAAAGGAAGACACAAGGTTTATGCTTACATCAGAGGTTTAAAGCGCACTCCAATACTATTGTCCGGTAAGCATAAACCTTGAGCCGTTTTCTAGCGCACATTACCCTTTATCTAAAGGATAATAAACTATCGGGTTTTTTCCTTTCTAGGTAATTCTTGCTTTTATAACATAGCACACCTACCTTTGCTCTTAAGATTTAGATTTAATCCAAAACCAAAAAAAAATAATTCATTTCGGATTTTTGTTCACAATTTTCTCAAGTCTTTTCCCGCACCAGATTTTTAATTTATTGATAAAAACTGTAAAAAATGTGCTTGGGAGTTTGGTCGAAGTGGTTTTAAGAAAATAGTGAGAAATTTTTGAATTTTAGTAAATAACCCTCACAATTTCACAGACGTCAGCAGAAAGTAATGCAAGGTGTTCTCACACCAGCTGGCAGTAATGGAAGTGAATATTTTGACAGCTTGGGACAAAACTAGCATTCATGAAAAACAAATGAGTGAACAGGAAATTTCAAGTCAGGGTTTTAAGTCTACTTAGCAGTAATCTTCATAAACAGGATCAATTATCAGTGAGGGGTGAATTGCAAACATTTCTTTGAAAGGAAACTGGAAACAATAGATGCCCGTGTCAGCTGGTTTCTGGGGGAAAAAAGTCAGCAATTTGAATTCTAGTTTCATGAAATCAAATGGTTCATCACCACTATGATGCTATAAACCCAGACCAGACAAAGTGGGTTGTGGAAAACCAAGGGGCAGATTTACTAAAGAGTTAAGTGGCCAATGCTAATGTTTTTTCGCCCAGCGTTGCCACCCGCAAGGACATTGCCAATTCAGCAGAGGCAGGTTCCAATTCGCTTGCGAACGGGACCATCGTTAGCGTTCATTCTCACTCTATCGCCAGACGACTTTTCGATCTGGCAAACAGACGTTACTCTGCAAATTCACTAAAATGTGGTTTTTACTGAATGTTAGCTATTCCACCAGAGTTGCCTTCGCCACCTCAGACCAGACAAAGTGCTATAAAGCAGCTAGATCTTCCTCAATCTTCTGTCACTTACATCATATCCTGTGAGCTGAAAATGCATTAAAGTTCAAAAAACGCTGGCAACTTTTCCTTTTTTTTAAGCAGGATTGGGTGCAAAAGTATTAACTTACTTTTTTGGGTAAGCGGTTTTCTCCAGACATTTCATAACATGTGGAACATTAATTTTACAGTGGGCTCATGTGTAGGGCATTATATTAACTCTCTTGTCTTTATTAAGGTTCCCTGGACATGTGTTATATAAACTAGTAACAAACCATTTGCAGCAACATTTATAATAAAGACGTCCATACAACTTTAAATTTCCTACCCTATGCAAATTGACCTAAGCACAAGATCACTAGCGAAGTTTCCTAGACACAAATGAACGCTAGCGCATCTTCGCTAGGAAATACACGCACAGCCGAAGTAACACCAGCAAAAATTCAACAGCGTTCGACGACCCAGGACGAAACCCCGAATTTTTGTGAATTAGCGTATTTGTATCGTATCGTGGCGCGATGGGTGCGAAGCTGCCGATGGCGTAAATTCCCCGTTAATGAATCTGCCCCCCAAGCATCCCTCCTAAAAGTTATACATGGGTAATTAAAGTGCTGCCTTAGAGTGATACACATGGCATAGAAAGTGGAATAAAGTGCATAATGTCTTAGAAACATTGTCCAGAAGAAAGTTTAATAAACTGCAATCACTAGTATATTTCTGGATGGGAGTAATTCACAGAGACATGGAGATTACTCTGTATTTATTTTATCTGTAGACAGTTCTTGGAAGCAAAAAGATACACATCTTAAGGAATGCAATTTGCTCTTCACAGTTGGAATTTAATACCTGTCCCAGAGCACCTACAATTAGTGATGGGCGAATTTATTCGCCAGAGGAGAATTCCCACGATTCGCCGCCGGTGAATACATTCGCAAAACCGCCGCAAAAATTTGCTGGTGTAAAAAAAAACGGACGCTCGTGTAAAAAATCAACGCCGGCATCAAAAACGAGACGCTGGTGATGTTTTGCAAATTTTTCGCCATTTTGCGAGTTTCCCTGGAAGTTTGCAAATTTTTCAACGAAACGCTGCAAATTCGCCCATCACTACCTACAATCTTTTCCATTATACTCCGAGGTTAACTAGGTATAGGTTTATACATTTTAAACCCTATAATGTTGACAAGGTTAAAATGTTAAATAAAGGTATTGTGTAAAATTGTGTGACTGAGCAGGAAAGCAAAGGTTATTCCATTTATTCTGTGCTGTTCTCTGTTTGGCTTTCAGCACTGAAAAGGAAACACGTCCTATTTTACTACTATCACTCTATTATTACTGTATGTGTTTATTTAATATGAAACCAAAAATTCTGCTGTAAGGAATGCCTTGCCCTTTTTTTCAGAATTCTGCCTATTAAAATTCACATGCCATTGCCTGACCAGTGTCTGGGGCCATTTGTCAGTACAAAGCAATGCTACAAAAGAATTCACTGGGTGAGGAGCCTTAGAAATGCCAGCTATCCGGAATGCTTGGAAACTGATCTTAACGATCAGCACCCACCCTTGGCTGGCATGGAATATATTGCAGAGGACTAAACCACATTTTTCTTGTATACCAATAAACTGAACTAAACAAACCCTTCTGAATCAGTTATCTGAAGTGCTTGAGGAATGGTATCCAGAGGAAAATGTATTTTATTTCAAGTGAGGAGATTAGGGGAACATCAGCGCTGCAGAAGGCAGAGTTACTTTAGAGAACAGCCGCTGTTTTACATCCAGGCTTTGGGAGGGTTTGGTCATGTTCATTCTGATCATACACTGATGTCCTACCATCTAGGAAGGATGTTTATAGAATACAACTTCTATTGGGGGGTCAGTGGGTTGTTGGTTCTGGCTCATCAGTCCTGGTGCCAACAAGAGTGAGCTGACTCAGGATATGCTAATTCAGGATATGCACCTTCTCTACATAATCCCAACAGAATTATATTATGTCAAAAACAGGGTATATTTCCTAATTTTTTGTTTTGCTACTGCTAAGGGTACAACTACACGAGTGTCTTCAATGCGCTTCCACGGATCCGACGCCGTGCAACAAAACACAGACTTCAAGTTGGATGAGATGGAAAATAAAGTAAGAAAGACAAATGTCGGATGGTGTCGCAGCGTTCATCCAATGCGAAACGACTGTCGGATGCACGCGATGCATGCTGCGTCTGCATCCGACCGTTGTGTTGCTTCAGATGAACGCTGCAACACCATCCAACATTGCTATAGCTTACTTTATTTTCCGTTGCATCCGACTTGATGCCTGCGTTTTGGCGCACCTCGTCGGATCTGCCGGAATCGCGTTGAAGACGCTCGTGTAGTTGTACCCTAGAGCTCAACAATGTAGTAATGTTAGTAAGTAGCACATTGCAAATTAGTGGCTCAAGCTGCCAATTAGCTGCCAATTAGAGATGGTGACATCTGTCAGCAACTCACAGCATCAGTGTGTTGGTTGTAGCCAGAAAAAAATGTTAGGTTGAGGAAAAAAAACCTTAGTATTTAAAAGCAACTGTAATAGAATATAACGAAGACTGTAAAGATTTATTACATATTGACAATTTGTGGGGTTTTTTTTTGTCTAATAAAAAATTAGCATGTCTGAAAAAGAAAGAAAGATAAGGTGAACTGTCCAAAAAAAAGCTTATCTGCACATGTATGGACAAATGTTTGTATTAGAATGTGCTCAGAATAGAGAAGATCCCAAGCATCCGGGGGTTGAAGGGTATATGAAAAGGAAAAGAGGAGACTCATGCACAGGAAGAGTCTGAGCTGAGAGCAGGAAGGAACGAGAGGAAATGCTCAGGGCATTGGCTGCAGAAAAAAGCTGATGTTGGGAAACGCAAAACCACCTCTGTAAAACTGCCAGGGAAATGAGGATTCTCATTCTTGTGTTTATTGATATTTATTGAGATAGATAAGTACATACATTCATGTCAACAAGTTTACATCACATACAGTAAGTTCACAATTTCAGTTAATATCATGCTGGCTGGCACATCTTGTAAGAAAACTGTTCCTCATAGCTGGAATGAACAGAAAAAAATATCCCTCATTCATAATTCTTCTGGCCTGATGTATGAATTCTCAGAAAAAGATTAAAGTCAGAAGAAAAGAAGAGATTACAGCACGACAAACCACGTCCTTCCGAAACCCAAACAACACAATGGAGGAGAGACATTAGCAATGGATGTTCGCTTTATAAATGTCATTAATTGGCTCATCTGATTCCTGCCACATTGTTCTTTAAAGTTATATGGTATGTAAACCTAACTGGTCGATAAAGGGGGCACATTTACATTTACTATGGGTCGAATATCGAGGGTTAATTAACCCTCGATATTCGACCATCGAAGTTAAATCCTTCGACTTCGAATATCGAAGTCGAAGGATTTACCGCAATTCATTCGATCAAACTTTTCAAAATTTTAATCCATCGATTGAACGATTTTCCTTCGATCTGAAATTACTTAGAAAGCCTATGGGGAAGGTCCCCATAGGCTAACATTGGTGCTCGGTAGGTTTTAGGTGGCGAAGTAGGTGGTCGAAGTTTTTGCTGCAGGTTGAATAACACTACTGGAGGGCTGCAGGTTGAATCATTTTCCTCTCTTCTCTAACTTGAGCCCTGTATTAAAATGAACGTTTTTGCAGCTTTACAAGAGTGTTCCCTTCTATCAGTGTCAGTATAAAGCTGACTGGATGTCAGTGAGACAGGGAACATCATGTTTTTAAGATGCTGCGCAATGGAAGAGACACAGGTATTTGTTAATGCTTATGTCTTTATTACTTTTATGAACCATTGCATGCACGTCTAATTCCAGATGTAAAATTAGAAACACACGGGACTATTGGCACTGACACATCGCAGATCCCCCTCATTAGAGAACAGAAGTCCCTACGATATTTGCACATACCACAATAAATACCAAATGCTTAGTAATATCAAAAGTCCTATGTTTCACTAATTGTGGGGTCTGCAGCAGAGGTTGAGGGGCCTAATCTGAGAGCAATTTTGGGCGAGGTTTGGTGCTAATGCCTTTGCATCTTTTTTATACATCTGTGATCATCTAAATATATATTGGATCACTTCCCTTGTGGGTTAGATGCTAGAGGTTAATGTAGTGTGATACCTTTTTCTTGGCAAATTTGGTATATTATAAAATGCAATTTTTTGGGACAACTTAGATCCCTGTTTAGGTGTGGTGTACTGGCGGAAGCAGGAATCTAAGTTGTCCCAAAAGTCAATCTCTGCTTACTCTGGCACTGAAGGTGACCATGAACTGGTATTTATCAAGCCCCTGTGGTCCTCCAGTTGTTGTTGGTCTCCCAGTATCTCAATGACAGATAAGTTCAAGGCCACAGATTGAATATCCCAGATCTATGTAGTCTATGTAGTGTAATCACACATTGCTGCCCATCTGAGTAACTTACAGGTTTGTGCAGTTCAGTAATGGGTGTGCAGAGTCACAAATGAACAGTTAGCACATACACTACAACAAAACAAATATTTTAAACATACACAGATAGACCTAAGAGTGAACCATTTAGAACATAACAAATTTATAGATACCTCCCCTAATACTCATCAAACGGCACAGTGTCCCAGAGTTGGAAAATGTTAGGAAACAGAATACAGAAGACAGGTTCCAAGGATACAGAACACTTTTCTTTAATCAGTGTGGAGTGGTGGGAGGCCTGGCATTAAGAAGAGCAGAGAGAATAAGCAAATTCCAAAAAGTGTAGAACATGGGCACACTCCACATAATGCTTCTGCAGACAATCTTTTGAAGAAAACTTCTTTTATTTATGAGATCCCAGCAAACGTTTCGGGGACGTGCCCCTTCATCCAGTGCTACTTACAAACTGTGCAAACAAGACTTTTAAAGGGAGGTGAACTGCAAGCCCCACCTTCCTTAACCACACATTTGACATCATCAAGTTAATTAACATAGTGATAGAAAAAACTTCTTTTCATATATAAATATATTATAAAACTGAGGAGGAAAGAGACAATATCCTGAGGGCAGCGGTATCACAAACGCTCGATTTTAGAAGCATACAGAGTCCAGCTGATAAAAGACAACGATAAGAGGATTTAAGTAAAAGACACCTGACACTCAGTCTGCATAGTACAGCTCTAACAGAATATGCGAAAGTCCAACGTATACCGAGAGGTTTGAGAATAAAGAACCAACCAGCCTTATTGAAAGATAATGCAGAATATTTAGAAAAATGGCAATTAATTCTGAACAAGGCAAGTTTGGATCTTATTTTTCTCACCCTACAGTATCTACAACCTGAAATTGGCAAAACCATGAAAGAGATTGGTAAAGCACAGGAAGAGTTAAAAACCAGCTTGTCCCATGATGACTACGTCACCTTTAATGCAAAACTCACTGCGGGCATTGAGTCCTTACAACACGAATTACTGCAGTCTAAATTAAAGAAGTTCAGAAGGGATACTGAAGATTATTCCATGAGGCGTGTGTATACCTGGCATTTGGAGAGGAGACAGACACGGAATTGGTCCAAACGAGAGAGGAAGCCACGCGGAGCGGTAGCGGGTGACGTCACTTCCGGTTCTATGGAGAGCGACACGGATTCAGCAGAGGAGCAGCGTCAAGGAAAAAGGAACCACGAGCAGTGGGACCAGACGCAAGGACAACGTGGGGAAGGTTTTTTAGGCGGAGGCAAGAGGGACATCCCGGCAGGTCCTGCTCCAGAGCGCAAAAAAGAATCAGAAGGGGGAGGAGGCGCGTCACTACACACCGCAACACCATTCAAGGAGAAAGCAGTGCGGACCAGGAGAAGGAATTGATATCTCCATGCATGCCAAACACACCAGAAAACCTTGTGGTAAATATATCTAACCTTATTCTTACTGACTGTCAGACTAGTGTTATTAACAAGGGACTGGGCTTCGTACCAGCAGCTAAAGGTGATTTTGTACGATTTAAAATTGACTTCATGCGCTTTATAAGAACTATCAGGTTGAAAATGCATTTTAAGGATGCAAAGGAAATAGAGCTAAGTTTACCTGTTGTAAAGAAAAGGAATACCTCATTTGATCCGGAGATTACCAGTGAAAATTTAAATGTGTTCACACAGATGGTTCTACAGGACACTGAAACACTTAATTGGAAATGTTTGTCGAGAAAATTATATAATCTGTCTAAAGAAGAGCATTTGGCACTCCAGGAGTTGAAAAGTAATACAGATGTGATTATAAAGAAGGCGGATAAAGGGGGAGCCATTGTTGTGATGAACAGATCAGATTATATGGAGGAGGCTATGAGGCAATTGAATGATGTAGTACATTATACAAAGTTGGAATATGATCCCACGAATATTATAAAAAAAGAAATTGATATGTATGTGAGGGAAACATTTGATAATGGCATAATTGATAAAAATGTACGTGACTTTTTGATTACAGAACATCCAATGGTGCCAGTTTTTACCTCCTACCCAAGATACATAAAAATCTGTTTAAACCACCGGGACGCCCAATAGTATCAGGGGTAGAGTCATTACTACAACCGTTAAGTATATATTTGGATAAATATCTGCAACCATTGGTACAGGATATTAAATGTTGTCTTAGAGATACAACGGATTTTTTGAACGTAGTAAATGAAATATCAAACTTGGATACTTGTACCTTTTTGTGCACTGCAGATATTCAATCATTATATACTAGTATTCCACATAGTGAAGGCATAATGTACATTGAAGAGGCCTTGTATCAATATGGGTATGAATCTAGGTTGGTCATTTTTTTAGTGGAATTGCTGCGGATAGTATTAACAAAGAACTATTTCAGATTCGATAGTATATTCTTCTTACAGAAACAAGGCACAAGTATGGGTAGTAATGTCGCCCCAAGTTATGCAAACATCTTTGTCTCGTTTATTGAGGTCATGGTTTTTTTTGAACAAACATATAGTCCATATATAAAAAACTATCATAGGTATGTGGATGATATTTTCTTTACTTGGCATGGGGAAAAAAAAGACATTGGAAGATATGAGTAAAATTATTAACACCTTGCATCCTACATTGAAATTCACGTTGACATTCCATGATGAGAGCATCAGCTTTTTGGATGTATTGGTATCCAAAAGTGATGGAATACTTAAAACTGATTTATTTCGTAAAGAAACAGATAGGAATAACCTGATGTTAAATTCCAGCTTTCACCCTAGAAGTGTAAGTAAAGGTCTTCCCTATAGTCAATTCTTGAGGGTGAGGAGGATTGTTTCTGATGACCAACTGTGTCACAAGAGAATGATGGAAATGGTACAGAGATTTGAGGATAGAGGGTACTCACGGGATTTTCTGGTCAAACAGATGCAGAAGGCGATGGGAGTAGAAAGGGTAAATCTTTTGGTGAGTACAGAGAACAAAAAGAAACGGAATACGGGAAAGAGATTACCATTCGTTAGTACATACAATGCACACTCTGATAGAATAAAATCCATTGTATATAGACACTGGGGAATCCTAGAGAAGGATAGACACTATGGGACCCTATTTAGGGAGAAACCGTTATTTTCATATAAAAGGGCTAGAAGCGTGGGAGATCAACTCACTAGGACAGATATAGGGGTGAGGTGTAGTCGCCAGCCCACATTTTTTGGTACACCACAAAAAGGTACATACCCCTGCTTAACATGTCAATGCTGTAGTAGCATTATAAAGGGCAATAAGTTTAACCACCCGTCTAAGGGGTATGAAATTGGTTTGAAAGATTTTGCCACATGTACAACTATGGGTGTGATATACATGATAAAATGTCCTTGTGGTAAAGCCTACGTTGGAAAGACAAAGAGACAGATTAGAGTACGTATTGGTGAACACAAAAGGTCGATTGATAACTGTGATTTGGATAGAATGAAATATGTCACTCCGGTTAGTAGACATTTTAAAACCCATGGACATAACAGCAAACAACTGCGATGGCTGGTACTCCAGGTAGTTAATTTCCCTATGAGGGGCGGTAACCAAGACAAAATACTATTGCAACAAGAGGTTCTGTGGATAGAAAGATTGAACACACTAGCTCCCATGGGACTCAATGAGGATTTAAGTTATTCCTGTTTCTATTAGTGGGGGAATATGTTTGTGCCTGTTTTTGTAAAATTGAGATATTTTAGTGCATTTTTTGACTTTTTATATAAAATCTTTTGTATATTTTTATCTACAGTCTTAACACAAAGGGATCACGTGATTGTATGGATTATGAGCACCAAAGGACTATCAATAGTATTGAAAAATCACCTTACTAAGGTATTACGGATCCTTTTTTTATAATATATTTATATATGAAAAGAAGTTTTTTCTATCACTATGTTAATTAACTTGATGATGTCAAATGTGTGGTTAAGGAAGGTGGGGCTTGCAGTTCACCTCCCTTTAAAAGTCTTGTTTGCACAGTTTGTAAGTAGCACTGGATGAAGGGGCACGTCCCCGAAACGTTTGCTGGGATCTCATAAATAAAAGAAGTTTTCTTCAAAAGATTGTCTGCAGAAGCATTATGTGGAGTGTGCCCATGTTCTACACTTTTTGGAATTTGAGGAGGCTTTTTGTTTGCAGCAGGGCCTACGTGGAGCACCACCTGTGAGTAATTAAACAGTTTTTCATACGAAACAAGTAATTACAGGGAATGAGTTTACAAGTTTGGATAGAGAGAATAAGCAAAAGGACGATGAATAGGAATAAAGGTAGCAAGAGGTTACAACAGAAAAGTACAGCAGCAACAGTGCGAGTGAAGGTTGTAGTAGAAGAACTATTATTAGCACTACTTAAAACAGATACACCTTACAGATTATGGGGCTGGTTGCTCAGAGATCTTGGCCCATTTACTACTACTGTGCAAATTTGTACCTGGGCAGTAACCCAAAGCAACCAATCAGTGATTGACTTTGCTCAGCTAGCAGAAGGGAGGTACTCCAACCAATCCAACACATGGATACAATTTGAGGGCCAGATAAATATTATTCCATAAACCCAGACCTACCACCTGAAATATTGGAACATCTGACCAATGAAAATGTGCAAGACTGATACTCCTAGATTAATACATCAACCATATGATAATAAATTGGAAGCGCTCAAACTCAATTCCCCTTTGTTAATAGGGTTAATTGACACCACTGCTCACCCTATGACTGGGTGGACCCGGGTGCAGATCCCCCGGACCTTTCACTTTATCAATCTACGTTCACAGGCATTCTGTATACAGGTCACTTACCGCTTGAGGTCCCTGGTCCTGGTGCAGCGCCCCGAACCTGCAGCTTAGGGAGACACAATAGTCAGTGAAATTCCATTGTTGCGTGCACTCTCACGGATCAGCAGACAGTGGTGGTTTTAGAATGGCTTTATTTCCCCAACAAAATCACCTAACGCATTTCGCAATGCCTATGAGTACGTGGGATTTTGTTGGAGAAATAAAGCCATTCTAAAACCACAGCTGTCTGCTGATCCGTGAAAGTGCGTGCAACATTGGAATTTCACTGATACTCAACTAGAATTTCAAGATTTTGGGTGTTATATCAAAATCCTAAATGGTGTCACTATTTTCTGAAAACCACTTCGACCAAAGCACAGACTTTCCCCCCTATTTATCAATACATTATCATGAAAATTTCTTGTACAGAAAAAGACTCGATAAAACCGTGAAAAAATCCGAATTGTACAATTTTAAGGGTCTGGCCACACGAGCAGATTCGGGGAGATTAGTCGCCCCGGCGACCAATCTCCTCTTCTTCGGGGCGACAATCTACCCAAACTGCCTTCCCCCTGCCCTCTAAGTTAGAAAATTGGTGAACAATAAACAGACAATAAAGTAATTAACAGCTCTGGCTAAAACTGCAATAACTATAACAATTAATCGATAATAGCTCCCCAGCAGACCCCGGTGTACACACCTAAGTCCCAGCGACAAATCTCCTCTTCTTCAGGGTGACAATCTACCCAAACTGCCTCCCTCCTGCCCTCCGCCGGCTAAAATGAAAATCATCTCGGGGAAGGCACACGCGGCACTTCATTTTCCAAAGTCGGCCAAATTGCCTCACAAAGAAACTTCAGGCGACTTCGGAAAATGAAGCGTCGCGTGTTCCTTCCCCCAGGCAATTTTCATTTTAGCTGGAGGAGATTGTCACCCCAAGCAGAGGAGATTTGTCGATGGATCGACTAATCACCCGAATCTGCTCGTGTGGCCTGACCCTTACAAGTTTGTCGCCGAAAACTGCAACTTTTTTCGAATTTGATGCCCGAAAACCATAAAATTATTGAACGAAACCCTGCGCAGATCAGCAGATCTTCAAAATGTCAACAGGACATCTGCAATTGACTTCTACATGAACTCGGCAGGTCTGAGTTGGAGCACTTTTTTATGCTGACTTTAAACACCATCTGGGTTTAATAAATTTTGAAAAGTTTTTTTTTTCTATGAAACATTTGTGTTTTTTCCCATTAAAAGTTTGACCAGAAAAAAATCGGACTTTAATAAATAACCCCCTTTGGGTTTAATAAATGTCGAAAAGTTCGGGGTTTTTTCATTAGAAATTTGTGTTTTTTCCCTTTAAAAGTTTGACCAGAAAAAATCTGACTTTAATAAATAACCCCCTTTGTGTTTAATGGCCCCCCTTACCAGCCATACATAGGTAGATGGCTAAGCAGTGTGGATGAAACTGGCACACTCTTTAACCAAAATTTGGCATGTATAACCAGCTTAACTGTACTAGAGAAAACCTGCCCACTATTACTAAACAAACCTTATGGATCTTGTTAAACAGCAGATGAGAGAGTTGTTCTGCTTTCTTCCAGGTTATATAAGAATATAGTTTGTGCCTAAACTGTGTAATAAAATGTAAATACATAACTTTTTGAGTTATCATTCAGCTCCCCACCCCCCTCCCAACTTTGAAGCTTATTAAGGACAATACCAATAAATTCCCCTTTATCAAATGACTTCTATCCATGTTCTGTAGCTTCTCTCTGCATTCTAAGCAACCTTCATATACATTTCACAAATCTGGACTCTCTGCTCTGGTCATATTTTTGCAACCAATACACCATGTAAGTAAAACAAATGTGGGGTAAATGCAAACACGTCAAATGAAAGTGATAATGTATTCGTCACCGTTTCTACTAAACATGCAAATCAACCATAACCTTCTTCCTGTTTTCTTTCACGTGCCTGCTGCATTTCTCTTTTCAGTGCAACCACAGATTTGGTCATAATAATTGGTTATAAACATTCAGCACATCCCTACCAGCACACGTCCTTTATTGGGCGAGACAAATTCTAAACCCATTTGAGTCTGCAAAGCCATAATCCTAATTGCAATCATTTTTGCAGTAATCTTATGTATAATATTATTTCATGGCATATCAGTGCCTGGGCTGAAATTCTTGCTGCACAGAGACAGTTTTGGTACAAGGAAATCATTTTTTTTTTAAAAATTGGATTATTTGGATAAAATGGAGTCTATGGGGTATATTTATCAAAGAGTGAAGTTAGAGATTGGCACAATCCAATTCCGCCTCTCTCCATTCAATTTCTATGGGATTTTAAAAGAGTATTTATCAATGGGTGACGGTTCATACTTTGATAAATATACCTTTCAAAATCCAATAGAAATGAATGGAGAGTGGCGGAATTTCACTCTTGCAGATTGTAGCGATCATTGACTTCACTCTTTGATAAATATACCCCTATGAGAGACAGCCTTTCCATAATTTGGAGCTTTCTGGATAACAGGTTTCCTGATATCGTGACGGGGTCGGATTTCAATTCCAAGCTCCCCTAGGCCACTTGCAGCCCACTGCCCCCAGTACACACACACATTTCCCCCCACCACACACAAACCCCTGTCCCCCACGGTGCACACACAACACCCGCTCCCACTGTTCCCTCCTCCGCTTGCACACCTACTGCATCACCTGTTCTTGGTGGCTATCAATTGCTGGGACTGGGCAGAAGACCCAAATTCTCTAGCCCAGTTCACAAGGCGCATGCCACCCACAGATTTTAGCCACACTAGACACAGGCCTTTATGGTCTTCCCACAAATTCTGGCCGTTCTCACTCACCATTTATATTAATATCAGGTTGAAAAGTTTGGCACAATTACACCTTTAGAAATATGTAAATAAAATGTCGCTGGCAATTATCTTTAAAATGCAACACTTAGCTGCTAATCCCAGGGTATCTGAGCTGCTATTAGAGCTCTCACCCAAGTCTGCTATGTAGGTAATATATACTGAGAGTTTAAAAACTTGTATAAAAGTACCCGGCCTTTGTTCTTGTGCCTATGGTTATAGTACAGGTATGGGACCTGTTATGCATAATGCTCGGGACCTGGGTTTTCTGGATAAGGGATCTTTCTGTAATTTGGATCTTAATACCTTAAGTCTACTAGAAAATAATTGAAACATTAAATAATCCCAATAGGCTGATGGGATAGTCCTGATGAAGGGTGGGTGAAAACCCCCCCGAAACGTTGATTTTTGGTGGTGAAAAATAAATGGGGAAGCTCCCCACCTGCAACAAATTGGTGTTGTGCTGCTCTCTTCCATTCAACTGTGATTACTATAATTACTAAATATGATACATACATTCACAAAGTCTCATACACTGCTGCAAGTGGCTGTGGTTAATGATGGTCACATAGAGAAGCTTGCTCATAAACGTGTATACCTTTCATATAAAGGAAAGCTGACTTTACAATACTGTCTGCACACCACCGGTGTATAGATATGACTTGTAACTTTAGGGTATATGGTCAGATTTGGCCACTAGCACTATTTGAGAGGCATTTCCTTACACACAATAAATAAATGCACAGACACATACATTCCTTCACAAACATATTAACTCCCTATCTGAATGTACCATAAGTAGACCGAGCTTCCTGCACATCTCATTCATATTTTGGGCACCACAATAGACATAACTGCTACCTTCCACCTTGGCTATCTACAATACCTATTGTTCTGTCATAAAAAAAATATGTTATAACACTTAAAGTAGTTCTATATTTAGTCTAAGTAAGAACCGGGTCTATTGGCCTAATATCTCTCCTTGTAAAAGTTTCTCTCTTATGAAAGTGGAGCCATTGACTATTCTGGGCAGGAAACTGTCTAGCTGCCTTCCAGGAGATCGGCCTTCCTATAAGATATTTTCTGCTTCCTTACAGAGTAAACCTAACCTGCTTCTTAAAGATAATACTTGTGAAAATAATTACATTCATACACTGCTGTGTACATTCTGATAACTGAGGCCTGGCAGCTAAGATACAGGTTGGGCTTAGGTCATAGGAATGGGGCAGGGAATGTGAGGTCAGGTATTGGTTTAAGGAAAAAAAGCCTGCTATGGTCCTTCTTAATAAACCAGTTCAAGAATAAGCTTCAGGAAAGTCCCCCCCCCCCCGTTTTTTTAAGGGTCAGGCCACACAAGCAGATTCGGGGAGACAAATCTCCTCTTCTTCAGGGTGATAATCTCTCCGAAAATGCCTTTCCCATGCCCTCCGCCGGCTAAAATGAAAATCGTCTGGGGGAAAACACAAGCATCGATTCGTTTTCCAAAGTCGCCCGAAGTTTCCTCGTGAGGAATCTGCTCGTGTGGCCTGACCCTAAATAGTCTTAATTAATTAAATCAAGACTATCATTTAATTTATAAAATGATCACTAATCCCTTACTGCAGCTAACCAAGCCATATCCATATCCTAATGCAAAAAAAAGCAAAAGAATGCAATGGAGCATTCATCTGAACTATTTTGCATAATTTTCTTTTTCCCCCTTATAATCTGTAAGTCTATCACATAAACTGACGACCAGTACCTGGTCCAGCACCCTGTCCAGGACTCTGTCTATCTAGTAGCTCAGACAACCAACTAGAGCAGTGATCCCCAACCAGTGGCTTGTGAGCAACACGTTTCTCACCAAACCATTTGTTTTTGCTCCCATTGGCCTCAAAGCAGGTGTATATTTTTTAATTTCTCATTTGGGGCCAAACTTTGGAGGCATAATGTGTACTGTAAACTTCTGTAGTCTGGAAGTCTACATGCAGCTATCAAATAACCAATCACAGACCTTGCTGAACACCTCCTAGGAGCTTTTTTTCAAGCTTTTGGTGCTCCCCAAGTTTTTTATTTTTAAATGTGTGACACAAATAAATTTGCCTGCGTCAAAACATTTTGGATGTGCGTCCGAATAGTCACTTGTGTCAAAATCAGCGTGTGTCAACACTATTGGGACGGCCATTAACGTTAACACCGGCGTCAAAATTGACGTATTTGGACCAATTTTGCTCACATTTTTTGTGGTTTCACTCATTTCGCAAATTTTCCGGCAAAACATAACAGGAGAAATTCCATTTACTACCACTACCATTTAGTAAAGAAATAGTAGGATCAAAGAAAGACAGAAGGGAGGAACATTGGTTGGTATGAATAACATAGATTCTTTGTACTTGTGAAAACAAGAATATTTCTAAATGTATTTCTTGCTAAAGACAAGCTCAGATTTGGACATTTTTACATATCACAATTTACATCGTGATCTCATCAGATCTGTTATGGCTGCAGTCATTGAAAAAATAAACACAAATGAGAATATGTGTCTTTCTGCTTTTTTAACTACCTACATCTTTATTTGGTGGAGATTAAATTGAACAGGAAACCTGCTTAGACTGGAAACTCTAGCAACTTGTTGTTCTCTACGCAAAAAAAAAGTCCCATGTCCTATTTTCACCTAAAAATACACATGTGCACAAGTTTCAGGTGAGAAACATGTGTTAATCACTCCTGCTTGAGTCTTTATGCAATGGTGGTGGTTTGTGGCATTTTCGCAGTGGTTCCCAAACTGTGGACTGACATTCCCAGAGGGACCCAGAGTCAGTGTTGGACTGGCCCACAGGGATACCAGGAAAACTCCCGGTGGGCCCAGGTGTCAGGTGGCCCTTGTGCAGGTAAATAGTTGGCCTATTTCATGGCCTTTTCCTATTTCTTATAGGAACAAAGAGGCTAAATAGATGAAATAATAGATTACAGTATGTAAAGAATAGAGACTAGGAGAATAGCAGTTGAGTGAGGAGAGAAATAATAATAGTACTGAGAGTGGGCCCCTGGTCTATGGTTCTTTGGTGGGCCCCTGGTCTAAGGTTTTTGGGTGGGCCCCTGTTGTCCCAGTCCGACACTGCCCAGAGTAGTGACTGGAGGTCTCAGTCTGAGGATCAGTTAAGAGTAGCTTTGGGGAGATTTGGATGGACACCTATTTGCTCTCCAAAATATTCTTGAACGGATTACCGTAACAACATTACAGAGATGTATAAACTTGTGATGAGCTGAGGGGGAAAAAGCCAAAGTTTGTACCTCAAAGGGGTCGAACAGATCCAAAAACCACTGCCTTAACACAAACAAAACACAAACAGTTTTCGGTTTCACATTAATTTTATCTTAATCACTGTCTACATTAATTTGTCTCTTATTTTAACACCAGTTAAAGCAGGCATTGAGGCACCATCTAGTGAGTGTGATCAGGCCCAGATTTACTATCCAGGCGCTCCTAGGCTGGCTCCACTCGCCCCCCTTCCCTTCTCCTGCCAGTCTCCTTCTCCTCCCCTTCCCCTCTCCATCTTCTCATCCACATCCCCTTCCCGTACACGTTCACTTCTGTTACATACGCGAGCGTGCACATGCACACGTAGAACTGGTCCAGCACTGGAGACGCTGGATTCTACCGCCCTAGGCCTGGGCCTTTGTGGCCTTTACACAAATCTGGGCCTGAATGTGATAACAAATACAGTGAAACCTCAATTTTAAGTACCCTGATTTAAAGTTTTCCCGCATTTTACATTTTATCACACTTATTGCTTTAGGCAGGGTACTGCCACATGAAGTCCCCTCCAGGCAGTCACCGGGGGCCCCCTCCTGGCTTCCCTCTGTGTGCCTCGCTCTCACGCCTCCCGGCTTCCCTCTGTGCCCGTCTGTGAACGCCGTTGTGGCACGCGCTTTTGTGAAGGGGCAGCAGCAAAAGTTTTTTTAATGGGGAGCCCGATCAGGGAATATGGCTGGGCTGGTGGGGGCCCATGATGGCCGGGGACCACTGGATTTTTTCCCGGTGTCCCGCTGGCCCAGTCCGACGCTGGCTTTAGGTTGTGTATGTGACTGACAGAGAGACTTGCACATGTCCCACATAGTGTAACATTAACACTGCAATGTTTAACCCTTGTTATTAACACAGTAAATATTGTATCTCAAAGTAAAATGGACTCCTGTGCTTATATCCTTTCAGTACTTGAAGAAAATTTTACTTTTAACATTGATTTTACATTTTCCTGGATTTTACATATTTTTTTCCTGGTCCCTGAAAAACGTAAAATGAGGGTTCTACTGTATGTCAAACTGAAATGTGGGTAGTTTGTAGAGAGCTATTTTTAACATCTGCTTCAATAAAACACATATGTTCTAGTTCTGAATGCTGTGTACATATCAGGAAATCTGGCTGCTGCTGACAAATGAAAGACTAGTAAAGTAGCTTGTTGTGCTTCTATAAATACCCAGAGAGTGTCATCTGATATGGGACAGTCATCCTGTCAGTTGACACCAATACTGTTGAATGTTAGTGGGAGTCCTTGACTTGCTCAAAGTTAAAAGCTGCACTACACAACAATGGCTGAGACCTGTTGAGTCACAGTAGAGTTATTTCACCATAAAATATTTGTGAAATCATAAAAATGCTCAGCATTGTTCATTCTGATTTATAAGTCTTGAAATAAGATATGGAGTTGTTGCTGAAATGCATGCATCCAATGAGTCGGCAATGCTTTATGCAATTTCTAGTTTGAAGAAGATAAAATTATTTTACCACTTCCTTTTACACCACCGTCTATGACGATAATGTAATAAAAGGTACAAACCAAGACATCCGTTTACTAACGTTTATAAACATTGTCTATAACTTATCACTGGGGTACAAGGGTATCTGTAAATACTGACATATTTCTCTTCCTAGTAAGATTAGTGCTGCAAATATCCTTGTGCCAATATTAACACTGGCTCCCATGTTGACTAAAGTGCGGTGTGACAAATTTGTCATATGATATTTGGCGTCATTTATTGAAGTGCAGCAGTTAATGTCAGTGTTAATGCTAGTTTTTTTGATGCATATTTAGGTGAACTGCATAATCTGCTATAAATCCTGCAGATTTTTTTGGCACCACTGTTTATGGCAAACTTAATTCTACATCCCCTGAATTTATGTTTTTCTGGATTATTCACCAAATTTCCACAGGTGCTTGTATGCTGCATTCATTTCTTTCCTCTCCATCCCTGACCAGCCTCTGTCTTATCCCTACTTCACTGCACTGGGCTCCCTATCATCAATGTACCCCAGGTAAGTGACTGGGTAATCCGTCACTGACTAACCTATTCAAAACTTGAAAAATGAAGAATTAAAGGAACAATAATACAACAAAATAAAAGTTTCATTAAAGGGGTTGTTCATAGTGATGTGCGGGTCAAGAATTTCTCGACCTGCCCCCAACCTTAACCCTCCCCTTCCCAATCCACATGCCCCTCTATTTATAGACCCGCCCCTGCCCCATCCAGCAGTGACATCACAAAAGGGGCGGGCGCAAGTCTATAAATTCTGGCACCGGAAAGTGCTAGGTTGCGGCTGAAGATTTTGTGCAGGAGTCGGCCTGAACCACCCGACCCACGGGTTTCAGTCCGGCCCACACATCACTAGTTGTTCACCTTTGAGATTACTTTAGTATGATGTAGAGAGTGATATTCTGAGACAATTTGCTATCGGTTTTCATTTTTTATTATTTAGGGTCTGGGCACATGCCAGTAACGTACGCGATTTTCGTCCAGAATTCCAGTGGCACGCGGGCTGCCGGGGGGCCCTGAGGGGTTGCGGGCCCTGGCCCACTCGCACCCCCTGCTCCCCTGGTAGTTCCGCCACTGGCACATGCTCAGATTTGAGGAGATTAGTTGCCCAGCGACAAACCTCCTCTTCTTCGGTGCGACTTATCTTCCCTAACTGTCTGCCACTGGCTAGAATGTAAATCGCTGGCGGGATGGAACTTGGATCGTTTCATTTTCCAAAGTCATTCGAAGTTTCCTCGTGAACTTCAGGAAAATGAAGTGCTCCGAGTGCCATTCTGCAGGCGATTTACATTTTAGCCAGCGGGAGGCAGTTTGGGGAAATTAGTTGTCCCTGAAGAAGAGGAGATTTGTCGCTGGGTAACTAATCTCGCCGAATTTGAGCGTGTGCCCTGACCCTTAAGGTTTTCAATTCATTTAGCTTTCTCTTCAACAGCTT
Organism: Xenopus laevis; assembly: GCF_017654675.1. NCBI lineage: Eukaryota > Metazoa > Chordata > Amphibia > Anura > Pipidae > Xenopus > Xenopus laevis. The sequence continues at coordinate 115,029,955 of NC_054380.1, read as the reverse complement.
TTCAATTTGCATAGGGTCCAAATTCCCCAAGCAACCATACATTGTTTTGAATAAGAGACTGGAATACGAATAGGAGAGGCCTGAATAGAAAGATGAGTAATAAAATTAGCAATAACAATACATTTGTAGCCTTCCAGAGCATTTGCTTTTTAGAAGGGGTCAGCGAGGCCCATTTGAAAGCTGCTAAAAGTCAGAAGAAAAAGGCAAATAATTGTAAGATTCTAAAAAATAAATAATGAAAACCAATTCAAAAATTTAATTGGCCATTCTATAATATACTAAAAATTCCCTTAAAGGTGAACCACCCCGTTAAAATATAATGCACTACTGCTCTGCACTGGTAAAACTGGTGTGTTTGCTTTAAACTGTTAAGTAATGCAGAGAGGAAAAACATCCCTTCCAGCTTCATTTTCATTTTATTTTGTTGAGTCCGGTTGTTTATGAGTTGTGGATTAGCCATCACGTCAAAATAAATTAAAACTAGAATCCCATAAGGTTATACATTTTTTTTTTTTTTTTTTATTAACAGTTTTTTGAATGTACATCAATTTGAAGAGAAGAGGAGAGGGAAGGAAGAAAGAAGAAGAAGGAGAAAATTTGGAGTACTGGTCTCGTTCGCATTAATGCAGGTGAGTAATTTAGCACTTAGGTAGTTTTAAGCAAGTTGGGAAAAGGTAGTCTCATATAGGGTCATCCGTTCTATTTCAGCCTGTATCTGAAGTTTGTTGGGTAAACTGGTCGTCTTCCAATTTCTCGCTAGTAGGGATCTGCTTGCTAGTAAGAGGCGCATGATTTTCAACTTTGTAGCTTTGTCTCTCGATTCTGTCTCGTATCCCAAAAGAGCCAATGCTGGGTGTAGACTTCTTTTATCTCCTGTAGTGTCTATTAGGATGGAAGTTACTTCCTCCCAGAATTTTTGTGCTATTGGGCATGTCCACCATATGTGCCATAAGGATCCTTCTCCTGAGTGGCATCTCCAACATTGGTTTGGTATATTGCGATAGGCTTTCGAAATTTTATCAGGTGTCATGTACCATCTGTACATAATTTTAACAGTGAGTTCGTGGTGATTTAGTGCTCGTGAGTATTTCGAAGTTTGTAGGAACAGTTGTCTCCATACTTGCGTATTAAGTGGGATATTTAGCTCAGATTGCCATTTTTCCATTGCCGGTAAAGGTTTGTCTTGGTCGGTCATTTGGAATAGGCTGTATATGGATTTTGCACCTTTCTTTTTTTCCTTGGGTGCCCAGCATTTGATATCAAAGAGGGTTGGTTGTTGTAAGCCATTCCATTTGTTTGAGTGAATATAGTGCCTTAGTCGTATATACGTATACAATTGTGTATTCGATATTTTAAATTTGCTTTGCAACACAGAGAAAGTAACTAGACCGTCCTGATCATATAAGTCTCCCATTTTTGTGATGCCTGCTTCTTGCCATTGAGTTAGGCACAGGTCTGAAATAGCCCCTTCCAGTATGTGGATTGGCATAAAGGCAGTTGGGGGATTGGTTATGAGCCGGTTAGACTTGGTTGTGTACCAAGTTTGTAGCGTTGCCTGTATAGTGTGCGGTAGCGTGCTCGTAAGTGGTTTCTGGTGCTTGGTCATAGACCAGACGTGGTCTATAGCTTTATGTCCCATGTTTGAAAGGTATATCCACCTCTCCATGTCCACCCATTGTTTGGTTCCGGTTGGTAGATGCCAGTCTGTCATTTGATCAAGGATTATAGCTTTGTAGTATTGGTGCAGGTTAGGGCACGCTAGCCCAGCTTTCCTTTTGCTAGTATACATGATGGCTTTTGAAATTCTCGGCTTCTTCTGGTTCCATATAAACGTGAAAAGTACTCTTTGAATCTGATGGAAGAAAGACCTGCATAGTGGGATAGGTAATGTCCTGAACTTGTATAGGATTTTGGGAATAAGTAGCATTTTTATTGCGTTGATCCTTCCTAGCCAGGATATATAGGTAGTTTTCCAGCTCTGGAGTGTCATTTGAATGTCTCTTAACAGCTCCGCGTAATTCTGTTGATATAAATGAGAAGGATCCGCCGTGATCTTTGAGCCCAGATAGTTGATTCCCGTAGGTTGCCAATCAAGTTTATAGTCCCTTTTGAGTGACTCAATCTCTGATTTTGGCATGAGTATTGGTAAAGCCTGCGTTTTTGTGGTGTTGAGCTTGTAGTAGGATAAAGAGCCAAAATGTTCGGTCAAATCAAATAGTTCCTGCAATGCAATACTTGGGTTAGCCACAGTTAATGCAATATCGTCAGCGAACAGTAATATTTTATGTTCTTGGGGGCCTATTGTAATACCTCTAATATCTTGTAATTGTCTGATCGCTTGGGCTAGTGGTTCGATACTTAACACATAAATAATAGGCGAAAGCGGGCACCCCTGTCGAGTCCCGTTTGACAGAGAGAAGGGGTCTGACAGAAAGCCATTTACTGTGACCTGAGCTGTCGGGTCAGAATATAGGGCCATAATTGCAGTGATTAATGTGGTGGGCAGGTCAAACTTTTCTAGGACTTTCCTGAGGTATAGCCAGTTCACTCTGTCAAACGCTTTTTCTGCGTCTAATGCCAACACCAGTGATGGTAATCTTCTATTATGCATTTGGTGTAGTAAGGTAATGAGCCTTCTAGTGTTATCATGAATATGACGATCTTGTATGAAACCTGTTTGGTCATTATTGATAATTTTTTCTAATATCGGTTGGAGTCTTTTCGCTAGAATCGCTGCATAGATTTTTATGTCACCATTTAATAGTGATATAGGTCTATAATTAGAGCTCTGCGTTTCGTCTTTTCCTGGTTTGGGGATTGTTGAAATATAAGCTTTAAGCATTTCTTGGGGAAAAGACCCTTGTGTGGCTGCCGCGTTTAAAGCTCTTGTAAGATAGGGAGCTATGACATTACTAAATTTTTTATAATACATGTTCGTATACCTGTCAGGGCCCGGGGCTTTGTTTTTTGGCATGTTCCTAATCACTTCCAAGACTTCCGCAGTCGTAATTGGTTTGGTTAGAGGTGGCAGAGCTTCAACAGGAACTATCGGCAATTGTAGCTTGTTTAGGAATTTATTTATGTCTTCCTCTACGGGCAGTTTTATGGAAGGTTCGTCCTTAAGATTATACAAGTTGCTGTAAAATTTAGCGAACGTGTCGGCTATATCCTTGGGATTAATTCTAGTTTTTTGGGAGGCATCTTGTATTTTCCCAATTCTATGCTGTAAGGTTTGTTGAACAAGTTGTTTTTTCAAGATAGCCGAGGCTCTATTCCCCATAATGTAGGTCGCGCTCTTAAGTTTCGTAAGCTGCGCTTGACATCTACCCAGAATAAGGAGGTTTACCTCCTCTTTAAGTTTGTTCAGCTCCTCTATTATAGCTTTTGATGGGGTTATACGTTTTTTTTGTTCAAGGGCGTTAATTTTCAATAAGAGTTGTTCCTGTTTTTTCCTTGCTTGTTTAGTTTTGTATGACGCTATACTGATCAGTTGTCCTCTAATAGCTGCCTTGTGGGCACACCACAGAGTTAGGTCTGCTATGTTCGAGTTGTCATTTAATGAGAAAAATTCAGTTATGTTCACCTCTATCTGCTTGTGGGTAGTATTGTCTGTTAGCAAGTCATTATTGAGTCTCCAAGGGGGCTTAGTGGTAAATTGGTGCTGTTCTTGGAGCGAAAACTCTACTAGAGAGTGGTCTGTCCAAGTGGTGGTTTTGATATTGCATTTTGATGTCATATGTAATGTTGATGCGTGGGTTAGGAATAAGTCAATCCTAGTGTACGAATTGTGTTTAGCCGAATAAAAAGTAAAATCTTTTTGTGTGGGGTGCTGTACTCGCCATATGTCATACAAATTATACTGCTCTAAGAGCCTAGAAAATTTTTGGGACTTTTTGATAACTACCCTACCATAACTTTTGGGTAGGGACTCTACCTGAGGGGTTCTGTCCATCTTTGAGTCGGGTATGTTATTGAAGTCACCTCCAATTATGACTGTCCCTTGCTTAAAGTTATGAATTTGTTCTAAAGCTTGCGTTAGAAATACATTTTGTTCTGTATTTGGGGCGTACAGGTTGACCAAGGTGTATAGCTGTTGATTAACGTTACAAATAACAATTAGACATCTGCCACTGGAGTCAGCCAAGTGCCGCACACTTTTTATATTTAGTGACTTTTTTACCATTATGGCTACACCTCTCTTTTTGGATGTTGAGGTCGCCGCTGCCATCATCTTATAGTGTTTATTTTCTAGTTTGTTTTGATCTTTGGTCCTAAAGTGGGTTTCTTGGATCCAAATTAGGTCCGCTTGTTGTCTTTTGCATTCCGCTAGCATTAACAATCGTTTGCATTGATACTCATACATTTAAGAACCATTGTGGTATAGTAAATTGCTAAGTGGGCCGTACCCGGCTGACTCCACAGTTAATAATACATATACAATCTTATACAGTGTACCAGTCTCCAAAGAAAGATAGAGAAAGTGGAAAGGAAGAAAAGTAGCATAAACAGATCTAACAAAACATATATACAGTTTAGCCAAATATATTGGCTGTTCTCTACCTGCATGCATGCCTTTGCTAGGCCGAAAGTTCAGCAGTTAGAGATTGTAGAAGGGGGGTGTTTGGATCCGGTGTAATTAGATCCATGTGTCTCCTTTCCGGTGTCAGGAGAAGTGTGTTAGTTAAATGACCAGGGTAAGCTTCCCTTGCTTAAGGTTGGACTTTGTTCCATTCCTGTTCAATTTGCATAGAACCTTTTGAGGGTGATGGTGCTTGCTGTGTATCCGTGTAGATCTTCCATTGTTTAAGAGCTGCTGTGCCCTCCGCCACTGTAGCAATGATTTTTGTAGTATTTTGCCAGTGGACTATTAGCTTAGTTGGATAGCCCCATTTGTATTGTATCTCATTTTGGCGTAAGATTTGCGTAATTGCTGCCAGTTCACGCCTTTTGGCCATAGTAGCTGTCGACAGGTCAGCATATATTTGGATGTTGTCATATGGTGCTAGGAGTGTCTTGTGCTGCCTAGCGTAGTGCATCAAGGCTTCCTTTACGTGGAAAAAATGAATTCTCAGGATAGTGTCCCTAGGAGCACTGCTAGGGGCATTTTTTGCCTTAGGGATCCTGTGAATCCTATCTATTATTAGCTGGTCCGCTGGGGTGTCCGGTAGTGCCGCTTTAATGAGGTCTAAGGCATATTGGTGTAACTGGGGTGGAAGGGTTTCCTCAGGGATACCCCTTAGCCTCACATTGTTCCTCCTTGAGCGGTCCTCAATATCAGCTATCTTATTCTGAATTTTTTCCAGCTCTGCGTCATGTAAATTAACTGCATCTGCCATAGTGTTGTGCACTTCCACAAGGTCTGCCATTTTATTTTCTAGGCGGTCAGTGCGTTCGCCCAGTTCTTGCAAATCCCTTCTTAGGTCCTGCACTGTGCGCTTGGTGTCTGCGCATATATCTTCCCTGAGCTGTGTAAGCATGGCTTTTAAATCTGCCTGTGTTATGCCTTGTACAGAATCACCGTACTTATCTGGCTGTTGTTCTGTTTCAGCTCCCGCGTGTGCAGGTGATGATGCGCTGGAAGAGGAGCGGGCGCCATCTTGGCTGCTGCTTTTTTGAGAGGCCTTCGGCTGGGACCCGTAGAAGTCCGTGAGCTGCAGCGGTTGCTGCTTAGTTCTCCTCCTGGACATTGCAGTAATGGCCGTCGGTAAGTTTGCGGTTGAATTCCGCCCTGGATCTGCTTATTGCTGCTCTTTTTGTGACACCGGACACGGAGCTCCACAAAGACGCGTGTAGCTACATGCACGCGCAAGCCACGCCCCCCCCATAAGGTTATACATTTTTAATGACTATTTTTATAAAAGAAGAAAAAACAGAAGATACAACAATTTTGCTCAAATGTAGCTGAATTACAGAAGCCCTCTAAAGATTCACTGAAAAACCATTAAAAGAAGCAATTAATAAGGAAATTGAAATATGCAATATGATGCTGCCACTACAGAGAGTAAGGGAAATAGCAGTTTCCAATGAAAGATTTCATGGGCTAAATTGCACCTGCTTTTTTTGGCAGCTATTTCTCCTATCCTGGCACTGAAGGAAAGCCTTCATTTTCCTCTTCACACAGTCTTCTGCAGTGTGCAGCTGGACACTAGAGAGCAAGCTTTCCAGACAAGCAATTGATGGACATTCTCTGGCAAAGACAAATGATGCAATAACTTTAGAATATTTGATTTTTTTTAATTTTTTTGCTTGATGAACGCACTATATGCTTTATTTTAATATTGCCCTCTAAATGTCCTTCATATCTAGTTAGTTTGAGAATTCATTTTAACTGACAGTAGCACCTGGTCTCCCTTAAAAAAGAGCAGAAGATCACAGTTGTCGCTTTGCAGAGAGAATATACAGCGGGCAACAGGCTTTCTGGTAAGATACTGTGCATTAATAATATACTCAATAAATAGATTATATTGTATGATTATTTTAAATCTGTTCCTTACTAAGGAGATTACATTGTATGGTTAAGGAAAATCATACTATGTGGCTATATTTTGCAGCATATACATTAGTTTAGACTTGAATGGTTTAGGTTTAAGTCCAGCAGCTGTGATATGCCTGTTATAATAATTACAGACACTGCAAGATGTATTCTTTTGACTGTGCATTCATATAGGGAAAGCTCTAGAGATCCAACGGAGAACTAGAATATCATGGCAGAAAAGAACAAATATGTGGGTGATTTCTTTAGCTATACGTCGATGTAAGATCCCTATATCAGTTTCAGGCATATGTTTATGTAACTGAGTAACGAACAATGTACTACTGTATCGAGACTACTGACTGGATCCATCATTTATCATTATTTCCATAACGTTCTTCTTTTAATTGATTCCTTCCCCTTTTTTGTAGAAATCCTATAGTTTTAGTGCTTACTGCATGAGCAACATATAAAACTTAGAAGAATGCATATGTTTCTGTTGTACTATCTTCTATGTTCTTCTTGGATATAAAGGTGTTGTTCACCTTTAAGTTTACTTTTAATTATGTTACAGAATGGCCAATTCTAAGCAACTTTTCAATTGGTCTTCATTATTATTTTTTTATAGTTTTTTAATTATTTGCCTTATTCTTATGACTCTTTCCAGCTTTCAAATAGGGAGTCACTGACCCCATCTAAAAACAAATGCCAAAGTTACATATTATGGTTACTTTTTATAACTCATCTTTCTATTCAGGTCCTCTCCCATTCATATTTCAATCTCTTATTCAATTCAATGCTTAAAACTGCAACTGGAGAGCTGCTGAATAAGTCACACAAAGTTTCCTCGTGAGGCAACTTCGGAAAATAAACAGAACCGAGTGCCATCCCACCGGCGAGATATATATATATACATATATATATATATATATATATATATATATATATATATATATATATATATATATAGTGTTTAAAAATATATATATATATATATATATAGAGAGAGAGAGAGAGCGAGAGAGAGAGAGGGGGTTTATTTACTGTGGATTCCAGAGCAATATTAATAGGAGACTGTGCGTGATACAAATTATATTGGTTATAATTGACCTGTTTCTTATATACAATAGGTGAAGTTAAATAAAAATAGGGATGCACCGAATCCACTATTTCGGATTCGGCCGAATACCGAACCGAATCTGAACCCTAATTTGCATATGCAAAGTAGGGGTGGGAAGAGGAAAACATTTTTTACTTTTTTTCTAACGAAAAGTCACGCATTTTAACTCCCCGCCCCTAATTTGCAAATACAAATTAGGATTTGTATTCGGTTCGGCTGAGCAGAAGGATTCGGCCGAATCCTGCTGAAAAAGGCAGAATCCCGAACCAAAACCTGGATTCGGTGCATCCCTAAATAGAAATAAAATATGCTTATTTATTTGCCGAAGCACTTGATTTAATAATCATTTCCCTTATTATTACTAATGCATTTATACTGTTTCTAGATCATCTTAATATTCTTGTGCCAAAATGTGGGCTTTGTCCTTCTTCTGTGTCCTGCTGGTACCTCTAAGCTCCTTGGCTGAAGATGTCCCTGACCAGTCTTCAAGAAGTCCTTGTGCTAATTGGATGGGAGGTGTACCTGGCTACCCTGGACACAATGGCCTTCCAGGGAGAGATGGCAAAGATGGAAAGAATGGAGACATGGGACACATGGGAGAACCAGGTCAGTAAACAGAAGGTAGACATGACATACATAAGAGTCCTAGTTGTTACTCTATATAAAACTGAAAAATATACCAGCAATATACTAGGCACAAGGTATTTTTTCTAGTCAGTCCTAGAGCAGGTTACTTTGACCTACCATTGGCCAGGAGAAATCTTAAAGACTTCTGGATCCTTTTGCTCCAACATAGAATTCATTTGCTGATGCCCATGCACTAATGAGTTAATGGACACCACTGGCATACAGGTAGTTAATGGCCTACTAGTGGTTTAACATGTGCCATAAGATGCAGTCTATACCAGGATAAAATAAGAAACATGGATTAAATAAATTAGTACACAACTAAAGGTTATGCATGGATTTTTCCCTTACAAGCCTTCTGTAATCCCAAATTAAATTAATCCCAAAGAGCCTCAATCCTACAGAGTTCACTAATTAAGATTTAAATTATGGGATTAAGGAAAGATAGTTAAGTGTTCCAAAGTCAGCACCTGCATATTTCTATTCAGCAATGAGTGAACAAGCAGCCATATTGCTTTTTTTTTGTGAAAAGAAAAATGGTGGAATGCTTGCATGGATTTACTGATTGGAAGTGCAATCTATACTTTATGTTGGGTTAAAACTCATGCGGTACAATCTGGAATTCCTTTTCTTTACATTGGATATATTAAACAAGAGTTGGCACATCCTTATTCTAAAGCAGATGCTGTTCTAGCCAGGAATAGATAATTTAGCGAACTGTTTAGAATTATTGTTGTTGGGGATTGAGATTCTGGGAACTGTTGTCATGCATTGGATCGAGCTGCCAATCCCTAAGAGATACTATGTCAATTTCTTGCAGGAGGCTTAGGTGTGATATGGATTGTCATTTAAATGAGATAAGGCTACAATCGTTTACAATCGTTACACCATTTGCATGACTTTTAGTATAAATTAGTAATTTAAACTACACTTTATAGGTCCAAAAGGCCCTGAAGGTGAACCAGGGAAGCCAGGACCTGCAGGACCAGAGGGGGCTCGTGGTTTTCCTGGAGCACCTGGAATGAAAGGAGAGAGCCCTTACATCCAACGTTCTGCTTTCAGCATGGGGCTGAGCACCAAATCTTCTCTTCCCAATGTTCCTATCCGCTTCACCAAAGTATTTTACAATGAGCAGCGGAATTATGATGACAGCACAGGGAAATTCCGCTGTGCTATCAAAGGGCTCTACCAGTTCTCATACCACCTTACTGTCTACTTGAAAGATGTCAAAGTTGGGCTGTACCGAAATAACAAACCGATAATGTTCACTTTTGATCAGTTTCAGAGCAACAATGTTGACCAAGCCTCTGGCTCAGTCCTGCTATACCTTGAAGTTGGAGATGAAGTTTGGCTCCAGATATATGGGGATGAGAACTTTGCAGGAATCTATGGAGATAATCTAAATGACTCGACTTTCTCTGGCATCCTTCTGTATGCAGACTAAGGCAATTCATCAATTCCTGCCTAGAAGGGCCACACTCTCATTTATTGCAGTCTTTTAGCAAAGGCTAAGCCAACATCATTACAATGTTTAACAGGTTTTTAGCCAATAAATGGAATTTATATCCAGTATAGGGTGTTGAGGACTAAATCCTTTCAGTAAATTTACAGAAAAGCAAGAATTCTTAAAATTAGGTATTTATTAGGGATGGGCGAATTTGACCCTTTCGTTTCGCCAAAAATTCGCCACCGACGAAATTTCGCAGATGCCCATTAAAGTCTATTGGCGTCAAAAAATTTTGTCATGTTTTTTTTTTTTGACGCACGCTGCCATACAAGTCTATGGGCATCATTTTTTCTGCGAAACGAGGAGAAAAAAATTGCCCATCCCTAGTATTTATACATGTATCTAAAGCTCCCAGGAGAGCAGGTGTGGGTAGTCTGTTACCTTTTTTATATTTCATGGCATTAGTTTGAAGGGGTGGTTTACTTTTATGTTATCTTTTCATATGTTATAGAATGGTTCATTCTAAGCATCTTTTCAATAGGCTTTCATTTTTTTAAATTATTTTATTAATCATTTGCCTTCTTCTTCTGACACTTTCCAGCTTTGACATGAGGGTCATTGACCCCATCTAAAAACAAATGCTCTGTAAGGCTACAAATTTATTGTTATTGCAAGTTTTTATTACTCATCTTTCTATTTAGGCATCAGGCTAGAGACCTGCACAGGTCTGTTTTTAAAGACCCGCGCCCAACTCGGACCCATTTAGTTTAAGCTGTATCCGGTCCCACTTACCCGCCTTTTGATGCCCAACAATTTTCTCCTTGCAGGCTGCCCGGAAGTTATGTTGTGTAAACCGGAATTGACGTTACGTGATCTCCTTTTTAAATCAGGAAGCATAGGGTTTTTTAGTTTACCCCAGGATTAGCCACCTGTAGGTCATCCGACTGCATTAGATCCATTACCCGCGAGCCACTTGCACAGTGGGCACAAAAAGTATAATCCGGCGTAAATCCGATCACAATACAGGTATGCCGAGGGTACCCAACCTAATGCATGGTTGCAAACTGGAGAGCTGCTGAATAAGAAGCTAAATAACTCAAACAACACAAATAATATAAAATAAAAAAAAAATGTAAATTGCCTTAGAATATCACTCTCTAGATTATACCAAAAGGTAATTAAAAGGTGAACAACCCCTTTAAAAAAAAAAAAGATATCAAATTGAAATCAGTTTGGATTTAGTGATTTTATTAGAAACTATTTTCAATGACAGGGTTACTGAAATCTTTTTGAAATCCCTGGGAAATAATATCATTGCAATTGATATTGTTGTATAGAAACTTCAGAGAAATAACTAAGTTACAGGTTATATTGAATCAGAAGTGATGTCACCAAGTGCAAGGCAGTTCTTTGTCTATTATTTTTTGATCTGATATGGTTTTTCTGCATGACCTCTGAGAGTGTTATAAAACAGTTGTTTTATTGTATAATACATATAGCTTATCTCAACAATTACACAGCTCCCCTCCCCCAACAAAAAAAACTTTAAAGTAGGAAAAGGAAGACCCTGGTGTTATCCTATCCATTATTACCTAACCTCTCCAGATATATTTTGTAAATGAATAATTAAATAAAACATTTTTTGTTCATATTTCTTCCCTGCTTTTATTGATGCATCTGGGGCACATCATGCATGCATCAGGGCATTCCTTTCAAAGTGAAAATGTTGTGGCTGTGGGATGCAGATTATTATTATTATTATTAACATGTATTTGCAGTATATAGCGCCAATATATTTCGCAGCACTGATGCTTCATTTGGCTTTATATGAGCAACATTTATAAGTAAATCAAACCAAAGTTATTATGTAAAACAAACTGACAAACTCTGAGTATCCCTATATGTAATGTTAAGGGTCTGTTAGGTCCATGTGTCCTTACAGAGCTGATTCAGTAAAGTCAGGAGTGATTTAAGGGTTCTTATGAATCAAACGCTCAGCATCCAAAAACAGCTTTTGATCTTAAGGGATTCTGGGAGTTGAATGTCACAACAGTTTTGTATGTTAGGAGTGGGATATCCAAGGTTTACTTAAAGGAACAGTAACAATAAAAAATGTAAGTGTTTTAAAGGAACAGTAACACCAAAAAATTAAAGTGTTTTAAAGTAAAGAAAATATCACGTAGTATTGCCCTGCACTGGTAAAACTGATGTGTTTGCTTCAGAAACACTACTATAGTTCATATAAACAAACTGCATGCGGAGCAATGGCGGAAATTGAAAAACGGCTATATGGCACAGGTTAACAAATGGATAACAGATAACACCATTAGAAAGACAGAGCTTATTTGATATCTGCTGTGTAACCTGAGCCTTTTCTCCTCTGAATGGCTGCTATTTATTTATATAAACAATAGTAGTGTTTCTGAAGCAAACACATCAGTTTTCCCAGTGCAGTTTTTCTATATAAAGGAAATTAACAGCTTAGAAGGTAGAGAAATGATCAGTACCCTAAGAAATACATACTGTAGCAGTGGGATAAAACAAAGTATAAATGCAGAATACGGGCAGACGGAATTGACAGAGACCAGGGAGGGCTGTTATCAAAATATGAAGTTTTCTCACTATTTTCTGAAAACCACTCCGACCTAATCTGCACAGTCTTTTCCCCTCATTTATCAATAAATGTTCAGGAAAATTTCTTGTGCGGAAAAGACTCATTAAAAACGTGGAAAAATCCAAATCGTATGATTATTTTACCCCCGAAAACTCTGACTTTTTCGGATTATAGCCCCAAAACCTCTAAATCATCGGATTATTGTACGAAATCCAGCGCAGATCAGGATATCTTCAAAATGTCAACGGGACATCTGCCATTGACTTCTACAAAATCTCGGCAGGTCTGAGACGGAGTACTTTTTTATTCTAAATTTTTATTCCCATCAGAGTTTAATAAATCATGAAAAAAATCTATTTTTTTTTTCTACAAAAACTTGTGTTTTTCCCCTTTAAAACTCTGACCAGAAAAAATTGAGTCCAATAAACAATCCAATGCATGTTTCTATCTCTGTGCTGTTATACTGCATTCCTAGAAATGCCCTAACTTCTACTAGTCATACTTCTAAAAAAGAAAAAAAACTAATAAAGAATGGGGGGGGGCAACTGACTCTTTTAAACCAGTAGCAGCCGCAGACTCAACTCTGTCAATCCATAAATAAAAATACAGACAATAGGCAGACTGAATGGGGAAAATGTATTTTTATTGCTATAATGTTAGTTAGCAAGATCTCCCAGCAGGTGGTGCTGCCGTCCTGGAAATGGTCTAAATTTATAACAACTGCATGAAGTGTATTTTAAAATATCCTCACCATATTTCTGAAATAAATATCAAGTAATAGAAAAAGCAGTTATACAGAAGTATAGCATTCATTTGACAGATCAGTGGCTATTATCTGAATCATTCAAACCAGATGCTGCCGGATTTCCAAACCTGTCCATCCAGAAAAGAGCATCATGGCTTAAAGGGATACTGTCATGGGAAAAAACATTTTTCAAAATGAATCAGTTAATAGTGCTGCTCCAGCAGAATTCTGCACTGAATCCATTTCTCAAAAGAGCAAACAGATTTTTTTATATTCAATTTTGAAATCTGACATGGGGCTAGACATATTGTCAATTTCCCAGCTGCCCCAAGTCATGTGACTATGTGTATGGCCGTCATTTTTGCAGAAGAATTTGGCTCATCACTACTATTAACATTTACAAAAGGGACCTCTGTCATTGACTTCTACATGAACTTGGCTGGTTTTAGGTGCTGAATATTCTAATTCAAATTTTTGAAGGGTCTGACTGTAATAAAGCTCACATTCAAATTCAAATTTGAGTTGGTGGTTTTAAATTCGAAATTGTGAGTTTTGACCAAAAAAAAAAATGTGGAAAGTGTTAAATAAACAACGTAGCAGCATAGTATCTGCGTTGGCCTATCTGTTCCTTTATTGCCGGTGGGAAAGCTTTTACAAAAGTAGCGATGAGCCAGGTTTGCCAGGTTTCAGCAGGTTTTCTCCAATGGGTAAAGAAAAAAAAAAAGCAGTGCATCAAAAGTAAAAATAAATTTGTCGCCCATTGACCACAATGCATTTGGCAAGTATTTTGCCATTTCAAGAATTTTTTAGCAAAGCAAAATGGGTCAGGGTCGCCCATCACTATAGAGAAGCAGAGATTTATCATTGGCGAATAATCTCATGATGTGCTATGGCTCTTGGATCCAATCTGCCCACTAACCTGTGAAGCCAAATTGCAATATCTGCAGAGGTCACTCTCCATCTCACTACTGTCAGTTCACTGTTCTGGGTTCTAGAAGGACAAGTCAGACACACACACACATACAAATGTAATTGCAAAAAAAAAAGTTTAATACAGTAACTAATTGGCAGTGCCTACAACTGGTGGCATGTCATTTAAAAAAATGCAGTTGCCAAATAAACATTCAGAAAGTGGGGCACTTTCTAAATATTTATCTTATGGGGAAAGGGGTGGTATAAATAAGTAACTTGCTCAGCTACAAGCTGCTCTTTGCCAGTCTTTGGCATGCATTCTGTAGTCATTCCCAGTCTATCCATATGTTCTCAAAATAAAGTTTGCCTTGAAGATTACTTTATTTCCAGATAACAAAAATTAAACAAAATAATTCAGCTAACTGTAGTAATGGCAAAGTCAGCTAAGGATCCTAAGATGTTCTCTTATCACAAACTACAGTAGATCATCGCATTTTATACCAAAAGCCATGCCTTTGGCCCTCCTGCAGCTTGTGACCCCTAGTACTCCTAGCCTGTGTATCTAAATGATAAGCAAGGGGGGCACTCCAAGGGATACCCTTATACCGCCCACTGTCTGCCCCCTTAGAAGACCCCTATGAAATGTTCTTGTAGAACTAGCACATAAGAAGTGGCTGTGGGGGAAGTTAAAGAACTTATAACTGTTTTTTCCTGAGATGGAACACTAAAGGTAAATTAAAGGTAATTTATGATGAAGGCCAAGAGAACTAAGGGAGAAAAAAGTGTGCCCCTTAGTGCCCATGCAGAGAGCCCAGGGTGCGTCTGTGCTCTACAACCCATGCTGGATAAACTATCCAATGTGAGGTATAGTAAGGAGCCCTGTCCTTACTATATTCCATTTGCAGGTAGAGGTCCCTGATGTGGTCTGTGCCTGCTGCTGCTCTGTAACTTTTGCACATGAATGAAGCTCAAGTTAAGGGACGGGTGAGAGGGGATGTCTTTGTACCTCCCCACTCTCAAATACAGGACGTGTTGTATTCATAGAGGAGACCACAGGAGCAGAGACCTGCAAGAATTCATTCAGGATAGAAGGCAGGGTGGAATATAAAGTGGAATGTGCACTTTGCACCCTGCCTTCCACTTCGTAAATGGCTCCCTCTGTCTTCTGTGCTGAGATACAAGGGGGCAAATTCACTAAAGGGCAAATTTTCACATGCGAAGGCTTCGCCACACTTCACGCCACTTCATCAGGTGCAAATTCGCTACCACTTTGCTAATTCACTAAACTGCGAAGTTGTCTCGGCAGCTGAACGCTGGCAAAGTTTTGCTACGGTAAATTCATCAGTGCGAGCATTTCATAGCAAGAGCTCATTTGTGCATAGCGAAACCTCGTTAACACGCTATAGTCAATTTGAATAGGGTGGGTACATATAGGTCATATATAAATGTCTTTATTAGAGATGTTGGGGAAGTTGTTTGAAGTGGCCACTAATTAAAATTGTCCAAGGAAGCAAAATAAAGGCCAAAAAGATCCTCTAATGTCCTAGACATGAGACTACCCTATAAAACAAATGTGGCCTGCCTCTCAAAGGGTTAAAACAAACATTTTTAAGTCACAACTTTTAAAAACAATCCCACTTTAAAATATGAAAAAACGCTAGCGTATTTTATAGTTTTTTAACTTTTCGACATACAGGATATGATGTCGGACATGAGATTGAGGAGGATGCAGCTTCATCTTTTCAGTTCGCCAGGTCTAAGCTGACAAAGGAAACTCTGGCGAAAGGGGTAATGTAATAGAAAAGTCACACTTTAGGGGATTTGCGAAGTAACGATCGCTCGCCTAAGTGAAAATGCGCCTGGTGAAAGGGTGTAAAACTTTGTTAGCTATGTACTCTATCGCTAGCGAATTGTCCTCTACACCTGTTAGTAAATTGGCAATGTCCCTGTGGATTGGATTTCTGGCGAAGTTCCGCAAGCGATGGCCACTTCGCCCTTTAGTAAATTTGCTTGCTAATGCCAGTACAAAATGCAGTGCTATTTTATGTGTCCTTAAAGTTAAGTAAACCTTAAAAGTAAGTGAATGTAAAATGAATGAGGGTGCTATTCTAAACACCTTTGCAATGTACATTCATTATTTATTTTGTTTTTATTCCAAGGTATTAAGGGATAGATGCACTGTTAATATGAGTTCATTTTGTCAGTTTCCGACCACCAAGTAGTCAAGGAAGTTGTAAGGAGAAAGAAAGAGGCTGTTCTGATGTTCTTCTGCTTAGGAAAAAGATTATAAAAATGATACTTCCTTGACTACTTGGTGGTCAGAAACTGACCAGCAGGTGGTGCTGTTGTAACAAAATTAATTCATGTTAACAGTTCATGTATCCCTTAATATCTTGGAATCTAAAAAAAAAAAAATTATGAATGTACATTGCAAAAGTGCTTAGAATAGCACCCTTCTTATTAATTTTAAATTCACTTATTTTTAAGGTTTACTTATCCTTTAAAGGGGTTGTTCACCTTTGAGTTAACTTTTCATAAGATATAGAGAGGGATATTCTGAGACAAATTGCAGTTGGTTTTAATTTTATATTATTTGTGGTTTTTAAGTTATTTGGCTTCTTAATTCAGCAGCTCTCCAGTTTATGTCAACAATCTGGTTGCTAGGGCCCAAATTACCCTAGCAACCATACATTGATTTGAATAAGAGACTGGAATATGAACACTAGAGGCCTGAATAGAGAGTAATACAAAGTAGCAGTAACAATACATATATAGTTTTACAGAGCATTTGTTTTTTGATGGGGTCAGTGAAGACTTAGAAGAAGGCAAATAATTAAAAAAAAACTATAAAAAATAAATAATGAGGATCAATTGAAAAGCTTCTTAGCATCGATCACTCTGTAACATACTAAAAGTTAACTTTAAGGTGAACCAACCCTTTAAATGTCATTCACAAAGGCAATTGTGCCAATACATGCTTGATTCTTTCACCTTGCATGAAAATTAGGGATGCACCGAATCCAGGATTCGGTTCAGGGTTTGGCCAGGATTCGGCCTTTTTCAGCAGGATTCGGCCGTTCCTTCTGCCCAGCTGAACCGAATACGAGTCTTAATTTGCATATGCAAATTATGGGCGGGAAATTGTGTGACTTTTTGTCAGAAAACAAGGAAGTAAAAATTTTTTTCCCCTTCCCACCCCTAATTTGAATATGCAAATTAGGATTCGCTTCGGTATTCGTCCGAATCTTTCGCAAAGGATTCGGGGGTTCGGCCGAATACAAAATAGTGGATTCGGTGCATCCCTAATGAAAATACTGGTTGTTTCACCGGTGGAGCAGGGGAGTCCTGCCTTGGGAATTACTCCCTTTGTGCGTCACCCAGTTATAGGGAAAAACTTAAAACTTTCTGTATGAAACATACTGTATGAGTGGTGTAACAGTGATGACTTTGGGTAGGACTACACAGACGTTTTCTGCGCGACTCGACGTGCTGCGACAAATCGCATGCCACAAAAATAAGGTAAGTGAATGCATTGTCGGATAAAGTCGCAGCGTTGATCCGACGCGATACGACTGTGGGATCAAAGCTGCGACTTCATCCGACAATGCATTTACTTACCCTATTTTTGTCGCAGCACGTCGGATCGCGTTGAAAACGTCTGTGTAGTCCTACCCTTCATCAGCTAAGATGAGGAATACAGCAAGCTTTCAAAACATTTTAGTTCCTGCATCAAAGTTGTGAACAGCACGACAGCAAGCATATCTGTGCTGATATTAATGCACATTCACTCACACGTTGGTGCCAGAAATGCTTAAAGGCAAGTTGCAAACAAGCTGCATTATGTATTGGTGTTCATGTTTATTCCATTGCACTTGCATTTGTGATGTTTCCTGAGAAAACAGAAAGCAAGCTGTTAATTTGAAGAAACTGTGGGAAAAGTAGGGATAAGCAGTGTCCCAAAAACCATAGAAATGCTACTCGTTAACTAAGGGAAGTCCGATGCTCTGCTCAAGCTGCAGGGAGCACAGGGATCCCATGCTAGGATGGTGCTGCTTACCAACACACAAAGCCAGAGCAATGGCTCCTTTATCTGTAGCAGAAACTTTGGATGAAGCAGAGCACACTCAAATGGCTTACCAGAGAACGCCTGGTGCACAGGGTGGAGGTACGGCAGTCCCCAATATATATTTGAACGAAAAAACTCTGGCACTCAAGGCAAGTGAAATGCAGGGTTCCCCCTTGCTTTTATTTCTTGTGCAGACGTGCACAAGAAATAAAAGCAAGGGGGAACCCTGCATTTCACTTGCCTTGAGTGCCAGAGTTTTTTCGTTCCTTTATCTGTAGCCAATATGTTTCCACCCCTTTAGCTTCTGGTATTTGCCGTTTCAACAGAGAGAGCCTCTGTGCCCAAACATGCCTTATACAAAGCTAGAAATTCCCCCCCATGTCAATATTTTTACTTCATTGTTGATGTGACATTAAGTAGTGTTGCGTTGCAATGTCAAAATTCTGTGACCAGAGGATGTTGTCCAGGTATGGGACCGGTTATCCAGAAAGCCCAGGACCTGGGGTTTTCCAGATAATGGATCTTTCCATAATATGGATCTCCATACCTTAAGTCTACTAGAGAATCATGTAAACATTACATAAACCCAATAGGCTGGTTTTGCCTCCAATAAGGATTAATTATATCTTAGTTTGGATCAAGTACAAGGATCTGTTTTATCATCTCATAGAAAAAGGAAATAATTTTAAAAAATTTGGAATGGTGTACGCTTCTAATGAAGTGGCGAGAAGCCATGAAACGCGTAAAGCGGATGATCTGATATTTTGTATGCTGTTACTTTCGTTTAACATGGATTATTAAAATTTAATGATTTTAACACACCACTCCGAGTGCTCCGTATTGGCTAACTTCATTAAAAATTTGGAATATCTGGAAAAAATAGAGCCTACGGGAGACAGCTGTATCATCATTCGTTGCTTTCTGGATAACGGGTTTCCTGTTATAACGGATCCCATACCTGTACAATCATCCATTGTACCCAAGTACATTTCTATTTAAATGTGCATTATTCACATTTCTATTGATGAAATTCATAGGGAGATTTAGGGTAGGGCAAAGATATAATTTGTCTGGAGCCCATATTGTCATAGGAGTATAGATAGTTGTGTTCAGAAAAATAGCAGTCTGACATTACTAACTTCATCAGTCACTGTTTTTGGTAGAAATTATATGTCTACATGGCAAATAATATACTAGAAGGTGTAATAGAGTAACAGAAACCCAACAGTCATGACATGCTGCTAATTCTGTGTCACTGAATCATTAATTAAAGCTTGTTCCAAATAATAGCAGTGTGGAGTTCAATTAGTCAGCTCATTCATTCTGTGATAAAACAGGTGTCAATTGCAGCCCTTATTTAAGGAAGGAAGGAGCAAATGTTGTGCTGCTGGTTATAGTGCTTTTCACTCTGAGTAAAATGGGTCGTTCCAGACAATGTTCAGAAGAACAGCGTACTTTGATTAAAAAGTTGATTGGAGAGGAGAAAACATATAAAGAAGAGCAGAAAATGATAGGCTGCTCAGCTAAAATTATCTCTTTATGCTTTAAAGTGGCAACCAAAACCTGAAAGATGTGGAAGAAAATGAAAAACTACCATCTAAATGGATAGAAGAATAGCCAAAATGGCAAAGGCTCAGCCAATGATCAGCTCCAGGGAGATCAAAGAAGGTGTAAAGTTACCTGTGATACTGTTACAATTAGAAGACGCCTATGTGAAGCCAGGATATCAGCAAGAAACCCCCACAAAGTCCCATTGTTGAAAAGGCATGTGCTGAAGAGCTTACAATTTGCCAAAGAACATATTGAGTGGCCTAAAGAGAAATGGCACAACATTTTGTGGACTGGTAAAAGCAAGATTGTTCTTTTTGGGTCTAGGGGCCACAAACAGTTTGTCAGACGACCCCCAAACACTGAATTTAAGTCACAGTACAGAGTGAAGACAATGAAACATGGTGGCACAAGTATCATGATACGAGGATGTTTCTCATACTATGGTGTTGGGCCTATTTATCACATACCAGGGATCATGGAACAGTTTCACTACATCAAAATACTTGAAGAGGTCATGTTGCCTTATGCTGAAGAGGAAATGCCCTTGAAATGGGTCAACAACAAGACAACGACCCCAAACACACCAGTAAAGGAGTAATATTTTGGTTCCAGACCAACAAGATTGGTGTTATGGAGTGGCCGCCCAATCCCTGGACCTTAATCCAATAAAAAACTTGTGAAGTGATATAAAATATTCTGTTACTGAGGCAAAACGAAGAAATGCAGAAGAATTGTGGAATGTAACAGGTTCCAGAAGTCAGTGGACTCCATGTAACACAGATGTGCAGCAGTTCTCAGAAACAGTAATTATACAACTAAATATTAGTTAAAGGAAAGCAAAAGCTTGAAAATATTTTCAGTTTATCTGGCAAATGTGTAAGGTCACTTTCCATTCCATTGCTTTTAGTTTTGCACAGTAAGACAGTTACAGAATAACACACTTTTTTGCAAACAAAACAAGATACGACTTCTAGCAAGGATATTTTATTTACAAGGCAACTATAAACACAAAGTCATCTAACATTTCCCATCATTGATGGGACGTAAGCAGTAAATAGAGTCTTCGTGCATTAAAGCTGGGATATTACTGGATATCCTCATCATCAAACAGATCTTCAAAATCTGAAAGAAAGGGCATCATAACAATTGTTTTGGTTGTTCTGTTTGCACATATTGGCATAATATTACCCTGGCCTTGCAACTGTAATCTCACCATTGAAGAAATCTGCATGCACCGCCTTTTCATTTGCTGCTAAATCCATCAAAAGTCCAGAACTTCCACCTGCCTATAAGGTAAATGAAACAGAGACAACTGAACTGTACTGAACATAATGTGCAGCAACTACCAAAGATGGGTTCTTTCTTTTAAAGGGCATTTAAAGGCAAAAAAAATAAAATCCCATTTTTACTTTCTTTAATGAAAAAGAAACCTATCTCCAATATACTTTAATTAAAAAAGGTGTACCGTTTTTATAAGAAACCTGACTGTATGCAGTGAAATTCTCCCTTCATTAACTGCTGTGGATAGGAATTGTCAGATGGTCCCTAACTGCTGAGCAGGGAAACAATCATACTTATGAACAGCAGGGGGAGCCCCCGCCTTACTTCCCAGCCATGCAGAACTCAAGCAGCTTTGTTTATGACGATGCCTAAGCAGCCCAGACCACACTGAGCATGTGCACAGTCTTAGTCTTGCAAAGATGTTTAACAAAGTTACAAGATGGTGACCCCCTGTAGCCAACTTTGAAAGCATAAATTATTTGTTTGATTAGGCTTGGGGTGCAGTAAGTTCATGTTTATATTTAGTATACAAAATACAGCATTTCTAGCCTTATTCTACTTTACATGACCTTTAAAGGGGTTGTCCACCTTTAAGTTAGTATTTAGTATGTGATAGAATGACCTATTCCAAGCAACTCTGAAATTGGTTTTCATTAGGGATGCACCGAATCCAATATTTTGGAATTCTTCGCGAAAGATTTGACCAGAATACCAAACCTTAATTGGCATATGCAAATTATGGGTTGGAAGGGGAAAACATTTTTTATTTCTTTGTTTTGTGACAAAAAAAAAATCCATCCTCACCCCTAATATGTATATGTAAATTAGGATTCGGATTGGCAGGCCAGAAGGATTTAGCTGAATCCGAATCGTGGATTCTGTGCATCCCTAGTTTTCATTTTTATTTTTAATAGTTTTTTTTTTTTTTAATTATTTGATTTCTTTTTCTACATCTTTCCAGCTTTCATGTTGGGGTCACCGACCACTGCAATCAAAAAACTATTGCTCTGTGAGCATACGATATTATTGTTACTTTGTATTGCCTATTTTACTATATAAGCTCAGTGTCTCATTCAAACCACTGCTTGGTTGCTAATGTAAACAAGATCCTAGCAACCAGACAGCTGCTAAAAATCCAAATTGGAGTGCTGCTGAACAAAATGCTAAACAATGCAAAATCCATAAAAAAAATCAGTTGCAAATGGTCTCAGAATATCAATATGTACATACATGATAGTTCATTTATGGCCAAACAACCCCTATAAAGGGGCTGTCCACCGATGAGTTAACTTTTAGTATGATGTTGAGTGCTATTCTGAGACTATTTGCAATTGGCTTTCATTTTATATTATTTGTGGTTATTTAGCTTTTTATTCAGCAGCTCTTCAGTTTTCAATTTCAGCAATCTGGTTGCTAGGGTCCAAGTTACCCTAGCAACCATGCATCGAGACTGGAATAGGAGAGGCCTGAATAGAAAGACGAGGAATAAAAAGTGCTAATAACAATACATTTTAGCCTTACAGATAGGGTTGCCACCTTTTCTGGAAAAAAATACTGGCCTTCCTATATATTTATATTTTTTCCCTATTAAAAACATTGGGATCAGCCATAATTTTTGGCAGCCAGGCCAGTAAAATACCCGCCAGATGGCAACCCTACTTAGAGAGCATTTACCTTTTAGATGGGGTCAGTTACCCCCGTTTGAAATCTGGAAAGCGCCAGAAGAAGGCGGAAAATAATAAAAAAAAAAAAAAAATGAAAAATAAATAATGAAGACCAACTAAAAATCTGTTTAGAATTAGCCATTCTACAAGTTAAAGGGATACTGTCATGAAAATTTTTTTTTTCAAAATGAATCAGTTAATAGTGCTGCTCCAACAGAATTCTGCACTGAAATCCATTTCTCAAAAGAGCAAACACATTTTTCATATTCAATTTCGAAATCTGACATGGGGCTAGAAATTTTGTCAATTTCCCAGCTGCCCCAAGTCATGTGACTTGTGCTCTGATAAACTTCAATCACTCTTTACTGCTGTACTGCAAGTTGGAGTGATATCACCCCATCCCCCTGCAGTTACAATGGGAAGGTAACCAGATAACAGCTCCCTAACACAAGATAACAGCTGCCTGGTAGATCTTAGAACAACACTCAATTGTAAAAACCCATGTCTCACCATGACACATTCAGTTACATTGAGGAGGAAAAACAGCAGCCTGCCAGAAAGCATTTCTCTCCTAAAGTGCAGGCACAAGTCACATGACCAGGGGCAGCTGGGAAATTGACAATATGTCTAGCCCCATGTCAGATTTAAAAAATTAATATAAAAGCCAGAGGGTGAGCAGAGACTGTGAGAGCTGATTTGTGGCCATAGGTTCATGGGAACATACTTCTATGCAGTTGGTCAGTTTGCAATACAGGGGGGGGGAGACATTGCTAGGGCCAGAGTCAACATCAGTGGCAATTAAATAAATGTAGTTACTCACTATAGGAGTTCTTTACCGCAATTAATGAGATTATTATAGCTTGCACACTCACTTTGCACTTCAAAAAGAAAATACATACGTGCATCCCTATCTATGGCCTCACACAAGCTAATCCTCTGTGCGATTTCAAGACTACCAGCAGCCCTAGAGCTGTAGTAGTAGTAGTAGTAGTAGTAGTAGTAGTAGTAGTAGTAATAATAATAATCGCGCCTCCTTCACCTCATCTAGATCCACATAAGGACCAGCTCCCTCTGGGAACATCTCGTCCACTGCCGGCTTCATTTCAACACTTCCGTCTTAGAGCAAACAACGCACTCACAACAGAGCAAGTACAGCGGACAGACGCCTCCTCACGCTGCGTCACTGACCCGAGCTGGTGTAGGAAGCGCAACGCGGAAGTGACGTCACGATCCCTAAGCGTATTGAGCTGGCGCTACGGAACACATTTTAGGACATTGTCAGGGCGCGCATTCCATGCAGGACGATTTCCCCTTACGATGTCCCAAAACGCGTTCCGTATAGCGAGTGAATGAGGCAAGTGGTTTGGTGGAGGAACATAGAATTGCAGCGCACACAGATTGTGTTTATGGTGTTTCTTGATAGAATATAATAAAACAACAGGAGTATCCTACTAGACTGTAAAACTGAAGAGGTGCACCTTGTCTTCTAATGTCTCTCCCTACACAGGAGCCTTAAAAACAATTCCAGTTTATGTTAACATTATAAGGGGCATATTTATCAAGGGTCGAGGTGAATTTTCGAATTTAAAAAATTCAAATTTCGAGATATTTTTGTGTACCTCGATTTTGAATTTGTAAAAGATTCAGATATCGAAATTTATAATGTACTGTCTCTTTAAAAATTTGACTTCGTCGATTTGCCTTTTAAAACCTGCCGAATTGCTGTTTTAGCCTATGGGGGACCTCCTAGAAAAATCTGTTTTTTGGGGGGAAAACTTCGAATCAAATTCAATCGAATGCGATATTACTTCGATTCGTATTCGGCCGAATACAAACCTATTCGACACAAAAAAACCTTTTGACTTAATTTTGGTTGGTCTTTTTGCATTCAAATTTCGGCGTGTTTTCCATTCGAAATTCAACCCTTGATAAATCTGCCCCTAAATAAACCCAATGGTACAGTTTTGCCTTTAATATGGACATTAAGGGGCAGATTTATCAAGGGTCGAAGTGAATTCGAGGGAATTTTCGAAGTAAAAAAAATTTGAAGTAATTTTTTGGATACTTCAACCATTGAATAGGATACTACGACTTCCAATTTACTTCGACTTCGATTCGAAGTAAAAATCGTTCGACTATGCGACCATTTCATAATCGAAGTACTGTCTCTTTAAAAAAACTAACACCAGTAACATCCCGGAAGTATCCATCATAACTAACAATTCCACTATCACCCCCTCTCCCCAGGCCTTGGATTATCCTAGATTCTGCCCTGTCATTCACTCCCCATATCCAGTCACTTATTAAATCATAAATAGGGGGGTTGTGGGTGCACACCTGAGGCCAATTTCAAAATGTTTAGAGCCCTGTCTTAATGATTCAAGTAAATATGCAAGTGCATGTAATTTTGAAACAGGGTTTTTTTGTTACAAAGTTATGATCATAATATTGATAAGCCACCATACCACGTCAAGGTAAAACCCCACATGGTGGTCCCTAACTTATTTACCTCTAATCATAGTAAAAGAGGAATTTTACCTCTCTGTTTAGTAACAATTCTTTATGTAAACATTATGTAAACTTCTCCTGTGCCTTGGTTTCAAACTTTGTGCTAAATCCTCCCCCGCCAACTGCTGAGCGGCTTTGAAGAGGGAGAGACTGCCTAAGCCCTAAACCAACGCCCATTTTAGAAAAAAAGAAGTAAAGTGGTGTAATTAAAAACAAAGTGGAGTGGAGTGATATGTGCAGTTGCACAATAGTGTGTATGGTGGTGGAAAGTGTGTGGGCTCTAAACGTTTTGAAATTGGCCTCAGGTGTGCACCCACAACCCCCCTATTTTTAGCTTTGGCTAAGCTCATGTGGTTGTTGCACCCTCATACCCACCCCTTTATACTTTTGGTGGTCCTTTTCACTTTTTGAAAGTGCCTTGGTTTGTGCAGTCTCTCTCTCTTAAAAGCCATAAATGCTAGCAGCATGGGAGGATCTAGCCGTGAAAAAACTAATGTCCCATTAGACACTTTTCCACGCACACACACATTACACTTATTGCGTTCTTCATTTAGTTTTCCTTTATACAATTTCATTCTATGCATACATTCATACACATCCCCAAATACACACACACTTTCCACCACCATATACATTTCACATATACATGTATACACACTATTGTGCAACTGCACATATTACTCCACTTTGTTTTTAATCACACCACTTTACTTCTTTTTTCAAAATGGGCGTTGGTTTAGGCAGTCTCTCCCTCTTAAAAGCCGCTCAGCAGTTGGCGGGGGAGTATTTGAAACCAGTTTGAAACCAAGGCACAGGAGATGTTTACATAAAGAATTGTTACTAAACAGAGAGGTAAAATTCCTTTTTTACTATGATTAGAGGTAAATAAATTAGGGACCGCCATGTGACGTGGTATGGTGGCTTATCAATATTATGATCATAACTTTGTAACAAAAAAACCCTGTTTCAAAATTACATGCACTTGCATATTTACTTAAATCATTAAGACAGGGCTCCAAACGCTTTGAAATTGGCCTCAGGTGTGCACCCACAACCCCCCTATTTTTGTACTTATTAAATCATGTCACTTCCACCTAAGGAACATATCCAAAATACGATCATTTATCACCCAAGACGCTGCCAAAATTCTTATTCACTCACATGTCATATCACGTCTAGACTACTGTAACTCTCTTTTAATTGGCCTCCCCCTCCAGAGACTGTCACCTCTCCAGTCCATAATGAACACTGCTGCGAGGCTCATACACCTCAGCAACCGCTCCTCCTCTGCCTCGCCATTCTGTAAATCCCTGCACTGGCTTCCGTTACCTTTCAGAATCAAATTCAAATTATTGACTTTCAAAGCACTTCATAACTCTGCCAACACCATACATCTCTGAACTCATCCCTATATACTCACACAACCGCTTTCTACGCTCCTCTACTGACCTGCTACTCAACTCTTCTCTCATTACCTCCTCACATGCTCGCATTCAAGACTTTGCAAGGGCTGCACCCCTCCTCTGGAACTCTCTCCCACGCTCTGTCTGACTTTCTCCCAACCTTTCTGCTTTCAAGAAATCTCTTAACTACCAAACGCAACACCACATACAGTA
Source organism: Xenopus laevis (assembly GCF_017654675.1). Taxonomy (NCBI): domain Eukaryota; kingdom Metazoa; phylum Chordata; class Amphibia; order Anura; family Pipidae; genus Xenopus; species Xenopus laevis. The sequence continues at coordinate 115,003,332 of NC_054380.1, read as the reverse complement.
CCACATTTCTCACCCACTTAATTCGATCTTGCCCACTCCCACACCTGATGTATTACTCCCTTCCCTTTAGACTGTATGCCTATGCATAGGGCCTTCCTCACCTTTTGTACCGGTATTTCTCTGTGATGTATGTAACTCCATATGTTCTGTGTATATAATTCATGTGATTTAGTTGTATAATCACATTTTCTTTACAGTGCTACGCAATATGTTGGCGCTATATAAATACATGTTAATAATAATAATAACTTCGACTTAAATACTTCGCCAACTTAAACCTGTCAAAGTGCTATGTTAGCCTATTGGGACTTTCCAGAGCATATTTCTAAGTTTTTTGTATTCGAAGGAAAATCGTACGATAAAATCGTTCGAATCGTTCGATTCTAAGTACAATCGGAGTACGATCGTACTACGATAAAACTTGTTTATATAAACTATTGTAGTTGTTACAGTGGAGCACAGCAGTACAGTATATTTTCATTACTTTAAAATACTTACATTTTTTTGGTGTTACTGTTCCTTTAACAGCATAGACAGGCCTGTAGGAGTACATATAATAGTTAACAGGGATATCTGAGAATAAATACTCCAATAGATAAAAGTCTAAGTCCCTTTGTAAAATGTATAATGAAGCAATAGAATTCTTAATGAATCAGATGAAAATTAAGCGTAGGACTGGCCAGATATGGGATGACTTTGACGTAGTTGGCCAGCTTAAATATATTGCAATATATGGACAAACAATCCCTGTTTTGTTTAAAGGGTAAGGCATTTTTCAGTAGCAGTATGCACAAAATGTCTCTGTCTTAAATATATTGATAATGGGTTGAGTGCAGAGGACTCTTGTATTTGACTATATGTATTTTGTGGTCACAGCCTCATTGCACCCCCGCCTAATGGTTTTAAAAATTAGTGGTGAGCACAACTTTCCCTTGTTTGTAAAAGTCTAAGAATGTATAGAATTATATTAAATAATAGAAATACTCTGTAAATCATAGCGTGTATATATCAATGACCCTCAGAAGGTTTAGCTCTATAATACAATCATGGGATCCGTTATCTGGAAACCCATTATCCAGAAAACTCCGAATTACGGAAATGCCATGTCCCATCGACTCCATTTTATTTTAAATTTTTTACAATGATTTCCTTTTTCTCTGTAATAAAACAGTATCTTGTACTTGATCCAAACTAAGATATAATTAATCCTTATTGGAAGCAGAGCCAGCCTCTTGGGTTTATATAATGTTTAAATGATTTTATAGTAGACTTTAAGTATGAAGATCCAACTTACAGGAAAGATCCATTATCCGGCAAACCCCAGGTCCCGAGCATTCTGCATAACAGGTCCCACACCTGTATAATCATATCTTTTATACTGTTACCAGATGATGGAGTCAGTTCCACAAAACACTCAGTAATACGTTTAATTTCTTTCCAAAGCATTTTTATTGCTATAAAACACATGGCCGCAATGCTTTTACTCCAACGGGGCTTTGCATAATACAAAATATATCATTTTTATTCTGGAGGCAAAAAGCAAACAAATACAGTATGTATAAAATAGGAAGCTTAGCCCCAAAACTTTGGAACCATCTATTTTGCTCAGGATTAGTGGGCTGATGGATTTTACACTTGTAGGTGAGCTCAGGTACTCATCATTTCCCATGTTATTGATCCCCCGAGCGATATGTCATTTATACGCTCTCTATGTACATTAAGGTATAAGCATGGCCAATAACATGCATCTATTCATCATCATTCCTGCTGGTGTAGCCAAGCGTATCCCCAATAGGATAATGAGCAAAGAAGGTACGAGCCATATCATTTATCCTGTCATATGCACCCAGGGAGCGGAAATGCTCCACATACTGCCAGAAGTCTGAAGTGGAGAAGGGCCAGTAAGGATGAGCAGGGGCATCCTCGTATGGATCTGCAAAGAACAAGATGGTAGTGTTACAATGAATGTTGTTTGCAAGTCTGTTTATATTATAGACAAGGAACTAATCTGTGTCCACTGGAGACCTTCTGTTCTTAGCGGAAATACAAGTTAGTTAAAAGTTGCTGTTTGAATAATGTCCCGATTGTGTGGGTAAGTGGTACCAGAAGGTTTATTATATGGAAACTGCAAAAATATTCAGTGTGTGTGATACTTATTAGTTACTTATAACACCCAGGGTAAAACTCTAGGAAAACACGAGTTTGTGGAGTTCAGCCTTACAATGATCCAGAGATAAACAGAAAAAAAACAGACTATTTATCCACATGAGGAAAATAAATATTTCTCTGTCCCTGGAGGATTTCTCTCTGGATCATTGATCAGACTCATCTCAGGATCAATATCGAGTACAGCTTCAGTTGATAAACTATCATTCAGTGATTAACTGTATCTATGAGCAGCACAAGCCTAAGCTTTTTGTATATCTATTGAGCCTTATGCTAAGATGTTTGCAGCTTCCTGTTTAAAGTAGCAGCATCTTCTGATTAACTGCTGAGAAATTGTGAAACTAGATCATTGAATATTTAGGTTAGAAGTCTGAGTTTATAGCACTCACTGGGGCTAATTTATCAACACTGGGCAAATTTGCCCATGGGCAGTTACCTATACCAACCAATCAGTGATTAGCTCTTTATAGCCAGCTACAAGTAGAACTATGCATGCAGCAATTTGATTGGTTGCCATGGGTTACTGCCCATGGACAAATTTGCCCAGTGTTGATAAATGACCTCCATTGTGTATGTGCAGACAAGAGTGAGACCAAAGTGCAGATTGGTTGTTATTATTAGGGATGCACTGAATCCACTATCTTGGATTTGGCCGAACCCCTGAATCGTGGATGCGGCTGAATACCAAACCAAATCCGAATTTGCATATGCAAATTAGGTGTGCGAAGGGAAAAACATTTTTTACTTTCTTGTTTTGTGACAAAAAGTCACACGATTTCCCTCTATGTCCCTAATTGGCACATGCAATTAGGATTCGGATTCAATTCGTCTGGGCAGAAGGATTCGGCCGAATCTGAATCCTTCTGAAATAGGCCGAATCCTGAATTCGGTGCATCCCTAGTAATCATGCAGTCTGGCAAAAATTATTTGCTTCTGATAAAGTTAGTGGGGGTCATTTATAAAAGCTGGTCAAATTTGTACCTGGGCAGTTACCCATGGCAACCAATCAGATGTTTGCTTTCAATGTTCAACTTGCAACTGGCTGGGAAAAATCTAATCATTGATTGGTTGCTATGGGTATAAATGAGACCCATTGTGCCTTATTTGTGCTTACTCTTTTTATTATCAAAGAACTGCAGCGTCACCTTGCTTTATGGCAAATATTTTATATAAACACTCAGGATCCAGTGCTGACAAGAGTGGGACCAATAATATTCTAACTGAAAGGTTTATTTACATGTAGAGTGCTGCTGTCTGGGAAGGTCTAACGTTTACTTTAACATGGAGATGCTGACAGATTTGTTATTCAATGTGTTCCAAAACCTTAAATACCCAATATTCCATAACCCTTCTCCCAGCCAAAGCAATATATTAAACACTCTATTTACCTTCCTCTCCATACACTGGCCTGGCATCTGAAAAAAAGAGAAACTTTCATCAGTGGAACTGAATTCAAACAATGAAAACCTTCATAGCAAGTGTGAGTTGAAACCTCAAGTCAGCAGGAATTCTTCATAACTTGGGCCTCACATAATAGGGCCGTGTGTCTGCGTGGCACCCGTGGGTCACATGGGAGCAGCATTCCCAGCCAACTCATACACATTCACAGAATAGAGAAGGTATGGAAGTCAGGCTGGGAGGCTACTGAGCTAACGGATAAACACACCGTTCATGGACAGAGCCTTTAACACTAGTAGACACATAACCTTTTTACATATTTACGCAAAAATCATGCCCCCCCCCCATCTGTCTTTGCAAAATGATTAACTTGGTCTTGAAGATTTTTATGGCAAAATAGCATGGTGTCCAAATTATAATTTTTTATATACTTATGTGTCCGTTCGGTCCATTTGTATCTAGAATCACACTAATATAGTATATCATGAAAGGTAATTTAGTTTTGCAAATGGCGTGTACATAGTGCAGTTGTGGATGCAGCTCACTATTTTTTATACCCTAAATACCCTAAATGCAGCATTTTTTCCTATAATTTCAGCATAAGTGTGGCTGCCAGGGGAGTAGCATCCGTTGTGTTATTGGCTGCAACTGCACTGAAATTGCATCATATCCGGCACTCAGCATCAACATAACACCTTAGGCGCAAGCGCTGTATATATTGATGCACTTCAGCTCGGGAACCCTGGAGCGCCTCTTGGTTATCAAGATATTTTGTGTATTAATTGTTAGTAGTGTATTGTAAGACTGAAACACTGACCAATTAAAGTGATACTGACACTAAAAAATTTATTTTCAAAATATTAATCTATGTTAATAGTTACCTATAGGTCATGTTGATCGTTTTTGCCTGATTGTTCTGCTTTTGTAAGTAATTAAAAAAAGCAATTGACTGTTTTGCCAAACATGACTGTACCTTCTTAGGGAGCTGGAACACGAGCAGATTCAGGAAGATTTAGTCGCCTGGCGACTAATCGCCTCTTCTGCGGGGCGACAATCTCCTCGAACTGCCTTCCCTGAACTGCCTTCCGCCTGCTATAATGAGAAAACGCCAGCACCAATGCACTCGCGGTGCTTCTATTTCCGAAGTCACCCGAAGTTTCCTCATGAGGCGACTTCGGAAATCGAAGCACTGCGAGTGCATGGGCGCTGGCGTTTTCCCATTCTAGCAGGGGGAAGGCAGTTTAGGGAAATTTTCGCCACACAGAAGAGGCGATTAGTCGCCAGGCGAATAAATCTCCCCAAATCTGCCCGTGTGCTTAAACCCGTAACCTGTCAGTTAAGAGTTTCTAATGCTAACGGACTACTGCTGCACAAACATGGCAGCCCCCTCATAGAGGAACATGGGGATAAGCAAATACTTTTATGGCAAAATTCTAAATACCATGCAAAGACAATGATATGATTGAAGTAAAAAAAAAAAAAAGATTAATTTCTGGTATCAGTATCTCTTTATTATGCATTATATACATACAAATCCTCATTAAGCTCTGCCTTGCTTCCATGGGCCTCTACTTTTAGAAACCTGGCTGCTTCCATATTTAATGTGGAGATGTGGCTAAAATTAAGCCAAATGCAATTAAGAAAAAAACAGTTGTTTAAACTATTCCTTAACTGATGGTCCTTTCCCTATGAAATCCAGGCTCCCTTTTGTTCGAACCAGCAAACTCGTACAATGAATCATAGATAAAGTATAGGGCTCAGATAAGTACATCCTGATTTTTTAAAGTAGAAAATTCGTGACTTACCAATAAATGTGCCAAGTAAAACACACGAGAAACATAATCCAATAAGAAGCAGCTTCATGATTCTTCTGAGAGATATTTCCCAACAAAATGACCTGTAATCTACAAAATGTCATTTTTAACCACAAAAATATCAATGAATGGCAAAAGTGCTAATATCTTAAACTACCCTCTTTATATGTGTTTTATTTCTATGCGTTTCTGATTCGTGTTGAATGTAGTGAATGGATGAGGGGTTTTTTTAACTGTAATTGATTTTGTAATGATGTACGATATACAGTATATATCAATGATTTATAGTGACTTATATTGCTGAGCAAACAGGAATGGTTACCCAGCAAACATTTACAAAAACAACCAGGTTTTAGCAAACAGAAAAATCTGACAAAACACTAACAAAACTGTTTTACTTTACAATTGTTGGATTATTGAAACAATATCTCAACCTGGGATTGGAGATATTTTATGATTTTTAGCATAAAATGAAAGCCTCCATCTGGGTTCAGTGGCTTTATCTCTAATTCATAAATGGATGGCAGGAATTTTGGATCATTGATTGTTTTCTGGGTACCTGAAGGGCATACAACGAATGTTGTGGGGCATCTTGATTGTGTTGAACCGACGGTGAACTGACTATCTTTTTTAACTGTTGTAGAGTTGCATTTTTCACAAAATAGTTTTCTAACCAAAATAATAAGTCATTTTCCAATCATTTTAGTTTCAGTGCCTTAAATTAGAATATCATAGAGAAAAGAGATTTCTCTTAGTAGAAGAGAATTGTTCAAAGTTCTATAATGCTTTGCAAGGGATTGTAGTTAGAATGCTGCCTACAAAGCATAACAAAACTGGCGTTTTCGGGAAATGTTCAAGTTAATTATCACATGCACAGACATATTGATGATATAAAATCAAATGCAAATTGTTGCAAATTCTAAGGTCTCAACGCCATTCTAGATGCCCACACTGCCTGCTGAATTCATTTCAATGGCAAGAAATCCAACAGCAGGTGTTTTGATCAAATTTCATGTGTGTTTGAGCGCTCAAAAGATAGTACTAGTCGTACGTTTATGTGGATTTTGTGCCATGAGCACTGGTGTGCAACTGTATTGGCAATAAATTATGTAGAATGACAGCAGATGATAACCTAAAGCTCTGCCTAACCCAGGATATCTTTCAACATGCTTTTGGAGGAGGCTAGGCATTCACTGTCAGTTGTGATAGACTAAGCACCTGAAAATATTCAATCTGTCTCACTTTAACCATCTAGATCCATAATATTATTGTCCATATACAACACGTATGATGCTGTAACCTGCAGCAGATGCAGTAGTAGTGTCTGTAGAAGTGCATGTAGGTACAAATAGGATTTTACCATTGGCAAAAGTAATTACAGCATGAAAAAGAAGAAGTGTAAGTACCAGTCATTGTGTCATTTTGTAAGACTTAAATAAGACTACAATACTCCAACTAATGTCAATTATGTCGTACAATTATACACAATAATATTTTTATCTATGGAAATTAGTCCTGACTTCAGAATAGTAATTGTAATATTAGTTTTAATAACTGCAGCACCACATGTCGGAGTAATCATAGCATATCCATAGCATTACCTGTAGTCCTTGTGGTGCACCTATGGCCCTTGCGATGAGCTGTGTTTTTGTGTTGGTTGCCCAGCTGCCTTCTATACAGATCTTAGTTCTGCCTCCTCTCTCAGCCTCTTCCTCTCTCTCTCTCTCAGGTTCACACTTCTTCTTTACCCACATTCTGTACAAAGGAGGGCTGTCTGAAGAGAGCACAGAGGCTGCTCAGAATTTTCTCACCGGCAAATAACTAAGCAGACCTTTGTGTCCATGGGGAATTTGCCCAGCATACCAACATCTGCTCCAAAGTTATAACACTAGAGTACAAACCAAGTCTAAGGGGGTTATTTACCAAAATACAAATTTTTCAGATTTTTTAAATAAAAAAAGTCCGGCCAAACTAGAATCCATAATTTGTCCTTATGTATCAATAAAAGAAATTGAAAAAAATCAAGAAAATTAAGAAACGCCGAAAACCATGAAAAATACGAAATTTTGCAGGAAAAACCAGCATCAAACTCTAAAAATTTCGAACATTTTGTGAGAGTTAAAACATATTCAATGGTTTAGGGGACATCTGTCATTGACTTTTACATGCATTCCGCAAGTTTTCAGATTCGGGCTTGGAACTGTTACGAACGGAGTCTTAAACCCAGATCTAGCTACAAGGTCCCAGTCGTGGCTCAGTCTTCCACCTATAACAGCCACCTTTCATTTCGTGAGAAGCCCTCCGCTACTCTGGTGCCGCCAGGTCTTAACGTGAGAGGACCAAGGAGAGAGTTCTGGGCAGGCAAGGGAACCGAACATTGTAACTGGAACGGAGAACAAGGAGTGTGGTCAAGGGACAGGCCGGGTCGATACAGTACAAATGTGAAACACACCAATATCGCAGTACTTAAACAGGATCCAAGAGAGTAGTCAAATATCAGGCAAGGGTCAGGAGAGGCAGTGAACTAGGAATAGTCAGCGCAATGACGTCTGACACAGCAACGCATCAAACCGGGAAGAGGCACATGAGCATGCGCTATTCAGCTCTCAAAGAAAGACATGGCGGGCGTCCCCGCTGCACTACCGCTAGACCACCAGTTACTCTCACAGGAACAGTTTGGGGCCTAATAAATCGTGAAAAAAAAACGTCTTTTTTTACCACAACTTTTTCGGATTTCCGGCATCAAAACAGACAGTCACATATATTGCCTAGGTTATTTATTAAGGCACAATTTTTTTGTTTTAAAAGAAGCAGCTCGAAGGAATGACCACAACTTTTTTGGGTTTCCAGCATCAAAACAGACGCCTCGAAAAAAATTGTGCCTTAATAAATAACCCCCTTAAACTCTTATTGCCCAGGCAATATACAGTATGTGACTGACTGAAATGATGTAAGAAGGTCTATAGATATAACTATAGAGCTATAGAAACTGCACTTGCAACTGTCTCTTTCACTAGCGAATAATTTGGCGATGTCCCTGCAGATGGGATTTCTGGCGAATTTCTGGCAAATTTTCACTAGCGACAACCACTTCTCCATTTAGTAAAAGACTTTTTGGGGATTGGAGCAATACTGTATATAGGGGTCAGTGTAGTATATGAGCTTTTTCCCAGGGCCCATTTCTTTCAGCTGCAATCTGTTTTTAAAGAAGCAGCTCAAAGGAATGACAGACCACCTTGATCATCAGTTGAGATCATCACCAGAGATTTATGTGGGAATGTAATAACTTCAGTAATGGAAAAAATATTTGCAATGTGAAAAGTTATGTCTTTGTGCAAAACAAATTTTCCTTTGCTCAAGTTGAATGTAGCTTCTGCGAACCCGGAAACTATGTAGCGACCACTTCTGACACTGGAAGAAGATTTGCAAATGTTCTAGTTTGCGCCAGTGCGCAGTGAATTTAATCAAACTTCTGAAAACGTTATGTTTGCTCCAAAAGATTACAGCCCCTTCAAGCACTTCTTAAAAGTGGGCAATGTGCAATTAAAATTCACAATGCAATAACAGTTTATGGAAGAATATTACATTGTGAAATACAAATTTTTATTTGTGCAAATTGTTACGACTTTTATTACATTCCCCCATTAGTATCATATCGGTGCAGCAGAGCGACCCAAGTGCTACACAGCTCCCACTGTGAGTCTGACTGAGCTGCCTCTATTGTTGCTACCTTTACTAAAAAAATATTTTGGTCCCGTGGTAAAGGAGATGGGGACAGTTAGGTAAGGGGGGCAGGGCTACGAGGAGTCACTACCCAGGTGACATAAAGGGAAAGATCAGTTGGGGATTTAGTGGAAAGTGTAGGATAATGGACAGGCCCGGGGGAGATTAAGGGGCATATTTGTTATGCTGTGTAAATAAATGGTGAGATATACACCACACATCAAGGTCAGACTGGGGGACTTCTGTCCAGGGCCCCCCTCCAAACTCCCCTGGTGCACCGCTGTGCGTAAGCACACTGCCTGGTCCCCTGCCACCGAGCATATTCGCACTGTCCCCCGCCAATGCCGCGCCACTGAGCGTGTGCAGTCATGGCAGGAAGCCTCCCGAAGATCGCGGATCTAGGTCGGTGGGGCCCACAAAGCTCGGGGGCCCACCAGGTTTTTTCCCAGTGTTCCGCCGGCCCAGTCCGACCCTGCCACGCATTGCCACACTTAGCCATGTAAAAAACCGTGTACAATGTTTATGGGTTTTTTTCTTGTGTGACTTTCACCGGAAACAATGAAAAATAAATGTCAAATCTGGTGTTCGCATGGCATAAAATTACATACACCTTTACCATTTATTTTACCATTTATTTTACACAGCTATTTACACCGTTTTTTCAGCAAATTTCTTTTTACACATCATAGTAAATATGCCCCTAAAGTAAAATGAGAGAGGGGATTGGGCTTCTGTGAGTAAATTTGCAATCCTGGCCCATCTCGTGTGCCTCAGTTCAGTAACTGATGTCTGTTTTATTGCAGGAAAAAGTTTAATGGCACCAAGGGCTGATTTACCCTTATAGGGCAAGTCAACCCCAAATTAAAAGATTGCCTAATAAAAGAAAACATCGTCCTAATCAATTTTCCAAGATACATTTATTAAAAATGTTCAGCAAAGAAAGGTCTATTAATCATCTGCCTTGTCATGGACTCCCGTAGGTTAAAAATCTAAAAATTTGGTGGTTTGGCATCTGGGAAGGAAGAACAACAAGTTAAGGCGGGGGTGCCCAAAAAGTTGATCGGGATCTACCAGTAGACTTTTAGTTGGTGATCAGAAGACCTCCTATTTCATGCTTTTCATTCAGATATTTATTACATTAAGGTTACATGAGAAATAGTTTTTTAATATAGCAATATATATATATATATATATATATATATATATATATATATATATATATATATATATTCTCAAAAATCAATATAATATTTAAGTCATATTTTCCATGGAACGGAATGCGAACAATGCTTTTATTAATGTATATTATAATGGGACAACATCATTAAAGTAGACCTCACATTAGTAAAGTATGGGCTCTCCTGAGTTAAGGGGTAAATGCACTTATTCTTATTTGGATGTTCTGTTTGGTCAGACCTAATAAATGTGACCTTCCCCCACTGCCATCTGCTGGTGGATAATGGGCACTGCAAAGAAAATATTGGAAGTAAAGTGTAATCATCTACTGTACATCAGGAGTTTCCTCCTGCTTTATTTGTACCAAGGTGTCACATATGTTTCAGAGTCAAAGACAAGCTTCATTCATCTGACACACAGTTACAATAAAAGTTACAGATGGCTGTCTGCTTTTCTACACATTTGAACATTACCCATTTAGAAAAGAAATAGCCTGATCAAATAATATGCAATATTTTGTCACGGGAATGCTAATAATAAATTACTAGGCAGGAATAGCTTATAAATAGGATATTAAATCTAATTCACCAGCCACATGATTCTCAAACAAATCATATTTTACATTGTTAAATTCTACCCATGATAATCATTGTGGAATTTTACACTTTTTGGGGAACCAGTGGCTACTATCGCTTATTACATACAATTAACAGATTGCTCTAGCCCAGGGGTGCCCAAAAGGTAGATCGGGATCTACCAGTAGACCTTTAGTTGGTGATCAGTAGATCTCAAGACGATGTCAACAAACAACTTATCTAAATCACTGTCCTATTTCATGCTTTTCATTCAGATATTTATTATGTTACGGTTACATAGAAATAGTAACATATAGCAATATAATTTTTCTCAAATCAATATAATCTATATCTAGTCTATACTTTTCTTGAAGGTGTAAATAAAAACTGGGATATCAGCTTTCCGCTGATGTTGCTCTGACTTTGCTCTGACTTTGCTGGAAACCTCAAGCTGTATAACTATGCTGTCATTACACTGATGGGAAAAGGTGACAGCAAGGGGCAGATTTACTAAGCTGGAGTGAATAATTCACTATTCGAACATTTGATAATCGAAGTACTGTCTCTTTAAAAAAAACTTTGACTTCATACTTCGCCACTTTAAACCTACCGAAGTGCAATGTTAGCCTATGGGGACCTTCCAGAGCACTTTTCTATGTTTTTTTTGATCGAATAAAAATCATTCGATCGATCGCTAAAAATCATTTGAAACGTTTGATTCGAACGATTTTTATTAGATAGTTCAATCAAAGCTTCGATCAAATATTCGAATTCGAAGGAATTTACTTAGAGGGTCGAATTTGAGGGTTTTTTAACCCTCGAAATTCGGCCCTTGATAAATCTGCCCCCAAGGGTATATTCTCAATTTATCAGATCCCAATTAAGTGCAGCATTGGCTGCTGTTTTTTTTAAGTAACTATTCTGGGTAGAGGAATATCTGGGTGATTAGGAACCTTTAAACAGGGAATGTAATAAAAGTCAACAGGTAACTATGTGCAATAATAAAACAGCTTACCGAAAAAAAAATTTTTTTTTTGAACAAAATACATTATGGAGCCCATTTACTTAGCTCGAGTGAAGTAATAGAGGAAAAAAACTTCAAATTTCAAATGTTTTTTGGCTACTTCGACCATCGAATCGAATGATTCAAACTAAAAATCATTCCACTATTCGACCATTCGATAGTCGAAGTACTGTCTCTTTAAGAAAAAACTTCGAGCCCCTAGTTCACCACCTAAAATCTACCGAATCAATGTTAGCCTATGGGGAAGGTCCCCATAGGCTTTGGTAGCTTTTTTTGGTCGAAGAAAAATCGTTCGATCGATGGATTAAAATCCTTCGAACGATTCGCGCTAAATCATTCGACTTTGAATATCGAAGTCGAAGGATTTAACTTCGATGGTCGAATATCGAGGGTTAATTAACCCTCGATATTCGACCCTATGTAAATCTGCCCCTATGTTTAGGCCAGTCTAATGCATTGCACATAAGGGGGTGCAGCAAAGAGGCAATGTAGATCTTTGCACCAATAGAACATGATGCAACATGGAGTCATTAAATGTAAAATGATAATGTAAACCTCAGTCATTAGGGAGGCAATTTGTTAGGAACTGTAATTGCTGCACCTGTCTGGGGTAGTTTCCTGCAGGAAGGGCCGCAACTGCCTTTCCCCAAACTAAGGGATCCCCTGTGCCTCAAAATGAGCACCCCTGTCATTGCCAAAGCTATCCTTACATCTCCCCCCTCAAAAAAAAACCCAAACTGAATCAGTTACATATTTTTGGAACAAACCCAGACCCATATTGAAACCTAAACATAAAAATAAAAACAAGTCTAGGAGCCAGAATTCTAATAAATCAGTGTCCTTTTCAAGTGTCTCCAGCGATTCAGGTGATGAAACTTCGTATTGTGCTGATGATTTAGAAACGACCTCTTTGCAGACGACTAGGAGGAATCCGACAAAGCGGACCTGGAGGATTTGGGTACAGCGGATATTCCTAAGAAGGCAAAAAACTACCAAGGTCAGGATCTGTTCCCGAAACGCAAGAAAATGGAGAAGGATTGGCCGAAACGGAGCAACCAAATGGAAAGAAGACCAGAAGAGGGGGGAGGAGGAAACGGAGACAGGAGATACGGGCTAAGGCCGAACACGGCGAGGAAGGACAGGGCTTATTAAACGTGGTGAATATTTCTTCAGTTACCTTGACTTTACCCCAAATACGTGTTTTGAGCCATGGTTTATCTTTTGCACCCACACACCATTTCAGTTTGTTTAATACACTATTAGATGTGAATCGGTTGGTACGTAAACTAACCCTTCGGAGACATTTTGGTCCATGTGGCCTAGGTACAGCTGAGGCAGTTGAGCCCCAAAGGTTTGTCAGTAGGTCAGATCCCAAAAATGTATTGTCCACGTTTCGGGAACATTGTTGATTGGTTGATCTAGATGCATTATGACATGAGAGCATGGATGATGTCCAAAACACAGATATTGTAGTTGAGAGAGTGGTCCTGCCTAAGGATAAAAAGATGCCTTCTAATTTTTACCCCTTACAGTCCAGATGTACACCAATGGACATTTTTCAGGACCTTGTTGAGAAAGATCTGAACAGATTAAGTTCTTTGAAATCTAGAGGAGGTCCCGATAATGTGACAAGGGAGGAGAAGCTAGCTATCAAATCATTAAGGGACAACACTGATATCACAATTAGGCAAGCGGATAAGGGTGGGTGTGTGGTTGTACTAAATACAGCTGACTACTTGTTGGAAGCTAAGAGACATCTGGGTGATACAGACACCTACCTACCCCTCCAATCCACAAAGAGAGTATACCGAGCTTGTTAAGGGTTTGGTTTCCTATGGAGTTTCGTTAGGGGTGGTGGACTCTCGGGACACTGATTATTTAGTCAGAACTAATCCGGTGGTCCCGATTTTCCACCACCTCCCCAAGATACACAAATCGATTACGTCCCCAGAGGGAAGGCCAATAGTGGCTAGTATAGGGTCTGTCAATGAGGGACTGTCAGTTTGGGTGGATACATGTTTAAAACCATTAGTTCCACAGCTAGACTCCTATATTAGAGACTCCGGACACTTATTAGAGAGACTGTCCACCTTGAAATGGGGCGATACCTATATATGGTTATCCATGGACGTGAAGTCATTGTACACAATTATTTCACATGATTTGGGCTTACGAGCGATTGCAGATATCCTTAACAACACACACATTTACACTAATGATTTAATTCATTACACACTTTTGGTTTTGGAGTTTTTACTTACGCACAATTTTTTCTATTTCGATGGGGGGGTTCTACCTCCAGAGACGGGGGACTGCGATGGGTGCTTCCTTTGCCCCCACCTATGCCAAGCTCCTTATGGCATGGTGGGAGCGGTCCCGCATCTATGGATGTGAGAACCCCTTTCGTGAACACATTATATGGTATGGTCGCTATATAGATGACCTTTTGTTTATCTGGGACGGCCCTGAGGAACTAATCAGGGATTTTCACACATACTTAGATGCCAATCAATATAATTTAAATTTTACACTTGAATTTAATAAATCAGAGATTCACTTTTTAGATCTCACACTATGGGAGACACATGTAGTGGTAGAATTGAATCCACTGTATATAGAAAGCCCACGTCGAGCAACACTATTTTGAGAGCTAAAAGCTGTCACCCAGACACGGGGGATACCATATAGTCAGTTTGTTAGGTATAGGAGGAATTGTAGTCAGGATAATACCTTTGAGGAACAAGCTGGACACTTGGGACATAGACTGCAGAGGCGAGGCTATCCGAGAGATATGATAAGACAATCCTGTGATAAAGCAAGCAGATATTCAACTAAAGACAGGTCAAATACACAAAATACCTTAACTATTAATAAAGACTCAGATAAAACCAATGAAAGAGATAAAATTTATTTCATCACTGAGTTTAGTGAGGAATACGGGAGAATCTGCAATATAATTAGGAAACATCTTCCAGTTTTACACAATGATACGAGATTGTCTGAGATTTTGTCCAACACGGATTTGAAATGTGTCCCAAAAAGGGCACCCACATTGGGCAAGATGTTGGCACCGAGTTTAATAACCTCGGCACAAAATAGACAGAGTGAGAATTGGCTAACTGTAAAAGGTAGCTATAGATGTGGCGCAACCACTTGTAAAACATGTAGGGTCATCACCACTGGTCCTACCTTTAAATCAAGTGTCACAGGAAAGGAATATCGTAATTTTGGCTATTGTAATTGTAACACTAAAGGGGTGGTGTACCTTTTGGAATGTCGAAAACTGTGAAAAACAATATGTTGGCTGCACTACCCGTACTCTAAAAGAAAGGATATACGAGCATATACGAGCAATAGACAAACATGATGAGGCGTCCCCAATTGGCAAACATTTTGCCTTTTGTTCTAAAAAAGGAGTGAATGAGCTGTCAGTCAAAATTATAGAACAAGTGAAGACACCCCTTAGGGGTGGGGACCAGGTACGATCCCTGGATCTTAGAGAGGCATTCTGGATCCTTAAACTGGAGACGAGAATACCCAAGGGTTTAAATACGAGACATGACATATCCTATTTATATTGATAGCTTAATATCTTACTCCCCAGTTTTGAATACATTTGAATATGTGTAAATTTATCTGATTATGAGGATATTGAGAAACAAGATAGATATTCCACAATGTTTCAAAGTTTAACATTTTTAAACATAGACTCTTACTATCAGGATACAGATCCATATTTACATAATTTATAAATGACTAGGATTTGGAGTTTACACACGGTGCTACATGGGTACAGGGATCTATTTTAACTAACAGCATGTTATTTTAAAAGTACTATTAAGGTTGTTACCTTTTGGATGTTGGTTTTATTATGAAGATTAAAAATAAATCATTTTAACAGTAATAATATGTGTAACCAGCAGGGGTCACTATGCCCTTAGGTATATAATGTGTCTGTGGTGTCTGTGATGTATGCCTATGATTAAGGGATTGTATCCCGAAAGGGCCTTTTGATCCCTGCATGAGCTTGCAATAAAGACCTTTTTTCCTCTTCAAGTGGAGTGCCGTCCATTCCTTTGGCACAGTATCCTTACATCTCCCCCCTCAAAAAAAACCCCAAACTGAATCAGTTACATGGAGTTATATTTCTTTTTTAATGGTTTATTATGTTTTACAAGATAATGTGCGTCTTTAAATTTGTGCTTTGTGTATATTTCTTAGAATAGCATTGGGAATGACACAGGGGGGCATAGAATGAGAACGTAATAAATAAGGGAACAAATTTCCCCACTACGAGACCAGGATCATTTGTCATAGAAAATATGAGATCCAGTTTTTTTGTAAAATATCAGTTAATAGATATTAATAGATATTAAGAATTAACACTCCTTGTGAGGGGGATCAGAATTGATTTCTTTGCCTCAAGGGGTAGTTCCCTTTTAAGTTACAATTTCCTGATTCCAGAAAATAATGGGTATTTTCTGAAACCTCGGATAGTTGGGATTTATTATTATCATCATTTATTTACTGTATATAGCGCTAGCAAGTTACACAGTGCTTTACATTAGTTTATAATGAACAGGGAACAACAAACAAGGTTTTACAGAGTACAATAGGAATAGAGAGTAGGGATGGACAAATTTGTCCCGTTTCATTGTGCCATAAAATTCGCAAATTTCCAGCGAAATGCGCAAAACAGCGAGCTGCGAATTTTGACGCCCGCATCAATGATTCCATCTTTAAAGTCAATGGGCGTCCGAATAATGTTGACGCATGACGGTTTTGATCTGAGTGACTTTTCTGATGCTTGTCCAATATTTTCTGACGACGAATTTCCACGTTTTGCTCCGAAACGTGGAAATTTGCCGCAAATTCACGCCATGGCGAATTTATCCGCCCATCACTAATAGAGGAGCCTACCTGCAAGTGTGTACAAACTAAAGGTTAGGGTACAATTGAGACATAAGGATTTCAGTAACAAATTTGTGATTTATGATACAGCAATGATTGATTAATTAAGGTACATTGAATAGGCTTCCCTGAACAGGTGGGTCTTTACGGAGCGTTTGAAAGTTTGGAGAGAATGAGAGAGTCTGACAGCTTGAGGCACAGCTTGAGCCTGAGAGAAGTTTTGTAGACGAAAATGGGCTGAAGTGATGAGAAGAGAAGAGAGGTGATGGTTGTGTGATAGAGTGTATTTGGAGATCAGAGATGAAATACAGGGATCACAAATTAGAAATCACAAAAAGTTATAACAAACTTATATTTTTTATAGAAGTCAGTGGGGATTGTCTCTAACAACTTTATTTTCCCAGTTTACTAAAATGTTCAAGTGTTTCAGCCTCATTAAAAATGAATGGAACAAGGTGATTCTCACTGGTGAGAAAAACACCAAGAATAAACTAACATTAGAGAAAATAAAATGTGAAGTTACTTTTGTTTTTTTTTTCTTGATCTCAAATTTTGCTAAACTGCCCTCCCTGTATGAAAGTCCTATTTTTGGCAGCTTTTCAATAGGTTCCATGTTTTATACATTTTGAATGATTTGTCTGCTTGTTCTGCCACTTTGCACCTTTCACATGAGCGTCACTCACCCCGACTGCCAAGAGACTTTAGTGTCAGCATATGGTACTGGCAGACTTTATATAATTGAAAGAAGGATGGATGGAGAAATGTATGGGGATATTCTTGATAAGAATCTGCTGCCTTCTACCACAATGCTGAAGATGAAAGGTGGACATTTCGGCAAAACAATGATCCCAAACACACAGCCAAAGAAACTCTCAATTGGTTTCAGAGAAACCAAACAAAGCTGCTAGAATGGCCCAGTCATTTTGAACCAAATTGAAAATCTATGGAAAGAACTGAAGATCAGAGTTCATAGGGGTAAATTTACTAACGGGCGAAAATTCGGCAGCGATGGCTTCGAACCCATCGCTACATTTCCCTAGGCGAAAATTCGCTCAGACAACGCTAATTAACTAAAATGCAAAGTTGCATCTAGGGCACCGAACACTGGTGAATTTTCGCTAGCAGTACTTCGGCAATCAAAGTGAAGGTGAGCTAGCATTCAATTATGCCTAGTGCAACTTCGTAAGAGGTCTTCGTTCAGGCTAATTTGCATACGGTGGGAAATTTAAAGTTGAATGGACGTATATGTTGCAGCAAATACATTACATTACACAAGTCCAGGGAACCCCTGTGCCTCAAAATGAGCACCCCTGTCATTGCCAAAGCTATCCTTACATCTCCCCCCTCAAAAAAACCCCCCCAAACTGAATCAGATACATGGAGTTATATTTCTTTTTTAATGGTTTATTATGTTTTACAAGATAATGTGCGTCTTTAAATTTGTGCTTTGTGTATATTTCTTAGAATAGCATTGGGAATGACACAGGGGGGCATAGAATGAGAACGTAATAAATAAGGGAACAAATTTCCCCACTGCGAGACCAGGATCATTTGTCATAGAAAATACTGAGATCCAGTTTTTTTGTAAAATATCAATGCAAAGTCGTTTTATTAATAGATATTAATAGATATTAAGAATTAACACTCATACCCCCACATGTAATAAAAGGCACTAAGTTTGCCCAGGAGCAGTAACCAGTAGCAACCAATAAGATGTTTGATTTTAAACATGTGGCCAGGAAATTCTACCTGCTGATTGGTTGCTATAGGTTACTGTCCCTGGGCAAAATTAGTGCCTTTAATTACATAACCCCACTTGTGAGGGGGATCAGAATAGTTCCCTTTTAAGTTACAATTTCCTGATTCCAGAAAATAA
This sequence comes from Xenopus laevis, assembly GCF_017654675.1. Lineage (NCBI taxonomy): Eukaryota > Metazoa > Chordata > Amphibia > Anura > Pipidae > Xenopus > Xenopus laevis. The sequence goes on along the minus strand of NC_054380.1, from coordinate 114,984,669 downwards.
TGGGTATTTTCTGAAACTTTGGATAGTTGGGATTTATTATTATCATCATTTATTTACTGTATATAGCGCTAGCAAGTTACACAGTGCTTTACATTAGTTTATAATGAACAGGGAACAACAAACAAGGTTTTACAGTACAATAGGAATAGAGAGTAGTGATGGACAAATTTGTCCCGTTTCACTGTGCTGTAAAATTTGCGATTTTCCTGCGAAATGCGCAAAACAGCGAGCTGCGAATTTTGACGCCCGCATCAATGATTCCATCTTTAAAGTCAATGGGCGTCCGAATAATGTTGACGCATGACGGTTTTGATCTGAGTGACTTTTCTGATGCTTGTCCAATATTTTCTGACGACGAATTTCCACGTTTTGCTCTGAAACGTGGAAATTTGCTGCAAATTCACGCCATGGCGAATTTATCCACCCATCACTAATAGAGGGGCCTACCTGCAAGTGTCTACAAACTAAAGGTTAGGGTACAATTGAGAAATAAGGATTTCAGTAACAAATTTGTGATTTATGATACAGCAATGATTGATTAATTAAGGTACATTGAATAGGCTTCCCTGAACAGGTGGGTCTTTACGGAGCATTTGAAAGTTTGGAGAGAATGAGAAAGTCTGACAGCTTGAGGCACAGCTTGAGCCTGAGAGAAGTTTTGTAGATGAAAATGGGCTGAAGTGATGAAAGGAGAAGAGAGGTGAAAGTCAGAAACAGAATGAAGGTTGTGTGATAAAGTGTATTTTGAGATCAGAGCTGAAATACAGGGATTACAAATTAGAAATCACAAAAAGTTAGAACAAACTTGCTATGTATTATAGAAGTCAGTGGGGATTGTCTCTAACAACTTTATTTTCCCAGTTTACTATGTTTCAGCCTCATTAAAAATGAATAGAACAAGGTGATTCTCACTGGTGAGAAAAACACCAAGAATAAACTAACATTAGAGAAAATAAAATGTGAAGTTACTTTTGTTTTTTTTTTCTTGATCTCAAATTTTGCTAAACTGCCCTCCCTGTATGAAAGTCCTATTTTTGGCAGCTTTTCAATAGGTTCCATGTTTTATACATTTTGAATGATTTGTCTGCTTGTTCTGCCACTTTGCACCTTTCACATGAGCGTCACTCACCCCGACTGCCAAGAGACTTTAGTGTCAGCATATGGTACTGGCAGACTTTATATAATTGAAAGAAGGATGGATGGAGAAATGTATGGGGATATTCTTGATAAGAATCTGCTGCCTTCTACCACAATGCTGAAGATGAAAGGTGGACATTTCGGCAAAACAATGATCCCAAACACACAGCCAAGGAAACTCTCAATTGGTTTCAGAGAAACCAAACAAAGCTGCTAGAATGGCCCAGTCATTTTGAACCAAATTGAAAATCTATGGAAAGAACTGAAGATCAGAGTTCATAGGGGTAAATTTACTAACGGGCGAAAATTCGGCATCGATTGCTTCGAACCCATCGCTACATTTCCCTAGGCGAAAATTCGCTCAGACAACTAAAATGCAAAGTTGCATCTAGGGCACCGAACACTGGTGAATTTTCGCTAGCAGTACTTCGGCAATCAAAGTGAAGGTGAGCTAGCATTCAATTATGCCTAGTGCAACTTCGTTAGAGGTCTTCGTTCAGGCTAATTTGCATACGGTGGGAAATTTAAAGTTGAATGGACGTATATGTTGCAGCAAATACATTACATTACACAAGTCCAGGGAACCTTAATAAAGAAAATATTGTTGACCTACACTGTATAGTTTATGTTCCATATGTTAGGAAATGTATGGGGGATCCCGGTTACCCGAAAATTTTTGCAGGCAATCACTCTGAAAAAAGGAAAAGACGCCAGCATTTTTTGGGACTTAGAAACTTTTTCTACTAAAAATATGATGTAAGTAACATAAAATTGAGGAAGATCTATGTACTCCAATGCACTTCGTCTGGTCTGAGCTGCAGAAGGCAAGTCTGACGAAAGAGGGAACGTTCAGTAAAATCCACATCTTAGTGAATTTGTGGAGTAACATCCGTAGAGTGCGACTGACCGCTAGTGTCTGTCTCTTTCGCTAGCGAAATTACACCTGTGCCCGTAAATCAGTGAAGTGCCTGAAAGCGTTTATGCTGGCGAATCGTTGCCCTTTAGTAAATCTACCCCATAGAATTTGACACCCAAATACCGTAACTTTTTTAATTTGATGCTCGAATACCGTGATTTTTTTGGAAACCCAGCGCAAATCAGAATGTCTTCAGGACATCTGCCATTGACTTCTACATGAACGCGGCAGATCTGATTTGGAGTACTTTTTTATTCAGACTTTTAACAGCGCAGGGGTTTAATAAATCACCAAAAATGTATGTTTTTTTTTCCACAAAAATTGTGTTTTTTCCCCTTTAAAAGTACAATCAGAAAATGTTGGACTTGAATAAATAACCCCCTGGTGTAAATTTCATGGCAGTGTCCCAATTAGAAATGTATTTACTGAGAAAAACGTTGGCGTGTTCAATACTTATTTTCCCTGCTGTATGTGAGGGAGATGATGGATTTATTAGCCCCAAAGTTTGTTCACAAGACAAGAGTTGTGACACAGACAGTAATATGAGGCTGCGGCACTGGGGTATTTTGAGAAAATGCACCTGAGAATCTGTTATTAGTAGAGTCATTAAATACAACCTATTTTAAGTGCCGAGTGTAAGAAAAGGGATTAAGTGCAGAAATGGTTTGTTTTCCCCCTTTTGTTCTTCTCTATGGGCAATTGCCCAAAACACATACCTTTTCTGTGTGTCTTCTGTTGAGGTGTGCTTTACATTAGCAGCACAGACACTATAGATAGAAACATCTGGCACACAGGATTTATTGGAAGGGGAAGTAATATGACACGTTAATATCCTCTTATATTTATTTATAGTCCCTGCTCATGCAGCTATAAAGACATTGGATAACTAGACCCAGGGTGATGGAATGGAACTTTACAGAAACTCCAGTTAGTGTTTAGTTCGTGTTCAAGACTGACTTTGATTATTTTACATAAAAGTGTATTATTATAGGGCAGAACCTTAAGGGCACTGATTTAAATGTTGACTACTGCTGCACTATTTTATTGCTATATAAATATAGTATAATAATAATATGTAAGTGTTGTTTGGCAGAATAATGAGTTGTTTAAGTACAGGGTTAAGAACTGTAGTTGGATAGGCTTTTGGTTCCGAGTTGTAGCTGGTTTGGCAGAAACTTTAAGCCCCTTATGATCCAATAGTATAAAACAGAAACTGTATACCAGGTAAAGCATTAGAGAGGCACATGTCTGTCTGGGGATGTACCTACAGAATATCAGAGTATACAAATTACTAATTCCTTTAGTTAAGACTCTGTATTCAGTCTATCTGTAGGATTTGATGCATCTGTAGACTCAGTATTTTTTCTTCTGCCCCAGCATTCCTCCTGGAAATAGTCTACCAGGACCCCTTTCAGTGATCAGAGGGCTCGAACACTTAGCACATGAGAACAGTTGACCTAATTACATCTGATCCTCGTGAGGAGATAAAATACTTGACATTTACTAGTAGGGATGCACTGAATCCACAATTTTGGATTTGGTCGAACCCCTGAATCCTTCGCAAAAGTTTCGGCCGAATACCAAACCGAATCCGCATATGCAAATTAGGGATGGGAAGGGAAAAACATTTTTACTTGCTTGTTTTGTCACAAAAAGTCACATGATTTCCCTTCCGCCATGCAAATTAGGATTCAGATTCGGTTCCGCCGGCCAGAAGGATTTGGTTGCATCTGAATCCTGCTGAAAAAGGCCGAATCCCGAAACTAATCCCAAAGAAAAAAGCTGCCTCTTGTAACTGTAAGAGCTGAATTTCCATTTTGTAACCTAGAAATTCGGCTCCGCTAGTGCAGAGAGTGCTATTGCGCTCATTGCACTAGCGATGCTGCCCCCCTTTGACCCGCTCTGATGCTGATTTTTAAGTGCGGAGCGAGAGGGGGGTGGCATCTGGGCTGCTGCCTCAGGTGGCAGCAGCCCCAGAATCGCCCATTTTTTCCCCTGGTGTAAGGTTAAATGAGCAGCCTATCTGTTATGGAGGGGCAGAACTGGCTGGTTTACTCTGTAAAAACTGCCTACGAAATACCAGCAGGGCTGGGCCAAGGTTTTTTGGCATCCTAGGCAAGGGCTTCAATCAGTACCCCCCCCACCCAGTCCTGCATTACCATTTCCCACCTTATCATTCATATTGCCCTCTGTACCTGTGTCAGCAGCCATCATGATGCCCCATATACCTGTGCCAGCACCTATCACATTGCCCCCATTTGTACCTGTGCCAATGGCAGCCAATCCCTCAGATTGCCCCCTGTGCCAGGATAAGACAAAAATCCATGATATTGCCCTTAATTTGTATCTGTGGCAGCAGGAGCCAAAAGTCCATCATATTTCCCCAAACATGTGTACCTGTGCCAGTAGCCACCATATTGCCCCATGTACCTGAGCCAGCAGCAGCCAATCCCTCATATTGCCCTCAATCTGTACCTGTGCCAGCAGCAGCCAAAAAATCCACAATATTGCCTCCAAATATGTACCTGTGCCAGCCGCAGCCAAACATCCACCATATTGCCCCTAATCATCTGTTTAACTGTGCCAGTAACTGCCAAGAGGAAGGTGGGGAGTGCTGTCTGCAGTATGAATCACAGGCAAGAGTGGGTTGGAACAGGCAGTTTATAAAATTGAAAAACTATTAAAGGCCAAGCAAATCAGGGTTTAAAAAAAAAAATTCCCCTTAAAAGTGCTCCCCCCCGATTGCGCCCTAGGTGGGTGCCTACTCTGCCTACCCCTAGTTCTGGCCCTGAATACCGGTGACATATATTCCTGTAAAAATGTCAGTCCTGTTGCCAGTTATTTTTTTTGTTTATTTTTTATATGAGATCTTTATGCTTTGTTATTTGATTTGGGTGTTGAGTCTCCTTACTAGGACTGCAGTTCTGCACATGTCAGATTTTGCCATTTGTTAGCTTTCCAGGCAGGTGTACATTCCCCATTTGGACTATTAAAGTCTGTTCTGAGCTGCTACTTTCCTATAAACAACTCTTGCTCTGTATCCTTTCAGCCTGCACTTATACCATTAGTTTCTACATTCTAAAGCAGTCCTTGAAGTCATGGGTTACTTGCAAGCCTGATATCTTCATTTAACTTACACATCATGGCTGGACTTACTCTAATGCCCAGACATGGACCTCCTTCCTGCAGAATTCATACATTGACCTCCTATAATTGCTACTTTGCTCCTCTAAGAACAGTTAACCAGTTCTGTTTCAACTTTCCCTTTCCAGTCTGCAAGTTACTTTGGATTGGCTGCTTGAATTAACTATTTTGTCCTCGCTGTAATACTTAATTTCTCTTGAAAATTTATGTTCAGTAAACTTACAACCATCCATGGAGCTCATCCACAGATTAAACTGTTTGGCCCAGAACCGTTGGGTTATGCCTTTCTATAACTTCCTGCTTCTTCTTCCAGTTTTCTCCTTTTTTCATGAACACTCCAGCTGCTGATATTACAATAATAATGTGTTTTTTAGCTCCTATGTGTTGCAAATAGTTGTACATCAACTTTGCAGACATTTATCAAAACCTTATTTTACCATTGCAGCAGAGAAGTTTCCAAGGTTCAACTGCACATGAGAATATCCTGCCTCAAGTATTTGCAGAAACTTTTGATGAGTTGGAGAATTGCCCATCTCCAAAAACCACAGCAACATTGTCCTTTAATTCCTTTTCAATGTCATCACACTAGGATTTCCAATAGTCAACTGGTATTATGTTTTTAAATGTTGTGTTAGAGATGAGTTTCTTAAATGTAATGCACCTCTTTTAAGTTACTGAAATGATGATCCTCTAAGAAAGATGACTAAAGCAGACCTAAAATTGTCCATACACATAGATATCTGCTTGTTTGGCGATTTCGCCAAATGAGTGGATCTCTCCCCGATATGCCAACATTGAGGAGGGCGATATCTGGGTGATCTGATCCTAGGCCCTTCTCCAGCAACCTCACATACAGAAAGTCTAGAATTATGGGAATACAAATCTAAGCAAACAATGCTGGTTTTTAAAAATGATTCCCTTAGCATTAATACAGTACATCTCACAGATGTGCCAGTTGTTTGAAATGGCAAGCAAAGCTGGAAGGACTATTCCATGCCTGTGGGAACCAGTGTGTAATATGGAACCTTTGGGCTTAAATGCAAGAATTCCAAAAATTCATAGGGCAAGAAGTGGAGAACAGAGAATGTTTGTTTTGCATGAATATGCATTTATGAGGAAATGAGAAAAGCCATGTTTTAAACTGTAAATCCATCATTATGCACTCCATTTTATGGTTGCAATTTCTTTTCAAAATATTTCAGCCTAAAAGTGAGTCTGGCAAAATGGGGAATAAAAAGAGAACAGTTGCCATATAAGAATTAGATTTGGACCAATAAGAAAACTCCTTAAATGAATACTATACCTTAAGAACAAATACTTAAAGACATGTAGACCCTCTATAGCAGTTATCCCTATACAGTTGCTCACAACTGGATGTTGCACTCAGTTTCCTCAAAACAGGTGCCTATTTTGGAATTCCTGACTTGGAGGCAAGTTTTGATTTCTAAGTAAAAAAGAAACACACAGCTTCCTGTAGGCTGCCAGCCCACATAGGGACTACCAAATAGCCAATCACAGCCCTTATTTGTCATCTACGGGGATTCACAGGGATTTCATGTTTGTGTTGCTCCACAACTCTTTTTACATTTGAATGTGGCATACGGGTTAATAAGGTTGGGGACCCCTGCTCTAAATAAATCATTTATAATAGTTGGGAGTACTCTTCTGAGTACTTTTGCAATTTACATTAATTACTTTTGTTGAGTAATAGTTTTTAAAACTGTTAATATTAGAGATGCACCAAATCCAGGATTAAGTTTGGGATTCGACCAGAATTCAGCCTTTTTCAGCAGGATTCGAATTCGCCCCAAACCCTTGTGCCTGGCCGAACCGAATCCAAATCCTAATTTGCATATGGGAATTAGGGGCGGGCAGGAAAATCACATGACTTTTCGTCACAAAAGAATAATTTTTTCCACTTTTTCTTTTACTGCCCCTAATTTGCACATGCAAATGATGCATATGCAAATTAGGACTCAGTTTGGTATTCGGACAGATCTTTCACCATGGATTCGGGGATTCGGACGAATCCCAAATAGAGGATTTGGTGCATGTAACAACCGCACCAGACTTTAATGCTTAAAATGGGAATTTTCCTAAATTTTCCTAAATACTTTACGTATAAGTATATGCCAAAGGCACTATTAGGTGACCATACAGTTCTACCCCTCAGAACTGAGTATTCCCAAAAAAACCTTTATTTAAGCTATCTCAAGAGAAATGGAACCTTTTCAGTTACTATAATAAAAACTCTGCTTTGTTAGTTTAAAATCCAAAGTGCAAGAGAATGTGTTCACTCTGTTAGCCTGAGCCATGAAAAGGGTGCTATCCTGTTTGATTTATGTTACATCTAACTTATAGTTCTGATTCTGTTGCGCAAATTCTTTCTCTGTAATGTGATCAAGTTGTCGGGTATGATACCTATTAAGGGACCCACATATCAGTCTTCCAACATACAGAATTCCAGCGCAGCTGTTTTGCAGACCTCAGAGGGCTCTTACCAAATGTATGAACTGAACTGCTCTGGTCTAGAAAGTCCACACACATCTGAAAGTGATATGATAAGTCTAAATATGATTTTAATCATCCTTGCAAGAAGGTCTGTGGAGAAATATTAGTGAAATTAGGTAACATCCTTTAAAAGAAAAAAAAAGGCTCTAATGATGTCATTTGGAATACATTTAGTTTCTTTCCATTGTGAACTTCCATAGTTTGCATAATATTTCAGTTCTGTCCAGTACATTTATATAAATGATCGCTTGATCTCCATAATAAAGATTTTTAGTACAAAACTGGCAGAATAAATACTGTAGTGCCTAGTGTTGACAATTTGTCTAAGGTAGGGGACCCCAACCTTTTTTACTTGTGAGCCACATTCAAATGTAAAAAAAGTTGAGGAGCAACGCAAGCATGAAAAAGTCCCTTGGATATGATTGGCAATTTGGTAGCCCCTTTGTGGACTGGCAGCCTACAAGAGGCTCAACTTGGTAGTATACTTTGTTTTTATGCAATTAAAACTTGCTTTCATGCTTGGAATTCAAAAATAAGCAGCTGCTTTGAGGACCCTGAGAGCAACATCCAAGGGGTTGGAGAGCAACATGTTGCTTGTGAGCTACTGGTTGGGGATCACTGTTCTAAGGTCTATCCTTGTTCCTTCTGCACAAGTTACTTCAGCAGAAAGAGTAAAGCCAAACAGAGAGCTATTGGTCCCTTGGGACATCTGTGTTATATCCTTGGCACTGTCCTATGCCTTAGCATGCTGCAATGGTTACTTGTGGGACAGGGCAAGCTGTGCCAAGTACAGCAATGTCTGAAAATATGTTCGACCTATGAGCCTGCCTTTTTATTAAATAGTTCTTGTGCCTCTAGGAACCCAACTGTTGCCATTAGAGTTATACAAAGCTTAAAAAACAACTCTCAGCATACCAAATGGAAAATGCACAGAGCAGTCATGTTTTGGACTCTATGTAGAACATTCATGGAGCACCAGGAAACTTTATCTTCTTGTTAAAATCTCATCTTTATTCTGTCCATTTAAAAACAAATATATATAAAGGCAGGTAGTATCTACTCACACCATACACTTAACGTGTTTCATGGCCTCACACAACTTCTTCAGAAGCCAGATACTGATGAGATTTTAACAAGAAGGTAAAAGTTTCTTGGTGCTCTGTGAAAGTTTACATATGTTGATGTTTCTTGCTTGATCTGGAGGTGCTAGTCAGGGAGAGACTTTACCTGGATGAGCTCTCATCTTGAGGCAGATTTATTAAAGGGCGAAGTGGCCATCTGCATGGACATCGGCAATTTACTAACAGGCGTAGTCGACAATTCGCTAGTTAACGAGACAGACGCTAACGCAGTTTCATGCCAGGTGCATTTTTGCTCAGGCAATCGGTCATTACTCTGCAAATTTTACAGAACGTTACCTCTTTCTCCAGAGTTTCCTTCACCACCTTAGACCTGGTGAACTGATAACATGAAGCTATATCCTCCTCAATCAGTGACATCATATCATATTGATATACATATTTATTGATCATATCGCTATGCAGAATTGAACGCTAGCGAAAGATTGCTATGAAATGCTCGCACTGACGAATCAATGCTAGAGTTTGGCTGCTTAGACGCAACTTCGCATTTTAGTGAATTAGCGTAGTGCTAACAAATTTGTGCCTGACAAAGTTGCACGAAGTGTGGCGGATCATTCACTGGCGAAAATTCACCCTTTAGTGAATTTGCCCCAATGGATCTGTAATCTTCTACCTTTTAGGTACAAGTGTACATATGAACCATCAAGTGTCAACCATGCGACCTGCATGGAGACAATGTGCAACCTCTCTAATTGTAGATCTTGCAACCACAGGGTGGTAAACTCAAAATTCAAAAGTAAGAGGAGTCATATTTATTTGTTACCAATGCTTTTTGCCCGTTCTTGTTTTTTGTGCGTTTTTTTAAAAAAATTTTTTGCTCCATTTACAGTCATTGAGAAATGAGTCCAGCCCCAGCTCTATCTGAACTACGTAACTACTCGTGGTGAACTCTCTGTTTCTAAGCACTGAGATTATCCACTGCTCTTAGTGTGGAATATAAATTGGAAAATGCTTGGAAGGTATTTCAGAAATTTCCATACAGTGCAGTGCTGTTTTACATCTCATTTGCAAAGAAAACATGCCCAGCCCTATCAGAATGAGCCTGTCAGAAACATGAAAAAAAGAGTTGTCTGTGTGGATGACCTCTTGGCAGACAGACAACTTGGTTGAGTGATAGAGGGACATTGGACGTATTTGGTCTTCGGTGTCAGTTGCAGGGATAAATTTAGAGACCATGTGTCTGGGTCTTTCATTGCCAGTCCCAGCCTGCGATGGTAATTTGAGTTGTAGGGAAGCTTTTTGGCCCTAAGTGCTCCAGTTTTTCTTCTTATTTTTCCCATTTACTGCTTAGATGCAGGAAATAGACCATTGAATTAATGTGGCACTCTATGTTGGAATTTCACATCTCATTAAAGATTCAACTTACTGACCTTTAAACATTTCCCTTTTTACTTAAAGGGGACCTATCGCAAAAATGAAAACTTAATATAAGCTCCATCATACTGAAATAAGAAACTTTTTAAATGCAATCCATTAAATATTCTGCATCGTTTTGGAAATAATCAGTTAGAGCTCATGCAAATAAATAACTGATTCCAGTACAAACAAAACCTAACAAAATAACTAACAAATTCTGCACATTTTTGCAAGCGTCAGCTTAGCACCCCTCGCACCACTTCGCCAGGCGGAAATGCGCTATGAATACGCTAATTAACTAAAATACGAAGTTTCGTCCCAGGCGTTGAGCGCTGGCGACTTTTCGTTAGCGTTACTTCAGCTGTGCGAGCATTTCATAGCAAAGATGTGCTACCGTTCATTTGTGCCTAGCGAAAATTCGCTAGTGATCTTGCGCTTAGGTCAATTTGCATACGCCGGTAAATTTAAAGTTATATGGACGTCTTTATTATAAATGTTGGTGCAAATGCTTGAAGTTACCACTTTTTATTACACATGTCCAGGGAACCTTAATAAAGACAAGAGAGTTAATATAATGCCCTACACATGAGCCCACTGTAAAATTAATGTTCCATATGTTATAAAATGTGCAGAGAAAACCGGTTACCCAAAAAAAGTCTAAGTTGGGACTTTTGCAGCCAATGCCGCTTAAAAAAAAGAAAAGTCGCCAGCGTTTTTTGAACTTTAATGCATTTTCGGCTCACAGGATATGTAAGTGACAGAAGATTGAAGAAGATCTGACGAATGATCGAACCTCGCAATATTCTAACCTGCAATTTACCATTCAGATTAAATAAAGTAGTAAAAGAACAAATCAGATGATTTTCTGGCCATGACGGCAATCATATGAAACTTTTGTCCGACAAATAGCAGTGATAGTCACCCCTTGATATCATCAGATAGACAATATATGAAGAGATATTATCGTTACTGACAGAAATCTTCTAACATGCCCGATCTACTAAACGACCAAATTTAGCCCCCCAATATTTGCTCCCATTGCAGATAGACATTTTTGTACCTCTGGTACAGGTATGTTGAACATAGAGTTGTGCTGAGTGTGAGGGATGCACTGTTGCTCCCAACATATCAGGAGTGGCACATGGTTGAGATACAGGCTTTCACTTGGCTCATTTAACCTGTGTGTCATTTGCAAAGAGCTCCATGAACACAAAGTGCTTGTGAGGCCAGTGCTCTGGACCTTGTTCCAGATGTGTTAGTGGCACAGATAGGCTGCATAGTTCTTTTGCACAACCAGAAGTTTGCTAATTGGTGCAGTTGAATGCCCTTTAGTTTGACAGTATTTTCACCTAATCACAAATTAGCCGTTTTGTCTCTCCAATTTTTACTGTCCTTCAGGTAACATGGACCCCAAAAACTCTGCTCATTCAATCCCCAGGAATTCCTGTGAAAGTTCCAGACCAGAGCCTCTTCTGTGTCTCATGCTCTGTGTGTAGGATTCTCTCCTATAATTATCCTTGCTCATGGGGTATAATCATGTCTTAAAAAAATAAAACACACTGTTCATACACTATCATATTGCTTTCTTGCCCTTCATTTGTGGTGAAGCTGAAAAATCCCCATCACAGAGGAGACTGTCTGATAAGCCTTCTATGTGTAACGGCAACACACAAGACACAAGCGAACATCATTTTTATTCTACCGTCGCTAATGAAACGCAGCCTCCTCCTGTCACCGCATTAATGGTTAGCAGCCATTTGCCTGACAGAGAGTCAGGAGCCCAGAATGCACAGCCATAAATACTTCATTTTGAAGTAGCAGTCGCATTACTAAATGGCAGTTAGGTTGCCAGGATGCAAGGGAGGTTGGAAATATCCATAAATCAAAATATTGGATACTTAAACAACTAATAATTGCATAGAGGGATAACTGCATGATCAAGCATATTTGGCATGATTTAATTAAATGAGATAGATTTAGCCTGTGGTTAATCATGTAAAAACTGCAATGAAGTATATGGGAAATTTTTGAATTGAATAAGGAGAGACATTTTTCTCCTAGAATTGATTCTGGCCCTTTGCCTTTGTATTAATGGGCAGACTTTGCCCAGGAGGTTAGGTATGGGATACGTTATGTGGAAAACCGTTATCCAGAAAGATCAGAATTACGGAAAGGCCGTCTCCCATAGACTCCATTTTAATCAAATAATTCTAATTTTTTTTATTGATTTCCTTTTTCTGTAATAATAAAGCAGTACCTTGTACTTTGTCTCAACTAAGCTATAATTAATCCTTATTGGAGGCAAAACAATCCTGTTAAGCTTTGTTTAATTTTTAAATGATTTTTTACCAGACCAAATGTATGGTGATCCAAATTATGGAAAGACCTGTTATCTGAAATACCCCAGGTCCCAAACATTCTGATTAACAGGCCCCATACCTGTAGAATAGTGGCAGATGACGTAACTTTTATAATGTGCTATAATTATGACTATTATACCTTTATGCCGTACGGTTTTGGTCTCCATCACTCAAACAGGACATTATTGTATTAGAGAGGGTCCAGATAAGGCCAACTAAGCTGGTAAAAGGTATGGAAAATCTTAGCTATGAGGAAAGACTGGCCAAATTGGGGATGTTCACGCTGGAGAAGAGGCGCTTAAGGGGAGATATGATAACTATGTATACATATATAAGGGGATCATATAATAATCTCTCTAATGCTTTATTTACCAGTAGGTCTTTCCAGTTGACGCGAGGCCACCCATTCCGATTAGAAGAAAGGCGGTTCCGTCTTAATATTCGGAAGGGTTTTTTTTACAGTATAAATATCTTTTAGATTGTAAGCTTTTGCAAGCCAGGACTTCTAATAGCAAGGGCTACTATAGCTCTTGTTTGTTAACTTATTGTGAGGCCCATGTTTGCGATAATGATTGTAACTTGCTTGCACTATATAAATACATAAATAACGATATATAAACAGGTATAGAAATCTTTTTAAAGTTTGAAAAGACTTTTAACAGAAAATACTTTTTAACAGTGAGTTTAGTGAGTGCCAATGGCGAGGGTGCGTGGGTGTTAGCGTATAGCGCTTGGGTGCTGACTTTATGTTACCGCTATAAAGAGCTTATTTTATTGAAGTTCCCATCTCAGATACTTTCCAAATATTTGTCCAGCTTACACAGCTGTGCACTGTGTTTACTGCCAGATTCCCAGGGAGAAGCAAGCTGCGATGAGAAGTGTCACTGTACATGGTATTACATTTCACTCTCCTTTCTAGACAAGCTGCTGGGAGAACAATTAAAGAACCTTATGTCTTATCAACACAATAGCATTTCTGTGTAATAGGGAGGTCTGGCTGACAGGTTGCAATATATTGCCAGTAAAGTTTGAATCGGTACAGCACAAAGGACTCCAGACACTCCATGTGGTTGCAAGGTACATTAACTGCTTGGGTTCCATTTCTTTAACAAGATCCCTTGAAGCTCGTCTTCCATCTTCAATGTTCTGGTTAATGACGGTTGATCTGAACGTAGTATGTTAAAGACAAGCAAAATTCCATATATATATATATATATATATATATATATATATATATATATATATATATATATATATATATATCAAACAAAAAAGTCCAGACCACTTGCTTAATGGAACAAAAAAGATTTTTACCAAGCAAGAAATTGCAACGTTTCGAAGCTCCCGCTTCTTTATCAAGCATAAATGATTACAATGACATCACATCCTATATAGGGTCATAGGCATAAGTTCCGCCCACATACACATGCAGAATAATTAAGCACAACCCCATGGTATCACATGGTATCACCCAGAATAGGTATAATTAAACATTACTGGCATAATTCTTATAAACATCAGGTTATGCATCAAGAAAATAGAAACAATTAAGTAACAACATCATATATTAGTTTTCACTCAGACTAACGAAACAATGTAACTAATAGGATATGTAATATCGATCAGTCCCAAAGTTACCCCTTCTCATTCAATAATTATATCATCTTCATATAAAGGCATATAGATCATATTCTCTATTGAGTCCCTTTGGATGTAGTGTTTGTAGTGTATGGATCCAAAACGAGACCCATGTCCCAAACTACCCCCTTATCGAGTACCCAGGCGGATGTATTTGCCTTCACAGAGTTGGAGGAGGCGAGTATAGCTACTCTAGCGAGGGGCTCGAGGGAGTTTCTGCACACTTCTCACCCTGAGGCAAGGAGCCGAGATTTGGAACGGTTAACCAAGAAATCCATAGCTTTGGAATTACATGGCTGCACTTTGGCAGAATACCATCGACTGAAACGGATTCCAAGGGGTTTGAGAGTGCACCTTCGACCTACTCTGTTCTCCGAAAACCTGGAGTTTTGCAGGAAATTTGAAGGTATACTGAATAAGTGCTCACTGGACATTATTACTCTTACTATTGAATACATACAGAAGGAATTGGTTACCGTATCGGAGAAAGTGAATGCACTTGAGACACAGCTGACACAGACCGCAGGTCAAGAGGAGTTCTCTGCGATTAAATCCCAGCTGGACGAATCGGTGCGGAAGTACCGACAGGAAACTGAGGCCCGTAAGAGAGGCAAATTTCTGAGGGACGCGGAGGATTACACGAACGGACGCGTGTACTGGTGGATACCGGGACGTCCTTACGTTGCTCCATCTTTCTTCCGCAATCAGAGGACGCAAGCACGCGTAGTACGTGCACCACGCCAGGATAGACGCCAGGAAATTGGCCGCAGCAGTTCAGGTGAATCCATTGCCCAGCGTACAACGGATTAGTCCGGCTCCTCTCGTTCTTTTTTAGGGGAGGACAGCGCGGGGAGCACGCAGGGGCCATTCCAGAGGTAAACGCCGCAGCCGCAGGCAAGACACGACCGGCACGGACCACCAACAGGACAACACAGAGGAAGTGACATCGCTGGTGATAAATATCTCTAAGAAGGTACTGTCACAATCGGAACTTTGTGTTCTACAGAAGGGCTTATCATTCTGTCCCTCTGCTAGATTAGACACATTCTCCCTGGACATAGACCTGCAGCGGTTCTATAGACTACTGCGACTTAAAGTACAGTTTAAGGATAAGGTGGGTGGAGAGACTCAAGCCCATACAGTCACTTACTATGCAACGCTTCAATTTGTATAAGAAGAGCAAATATCTTCCACCTACTTCTAACCATCCAGTTGAGACTGTTATCAGCTTCATAGCTCGTGACATTAACCATTTAATACAAGACTCGAAGGGACTAAGGTCTATGCGGTTTAATAACAATTTGTCATTAACTGAACGGGACTCTTTGTGTTCGCTCATGGGGGATGATACTGTAATATACAAACCTGCTGACAAGGGGGGAGCCCTAGTAATTTTAGACAAGGAATATTATGTACAGGAAATCCTGGGTCAATTAAGTGATGGTAATACCTATGTATGTCTAGAAAGGGATCCGACGGTAGAGATAACAGGTTTGATATCCGAGATGTTGTCACGTTACCAAGATCTAGGGATTATCAATGAGGGTCTTAAAGGAGAAGGAAAGCTACAGAGGCATTTTATTGCCAATAGATTAGCTGCAATAGTGCAAGCTGGAATGCTATATTTATTCTGTAGAATGTTTTACCATATCTGAGTAAAACGCTCTAGAAACTTACTGTTTGTTTAGGATAGGAGCTGCAGTATTGACATGGTGTGACATCACTTCCTGCCTGAGTCTCTCCCTGCTCTGGGCTCAGATTACAGTAGAGAAGGGAGGGGCAGGGGAAGAGGAGCAAACTGAGCATGCTTTTGCCCAGGGCAATGAGGTTTAAGCTGAAGGCAGGAAGTCTGATACAGAAGTCCATGTGTACACAATAGAAGGAAAGAAATGCAGTGTTTGTTTTGACAGGGGACTCAGAGCAGCATTACTTTGGGGGTTTACTGGTAAATTTAGATGGACCTTTCTGATAAGGCTAACTTAGTTTTAACCTTTCCTTCTCCTTTAAGGATTTTCTTACACAGGAATTCCCCTGTATTCCGGTGTTTTACACTTTGCCTAAAGTGCATAAAAACTTGCAATCTCCCCCAGGGCGGCCCATAGTAGCCGGGGTTAACTCCATATTATCCCCTTTATCGATATTCTTGGATAAAGTACTGGCACCCTTTGTGTCTTTGGGGCAGTCATATGTTAAGGACACTTCCCATTTTTTGAGATCAATACAGAACTTAGATCTAGGAGAAGAGAGGATAATACTGGCAGCCTTAGACGTAAGTAGCTTGTACACCTCCATCCCCCACGAGTTGGGCATGGCGGCGGTCCATTCTGTGCTGGAGAAATCAGAGTATGATATTATACAAATTAACTTCTTTATGGAGCTTCTATCTGTTGTCTTACATAAGAATTATTTCTTGTTCCAGGATAAGTTTTATCTCCAGCTACAAGGGACCGCGATGGGATCCAACGTCGCTCCTACCTACGCCAACTTCTTCATGAACCATTTTGAAGATACATATGTTTACATACATGAATTATTCGAGAGACATTGCCTGAAATGGTGGCGCTATATCGACGACTTGTTGGTAGTATGGAGGGGTGATGCTGGATCCCTGTTGGAGTTTAAATCATACTTGGATACATGTATCCCAACCATAAAATTCACATATACGTACAGTGAGGAGAGGGTCACATTTCTAGACACTACAGTGTACCGTAAAGGCAGACAGTTACATACTGATTTGTATGTCAAGTCGACTGACAAGAACAACCTATTACGGTTTGATAGCTCGCATCCGAGGGCTAACATTTCCTCTCTCCCCAGGTCACAACTATTACGCGTCAAACGAATAGTTTCAGAGGAGGAAAATCTCACTGAACGCCTGACTGAGATGACAACCAAATTTACACAGAGGGGGTACCCGAATGCAATGCTTAATCAGGAAATAGCAAGGGTTAGAGAGCTTCACCGAGATTCCATTATACAGGAAAAGGTGCCAGAGGTGTCACAAAAAAGACGTATACCGTTTGTGCATACTTATCACCCGAGTACACGTAAGATACATCAAATTATTTACAAACACTGGCCATTACTGCAAAAAGCGTATCCTGATATTTTGGAATTTAAAGCACCCCCCCTCTTGTCGTATAAGCGCCCGAGAAGTCTGAGGGACAGACTGGTTAAGGCAGATTTAGGTACCACTCGGACCAACCCACAGAGGACTTTAGCACCTTTGAGAAATGGCATGTACCCTTGTGGTAGATGTAATCAGTGTTCTAGTGTCATACGCACAAATGCCTTTACACATCCCCACACAGGGCGGAAATTCGAGATACAAGACCATTATACTTGTGACACTGAGTACGTGGTTTATATGCTGAAATGTCCCTGTGGGTTGGCCTACATAGGGGAGACCATTCAACCCATACGTGACAGGATAAGCCAGCACAAATCAACTATTAGAAAGGAGGTATTGAAATTACCGGTTCCGGCGCACTTCCATGCAGCACGACATTCGGTAGCAACCTTGAGGTTTCTTGTGCTGGAGTCTGTTGCCCCCCCACGTCGGGGGGGGCAACAGACTCCAGCAACTCCAGAAAAGGGAGAAGTTTTGGATCCATACACTACAAACACTACATCCAAAGGGACTCAATAGAGAATATGATCTATATGCCTTTATATGAAGATGATATAATTATTGAATGAGAAGGGGTAACTTTGGGACTGATCGATATTACATATCCTATTAGTTACATTGTTTCGTTAGTCTGAGTGAAAACTAATATATGATGTTGTTACTTAATTGTTTCTATTTTCTTGATGCATAACCTGATGTTTATAAGAATTATGCCAGTAATGTTTAATTATACCTATTCTGGGTGATACCATGTGATACCATGGGGTTGTGCTTAATTATTCTGCATGTGTATGTGGGCGGAACTTATGCCTATGACCCTATATAGGATGTGATGTCATTGTAATCATTTATGCTTGATAAAGAAGCGGGAGCTTCGAAACGTTGCAATTTCTTGCTTGGTAAAATCTTTTTTGTTCCATTAAGCAAGTGGTCTGGACTTTTTTGTTTGATATATAATTTGTCCTATTTTGGACTAAGTCACGGACGGGTCTGCACTCCACTCCATTTTGTACAAATATATATATATATATATATATATATATATATATATATATATTTTCCAATAAGTATCCGCACTACAAAGCTGCTGTTAATGGCGGGGTGCACGGTAATTGTGTATGTATCAATTATCTTCAGACCAGCACTCCCTTTAAAAACTTGGTAATTTTATTGTTGCGTAGTATCAAATACCTTACGTTTCGGTCCACATTTGGACCTTTTTCAATACTTGAAAAAGGTCCAAATGTGGACTGAAACGTCAGGTATTTGATACTACGCAACAATAAAATTACCAAGTTTTTAAAGGGAGTGCTGGTCTGAAGATAATTGATATATATATTAGGGATGCACCGAATTCGGGATTCGGCCAGGATCTGTCCTTTTTCAGCAGGATTCGGATTAGGGCGAATCCTTCTGCCCAGCCGAACCGAATCCGAATCCTAATTTGCATATGCAAAGTAGGGGCAGGGAGGGAAATTGCCACAAAACAAGGAAGTAAAAAATGTTTTCCCATTCCCACCCCTTATTAGCATATGCAAATTAGGGTTCGGATTCGGTTCGGTATTCGTCCGAATCTTTGTCTTTTTTCAACCTGATTTAACTATGTAAATGTGTGGCCAAGCACTAAGCTTTTAAACCTAAAAACAAATTGTATATTTCTCAGGAACATTGTGAGGGCTAATCACCCTGGTGGCCTAGTGGGCCAGCGGGGACACGCCACGCCGGTCTTCTTCCTCCAATTCGCCGGTTCTCTAGTGCGCAAGTTGGGTGCCTCTGCTATTTTTATAGGCGCACTTGATCTGCGTGTTTTTGGTGCGAAAATTCAAACAGTGCTTAATTGACCTTGTGTTTGTATTGACCTTGTGTTTGTAATCATTGCCCGTTATAGATTTTCTCCTAGTGAGTTCCTGGTGGTTCTGTGCTGTTAAGCTTCTGAATTCTGTGATCTGATTACCTGTTGTGACCCCTGCCTGCTAGTGACTTTCCTGACTTCTGAAATCCTGACCCTGCCTGG